>NC_064433.1:150114212-150733772 GCF_023343835.1 Lagopus muta | reverse complement strand
TTTAATTTCTTTGCATATAAACAGTTTAAAAGATCACAACAGATAGAATCTTCACACATTTGCAAATCAGAATATGACATAAACTCAGTAAAAAGTTGTCCTCTATATTTTAACTCGTGCAGACAAATGTATATCAGAAAATAGGGCTACTTTCATATTTTAATTGGTTTATGATTTTCCAATATATCCTTTTGATTTGTATATTTAATAATATCTGTTGTAATTTTTAAAGAATATTTACTGGTAAATAAAATAACTGCCATTGTTTTTGATAAAATGTACTTGCTGCCAGATGATAAACACAAAGAGATTCTACATACTGAGACTGTGGAAAGTTAAGACATCTAGGCTTTCTTAATACCACACTATATTATTCAGAGTATTATTACCCGTTTACTTCTGCACCGTACTTACCAAATTCAAAATCCTGAAATCCTAAAGGAATAGGACACTTTTTTCCCAACAAAGATCAAATATTATTTGGCAATAAATTAGATTACGTATACATTGTAAATTTAATGCTTTATTACAGGAATTATAAAAAATAAAAATAAAAACTCTTCCAATTTTTCTTCAAAAAAAAAAAAAAAAAGAAAAAAAAAAAGAAAACAAAACAGTAATTGAGATCAGAGAGGGGAAGTCCTCTGGAGGAAATGTTAAAATGAGTCATTTTTCTACACAATATTTAAAATGTAAAGACTATTTATGATCAGGAGCTAGATAATCAGAAACAAATATAGAGTAGGTAGATACAAGGGCTGCTCTAAAAATGGTCTATTTTACTATGCTTGTTCATGGCATCAGAGGAGGATGTTGGTGGTATGACAGTAGAGAACGAATCTTCCCTCTAACATTGTTAGATTATATTGCTGTGGAACACATGGCAGCAGAGGGCCAGTCTGGAAAAGTGGCATCTGTCATGAAAATGCATATAAAGCAAAGGTGCGTCAGTGCATTCCTCCATGCAGAAAAAATGGCACCCACTCATATTCGTTGATGCTTGCAGAATATTTATGGAGACTGAACATTGGATGTGAGCACAGTGAGACAGTGGGTGATGCTTTTCAGCAGTGGCGACAGCAACAGTATGTCACCTCCACTGGTGCAGGGGGCAGCATGAAGGCTCTTATTAATTGCTGGCAAAAATGGAAAGCCAATAGTGGTAACTATGTTGAAAAAAAAAACAAAAATTTTTGTAGCTGAGAATTTGCTCACACAGCGTTATTGTGCTCTTTTGTTTCCATGGAAATAAATAGGAGGCATTATTTTCCAAATAAAATAAATATTTTCTAAATCAATAACTTCCATTCTGCAGTTTAAATAAGGTAGGAATATTCGAGAATACTGTACCTGATAACAATGTTAAATAAAGTACCACACATATATATAAGCAATAAAAGGGAAAGGCAAGAGATTTTGTTCCTGCTACAACAGAAATTTTGCTAATGTCCTTTTTTTCTTTTTCTTAAGAAATTCTCATTTTTATTAACATTTCTAAAGTAAATTTATTGGTATATTTAGGTGTATTAAGGACCCAGTCACAACTTATCAGCCCTCTGTGATAATAATGGCAGCACAGCTAGTTTTGGAATAAGAAATAACTCAACTGGCATTTATATTACATCAGAATAATGACAACATTCACTGTTCATAAATCAGGGAACCTCAAAGTCATTATATTATTTTATAAATACCAATACTTATGCTAGTAAAGTGCTTCTGAAATTTATGTAACTCGGCATGCACTGATATTTCTTCCAGAAAAAAAAAAAAAAATCTGATGCTGTATTTTATTGACAACTTATTGACATATAATAAAAATGTTAATATTCCACAGAACTTGAAGATTTAACAGCACTGTGGTCATAGCTTCACAGCAGTCCGTGACCATAGATACTTGGTTACTGTCTATTAGTGTGGATTTTTATACCAGTACTATTTAAAAAGAGACCAGTTTCATGATAACTGCAAAGTCTAGGAGCTTTGCACATAGTTTCAAAGTTGAGTATCTCTGGGTAAGCTCATCCAGATCTCTAATTCTTCCTTTTATTCCTCATGCTGTGAGTTGGTATACAGGCACTTCAGAGAAGAAAAGGAAGGAGAGGATGTGGGTTTCCATGGAGGAGTTCAAAAAGTTCCCCCATAGCTATACACACACTGAGGTGGCTGGCTCTAAACTCTTTATTCAGTTATTAACTCTGTCATTAACATATTCATATAAAGATGAAGTCTTGCATGAGTAGAAAATCTTAAGGGTGAGGCTGTCAAAAATACAAAAGGTAAGTTGACATCTAAGTTCTGTTATGAAATTATGCATGAAGAAGTTGTGCATCTCTGTGACAAACGTGTCTTTGGAAATCTCTTAATGTAAAATAAACTCCTCAGTACAGCTATGAAAAAAACAGTTAACAATTGTAATTGTTTGACATGGGAAATTATTACTTGGAGATTGCATACATTTGTTAAATGACTGATTTTTTTTTACAGATTATTTTGTTGCAAGAGTCAGCATTGCTGCTGCATGAATCTACCTGTTCTAAGTGAGCAATTAAGCTATTAGGTAAAATGGATTAAGATGCTAAAAAAATTTCCCTCCCCCTCCCCACCCAAATTTTATTTTATTTTCTTTCACCTTTTGTTTAAGCAAGTGACCTGTTCCTCAGAGTAAAAGTGAATAAATGACAAAGAGTTGACAAGTGAATCTAGTCAAACTTAATTACATCTAATCAAATCATATTCACTTTTTTTTAAACAGAGGCTTTGGTCACATGAAGTAGTTTGGTGTTAAAGACTATGAGTAGTGCTTCACTGTACTTTTCCATTTAAAAATAAAGTTTAAGAGATTTTCATCCATTGCTTTCGTTTTACAACAAAAAAAGGGACTTCAGATTAAAACAGTATCTGTGCATTTGTTAAGCTTACTTGATACAATTTGTATGATCTCCCATTATTTTATTAGTTTCCTTTTTATTCTTTTTATTTTTAATTTTTTACTCCAGAAAAATTCATATTTTGTTGGCACTTATTCTAGTTTACCACGTTTTGTTTTGCAATTGACTTGTAATCTAAAGATTTTTCTTGTTGTTTTTATTTTATTTTCATTTTTATTCCAAACAATAGATTTGGAAATGCAAATTAGGATTCACCCAGCTGCAGCTAATTTATTTTCTTCGGAATTTCATAGCCTCTGGGCTAAGCATCTGTGAAGACTACACCCTCTTCTAAGGAGTTACTTCCTTTTCAGAAGCATCCATATAATACTGAATTTACATTATACTACACAGCCTTTGAAGTATGCACTATTGCCAGAAGTAAAATCAGAACTCTACCCAAGTGTATACTTCAGCAGCTTGGAAATGTTAGTTCACAGAGATGCCTCAGAATGGCAATATTTGTCAATGTAGTAGTTACAAACCTCCCTAAACACGGATAAGTGGTAATTTCAGTGGAGATTGCAAAACATTTCTTGAGTATGTCCTAAATTGTCGAAAGCTTCTTGAAGCTATCTGTGAATGTGAATGAGACTCTGAAGGATGAATATATCTCAAAGCAATCAACATTCTTAGTCTGTTTGTATTTTAAAGTTCATTTTGCAAAATTGAACTACTTTGAATGTTTTATTTTTGTATGTATTCTGTAAGCAACTGTTTTAATCATTGGAGCTGAATGCTTCACAACGCTTAATATACTCAATAAAACAAACCTTCATCCTCTTCCTACACAGGACCACAGTAATATCCATTAATAAAATTATATAGCCTTTATCTTTAAATAAACCTCTAAAGAATAGGAAAAAATAATATGAGCAAATATTCAAATAATATATATTGCATTACAGTTGTATTACAGCTGGAAAGATTATCGAGGTGAAAATGGGAAAAGAAACAAACAGAGAAGGATTGTTCACCTGTACCTAAAGCTCTACACTTGCAGGAAATACTCCACAGAGAAGGGATCTCCAGAAAGAAATCCTTCCCTCCTAGCAGTCAGCCCTTAAAAGGAGTCTTCTGGTCGCATAGACGAATTGCTTTCACCTGTGCTCCCACAGCTAACTCAGTCCTTTCCTCAGGTGATCAATCAGTGGTTCAGGCTGTTACTCAACAGTTCCCATACAATGCATGTATTAGTTCCCACGACTTTTAGAAAAATGAGTAATTATTTTTATTGTTGTTGGCAGTGGTGAAAAATAAAACATTCCACACATAGGACTCCTTTGTTATTCTATTTATACAATCCAGGAACATCTAAAAAGTTACTGTCTTCCAAATAACAACAAAGCAGAACCATTAAGTTATGGAACTATGTGAAACTGCAAAAGTTGTAAGGTTAAATGAAAGAAAAATAATGAATTAAATGGTAGAACAAGAGAGCTTTTCAATTTCATCTATCTATTCCTCATTTTTATCAGTTAAGAGACACTGAGAATTAGAATTTCTCTGGAACATTAATCAGTGTCGGAAGGTACTACTTAAGGCGGTGGAATGGGCAGCAGCAGGCAAGAAGACAAGGAGTAATCTAATAAATTTGAATCAAGAAAAACAGAATAACTGAGAAGATGATAGGAAATAATAGAAACAGATTAGAAGAATTAAGTAATTGAAAAGTGCAACAGTGAAGAAGAAATTTGATGCAAGTTCTACATGTAGACAAAGAGCTGTAAAATGACTACTGTAAGCTTTGTTTTTTGCTTTTAACAGGCATTTCCTGACATACAATTAAAGCAGATTTTGTAGATTAAGAAATAAATGTCTCAGAGCCTCTGGGAATAGAGTTGTTAGATTTAGCATCTTGGCCTTGATCCAGTTTGGATATTGTCCTAATTTTTTAAGGCTGCATATGATAACTTTCTGTACTTCCCATCCTAAACTGCCAAGTGATCTCACTTTATATTGTCAAACAGATGCTTGTTCTTAAGTAGTTTATAGAAGATGGTATATGGGACAAATAAATACCTTAGAGTTGCCAATAGGAATTTTTCTGTGGAAAAAGCCATAAAGGTAAAAACTACCCGGAACTCCTCCTGCAATATTCTGTCCATGGAAGACAAATAGCACAAGTAGGAACATATCCAAATGTTTTGCTTCTGGCAATTGGAGGTCTATTTTTGTACTGGTTGTATTTAATGAACTTCTCTTAGAGAGAAGGGAAGGAATTTGGAGTCTTTCTGATGAGTTCAAGAAATAGCATTCATATATATTCTGGGAGTGGATTTTGATAGGGCTACTTTCATCTAATCAAAAGAACAAGAATTCTGATTTTATACATCTAAACAGAAAAATATTTACATATAGATTTTAATTCTGAGACTGATCATTGACCTGTTTAAGTCTTGCTGGGCAATGAACTTGGTAATGAATTGTGATAGTATCCTTACAATTGTCATTAATGAGAAATTAATCCTTCCCTTAGGAAATAAGACCATTAGTCAAAGTTGATATACTCACTTGCCACGACAAATTTCTCCTGGCTATACTTGTAGAAGCACAGACATACATTCTGGCTTTTGTGACTGCTTGGCCGGTGCAATAATATATAGTTACAGTCTCAGTAACTAAAAAGGAAGAAAGAGTCATAAAAGAATTAACCCATTTTTTGATTATGCCAAAGGCTCTTTTGCAGTTTATTTCCTATCTGTATTTAGCAATGTTTCCACTATGATGATTGTCAGACTCATTATTTCTGAGCTTTATTTTATTTATTTATTTATGTTAGTGAAGTGAAAACATATCCTACCAAGAATTCTGTTGCAAACTCTGCTTTCACTGTAATTTTTGTTCTTGCCTGATGGCTCTTTCTGCTGTTTTGCTACTTCCTAGGCTGATGAGTGTTACAACAGATATTTTTGAGGGTTACTGGGAGAAGGTGAAGTTCAGGCAGGCTGCCTACTGAATGACACTTAGTGACATCTGTCAATGGAGCAAACTGTTCTAATACGGAGTTCGACCTTACAGTGGTCTGCTTCACCATTTGGGGACTTGGGAAAGGGGAATGACCTTTCTTAGCTGAAGAGATTTTGCTGGTAAGCAGCTTGCAATTCACATGCTAATGGTTAATTTTAATGGATGGGTTGTAACATTATTCTGTAAGAAGTCAAAATAACATTTTCACAGCCTTAGGTAATATTAGAAGTCTTACTGTAACAAGACACCCCAGCCAAAAAGGAACTTTTACCTGATAACAATTGGTATACAGAAGTAAAGAATTAGTTCTCGTACTTTGTGGTTTGCATTTATTAGATACATTACAATAGTTTTTATAATATAAATGGTACATAATTCTAGGGCCAAGGTCTGACACAATTTAAAGTTATAGAGAAACTAGTATAAGAATACTTATTCCCTTGACATATGGCTGCAGGATGACATGCAAATTCTAGCACCCTCTAAGATGCTCTAGGTAATTTTTTTTTTTTTTTCTGCTTTAGTTGTTTTTCCTGGTTGTAATAAATATTTAAATTGAAAGAGATTATTCATACCTGATTTTTTTATCAAGGTAGAAGTATGAGATTATTTGAAAACTGCATGAAAATGTCAAAGCATCACTTCTGATGTCAGCCACACTGAGATTATAGCAATTTGTATGGATTGTTTGTAATGATGAATACAAAATACCATGACCTATGTTCAGCAAAAGTGTGGTGCAATTGAAGCACAGACTGAAATGAGAGGGCAGTCTTATTTAATATTTTAGTAGGAAGCACCCTAAAAAACAAAAAAACAAAACAAAACAAAACAAAACCCTACTGTTTTTGCATTTTTTCCTCGAGAGTAATTATATCTTTGAAAATAGTTAGAAATGTAATCTCATAATTATATAATTATTTTATGGCCTCATTTTTATGGCAGAAGTAGAATTGTTTGGATGACTTTCTGATCTTGATGTCTACAAATATTTGGATTTTTTTCAACAGATACTCTAGAATATATCACGTCAATGTAAACTTATTTCTGTTATTCATTGTAGTCTCTTAACCCTAATCTGTACTCCAATATTGCTTTAGTGTGCAACCACTGTGCAGGGATTGTCCTGACAATGTACATACTCTACTTGCATTGAATTGTAAACATAGAAATACAAAAATTGAATCAGAAAAGCTACATTTAATGCATTTACTGTATACATTCACAAGTTAAATAAGCATGTTTGGAGGAGTTGTGTAATCACTTCTTAGATTACTAGAAGACAACACTATCGTTTCACACAGGTGGTAATGCACAGGAAACATACTTAAGAAGCATATGCTGTTTTGTGATCTAAGTTGCTGAGGAGGTGATGAATTCTAGTCATAAAGGAACAATTGCTATGACTTGTTTTCTTAGCCACTGCATGCTGTTTGGCAAGTTACTGGGAGAGTTACACAGGTTATATTTAGTGCAATGTCTAAACAGCTGCAGTAGTGAGTGCATTCAACAAGTTTTAGAGTAATTAACCAAGAAGAAAACCCATTCCCAGACAGCTACTGGAAAGAATCAAATATGGTGAAGCAATGACAGGTGAGATAATTAGAATGAAAATGTATATAAGCATCTCTCTCTTTTTATAAAAATAAAATAAAATAAAGTAAGATAAATACTTTATTGAAATTTATGGTATTAAACATAGGAACAGTGTTTCTTGAGAGGCAGCGAAAGGGAGCCAGATGACCTCTATAAGTCTCTTCCAAGCTTAACCACTCTGTGAACAGATATACTAGTTCAGTCCATAGAGTCATCTAGACTAAATTATCCCCTGCAGTGGTAACAAGCAAATAGTCAGGAAAAACAAAACAAAACAAAAAACAACATGCAGAACAGGAGTATGGTTTTCTAATATATTACTAAAATCCAGCTGATTTCAACTGAGAGGTTTTATGGAGTTCCATATGTGTTCTTTCCTTAATCAAATTCTGACTCTTTCAGGTGTCCATCCAGCTTTCTCTTGAACCTTGTCAAATCTTTGCAATCACAGTGTCCTTTGGCAAGGAGTTCTGTGGATTTACAGATAGGAGAGAATAGGAAAGAGAGAGTTCTGGAGATGGAGTCAAACCAGGAAAGCTGGGTAAGGCTAGGAAAACACCCTCCAGCACCCACTGCAAGGCAGTGAGAGACCGCCCAAACAGAAAAGGCCTGATCCCATGACTTCCGCAATGTACATTGACAGGTACCTGGAATTGGAGCATTAACACTTTAACTCCCAGTGCACTACATGATGTTATGATTTAGAATACCGAAAATCGAAAATCACAAAACCATGACAATTATTAATGTGAAATGCTATTTCACCAGAAAAATATATTTTAAGAATTATCAACTAATAAAATAAAATACATATGATTAAGTAAAATCTATGTATCCACTTTTGGGCTCATTATTATGAGAAAGTTGTTGAGTTGCTGAAATGTTCAGAGAAGAGCAATGAGGCAAGAGATTAGAAAAAAAGTCATATGAGGAATGGCTGAGGGAGCTGGGGTTATTTTATCTTGAGAAAAGGAGGACGAGACCTTATCAGTCTACAGTTATCTGTAAGGAGGTTATAAGGAGCAGTGTGTCACTCACTTTTCTCAAGTGTCTAGTGCTTAAGCACAAGGAAACAGCCTCAAGTTGCACCAGGTGAGGTTTATATTAGATGTCAGGAAGAATTTATTCATGGAAACAGTGGTTAGGCATTGAAACATGTTTCCTAAGAGATGTGTAGATGTGGCACTAGTGAACATGGTTTAATGGGAGTCTTGATAGTGTTAGATGGATAGCTGAATTTCATGATCTCATGGGTCTTTTTCAAGCTAAATGATTCTATGATTATAATGAAGAAGGCTTGTGTTAAAACATTGTTTGGAAGGAAGTACAATCTGCCTTCATTATGCTTCACAGATTTCACAATTGGGTTGGGCCTTATGATGCTCATTTTCTTGAAAATTGCCCCGGTTCTTATCAAAGAATCATAGAATCATAGAATGGCCTGGGTTGAAAAGGATCACAACGATCATTAAGTTTCAACCCCCCTGCTATGTGCAGGGTTGCTAACCACTAGACCAGGTGCCCAGAGCCACATCCAGCCTGGTCTTGAATGCCTTCAGGGATGGGACATTCACAACCTCCTTGGGCAACATGTTATAGTGTGTCACCACCCTCTGTGAGAAGAACTTCTTCCTGATATCTTATCTAAACCTCCCGCACAATTCCCTCTTGTCCTATCACTATCCACCCTCATAAATAGCTGTTCCTCTTCCTGTTTATGTGCTCCCTTCAAGTACTGGAAGACTACAATGAGGTCTCCTCGAAGTCTTTTCTTTTCCAAGCTAAATAATCTCAATTCCCTCCACCTTTCCTCATAGAAGAGGTGCTCCAGCCCTCTGATCATATCAGTGGCCCTCCTCTGGACCCACTTCAAGAGCTCCATGTCCTTCCTTGCCCCAGGCCTGAATGCAGTACTCCAGATGGGTCCTCACAAGAGCTGAGTAGAGGGGGACAATCACCTCTCTCTCCCTGCTGGCCACTCCTTTTTTAATGCAGCCCAGAACAGAGTTGGCCTTCTGGGCTGCAAGTGCACACTGCTGGCTCATGCACATCTTCTCATCCACCAGGACCCTCAAGTCCTTCTCTGCAGGGCTGCTCTCAAGGAGCTCTTCTCCTGGTTTGTATAAATACCTGAGATTGCCCCGCTCAAGTGCAGCACCCTGCACTTGGCCTTATTGAACCTCAATGCAGTGAAGAATGCAGTGAAGCTCATACAGAAGGCCAAAGGCTGGAGAGTCGGATAGGTGTTATTCCAGTTTGCAGTAATTGTGTTTCCAAAGGGACTGATTTCTAAGGAAACTCACTGCAAATTCTTCTTGGACAATTTTCCCTTGCACATCAGAAAAATGTCTAAACCAATAAAAGATACGGTTACTATAACATTAAATACTGCAAAACCTAACTTTCTGCTTCTAATCCCATAGCAACACCTGTATTTCAATTTAGGTGCATAAGCTGCCTTTACAATGTAGGGAGAGAATTAGACGCCTCACAATCTGATCCAAAACTATCATCATGCTACAAAATAGTTTGGGGGCACAGGCTTCAGGCAGAAACATTAAACTACGTGTTTTACAGAATGCTAGGCAACTTTGTTATAAAATATTACTTTTTATTTTTTTATTGTGACATCAGGAACAGAACAGAATCTAGATATCTGTCTGTGTTATGCCGAGTAAACTCATTTTGTGCCAAATCAGAACTAACTGTGCTCTATTTTTGAATAAAGAGGAAAACAAGTTCCATAGCTATCTACTTGTTGAAAACGTCCAAGAGGAATCTTAAAGTATTTATGAACAGAAAATAAGGATACTAAATGAGAACATGTCATTTTCTTCTGTGTATGTAGTCTATTTTAATTCACATTACCAAATAGCTAGTGCAGAAATGAACCAGAAAGGCTTGTAAGACTCTATATCATCCTGCTGGCCTGACTGTTCTGACTAAAAAGTAGGAAATGAGATGTCATTACATTCTATGCATGAAAAGTACTTTAGAACCCTGGAGTCCTGATTTATTATATTCTTTGGAGACTTTGTTTTCCTACTAATTTTTCCATTAGCAGTTCAGCCACTTTGGGAGAAACTTTTTCATGCTCTTTTATGTTACCAATTTATTTTGTTTGTGCTAGGCAATCTTTAGCAAGCTATATTTCATTTCTCTTTTTTTTTTTTTTTTTTTTTTGCTTTATGTTGTGCCATGTTTTATTCACTCTTCCTTCTCTTATTACATATCTAATATTTGTTTAATAAATAAGCTTGGAGTTTTCTGCATTAGTTCTTCAGGCACTCATAAACAATTAAAAGAACTACTGAACTTCTATTTTTGTGTTTCAGATCATAATACTAGAGTCCCTTTCATTAAAAATAGTTTAACTCAAGCTCCCTTTGCTTCTCTAATGCCAAAATATCAAGAAGATTCAGTCTCTGAGGGTAAACTGAGTAGAGGTTCATGACGAGAGAAGGAAAAAAAAAAAGATTTATGCTTCTGTTACTTCTGTTATTTATGCTTCTATTTCCCTTTTCCTAAAGGCGCAGGTTTGCAAATCCCTCCACTCTGCTAGTCACAAAACTGGGCCAATCAAGCCTGTAAACTATTGACATTCTTTGTCACCAAAACAAACACAGAAATAGAAACCAAACAAATAAAGAAACCCATCAACAATATTCAGAGATAGCTTAACAAGTAGGATGCTTTGGGAAAAATCTTCAGAACCCAAGTATACAGAAATACAAAATATTATTGCATGTTTACCATGGGCACAATTTCTTAGGTAAAAATGAGGGAGCTGCAAATGAGTTGAACAAACTACTGATTCAGAACATAAGACAGATTTTTTTTTTTTTTTTAATTAACTTTAACAAAGCTTCTAATTTCTCTGAATGAAAAAAACACACACAAACCTGTGTTAGTGTTCAACACAGCAAAGTGCAAGGTTTTGCACTTGGGCCAGAGGAATCTCAGGCATCTATACAGATTGGAAGGAGCAGTCCTTAAGAGCAGCTCTGAAGAAAAGGACATGGGGGTCCTGATGGATGAAAAGCTTAACATGAGCCAGCAGTGTGCTCTTGCAGCTCGGAAAGCAAATGATATCTTGGGCTCCATCAGAAGAGGGGTGGCCAGCAGGGACAGGGAGGTGATTGTCCTTGTCTGTTCTGCCCCTGTAAGGCCCCATCTGGTGTACTGTGTCCAGGTCTGGAGCCCCCCGTACAAGAAAGACCAAGGCAGAGTAGAGGGAGAAGATCACCAAATTGATTTGCCATTCTTGTCTGTTCATCTTAAAATTAACATATTATAGGACTGGAAAAGGCCCTTAGAAAGGCAAAGCAAATGAAAGTGACTATGAAATAGCTTCCATTCTACTGGCTGGGATACATTATCGTGGGAAAATAATGTCTTGGGAGAAGAGGGATATAGCAGTGACATATATATATACACATGAGTATTAGGAATAGGATCTGACAGATCCTCATCTCCTCCTACTGAAACGAACAGGATACATGTTCAGAGAGAAGAAAGGGAGGTGGTTCATAATATACTGGAAAGTAGAGGTGTGGAACTCCTTACTGAGGGACATTGTGGTTGCAAAGACTTGATAAGGTGTAAGAGACGATTAGATGGCCATCTGGAACAGTAATGCATAGGAGGTAATTAAGGAGATAAGTCACATTGAACTCCAGAAATTCCTTGAATTGAAGCAGCTGCAACTCCTTGAATTGAATCAATTGGATTCTAGGAGCATGTTAGGAAGTTGTATGTCAGTTCTGTCCATCTTCCTCACTGACTATTTGCTTACGACTGCTCTTGGATGAAGAGTTTAAGGCTAGACAGACCCACAGGCTGAACCAGTTTGGCAGTCACATACAGATGGCTCGAAGGCTGTTCTCTATGCTACATGCTTTATCTCACAATTTTTCAGTTGTAATCCAATTCAGCACTAGGCCAACACTAATTTTAAGAGCACATGATTACTACTATTAGCACAAAGCAGTGTTGTAAAGGGAAGACAGATATGGTAATAGGTTAATTAGTTTTTGTCAGTAATTCAAATAAGAAACACAAAAATATAGCTCTAAGATTCTTAATCTAAGAGTATAGCTTAAGATTCACAATCATTTAAAAGCGAAAAGCTTCATGGTAACAACTTATTCTGGAAATAATTTACAGCATTAAAAAAAAAGAATATTAAGTAATAAAGAAAACATTAGCATAGAAGTCTAAAATGGAATAGGGTTCAAGACTCATAAAAAGTTACTAGTACTTGAATTATTATATCTTCATAACAATTTTTAGAAATGTTAAGCAATGTTAAATAGGCATGGTTTATCATACGTGTATCAACAAATCAGGGATATTTATGAAAGTCTCACATTCAAATATTTGAAAAATAACTACTTATATTCATAGATAGAATGTATTGAAATATTTCTGAACTTAACTACTCTGCACTTGCAGGGGATTACCACGCTCTGTGGCAGGTGGAGTACAGTCAGACTGTACAGATGGAATATAGTCAAACTGGAGTACAGTCAGATTGTCTTGACACGACAAGTTCTCAAAGATTGACTCAAACAATTGACTCTGAGAATACTGTGATAAATTCTTTCTTCCTTCAAATGAGTTTAATTTGACAGTATTTTCAAGCAATCTATCCATTGCTGTATCAACACCAGTGTCAGAACTGAAGGAGGAAAAATTGCCTCTAACACTTCATTTGAATATTCTGCATAGCTCTTGGATAATCACAGGAGCTATGAAACAAGATGAGACTTTGTACCTCAGAAGAATTTTTTCATTCTTCAGTGAGCAGTGAAGCCATGAGAAACTTGGTGTCACAGTATTCACAGTGCAGAAGGAGCTGAGAGCCAACACCGGGTGCCTCTGAGACGAATGGTGCAGTTTATCATCCAGCTTGCCTCTAGGGTGCAGTTTCACAATCAGCTTCAGTCAGTCTAAGCAATGGTGTTGTGAGAAGAGATAATTCAGCCCTGCCCCTGCATGTCTCTTGGGAGAATGAGCAAGACTTCTCTTTTAGAAAAAAAACCCTGTGATCTTAGATTGTCTTGAACTGACTAAGCCATACATTAGGAATGACAGGCTCCCAAACCACCATAAAGATAAGTGAAATAATCCTTCCTGGATACTTCTAAAAATACTGAATGCAGCCATTTCTCATACTCTCTTTCTTTTAGGTGCTTGTAAGACAGGCAGCTGCATGCTCTTTTACCTCTATATTTATTAATGCTCAGTTATTAACAGTACAAGAACAGTTGGTGTAGAAATGTCAGCAGAAATTTTCTGGATATGGCAGAAAATATCCAAGAGGATGTCATGATGTATTCCACCAAAATTGGAGAATGCTCATTTAGTAAACAGATTCCCTAGACTAGAATTCTGATGTGTTCAGTTTATGATCCGCACAATGATGTGTGGGTTTGAAATGTGATGAGATTAATATCTGATATGAACTTCTGTGAAGAAAAGACAGGGATAAATTAGTAATATCTTTAAATATGTGTCAGAACACACAATGTCATCAGATTATATAATAAAGTAGATATAGTTTTCTTTTTTGAAATGAATGCATCAGTATATGATGGGAGCCAACCACCTGGGAGGCAGCTTTCCCAAAAAAGGACCCAGTAGTCCCAGGAGACACCAAGTTGAATGTGAGCCAGCAATATGGCCTTGCCACAAGGAACAGTAGTGGTATCATGAGCTGCATTTGGAGGAACACTACTAGATGGTGTGGGGAGGTGATCCTTCCCCTCCACTCAAGGCTTGTGAGATGGCGCCTGGAGCACTATGTCATGTTCTGGGCTTCCCATTACAAAAAAGATAGGGACATACTAGAGAGATTTCAATGGAAAACATGATGAAGGGACTGAAGCACCTCTGCTATAAGAAAAAGCTGAAAAAGAGATCTTATCAATATATATAAATATCTGAAAGGAGGGTACAAAGAAGCCTGAGCCAAGTTTTTTTTTTTTTTTTCAGTGGTGCTCAGTAAAGGGAGTGCTGCCAGTATTTTATTTTGAAGAAAATAAAACCCCTGAAAATACAGGAGTTAGTCATGGGGGGTGAATCACTCCACAGTGTCTCAGTGTGTGATTAATTAAGCTCTTGGTCTTTTCAAAGTCAGTTTTCACTAAATAGACCCTAGTATTTCATACAGAGCTTTCAAAACAGTTCTGCTCAATTCCCATTCATTTAAAATATTTATAACAATTTGAACATTGTCTCAAATATTTGGAAAGAGTTAGTTGGAAAAGAAGATTCATCAGTATGCTAGGTGTTCATTAGTAATTGTACGAACGGACAGGAGGACAATACTGCTCAGCTGTAGGTGGAGGAGGTCGTTGTTTTCCCCGGAGTGCTTCTAGCTCTGCCGAGAGATGTGACGCTTGCAACATGCTTCCACTTGATGGCACTCTGTGCTTCAAAATTTATTTATTTATTTATTTATTATTTTTAAGCACTGCGTACGTAGCCTTGATATATATTTATGAATACCTCTCATTTTAAAGACTTGAAGTTGCAGAAACTGGTCATTAGCAAATCGGCAGTAGTAACCACAGAGCTGTCACTATTGCTTAAGTTTACACAGATGCACTGATGTGGAATCATTCTAACTCTGTACCACTTTTATATTGAGGCAGTACCATGGATAACAGTGAGTTAATATCCTGCTGCTGCTGCAGTAGTTTCAAAGATTTCTTCGAGAAACCATTAGTACTGACCTGTTTAGATCTCATTCATTTCCTTTTATGTAAAATGACACGTATAGAAACCCAAACAAACAAACAAATATGCAATTCCTCTGACTAAATCTACCTGGAACATGCATTCCACTGTGCTCCTGAACTTCTTCTGTATTATTTTTTAATTCTTTCCTATACAATTAAGAGCTACTAAATCTAATTCAATTTTTATACTGATCAAATCAAGATAGTTTGCTTTTCTACTAAATCTGAAGATAAGGTTTTACTTTCTCATTAGTATTGCAGCCCAAATCACTACTGCTTAACATATTATTATTTAAGTTTTATAATGATATCATTGCTTTAAAATAGTTAAGATGATTGCAGCCTTTCTATTCTGCAGTAAGGTTCAGTATTTCTTGCAGGTAAGATACAGTGGTACTGCAGGAACTCATGAGAGTCACAATTCCCTCACTGGGAGGATTCCTCAGCACAGTATGGGGATTGACCAGATAAATTGTAACGCAGGAAAAAGAGAATAAGGCTTAAATCAAACTCCTGGTTTAGAAAAATAATGGCCGTGAAAAACTGACTATATGTGTTAGAGGAAAGGTTTGCACGACAGCCACAAAATAAAGAAAAAAAGGTTTTCCAAAGATTAAAATGTAGGGGAATGAGTATTTGTAAGATAAAAAGGATCAAAAGTGTGAAAGAAGGAAATCTAAGTACTGAAAAATAGAATTTTAAAGTAGAAACACAATGACAACAACAAAAAATAAGTATTAAACCTGCTTATTTTGAGATGAAATTATGCCATATTAAGTGCTTCTCAGCTTAGAGTTATGTGACAGTGGGTGCTTCCTGGCTTTCTTTTAGAATCTATGTATTTCCTTTTCCTTTTCCTTTCTTTCATTATTCTGATGCTGCATTTAAATTTAGTCATAATTTTAGTTCAATTTTATTCTTGCAAAAGGTGAACTCATGAGAAATATAAAACATCTAATATTATGTTTGTATTTAAATGGGTTTCTTCTTAAAAAAATAAAAAAATAATAATTAATAAAAGAACAGAAAAGATAATAAAAAACATCCCAACTAACCAAACAAAAACCCCAACATGTTGATTTCTAAATGAATTGCAGTTAGTTTTCTGGGAGAAAAAAAAAATTATGTCCTTGAAAATGTGTCATGGAGTCACCTAGATCAATCTATGCCTGGGACTCGGGGGCAGTAGGCCCCTGGGCCCCTGGCCCCAAAAAATGGGAAGAGAAAAAAGGAAGGGTAGGGAGACGGGAGCTGGGCTCAAAAAACAGAGCAGCAGCAATGAGCTAAGGAGGAAAACTTGATTTTATTATGATATCGGAATGCAAGACAACACAATATAATATAATATAATTGAAATTGAGGCCAATAAATAAAAAAAAATAAGAGAGAGAGTTTCTGAAACCAAAAGGTCTACTTTGAACTGAAGTCGTGTGGCTTGGAAGTAGACCCACACACTCTGCCAGGTGGCGAGCGGAAAGAGCTCAAGTCCAAGAGTGAGATCCTGTGACTTCCTCCCATGACTTATCTTCCTCTTTGACCATGAAGTCCTGTGGGATATGCAGTTCTTCTTCTCTTTTGAGAACCAGGTACCTGGAAAGTTGTCAGTTCATGGAACTGCAGTATTAACTCTTTAATTACTCATGCTTTATATGACGTTATGATGTGGAATACCGATAGCAAAATTACAGGACCATGACCAAGTGCAGTCTGAACTTCAAGCATCATCTGCTTGTTTTTTCCTTTCTCTTTCTGCTACAGTTGGTGATGGGTACTTAAAGTCAAACTGAAGTTTAAGTTGTATTGACCCTGGAGTGTCATTTGTGTAATACCACTGGCTTCAATTTTTTTACACGGATGTTTTGAATTCAACCTACATGAAGTTTGGTTCTAGAAGTGAATGGAAATAAGGAGGAGTCTGTGAGTGCTGATCAACAGTAAGGAGGAAAATGAGTAAAGACTTGAATCCCTAATTAAATTACTGTTATTGTTCATCTGCATTCTTTCTTGTTTGCGGAGATCAATATAGCCTGTTTCAGCACAGTTCTTTAAGGAAGAAATACAACTATGAATCATCTCAGAACACTGGAACACAGGGTGTTTCATATGAACATGAGAAAATCCCTCTTTACAGTGAGGGTAACAGAGCACTGGAACAGGCTGCCCAGAGAATCATGAAATCGTAGAATCACAGAATCACTCAGGTTGGAAAAGACCTTAAAGATCATCGAGTCCAATGACAACCTAACCATACTAGCCTAACTCTAACAACCCTCCAATTAAATCTCATCTCTGAGCACCACATCCATATGGTTTTTAACCACACCCAGGGATGATGAATGGTTGATTCACCTCCCCGGGGAGCCTATTCCAGTGCTTCACAGCCCTTTCTGTAAAGAAATGTTTCCTGATATCCAACCTAAACTTACCCTGGCACAACTTAAGGCCATTTCCCCTCATTCTGTCACCTGCCATTAGTGAGAAGAGACCAACCAGGTACTGGAAGAGAGCAATACGGTCTCCCCTCAGATTCCTCTTCCCCAGACTGAACAGCCCCAAATCCTTCAGTCTCTCCTCATAGGGTATATATCCTCCAAGCCCTTCACAAGCCTTGTTACTCTTCTTTGGACCTGCTCCAGTACCTTAATGCACTGTACTGAGGTGCCCAGAACTAAACACCGTACTTGAGGTGAGGCCTCAGCAGTGCTGAGTACAGGGGTAGGATTACTTCCTTAGTCCTGCTCACCAAAGAGGTTGTGGAGTCTCCTCTGGAGATACCAGTATCCACCTGGATGCTTTAGTGTGTTATCTTTTGTAGGGAACTTGTTTTAGCAGGAAGTTGAACAAGCTCCTCCCTATGATTCCATGATTCGGTGATTATGTAAAATATACAATTTTAAGTGTACTTAGGCTAGTATGTCCTGAATGTGTGTATGAAAGCAAATAAATAGACAAAACAAAAACCAACCAAACACTTGAACAATGTTCTTAAAGGGATTCCTGATTTCCTAGTATTGAAGGGGCATTTGGATAATGCTCTCAATAACGTGCTTTAACTTTTGATTAGCCCTGATGAGGTCAAGCAGTTGGATTAGATGATCTTAGAACTGTTCTGTTCTAACAAAAAAACATCAAAACTGTAACAATTTATTCATTTTAACATATCGTTCTCCTCTTCTTTTTCAGTATCTTAAATTTGTAATCATTCAGTGCTCCTGTAAGGCTAGTTTTATTTATTTATTTATTTTTTATTGCATTGACTGCAATCTCTTTCATCTGTTTCTTAAGTAATAACTTTTCCAAATTTGATTTTTATAGTAACGGATTCTAATTTATCCATTTTAGAATAAAGCTGCATTTTCATTAGATTGCTTTATGGATTCTAGTGTATTTAGTAAGCTTCAGGTTTTTACCGGCACCACACTCCCCAAAGTATTTTAGATTTTATAAGATCAGTAGACCTTAAATGTACACCATCATCCAGCAACTTATTACATCAAGCCTGTTTCCTAAGATGATTTCTTCAGTTGTCAGAGAACCTGTTAGCTGTTCACTGAACAGTGAAGGAATAGCCTTATTCCACCTTGAAATGCCTAAATGATGCTTTAGTGATTGTAACATGGATATCCTTGGTTGAATTGTCAAGGTAATTGAAATCCCACTGGTCAAGAAATCTCTTTTCCTCAAAGGGCTTTACTACTTTTCTGGAATTGCTTTTCACTTTTCTATATCTTTCAACAACTTTTTACGTTCTTCTAAATTTCACTGTCATTGTTTTTCTGGGTAGGATTTTCTGCTATTCTTACTCAAACCCTGTTTCACTTACAATATGTATGCTATAAGATAGCGACTTACTCAGAATAAATGTATATTTAATGTAGAAGCTAATCCTTTAGTCTGATTTCTTAGCTACACTGAATATTTTAATCTACATTTTTAAGGTAACTGAGATGCTGTTAAATACTTCTTCTTTCTTGATTTTAAATATGTCTTTGATAGCTTATTTTGTTAAAATTTAAGCTTTGCGATTAAAAACCAAATCAATTTTACAAGCTGCTGCTTTTTAGTTATAAAGGAATAGTGAACACAGTCCTGAATTTCCAGGACAGGGGACACCTTATTCTGTCTTATTATTTCAACAAATAACCATATAGTCAAAAAACAGTATTTCTTACTGAAAAATTTTTGAAAAGTGTGAATTGGGAAAATATGAATAAGGGCTATCTTGTTGACATGTATCTTTTTGAGTTGTATGGGAAATACTGAGTCACAGCCTAAACCTCTCATTGATCACCTGAGGCGAGCAATGAGTCAGCCAGAGGAGCGCAGGTGAAGGTGAACTCACCTGTGCTGCTGGAAGGGGTGGAGCCGGGCTCCACCTCTCCTAGACCTATTTAAGAGCTGGCTACCAGTGGGGAAGGATCTCTTCTGAAGATCTGCTCTGCTGGAGTTTTGTAAGTGAGCCCAGGACAGGGGTAAGCCTTCTATTTATTCTCCCTTTGTTATCATAATCTGCTTTATCAAACTCTCTTATTTCATAATTATAACATCTTAATATTCATTGATTATACATTGAGTCAAATTAGAAATATTTTTTTCCTGATACGATAGAAAAATAATTCTGCAAGATAAGTGAAGATCTAAAGACATTGCAGTCAAGGATTTCTGTAGTAAGGGATATCAGTAGGTGAGTTAATGTTTCTTGCCCAGCTTTCATTAGAACTAGCATAGCTTATTTAGTTCATATGGCTGGGTGGAGATGCAATGAAGATACAAGGAGAAAGAAAGGATGGGGAAAGAAGAGGGGTTTCAAATAAACCTATTTATCGCACAGATGACAGAGCTGAGTAATGTTGTACACAAATAAATCCAAGAATTCTAAGACCTCACCTTTCAGTATAAATCTAATTAATCAGCCCAAGTATGATTAAAAAATAAATCCTAGTTTTACTTACTCCATGCATAACTTCAAACTTAATGAAAAAGAAGGCTCACAAAAAGTCAGATTCTCCCCTCTACTCTGATTTTTTTTATATGCTGACTGAATGATAGATACAAAAAGATGTTATCAAGTAAAATATATTATATTTACTTCCAGTATTCTAAAAATTATTTTTATTACTCTTTTGTTGTTAATTTTAATGTACAGTATAAACAATACTTGAATAAGACAAGAAATCAATTTCAAATCTGCTCTTGAATTTTCAAAATTTTGACGTTAATTAGCAATATATGGAGAACATATATTTTCTCAGGAAAATAGAGAAAGCAGATGTAGATGTGTTTTTATATTAAATAACAGATCAGAGGCAGACTGCATGAAAAGGATCATCTGAAATCAGAAATAATCTATCTGCAATTAAAGCTAGTTGCCAGAAAAATGAATGCTCGGACCAGTGTATTCCATGGCTGAATTTTTTTTCTTTCAGTCAGAAATCATATTGCTTAAGAAATACAGAAATAGCTTTCATTGTACAGGTGAAGCTTATTTTACAGACATTCAAAAACATCTGCCTTCTCTGATGCTGGTAGGAATTTCATGAAACTGTCTCACATCAAAATTTTGATGTGACAATATCTAACTGTTAAATAGACTGTATCATAACTAGCATTGGTATTTTAAAGTCTTCAAATCCTATGCTTCTTTCAGTATTCTAAATATACCTTCTAAAACCCTCAAGGGAAGAAATAGTGGATTCTTTTTCTCCTGTGTAAAATAATACTTACCTTTAAAGTGAGGATGAACAATTTGGCATGGATCAGTAAACACTTTTCTAAGTCAGTGATTTTCTTCAATTGAAATATCCTCAAATTAATGTTGGTTCCTTTATTTCTATCCTTGAAAGTGAACTCCACTTAAGGATGATTTGGACTTCTTTTTTCCCAAAGAAACTTTTGCTTACCCTTCTACCTGTTAAGAACTTGTCTGCTTTAACAGTATCACAGTATTGAAGCCTGTCTAGTCTAACACCCTTGTGCAGACCACAATCAACTAGAGTAAGTTGTCAGACATAATGTCTGATTGGCTTCTAAACATCTCCAGGGATGAAGACAGCACAGCCTCTCTGAATAACTTTTCCCACTGTTTGACCATCATGACAGTAAAGAGATTTCTTTTTTATGTTTAAGTGGAATTTGTGACCATTTCCCATTGTCTTGTCACTAGATACCACTGAGAAAAGTCTGACTCCGTCTTCTGTAGCTTATGCTCTCAGACACTTGTACACATTCATCAGATAGTGCTCTTTTCCAGCCTTAATGATTCTAAGAACCCCCTGAGCCTTCTCTTTACCTGATAGAACAGTCCCACTTTTCTCAGTTTCTCCTCACAGGAGAAATGCTTCAGTCCTTCAATCATCTTTGTCCATTATTTCATCTTTGTTCCTTATACCTTTACCTCAAGATCCTGAACGCTGCTATTTCATTGTCACTGCAACTGTCTGATTACTGTAGTCCTAATTCTTCCTTGTTTATAACAATCAGATCTAGCAGAGTGCCTATCCTTGTCAGCCCCTTGATAATCCATTTGAGAAAGTTGCACATAAGATACTTTGGAAGTCTTCTGCATTGCATATGCAGTGGTGTATAATCAATGAATAAACATATTATAATTATATATACCAAAACAGAATAGATACAGTGATTACCCATGTCCTGAGCTCGCTGTAAAACTCTAAAGCAGGAATCTCCAGAAAGAGATCCTTCTCCACTGATAGTCAGCTCTTAAATGGGTCTGGGAGAGGTGGAGCCAGGCTCCACCTGTTCCAGCAGGGCAGGTGAATTGCCTTCACCTGTGCTCCCAGGGCTGACTCATCAGTCACCTCAGGTGATCAATTAGAGGTTCAGGCCTTGATTCAGTAGTTTCCATGCACTCCACCCTTTCACATCATGAACCAATGATCAGGTTGACTAAAGGATAAGCTTTCCTATTACAGAGATCTGATACATCGTGACATTTACACAATTTCCATCGCGATGCGTGTTGGTACAATTCAAGATGAATGATGAGTGGTGAACATTAATATTCTTTTATGGGCGAGTGGTCGATGATGTTACTGGATGCATGCAGTTGTGAGGTGCAAGTCTGTCCTATGCGCCATCAGTCCCATGTAGACATCACCAGGTGTTGCACGTGATCTGACAGTAACACTGGAATGCTTTGATGGCATTTCATTCCTTCTGGTGATCCTGAAGGCTCAAAGACTCAGGGGAGTAATACAGATGTTTCAGGGGTATCAGGAGGGGAAAGTCTGCTCTCCAGGGCAAGATACAGGCCCATATCCTGGGTCAACACTTCTGCTTGTACTGGGGCATGTCGCAACCACCTGTTCCACACCTTCTGGCCATATGTGGCTACATAACTATATCAGGCACCAAAGGGGGTGTCCTGATCTGCCATAGGGACATAGTGGGAATCCCTTTAGCAATGAAGGAGTGTTGACTACATGACTACAATATCAGTAAGCCATGTACCTATTACTAGAGGGACTACACAGCCTCCCACCCCCAGTAATCTCCCCCAAAGTGCAAGTAGGCCACACCACTTCAGTCCTACCTGCACCTTCCAAGGCCATTTTATTCTACGGGTACCTGGATCTAAATTCTCAGGGGAAGAGAGCAGATTATTTTCATTACCAACCTGGGGTCTTACCTGATGATCAGTGCCCATAATTTGGATCCTAGCGGGGTGTAACATTTTCAGTGCACTGGGTCTGCCATCTCAGGGTCATACATTCAGGTCCTACAAGGTTTCATAGAGTCTTTTCGTCCACCCCTGCAGGAACTGGCAGTCTGTCTTCAGGGCAGCCTTAGGAATACTGTTATAACATTTGATGAGGCCTGCCCCCGTTGGATTATATGGCAGGTGGAATCGCTATTCGATGTTATTTTCTTCTGCCCAGCGCTGATCGTTGCACCAGTAAAATGAGTCCCTTGGTCACTCTCAATGACTTGAGGTGTCCCGTAGGCAGACATCAGTTTACTGAGTGCCTTGATGGTATATGCCTGGTTTGCTTTCGGTACTGGATAGGCCTGCAGTAGCCCACTTGCAGCGTCGACACAGGTCAGGTCATATCTTACTCCTCAGACAGAGGAAGGGGCCCGATGTAATCAACCTGTCATCACTGGAGAGGATTGTGTCCTCTAGCAAGATGGGCTGCTACTGTTTTGGGCAACAATCTCGGTCTCAGAGCAAGTGTCACAATCCCAGCATGCCTGGACGATGTCAGGTAGTTGTATGGGCAGTCCCCATGCTTTAGCAGCTGCCCACATTGTCTTTTGTCCCGTGTGCTGTAGCTTCTGATGTAAGAACCATCTGATGTTCTCAGATGGTGAATTCTCAGTCCATTGAACTCAGACCATTATGTTGGCTTCATCATTTCCCAGTGATTGTAGGGGCTAATGACAAGAAACATGGTAGACATGTACAGTCCTGTGTTTGATTGTATTCCATATGTCTAAACACATCTTTGCCCCAGATTGGTCAGGCATGGATAGTTCATTCCTGGGTGGCTCACTGTGCTATCCGAAGAGTGAGCCCCCAGTATACAGCCCAACTATCTGTACAGATATTCAGGATACCATCACCGGGTTTCTTGGTTATAACCATCCACATGGCTTGCAGTTCTGCCCATTGGCTGCTCTGACCATCCCCCTCGTCAAACCAGATTTTCTCCACTTGCTTGGGTTGCCCTTGCTAGACCCATCTGTGTACCAGGCATCTTCAGGGATAGGATATTTTCCCTCCTGAACCGGACTCTTCTCTGGTGGAGCGACCAATGTTTCTTTTGGTGCATCACTGTGATACATCACTGGGCCTAGGATCTTCTGGAGTTCTTCTTTCAAGGGGGATGAAGACAGACTGCTCCTTTGGCTGAGGTAGGCGACCCATCATGTCACTGTTTATGCTTGGGCCACCCCTGTCCTAGGGAGGTGGATCAGATCTTTCACTCATCCCTGAATTGGCAGAGTGGTCTTGACTTTAAGTTTAGCTATTTGAGTTATTGGCTCTACTGCCTGTAATGCCAAATAAGCAGCCAATAACTGTTTTTCAGTCATACTGTATCTTTCTTCTGCTCTATGCCAGACCTGAGACCAGAAACCAATGGGGGTCTGAACAGAACTCTGGCGTTGCCACAGGCCCCAACCAAAGCTGTCTTGAGTGACACGAACATCCAACTGGGCTGGGAGGGTAGGATCAAATATACCCAATGCCTGGGCTTGTTTAACTGCCAGTTTTGCTTGTTGGAAAGCATCCTGTTCTGTCTTCCCCTAGTCCCATAGCTGCCCCTTTTTTTGTGAATCTGTACAGTGGCCTTAGCAGTTGTGCTAGGTGAGGTATAAAAGAACACCAGTAATACAATATACTTAGAAACTCTTGCAGCTGCTTTGATGTTGTAGGTACTGGAAACACCTGAACATTACCTATGACAGCACTGGGTAGTACTTTGGTCTTTCTTGACCAAACCACCCCCAGGAATTTTATGGACACCAAACCTTGCACCTTTTGGGGATTTATAGCCCATCCTCTCTGTTGTAAATAGGAAGTTAATGAATCCGCCATCTGTCCTACTGCCTCCAGTAAGCTGGATGTCAGCAGGAGATCATCAATATAATGATATGTTAACATCATCAGGTTTTTTCCAGTTAGATAGGTCATGCGCCACTAGATTGTGACAATACATTGGTGAATGCACGTACCCCTGCGGTAGGACCTGAAAGACCCACTGCCTGTCTCCCTATGTAAACGCAAACTGATCTTGTGATTCCTCAGCAATTGGGATACCAAAGAATGCATTTGCTAAATCTAGGACACAATGATAGATTTTTTTTTTACCTCCCTACTCAATGTGTCCATTAAGGAGGCAATATTGGGTACAGCCACATGAATAGGCAATGTGACCTTATTTATTTCTCTGTCATCCGCTGTCATTCTCCATGTGCCATCCAGCTTTTGCACTGGCCATATGGGGGAATTATATGGGCTGTGTGCAGGTGTTATAATGCTCACTTTTTCTAATTCCTGCATCATTCTCAGTATTTCATCTTGCCCACCCGGGAGTCTGTACTGTCTTATGTTAGTAATCTGGCACAGTTTTGGCAGGCAAATAGGCCCATCTTTTGCATGGCCTGTACCTCCTGGATACTGATACATCTCTGTCAAAGTCTGAGCTGTCCCACAGTTGTCTGCAGAGCCAGACCCCATAGAATATCTATGCCCAGGACGTACTCTTGGACTGGGGCAAGAGACACCTTGTACTCCCAGGGTGGGAGATGCCCAACCCCCAGTATCAACCATGTCTGGGCAACAGGAATAGTCTGTCCCCCAAAACCACCAATTATCACTCTGTTTCCATGAAATTTGGTCGGATCTTCAGAGATAATTGATGTTTCTGCATTGACAAGTGCCATAACTCTAGACGTTTTTCCAGGACCAGAATATTGTCAACTCTACATAGGGCCTCCAGCCCCGTCTGGAGGCCCTAGGGGGACTAACATCCCTCGTCACACTGTGAACTGAGCCAAACTCAAGTCTTTCATTCCAGGTTGCTCAGGCATTTTGGCCTGAGACACCTGAGGGGGCTTCTTTTTTCTATTGGGAACAATGAAATCCTCTAGGTTCCATGTCATCATTGGTACTCTTTCTATAATTATTACCCTTGGTTTCTTAGGATAATTTTGCAATTCTTTATAATCCTTCAGCTGCCTCCATAACTGGAGGAGAATGTGACTGGGCCACTGGTCAATTTTTGCAACACCAAACCAAATAAGGTTGTGAAAAAAAATGTTTAACGAGACCCTTATGGGCCCCAACTGAGGATTCCATACAGATGGCCTCTTGGTTTGAACTACTGGAAGCACCTCTGCTTCTTCTACTACTCAAATATTGTGCCTAGAGACAGTGCACAGATGCTCTGTCTCCCCCAGATCAGCTGCTAGCTGGACAGCCTGTTTAATCTCAGCCTCCAAGGTCACCAGGGCTTTACTATGGAAACGTCCCATATCGGTGAGAAGGGGCCTGCTGTAAGATTCTATCTCGCATAACTGCCAAAAATTTTACTGTATCTGGGCTTTTGAATGAATCCTCATATATCGCTTCTCTTATGCCCAGCTCATGAATATAATTTTGAAGGGCCTCCATGGAAGATCATAATCCTGTGTTTAATGGAATACCTGGCCAAACCATGCGGCATGCTGCCATTAGCCAGTCTATTATTGAATGGTTCTTATTGTTATACTGAACAGCAGCCTACAGTCACTGCCTGTGGGCAGGGTGTACCAAAAACAAAAAATCATAACACATGACACCCATGAATCCCATAATCTAAGTAACCATGTGGGTACACTCTCTTTTGGTCTCTGTCAAAAATCACCGCACCATATCCATTAGTTCTGTTGGTGTGTATGGCCTAGCCATTATGTGCAAATGTGTTTGGGCAGGGGGCACCCCTGCCAGTCTATCTTGCACTTTCTTTGTCTTTTGGGTTATAATAGGATGGAGTTCCAAGGAGTCCATTGTAAGTGGAACCTCTTGATCTGACTTAGAGTTTTTGTTTTCCCGTTGAACCAGGTCCATTACTTCAGAGGTGTGGTTATTATCTACTGAAATATTGTGGACCTGACTTATCAGGGAATGTAAAGTTAGACTTTTCCCCATTAATACATTAATTTACTGTTCTAGTTTTTCAATGCCATCTTTTAATAGCCGTTTTTCACTTTCTAAAGTGTCAGCTCTTATCCCAGCTTGATTTAAGGCATTTAAAGTGGCCATGTCACTATGGAGGCAGTTAACTGCTATTCTTTTGTGGTTAGGATGTCTTTGTCTAATCCTTGAAAATATTCTATCATGCAGAATGGGGAAATATTCCCCATAATACACAGGGGACCCCATTTTTCAACTATGGTTGTTAATTGGTAATAAGGAGAACCCAGAAACTCTGGGATCTGCCCAGGGATCATTTTATCTAAGGCGGTGATGTTCTCCCCCTTGACCCATTTACAGATGTTGCACAGAAAGGACATTACATCTATTTTATTCTGCCTTGCCAAATGTACAGTCAGCATACAGAGTTTTAGGCTAAATAAGATTATTGCAACAGGAAGATAATAAATGGAAAGTACTTACTGATGCTGTAGGCCCACAATATTCTTCACAAGGAGTGATCTCCAGGAAGAGATGCTTCTTTAATAGCAGTCAGCACTTAAATGGGATCTAGGAGAGGTGGAGCCAGGCTCCACCCCTTCTGGTAGCACAGGTGAATTACCTTCACCTGTGCTCCAATAGGTGACTCATTTCTTGCCTCAGGTGGTCAATCAGAGGTTCAGGCTTCCACTTAGTTATCAATCCCAGCTTCAGTACTCTTTCCCTTTTATTTTATATTCTCTAATACATATTCTTTTATCAAATATGAAGTTGTATAGGCAGAATAATGACTTAAAGGACCTTTCCTTTCAGTTTCATTGCATCCCCTTATATGTAATTTTCAGAAAGATTTTTTTTTTTAAATATTCCACTTTCTAACAAAGATTAATGCATTTTTTAATGCTTGAGCAGAATAGTCAAGTGGAAAATAAAGCAGTGGGATTTCAAAGTTCAGAAAATTTGAAACTTCAGTAGTTTGCATACCTCATATTGCTGTTTTTTTTTTTTTTTTCTTAAATTAACTAATTTAGGTATTAGTTCATATATATTGTTTTTGCTGTTTTCACCACAGGGCAATTGCTGGTTGTCAAGGTTTTGTGATTTCTGTTATCAGTATTCTCTATCATTTAGTGCACTGGGAGTTAAAGGGTTAATGCTTCAGTTCCATGGATTGCTGGTATTTTCGGGTACCTGGCTCTCAGGAGAGAAGAAGAACTACATCTCCCAGAGGACTTTCACTGTTTCGTTTCTGTTTTCCATTCAGAGAGAAAGATAAAACTGCTTGGGACTCGTGAGACTGCCCTTCTTTTACTGGTTGTCTCTGCTGTGTGTACTCCCTAGCCACTTGGCCTTCAGCATTAGAGTAAGGCCTTCGGTTTTGGACACTCTCATTTATTTATTAGCTTCAATTCCTATTATATTATATTATATTGTGTTATCTCGCATACTGCTATCATATTTAGTAAATTAGTTTTCTCCCTTAGCATGTTGCCGCTGTTTTGTTTTTAGGTCCATCTCCCTACATTGTTCCCTTCCCCCCTTTTCCCTCCCCCAGGCAGTGGATCAGTGGGTCCCTCTGCCAAATTAATCACAGAATTAGGCCAAACTAGACCAAAACTGTTTGAACTGGGGAATCGTTGTGCATATAGTCAAATTATTCAGTTTTTAAAAAATCATATCTTTACCAGAATTAATGCACATCCAGTGTTGTAACTGCTGTGATACAGGAAATCTTACAATTCCTGAAATTTGAGATGATCTAGGTAAATCTGTTTTATCTGTTGAGACAGTTGCCCAGTAGGGTGGTGGATGACCCATTCCTGAAGACATTCGAGGTCAGGCTGGATGGAACTCTGAGCAACCTGATTTAGCTGTAGGTGTCCCTATTCATTGCAGTGAGGTAGTGGGTGATATGTTTCAGCAGTGACAACAGTGATGTGAAAAACAAACTATATGTCCACATATCCATGCAAGTTTTTATGAGTGTGGCATACAGCCTTTCATTCATCAGCTGTGAAAGTGCATAGTGGTGGTGACTATTTTGAAAAATAGTGTTTTGTAGCTGCTCTATCAAATACTGTTATTGTGCTTTTTACATCTGTTGTAGTTTACATAGAAATAAATAGGAGATATTACTTTCAGAGTAACCAACATAAACAATAATAGTAGTTTTTATGTTTTGGAAAAACTTTTTTTTTTTTTAATTATTATTTATTTAAGACTTGTTCAACTCACACAATATTGGTAGATGTATTTGGTAAGATTATTATGCAGACTTTAATTCACAGAATGTGTGCACTACAGTCAGTGATGCAGAAAGAGAAAGGTTGTGTCAATTCTCACTAGTTGTTAGTATTAGTCATTGTCTCAGCACCAAAATGTATTTTTTTAAGTGAAGAGTACTGGCTTATCTGTTATCATCCATTGCCAGAAGTTTAATTATGAGTCTTTGTCTTAAAATGAAATTAGTGATTATCTTAAACAAAATGGCAGATTCTATTAAAGTAGGACATACAGTAGTCAGTTATCTCAGTAGGTTTCAACTAATCTTCACAGAATCATAAAATAATAAAATAACTCTGGTTTGAATAGACTGTAAAGATCATCTAGTTTCAGCCCCCTTCCATGGACAGGTTTGCCACCCACTATCTGTGTGCCCAAGGCCCCATTCAACTGGCCTTGAACACCTCCAGAGATAAGGCATCCACAATCTCTCTGGGCAGCCTGTGCCAGTACCTCACCAACCTCTAAGTAAAATATTTCTACCTAACAATTAACACTCCCCTCTTTTAGATTAAAGCCATTTCCCCTAGTCCCATCAATATGTGCCCATGTAAAAAGTCAGTCTCCCTCTTGTTTATAAACTCCCTTCAAGAGCTAGAAGTAAGGTCTTCCTAGAACCTTCTTTTCTCCAAGCTAAATAAGCCCAGTTCCCTCAATCTTCCTTCTCAGGAGAAGTGCCTCAATCCATTGATCATCTTCTTGGCCCTCTTCTGGACCCACTTCAAAAGCTGCATATCTTTCTTGTGCTTTGGCCCCAGGCCTGGACACAATACTCATACTCACAATACAGATGGAGCCTCACAAAGGCAGACTAGAGTGGGACAATTCCCTCTCTCTTCTTATGAGCCACCCCTTTTGATGCATCCCAGCATACAGTTGGCCTTCTGGTCTGCAAGCACACACTCCTGGCTCATGTCCAGCTTTTCATCCATCAGGATCCTTGAGTCCTTCTCCACAGGCCTGTTCTCAAGGAGTTCTTCTCCCAGTCTGAAATCATACCTGAAATTGCCCCGACACCTGTTGTACTTGTCCTTGTTGTGTCTCATTAATTTCTTGTGTGCCAAATTTCCAAAGCTTTCACTCTGGAAATTTAAGATGTGAAACCTGTAAAAATAAAGGATACAGGACAAAACAGACAAATAGTTCAGAACTTGAACTTCTTAAACATTTTCAGTTCTAAATTCATATTACATGTAGAGCAAGAACCATTAAAATCTTGACATTTACTGCTGATGGTAGTTAAACTTCATGTGGTATTTGCAATACTCGCCATTCCAAGCATAGGGGAAAAGCAAATGCTTCACTGACGGTAAATACCAGAGGCTGTTAAATGTCAAGACTTTAATGCTTCACTGTAATCAGTATGGGGTAGGTTCTTACAACGTTGCTCAAAATAGGCAGCATCTTGCTCCTTGAAGAATCTCACTGACTTCAGCAGGACTATTTGTGATAATGTTTGGTAAAAGAAAGAGCTCATCTTTTCAGGCCTGCTATTGTATGTGTTCCAATTTAGAATAATGGTTCCATATTATGTCCTTTTATATGCCCTTTCATTATACAAACATGCAGTCTGCTATTCAACAAATACAATGAGATAGAGAATGTAAGAGATTTATCTGTACAAAATAATGGTTGACATTTAGCACACACAAAAGTCAGTAAAGTCAAAGTTATGGTTCCCAAAGAAACCATATCTCCCTTGCATAAACATATTCTTTAATGTATGTGCACAAATTGGCTGAATTATGGTTTCTATGGGAACAGTATCTTCGGATATACAGATTTGTCATTTCTCTGTGTAGAGCACTCAATAAGAAATTGCCTTTGTTAATAACCATGGTTTCTTGGACCCCAGAAATGCATCTATAGAAGTTGCACGAACACCATGAACTCAGAGTCCAGAAATAATTTTCTTTATATTTGTATTTACAATTTTCCGTGACTGATAGCATGAACTTTTCCCTTTGGTCTTAACCAGTGATATTTACTGCATTTCATGGAAACTACCTACTATTCACATGAGAATATTTATGTTGCTGTTTATATTGCTCAAATGTTTAAAGATTCCATTGTTCGGTGCATGGCCTCCTTAACAGGTGCAATAGGCTAGATATGTGCTGAGGGCTTTTTATCCATTTGCATATAAAATATGTCTTTAAGATAACTGTATGTAAAATATTTGAAAATTGTTCTCATTTTTTTTCTTCAAGGGTGGAAATATAGTAGAGCCTACTGTAATAAGCAACATTGTATACATACACTATGATCCACACTGGTCTAAAATAACTATGAAAAACAAATTTTCCTCTTATGTGCTGTAGGATTTTCTTTTAGAAATGAATGTGTGAGGAGAAATTTGAAGTAGAAGTACATCCTATAGAATATCCTGACTTCCACATAGTTATGAGTCCTCTGTCAAATGACAGATCACAATAGGATGATAATCTTAGAGATTTACTTTGAAAAACAAGATGACCTAATCCTTCATGGATTCCACAATCAGCACCTTGTACAGCAGCATGGAGATAGAGAACAGTTGTAGATTGAATTTTGTAGCCAAGTTCTGTCATTTTTATGTTGAATATTTATATTGACACAATAATTTTCTAAGTGGGATTAGTACAATCATATGTAGATTTCTGCATATTCAATATTGTTTTCATTTTCTTGAATAAGAGTAGGAATCTGTAGGACAAAATTTATCTAACCATAACTAAGATATTCAAAGTTTCAAGTAAGTTGTTTTCTAGAACTATATCTCCTATTTGTCTCCACTGCCTAGAAACAGCGTGCAGTTAATAGCTTATCTTCAGGTGCATACCTATATACTTCCTAAGCCAGGTAAAACTGATCTGTATGTTTGTTGGTTTTCTTTCCTTATAATTACCTTCCCAAAATCAGCAGGGTGATCAAGAATGCTGTGGTTTTTGTGGTTGGTTGATTGTTGGTTTTGCTTACTTTTTCCTCTACAATAATTTGTTTTAAATCTCTTTGTGTTTAGTTAATTGACATTTGAAAAAGTAAGAGAAATCTTAATAAATGAGATATTGAGTATTCAATTTATACATATTGACTTTCTATAATGAGTATTTTAAAATCTTTGTAAAGCAGTCATGTAAACCGAAAAGGAATATGTCCAAGAGAGATCTTGTAAATTTCTAGATTTAACATTTGCTGTAAAGAAATACAGTTATTGTAAGCTTATAAAGATAGTAATCTACTTTTATACAGAAAGACTAATTTGAGATCTTAAAACACAGTAACTGTATTAAAAAAATATTCTACTTCAACGTCATATTTTTTTCAGTTGAATGTACATAGAAAAATTCCCATTTTTCAGTGATAATGTGACATTTGATTTGAAGAAGCAAGCTATCAATGCCATATAAAACACCCTTCAATAAAGGAGTATCAGTGTAAATGACACTGGACAACTGTATTAACATAAATACAACCTGAAAATGGTTGCACAATGCTAATGAATTAGGATATAAAATACTACATTTATGGAGAAGTTCTGCAGAGATACTTTTTCAAAAGAGATATTCATAACCTCAATGATTCACCTAATTTTTTTTTCCAGCTCCACCCCTTACAGACATTCAGGTACAAGCTCCCCTGTGTTGTCCCTGCCTTCCTACCAGGTGCTCAATCACAGTTTCAAGCAATGACTTAACATTTCCACTACAGATCTAAATGGGCAAAAGGAGTTAGAACACTGCAAATCATAGTGATTTATGTCTTAATGTAGCTCACATTTCCGGTACAAGATAAAGGAGAGGTAACATGAACAAGAGCTTGAATGAAAGAAATAAAAATAATTGAGGTAAAACTTTGATAAAATCCTTAAGTGTAAACAGTCTCTTGAATTATAGGAATGTTACTTGTTCTACTTCCCTACACTAGAGTTGTGAGAATTTTTAAGACTATACCCTAAATACTGTAAATGTAACAAATAATAATAATAAAGAAAATAGCCTGGAATTGGAACATAAAATCTTAGTTATGTACTCATTTTGTGAGAAATAAAATACGCAATTTCTGAACAAACTTAGAGATAAACTTTATTATTGGCATTGAAAAATTCTCACTAGAAATGAGAAATTGAGACTGAAATGGAAGATCTGCAATTATAAGTGTTAGCAAACCATTCCAAAGGAGATGGTTTATATACAATTATTCTATCTGTTCTTCATGTTCTCCAACTTCAAGCACAGTCAGAACATTTAGAACCTTCTACCAATTCTAGAAAGCATTCGGATCACACTAGAATTATGACTGTAATACAGACCAACTTAGCTGGAAGATTTTGCTTTATACCCTCTTACTGTTTGTGGAATTCTCAGAATGATACTACCAGTAGTAGTAGTTAGTGGGGGCACTTTTTATTCAGATCTGCCCATGCTCCCAATAAAATAACAGTAATAAAAAAATCTTACTGTGAAATCCATTATATTGTTATTATCGTTTCTTATGGAGCATACATAATGGCAACATATAAGTACTTGTCATCTAAAACTTCTTATGAAATTATTTTATAAAGTATTCATCAGTTTACGCTTTATAATTTTCATTCTGATAACCTTTTCAGGATTTTCTTTTTTTTTTTTTTTTTTTTTTTTTTTAGTTTTAGTTTGGAATAGCAAAATAGTAAAGGTGCAGAAGGTGCACATCTGTCAGTTTCTGATTGTGTAGCTGAGCAGACATAAAACATAAAAAGAAAAAAAATTACATAACTCAGTGTTCTGACATTGACAGCTCTGCCAATTTTTTTAAAGTTGCTAGTCACAGAAAGTGCCTTTTATCATAATCAAATGAAATGATAGAATGCATCCCAGAAAATCAACATAAATGCTATTTTCTTTAGCACAATTGCTTACATAATTTATGGAGATGGCAGGCAGGTTGACAGCACATTGATACTTAGACAAATCTGTTTCACACGAGTGCAGTTAATCAAGTTGTCCTCTGAATGTGTTGAATGGAATGTTACCTGACACAATCCCTGAAGAAATTAAGAAACTAAAATTATTCAAGATAATGTTCATCCAAAACATGCAACCTCTTCCAAATGTTGCTTGTCTGATTACTAAGACTGAATAATCTTACTTCTAAATATGCTGTAACAATAATGTAATCTGTCTTCCACTCAATTTGAAGGAAAGTGCATCTCATTTATCTATCTGTGCTGACTCTTAATTCTAATTTTGCTATTCTTTGGAGGAATCTGCCTTAAGAATGTCTATTAAAGTTTCAGGATTTTTCTTATTTAAACAAAATCACTGGTTCAAAGTTTTGAAGAAGTTAAAAAAAACTTTCTTGATTCTCTTTTGTGTTAATAAACTTTGGTTACATTCTGCTAGTGCTATCTCGGCACAAATATTATATATGGAGATACATATATATATGCATGTGTGAAAATATCTGTACCTCTGAACACAAAAATGTCATAAATTAACATTTTGCTCTTTTTCAATTAAATGAGTATTTCTGAAAGCATATACAAATCTTGGAGCATTGCATAAGAATCTGGATGTTAATCTCCAATACCGTATCTGAGCCATGATTTAAACAGTGTTTTAAAATGTACTTTGGGAAGTAATACAAACACAAATTTAGAAACAAAACAGTTTGGCAGCTTGTCAAGAGTGGAGATCACAGAGTCATAGAATACCCAAGTCAGAAGGAACCTATAAGAATAATCAAGTCCAACTCCTGGCTTCATACAGGCCTATTTAAAAATTAAACCGTATGTTTAATGGCATTGTTCAAACACTTCTTGAGCTCTATCCAGCAATGACCTGGGAGACCATTCCAGAAGCTGTTTACCCTCTGGTGAAGAACCTTTTCCTATTCCTCAACTTGACTGTCCCCTGACACAGCTCCATGACATTCTCTCATGTCCTATAGGTGTCTATGGCGAGAAGAGACCAGAAGAGATCTAATTCTCCACTCCTCATATGAGGAAGCTCTAGGCTGCTGTGAGGTTGGAGTTTGTGACCACTGTATAACACAAAGCTTATACCGAAATATATTTCTGTTTAAGATAAGGAAGTCAGTATTAATTGACTATTAATGAAGACATATATGCTAATCCAAGTATTTTAAAGTAAAACAATTAGCAGTATTACTTTAGTATATTGTCCTTTTTTATTGTTGTTGTTCAACATTTGCTTTCGGGTCCCCAAATCTACTTGAAATAACTCTGGCTTTAGCCTTTGATATTTCTTGGCAAGGGAGAGTTTTTGACTAGACTCAATGCATCAGTCAGTGCTATATGCATGGAAACAGGCCAATTTAATGTTGCTTCAAAATTCTTATAAAAATTAATTTCTGTTTCCTTTTTCATCTTTGAAGGCACAGATCTGGATATTTCTGAATACTGTGGCACAATTTGTCACAAAAACTTTTAGGAATGTAACTACCACCAAGACTGCTAGCTCTTTTTCAAGTGTCCCAGATATCAAAATTACCTTTCGTATGCAGAGTAATATAGAAAATTGTCTTACTAAATTGACTTATGAAAAGGCGGCTCCTATATGGGTAAATATATTTTTAGATTGGAGTTAAAAAAGAAATCACAAAAATTCAGGTCATATGAGAAACATAAATAAAATTTCTATGTCAGATTCAGAAGCAAAATTATGATAATTCTTGAAAAGAAAATGGATAAATCACTGAGATTTAGCTTAAGAACAAATAAACAAACAAACAAAAAAGGTGCACAACATATTTGATTTGAAATGTAATATGCAGTTATTGCCTTAATTCAAAAGTATTAACTTGCTTGAAATGAACAGTACAGTTATGATCTCCGTCATGTATTCTCAATCATGTTTTTTGAAGTTTTCTAAAATTTCACATCTTCCTTAATTGGATCAGCAGCAGTTCTCCTTTAGCCAGAAAATAATGTTAATTTCTTTTCATTTGCTTATTTTCCAAATTGTACCCTTCCAGAAATTGACTACAATAAAAGGATTAACTGAAATGGAGCCAACTCAGCAGATGAAAACTGAAAGAATGCTGGCAGAAATGGTATCCAACTTCCAGGTTTTAACAATATAAATAATGTTAACTGCTATGCAAATTTTGTCATGAAACTGTTCTTTATTCTACAAAAATCTGTACAATTTGTGAAGGTAGCAGCTGGCATCCACAGTTAAAACTATTGAAAACTATATTGGGAACATTAAGATGACACAGACCTAATGTATGAACTGATTTGTGGATTAATTTTTTTGCCTGTTTCCCTCAAACATGTATTGTATAACCAGATGGTGAATAAAGTGACAGTTAAGTTTCTGGAAAAATACCTCAAATATTTGTAAGGCTGAAATCTTACAAGCCTCAGTGTATACTGCACTAACACATTATCACATATTTACTATTGATAATGATGGACTCATTAACATATTTTAGGCAAAATCAAAGCAAGTTAAATGGTGACTTATCTCAGTAAATTGTTTGAACTTAAGGAAAGCTTATTCTCTCATCTTATTTTGTTAATGGCCTATTTTGTAATAGAGGTATACTCATCTGTCTTCTCCATTCATTTACGACATCTTAGGAACTATTAGTAGAGTCATTTCTGAATTGTGTGGTTGGTATATATGTTTATAACTATGACTATGTTAATATTTACACATTGATATGCATATATGTTTATATATGTATGTCTTCTGAGAATACAATGTCAGTTTCACTACTGGTTGGACCAGGGGACATTGAGCTGTGGCAGACTTGTCTCTCCTGGGCTGGGGGATCTTGAATGATTCCTCCAACATCTATGCATATCTACAACTCTATTTTGTGTTTATAAGACATTTTAAGTACCTAAAATCCTTCTGGATGGACCAGGAGGAATGTTTAACATCACATTTAACAGCATCATAATCTGAATTTCCCTATCTAGGAAGATGTCCAGATGTTACAGTGATCCCCTTCCAGTCTCTATTATAGAATTTTCTCATATTGCAAAATGTTGTGTACATAATGAGGAAAAAGGAAAAGCTGGTTTCCTTTTAGCTTTCTTCTTGAAATGAATCCAGGCTTCAGCTAGGAAATGTATTTCAACTCGATACTTCAAGGTTCTCTGATATAGATTACATGTCTTATAAATTACATATTTTAAATATATTTTTAAGCCACTATAAAATATAATATCCTCCTCTAAAGTAATTTGAGGAGGATATTATAATGAAGAAAGGAACTATTATGAAATTATTTACTGTATGGTACATGGTGAAACTAACGAACTTGTACATAAAAAAAGATGTACTCATTCTACATTTAGCACCAATAACAAAATGAATTCATGCTTGTTAAACATTTGACTACATTGCTTTTATAGTAACTTCAGAAATAGCTTTCCATACTTTTCCAAGAATTTCTAATAAAGCTAAGAACTTCAAACTTTTTTTTTAAGTATTTGTGAGACAAGCATTTCCAAGGATTATGACTATTTCAACTAAGAATGAGTGAATCAACTCAGAAAAAAACAGGAATGAAGCTAGCTTTTGTCCCTTCCTTGTATAAAACTCTTGTTGACACTTGGAAATATCATAACATTTCCATTTTTTCAAATGTGTTTCTTTGGGCTTTGTCTACTGTTTTGGGATTGTCAGACCAAGATATTGTAAAGGAATCTGACCTTAAAAAGCACAGTGTTCCTATATTCTGGAACAAATTTTTTGTCTGAAAAAGACACGGGTAGAGTTGAGAAAGAAAAAGATTTCTTTTTTATACTCTGCAACAATTCCCTGCTGTGCCTCAGGATGGATCACACAAATTTAAAGGTTTTATTTGAAAAAACAAACAAACAAAAAATAAAAACAAACAGAACCATGGGGAAGATCAGTGCACCTATGTGGGTAAAAAGAAAAATTTGTTTCATATCCCTCAGTTTCAGCCAAGCAAGTGTGTACTTGTATTTTTTTTTTTCTTTACTACCGTATTATGTATTTCAAATGATAAAGATACACTTCCTTCTCTCTTCTTCTTTTTTTTTTTTTTTAATTGAAATATTGTCCATATTGTACTTGAAGAATTTTCAAATATTAACTTCTTGAATACCTTTCAATTTGATAAATTGGTATTTCAGATTAAAAATTATTTTCTTTTTAAATTGCAATTGTCTCTTACCTCAAGACAAATCTCCAAATCAAAAGCATATAGACAATCAGATTTACCTAGATTTTTATCAGTATTAAGAATGAAAAATTAAGGAATCTCTCTTTATTTTTAATACATTTTCTTAGAGATATTAATAAAACCATAATAAAAAACAATAAAAGATAAAGACTTTAGGAAAGAATAGGTTCTGATTATGTCTGCTCAAATACTTCCTTTAAATAAAGTATGTAGATAAGATATAGTACTAGTGCTTCTCCAAAACACAGGATCGCAGAATCAAAGGGTTTGGTAGGGTCATCTGGAAAACACCAGTCCAATCCCAATCCTACTTTTAAACCAGGCTCCATACCCTAGATTGCAGAGCAATGTCCAGGCAGGTTTTCAGAATCTCCAGAAAAGGAAACTAAACAGCCTCACTCAGTAGCTTGTTCCAGGGCTCTGTCAAACTCAAAGTAGGGAAGTTCTTTCTCATGTTCACATGGGACTTTCTGTATTACAGTTGGACACCATCAAAGAGATCTTGTCCCTATTGTCTTGACTCCTGTCCTTTAGATATTTGTAAGCACTGGTAAGATCCCCTCTAAATCTTTTCCATGCTGAACAGTCTGAGGACTCTCAGACTTTCTTCACATGGGAGATGCTCCAGGACACCAAACATCTTTGCGGCCCACTGCTGGATTCTGTCTAGACATTCACTGCCTTTCTTGAACTGAGGAGCCCAGAAACGGACACAGTAGTCCAGACATGGCCTCTCCAGGGCAGAGTAGCATGGGAAGATCATTTCCTTCAGCCTTCTGGCCGTGCTTCTTTTATTGCACCCCAGGATATCGTTGGCCTTCTTGGCCACAAGGGCACACTGCTGGCTCATGGTCAACCTGCTATCCACTAGGACATCAATGTCCTTTTCCACAGAGCTCCTCTCTAACAGATCAGCCTCTAACCTGCAAAGATTCATACAGTTATTTCTTCCTAGATATAGGACTCTACACTTGCCCTGGTTGAACCTCATAAGATTCCTCACAACCCAGCTCTCCAGTCTGTCCAGGTCTCACTAAATGGCAGCACTTCTGGTGTATCAGCCACTATTGCTAGCTTCATATCATCAGCAAGCAAGACCAGACTCAGCACCAACCCCTGGAGAACACCACTAGCTACAGGCCTTCAACTACTCTGTGGGCACAGATCACAACACTCTGATCACTGCCAGTCAGCTAATTTACAATCCAGCTTGCTGTCCATTCATCTGTCCCACATTTCCCAAACTTACCTGTGAGGACATTATAGGAGACAGTGTAAAAAGCCTTGCAGAAGTCAAGGTCCACAGCATTCACTGCTCTCTCCTCATCTACCCAGCCAGTTATGACATCATAGAAGGCTACAAGGTTGGTCAAGCGTGATTTTCCACACTGACTATTTTCAAACATCTTCTCTTCCACTTACTTTGAGAATTTTATATTATAAATGAGATGTATGTTGGAGTCAAAGTAAACCCTGTATGTAATGCCAATCTGTTGCTTTAAGTCTGTCACTGTTTTATTAAATTAAATGTTTTTCCTAGGATAGCTGGGAAACTGGCTACTTTATATAAAATGTGATGACTAAGAAGTCTTTGAATGTACCCTCATATACAAGGTATTCTATTTGTTTATTTATTTACTTTCTTACTTGCCTATTTTTTGGAAGCCATTAGAGATCATTATAAGCTTTCACCTGCATGCTTTATTAGTTGAGAACATATTGTTTATAATCTCAAAGTCTTACTCATTCTAGAGCAATATTTTTCCCCCTTTTATTTGGCTTGCCTGCATATAACCATTGTTTTCACAGGAAATAAATGTTTTTGGTAGCAAACTCAGTTTGTTACAAAACTGTGCCAAGAATAAATAAAAGAAAGCTAAAGCAATAAATTGACTTGGTTTTGTTGCCAATGTTTCTAAACTTTGGGAAATTGTTTCTTTCCAAGTGTAAAGGAAGAGAGAGAATGTACTTACCAGCCTCAAGCAGAATAAAGGCCAAAGAGTGATGAGTGGTGGAATGGGTGGTTTATTTATGTTTTTTAAACTCAGCTGTAATTTTAATAATAAAACTGTCATATGAAGCAAGGAATGTAAGAATACAGGCAAGGAATGTAAGAGGGAAGATTTAGGTTGGATGTTAGGGGGAAGTTCTTTACTAGGAGAGTGGTTAGGCCCTGGAACGGGCTGCCCAGGGAGGTTGTGGATGCCCCGTCCTTGGACGTGTTTAAGGCCAGGTTGGACGGGGTCCTGGGCAACCTGATCTGAATGTGTATGTTTGGTGGCCCTGCTAGGCAGGGGGGTTGGAACTACATGATCCTTGAAGTCCCTTCCAACCCCGGTGATTCTGTGATTCTGTGATTCTGTGATTCTGTAATACTATATTAAAACAAAAACAAAAACAAAAACAAAAACAAAAACAAAAACAAAAACAAAAACAAAAACAAAAACAAAAACAAAAACAAACAAACCCTTAATTTTCTAAAGAGATAAAGAAAAATGAGCAGATCATCAGCCTCTAATATAAATTATTACTTTAAAATAAATGGCATTCATTTAAACTCTGGAACAAAACTTTTGCTTTTTTATTTAATCTATTCTAGAAGCTCTCACAAGTATTGCATTGTATCCTTCATTTTTCTTTTTAAATACAAGATATACCAACATGCTTTACATGGTAAGATTTCTGCGGTAACATACCTCATAATTTTCTTATAATGTGAAGATGACAAACTGAATTATACAATGTATGTAAATACTTGAAAACTAACATATAAGAGTTTCTTATGTCAGAGGAAATTTAAAGATTAATCTCTTCTGCCTTCCTGTATGTGACTATCTCAGTCTATGCCAATCATAAATACGGATACAGTGAACAGAAGAAAATATATGCACATCCAGAAGACAATTCACTCCAGCAATCTAGGTGTTATGAAGAGGAGATATTTTCTTTCTGGTTATTTCAGAGGGGCTCTCAAACTTTTTATCAGTTAAGTTTGTACATGGATTTCCCCAACTTTTCCAAAATAAATTGAACATGGAGAAAAGACAGAGATTTTAACAGTGATGCTAAATGACACTATTAACAGATATATCTGTAGATTCACATGCAGAACTGTGCCCCAGCGTTAAATATTTTGTAGGACACGGTTGGAATGAACCAATGATTGTACTGTGACTTTTGTTAGTTTTCTAGCAAGATGAATAGGTCTTCTAAGTAATGCATGGAAGCCTGATGTTACTGAAATCTTTGAAAACTTACTGAGGAACAAATGCAGGTGAGCTCAAGGGAGCTGAGGAAGTAAAAGCAGGGCAATAAGCTGCTGCCAGAATGTGAAACAGCAATTAAGTGGAGGCAGTCAGACTAGATGTTAACTGTGATCTTTTTTGTCTTGAAAGTGATGAATTGGGTGAAGACTTGGTCAGACATCCACTCGGTGATCAACATACTTATGAGATTAAAAGGGTTTGTATTTATTTAAGGGGAGAACATGTTTTCAAATTTAGAAAGGATCAGACTTCAGTGTGCAATAAATAACTCAACATTAAGCAAATGTTCCATTTTTGTGCTTTTGAATATGTCTTACAGAGAAATGTGGAAAAAGCACATTCATAACATTTAAACAACTATCAAATATGCAACAAAAATAATAGATTTGTATCTAAAGAGAAGCTACAAGAAAAAAAATGGGACAGATTCTTTAGCAGGGTCTGTGGTGATAGAGCAAGGGGAAATGGTTTCAAACTTAAAGAGGGTAGATTTAGGTTGGATATAATGAAAAAGTCTTTTACAATGAGGGTGGTGAGGCACTGGAACAGGTTGCTCAGAGGTGTGGTGGATGCCCTGTTCCTGGAGACTTTTAAGGTGAGGCTGGATAAGGCCTTGGGCAACGTGATCTCGCTGTAAACATCCCTGTTCATTGCAGATGAGTTGACTAGATCACTCTTAGAGGTCCCTTCCAATTCTAAGGATTCTATGATTCTATGAAAATTACAAGAAAATCATATTCAATCTAAAATCAAGAAAGAAGGAGAGGGAAGTAGGATGTTAGGAGTAGAAACATCACTGTTAAAGAACTACTGTTGCTGATGTCCTTGGTCTAGCAGTAGATCAGCTGCTTCCTTGCTCATTTCCCCAGTTTGTGATCTGATATGGATGATATCTCCGGGTTTGAGCAAACACTGGCTGTGTTACTTCATGTCAGTCATTTTGCAGTAGAACTTCAGTTGTGAAAAAGGGCAATGAAGGAAAGTGGCATTTGGAGATGGGAAGGAACACACAGATATAAGGGAAAACAAAGGTGCAACTCATTATTTCTTAGGCTGATTCTCATGGTTGGTGAATGAGCAGTTGTCAGTTACTCCAACTCACAAACTAAGGTCAATTCACAGCAAGTCTAACACTGCATAAATGAAGAATTCTCTTTTCACTCCTCCTGGAATCATCTATCCTCCATCTTCCATTTTTCCTTTCTTGAGACTCCCCAAAGACATAGGAGATAAAGGCTTGTCCTTTTTCTTTTTTTTTCTTTTTTTTCTTTTTTTTTTTAATTTCCCACCCCCTACCCCAAAGTAGACCTAATTTTTGGTCTATCAACTTTCAGAGTCTCCCTGTAGCTTTTCTTTTACAGATTTCTTATCAACATGTATCATTCATTACATGCTATTGTGAACATTGAAAAAATTCAATTTTTTTTGTTTATTATTTGTTATTTGTTATTTATTACTGGAGCACACTGCAGTAATGCTCAGATGAACAAAAGCACTCCAGCTGTTCCTCTAAAGCTTTCAAATACTGTATTACCTTAACAGTCAACTAATTTCTTTACATAGAATAAAATAACTGCATCCCACTGACCCATGCCTTAGGTGAAACTTATGATTGCTAATTTTTTTCATGGACTGTACTGTTCAGAATGGCAATCTGACATACAATATTAGTTTATTCACATTCTCATTTAAGCTCAGTAACAGAAGCCTAAAGGAAGACTAAATGACACTGTGTTTCCTTTCCAAAAAAGTAGGAAGCCTGATAAAAGATGATAAGTGTCTTGACATTTAGTAGATAATGAGATAGTTGAAATGTGATAATTAGTAGGTTCACACTTTTTTAAAATTATGTTTAAGATGCAATTCCTCTAATAAAAATAATTTTATTTTAGGTTGATCAGAGTGTATAGTAATCTTACCAATTAACTATTCCTGTATATGCAGTGAGTGAGAAGTTTCTAATCCTGAGCAATATCTTTTAAAATTGGACTTTAAAAGCTTTTAACCTGAATAAAATCAGGAGACTGACAAAAAGACACTAATATTCTGTGAAGTGTTAGAAGGTATTTAATAATCTTTGTAGTGCAGGAATGCTGATGCTCTGTGTTACATAAACTTTGCCTGAATAGAAGCTGCTAGCAGGACAGCATTGGAATAGGTAGCAAAGAGAAAGCAGCACACAAGACAAAATCTGTGGCTACAATAGCAAGACTCGACAACCACAGTACGTAAGTCAAGTGTCAAAGCAGGAGAAAGAAAGCAACTAGCTGGTTCAGAATTATCTCACAAAAGGAGACCTGTTCTGTTACTTTGTTTGTCTATTTTTCTACTGTTTTTCTGTCTCTTTCTATAAAATACTGTTTGCTTACAAAACTGAGTGGTGTTAGCAATAGGAGAAAACTGAGCATCACAAGGTAAAGCTTTAATCTCCTGTTGTCTCTGTGTAAAGGCTTGAAATAATACTTTATTCAAATTACATGAACCATGCCTTCATTGCTGCAACTTGAAGTCTTGACAGAGTGTTACAATTATGTAATAGACAACAAGATGAAGCACAATTCATTTCATTCCACTTCTAATTATTAGACATCTTTTTATATAGACCAAGGAGAATGTGGCCTTATGGGAAAAGAAGAAAAGAAAAAAAAGAAGAAGGAGAAAAAAAGGAAGAAGGAGAAAAAAAGGAAGAAGGAGAAAAAAAGGAAGAAGGAGAAAAAAAGGAGAAAAAAGAAAAAAAGGAAAAAGAAAAAAAGGAGGAAAAAGAAAAAAAGGAAAAAGAAAAAAAGGAAAAAGAAAAAAAGGAAAAAGAAAAAAAGGAAAAATTAATGATAACCTTTATCTATAAAAATACCTTTAGGAACATTCTTAATGACCAACTAATTATTAATTAATATATAAAGAAATAATTATCTCTGGTGCAAGCAACAGATTGCCAGAGATGTGAGAAAAATTGATAAAAAATGTAAAATATAAATTATATATATAATATATATACATTATATATATATATTTAAAATACATAATATATATAATATAAACAGAATAGCATCAGACCAACTACTTGTCTTCTCTGTCTATAGGAAATGGCAGTGGTGATTGGATCAGAAAGAAGGAACAGGTCTTAAATGAGAGGACACACAGGTGGTGAAATGATTAATGGTGGATTTAAACAGTATAGGTGTCTGGCACTTGTTGAAATGCCCAGGAAATAAATGCAATATTTATGCTCTGATACGAAGAGGAAATGCCTATGCTTGATTCTCTTCCTCAACAAATGAAGTGGTGAGTAAACTGTTGTGATTTATTGTAGTGGTATCAGCTAAGACATCTACTGAAAAACTTCCATCAGTATTTTCTGTATAAGCCACTATTTCAGGAATCTCCTTTCTAATCATGAACATTAATATATATTCAATATATGTTCAATATGCTGCAGTCATTTTGGTAGTGCAGATGCACAGGAGAAAATTCTAAAACAACTAGTATTGCTTTCTTATGTATTTATACAAATCAAAATAATCTTCAAAAGCCTGAGTATTTTCTCATCATGTTTTTGTAATCATTTACCTAGTCAATCTTGAACTTGTCTCTCTGTTGCATTTGTTTGTTGCATTAATTTTTTCTTATTATTATTTCAATCTGTATCTATTCACTAATTACTTATATCTCTGAATAATCCAGCATGAGAGATTGTTTCATCATACAGGGTCTAGAATTTGGCCATGTAGAATTCTATTACATGAAGTTAATTTCCATAATTTCTGAATGGAGATTTGGGATTTTTTATCCCTGCTTTATCATAAGAGAAGGAAAATAAAACATAACTTGTTTTGAGATTAAGATTAATATCAACAGAAAATTCATATATTGAATAATTTTACATATCATTTTCAGATATAGTACTTTCTTCTGATATGTTATTTTGAAAGTCCTAATTTTGTCATCTGCAGATCAAAACTTAAATACAAACCCAAACAAGGAGAAACAGTTTTACTGTATTTGGTAATTCTTTTGAGCTACTGAACACTCAGGCTAAGGAAACCACAAGATAATTGGAAAATAGCAGGGGATTCATAATTTTGAGAAGAGGAATACAAGAAAAGATAGTAGTCTACAGAAATAAAGAAATTACTTGCACTGACTTTTTTTTTTTTCTAACAACATATTATAAATTCAGCATAGATTCATACACTACCCTGGGTTGGAAGGCAGCCCCAAGGCTTATAAAATCCAGCTTCTGGCTCCCCTCAAGACCAAAAATCAAACCCTACACCTCAGAGCAGTGTCCAAACACTTCAGGAAGACCAGCAGCTTGGTGACATGACCATTGTCCTGGAGAGCCCATTTCTGATCCTCTCCTGGTACAGCTCCACACTTCTTAGGTTCTGTCACTGCAGCCAGAGAGAAGAGATCAGAACCAGCCCCTCTGCTCCCCTTGCGAAGAAGCTGTAGACCACCATGACATCTCAGCCTCATCTTCTCTGGGCTGAACAAATCAAATGACCTCAGTCCAATCCCTTTTTATACCTCTTGCCCTCTAGACTCTTCTCTGCATCTGTAGCCCCCCTTCGGACACTTCATATTAGCTTTATGTTGTTCTTACACTGTGGCATCCAACCTTGCCCCCAGTACTGGATGTGAGGCTGTGCAATGCAGAGCAATACCTCCCATCACCCTTTGGCAGCACTGGGCATGGTGCATCCCAGAGTATGGTAGGCCCTTTGGGCTGTCAGAACACACTGCTGGCTCACCTTCAAGTTGCCATGAACTAGAACTTCCAGATACCTTTCTATGAGGCTCCTCTCCATAATCCCAATCTGTACATATGGCCAGGATTTCCCTGTCCCAGAGGCAGAACACAACACTTGCTTTTATTAATCTTCATGTGGTTGGTCATTGCTCAGCCCTGTAATTTGTTAAGATGTCTCTGCAGTGCCTCTCTATCTCTGCTCTACCTTTCAAGACGATGCTTACATGTAAATGATGGTTTACTGAATATCCTTCAATATCTAATCTTTAATTGCCTTAGATTGCTATCTTTATGACTTATTGGATAAAATTCATCGTTGCAAAACTTCATGCCTCTTAAAATATTTTCAGAAAGAAATTATTGAACCCATGGCACAACTCTTTCTACGTGAATTATGATGCAGTCATGTGAGCAGTGTTAGGCACAACTTGCATTGAGATTTCCTTCGATTGCTTAAATTGCTTATATTTATTAGGCTTAATACACGAGCAAAACAGTGGCAGACAGAACATATGAGGGTCACTGCAAAAGTAATGACTCCTATTTATTTCCATGGAAACTACAACAAAGAATACATTAACACTATTTGAAAGGGCAAATTCTCAGCCACAGAATACTATTTTTTCTAGTCACCATTGTTAGCTATGCATTTTCATCTGTGATGTATAAACCTGCATGGTCATATGGAATAATGAGAAGAGAACTGGAGCGCCACCTCTATGAGGACAGGCTGAGAGAGCTAGGGCTCTTCAGCCTAGAGAAGTGAAAGCTCCCTACCAGTACCTGAAGTTGGCCTACAGGAAAGTTGAGGAAGGACTATTTATAAAGGCATGTAGCAACAGGACAAGGGAAATGTTTTAAACTGGAAAAGGGTAGATTTTGACTAGATATTAGGAAGAAATCCTTTACTGTGAGGGTGGTGAGACACTGCAACAGGTTGCCCAGTGAGGTTGTGAATGCCCCCTCCCTGAAAGCATTCAAAGCTAGTATGGATGGGGCTTTGAGCAACCTGGTCTAGTGACTTGTATCCCTGCCCGGGGGTTGGAACTAAATGATTGCTAAGGTCCCTTCCAACCCAAACCATTCTAGGATTCTATGAAAGGGGCTTGTCTTCCATATTAGTGTTGCCAGGGCTGAAACACTTCATCCACCTTTGATGTTGTGGACCAACATAATAAAATAGGGGGCATTACTTTCAGAGCAAACTTCAGAGTTGCCCATAGAGAATAATTTATTTGCATACATCCATAAATTTTATATTTGCAGTCTTTTCTTAAATGAATGCCTTCCATATACCCTATGGTTTATAATTTTACTATCTAGTGGCCAAAAAATATAAGAGTTTAAAGTTAGCTTATTCTTTTTGAATTTGTTTTTTAGAAATAAACAATTGAACAGATGCTATGAATGTAGTCTGTTATGATATTGCAAGATAGATGAAGATAATATGCAAAAAAAAAAAAAAAAAAAAAAAAAAAAGTAGTATATATATTGTTGTTTTCTTCCTTTCTTCATGGTAAACCATTGCTGAAAAGATTATGGTTCCTCTTTGCAATAACCTGAACTACAATTTTTAAAGTTTCATATATGTATAATTTTCGGAATCAGCTATTCAGAGGTGGATGCTTTCTGCATTCAAACCTAGCTCTTTTTGTCTAGGAATCTGTCTTCAAGATAAATCTGCAGGCAATATTTTCTAAATAAGGAAATGATAGAACTAAAATATGAATGAACTTGTTTATAGGCTTCTGGAGTATACAGTTCTTCTCTTCCATACAGGTGCCCAGAACTGGAGCATTAACTTTTTAACTCCCAGTGCACTACATGATGTTATGATGCGGAATAGCGATAATCAAAAATCATAAAACCATGATATTCCACCTCTTAGTCTACATCACTACATCATGCTTAATATATACAAAGAAACCATAATTACCAAACATTAAATACACACACACACACGTTTATATATATACAAAGCTCTCCAAGAGCAGAGAGAGATTTGTTCTAACGACAAAAAAGCAGCTTCTGCCCACATTCTCCCCAAGAATGTCAGTGGTTTATGTGCTGGTTCAGCCCGGTTCCATGACCAGTGGGAAGGGGTCCGCAGATCCACACCCCTGGAAAGGGGAAACATGGGACTCCAAATAATTATAAACAGTAGCAATGATCTGAGGAGAAACAAACTAGTTTTTTGAATATGGCATAGAAATGCCAGATCACACACTATAATAAAATATAATTAGAATTGAAGCTAATAAATTAAATTTAATGAGAGAATTACAGAATCACAGAATCACAGAATGGCCGAGGTCAGAAGGGTCCTGAGGTATCATGAATCTCCATCCTCCCTGCCACATGCAGGGCCACCAACCTCCACATTTAATAGTAGACCAGGCTGCCCAGGGCCCCATACAATCTGGCCTTGAACACCTCCAGGGATGGGGCATCCACAAGCTCTCTGGACAGCCTTTTCCAGTACCTCACTACTCTCTCTGTAAAGACTTTCCCCCTGACATCCAACCTAAATCTTCCCTCCCTCAACTTAAAACCATTTCCCTTTGTCCTGCTGTTATCTACCCTTTCAAAGAGTTGATTCCCCTCCTGTTTGTAGGCTCCCTTTAGGTACTGAAAGGCTGCAATGAGGTCACTCCACAGCCTTCTTTTCTCCAGGCTGAACAAGCCTAGCTCCCTCAGCCTGTCTTTGTAGGGGAGGTGCTCCAGTCTGCTGATCATCTTTGTGGCTCTCCTCTGGACCCTCTCCAACAGCTGTCTTTCTGTGAGAGAGAGTGCCCAAAAGGTGGAAAGGCCTCACCGTATGCTAATGTCTTAGCATTAATGCTAAGGTGAGATGTGCAGTTGAGTCAAGCAGCAGCAAGGAGAGTTGAATTAAAAAGGGATCTATGAAAGCTTATATCCCCTCTCTGAATGCAAAGTCTTCTGGGGTATGTAGTCCTTCTTATCTTCCAGACAGGTTCCCAAAATTGGAGCAATAACATTTTAACTCCTAGTGCACTACATGATGCTATGATGTGGAATACTGATAACCAAAAATCATAAAACCATGACAGGTATAAAATTTTTTAAAAATTTCATTAGACTGTCTGGTTAAAAAAACAAACAAATAAATAAATAATAATAATAATAATAATTTTTAAAAAAAGTGTTAAAAAGAAAATGTTGCTTTCATCAAACAAAGTAGATATAGATCTTATAAACACACGTAATGAAATCAATACTTAGTTTTCAAAACAGTTTTTAACCCAATTAATGTTTTCCAAGGACAAAGTGTTTCATTCAGACTTTTAAAATCAGTTTTCTAATATTTCATAGCATTTGTTGTTACTAAGATCAAATTTTTTTTGAATTCATAGTTTTTCTGTATGCATCACAGCAACTGGGTTTTCTATATATCATCAACTTCTCTAGAATATATTGAAATAAAGGAAAAAGATAATGTAATGCCACCTCCTTATTCAAAAGGGATCTCTGCCACTGCTGAATTTTTGAAGCACCGTGCCATATCCTCCTTGTTGAGAGCAATCCTGTGAAATAACACTTAGTGTTATTTATTTATAAGGATGATGAAATTATCATCCTGCTATATAATTATATAATCTGTAAGTAGGAAGCTCTTCACAATGTTTCTGTTGTTAGTCTGATTAAGACTCATCATTAAAGTCCTTTAAATATAATGATTGACAAAGGAAAGCTGTTGTGAGAAAATGACAAATGCCAACAGGACTTTCAGTTTATATCATTGTAAGGTGCACCATCTTCATCCCCTTACTCCCCCCACCACCAGTACAATCTCAGTCCTATTATGACCCACTTACTTCATTATCATTTACTCTAGTTACTTTTGTTTTTTTGTAATAAAGTTAACTCAACAATCTACCTCCCTCCTCCATCCTTCTTCCAACCCACAGAGCAGATGGTCTCTATAGCTTTGTCTAACATTTTCAGCTTAAAATCCAAACATTAAAACAAACAACAACAGCAACAACAACAAAACGAAAAACAACCCAAACAAAAAAAAAGTCTTTCATTGACGGTATGATGCAGAAGTAGCACAAAACAGATAAATTTTTTTTCTATGTATACTTCCTACAAAATTTGTTATACATAGAGATACAAGATATTCTTTTGTATAAAGAAATGAGACAATGCTCACCTACAGGCATAAAAACAAGTGGCACTTCCAGTCATGCTTGATTGCCAACAATACTTTCAAACTTAATTATAGTTGCATTATCTAAATCAGTTCTAAGTTTAATCTTAGCCTTTCTGAGAGATCTGAGTAGCCATGTAGCCAGATTCATTCCAACCAACCTCACATACTCAGAATCGTAGTTGTGATCAGTCTGCCTTCACAACTCACACTGAAAAGATGACTTCTTCATAGAAGGATCAAGATGGCCTAGTAACTTTCTGAAAGTTTGCCTCTTTAATTACAGAATTTATTGGGAAATATTCAAACCGTATTTTAATCAGCAAGATATGCTATGTGATTGTGTACAGTATCCTTTAAGAAAGTTATAAATGCATATTCTCCACCTACTCCCTGTGATGTCATGACTGGCTAGGTAGATGAGAAAGCAGTGAATGCTGTGGGCCTTGACTTCTGCAAGACTTTTGACAATGTCTCTCATAGCATCCTCCTAAATAAGCTTATTAAGTGTGGGACAGATGAGTGGACAGTGAGGTGTAAACTAGCTGACTCACAAAGCTCAGATTTTTATGATCAGTGGTGCACAAAATAGTTGGGAGGCCTGTAGCCAGCAGTGTTCCCAGTGATGAGTCCGGTTTTGTTCAACATCAGCAATGACCTGGACAGAGGGATAGAATGCACCCCCAGCAAGTTTGTTGATGATGCAAAGCTGAGAGTAGAGGCTGATACACCAGAAGGCTGTGCCACCATTCAGCAAGACCTGAACAGACTGGGAGAGTGGATTGTGAGGAATCTTATGAGGTTCAACCGGGACAAGTGTAGAGTTCTACATCTAAGAAGGAATAACTGTATGAATCATTACAGGTTAGGGGCTGATCTGCTAGAGAGGAGCTCTGTGGAGAAGGACATTGATGTCCTAGTGGACAGCAGGTTGACCATGAGCCAGCAGTATGCTTTCGTGGCCAAGAACGCCAGTGATATCCTGGGGTGATATAATGAAAGAAGCATGGCCAGAAGGTTGAGGGAAATGATCCTCACAATCTACTCTGCCCTGGAGAGGCCATGTCTGGACTACTGTGTCCATTTCTGGGTTCCTTAGCTCAAGAAAACAGTGAACTTCTAGACAGAGTCCAGCAGGGGACCATAAAGATGTCCAGTGGCCTGGAGCATCTCTCTTGTGAGGAAAGTTATTGCAATTAGACTGAAGCAATTGCATATAGGAGTACAGACTGACAGAAGAACTCATTGAGAGCAGCTCTGTGGAGAAGGACTTGGGGGTCCTGACGAAAAGGTGGACACGAGCCAGCAGCATGCGCTTGCAGCCCAGAAGGTCAACTATATCCTGGGCTGTATCAAAAGAGGGATGAGCCAGCAGAGTGAGAAGGTGGATTGTGATGTCCCATCTGAAGTACTGTGTGCATGCCTGGAGCCCCTATTAAAAGAACAAGGTGGAACTGTTGGTGCAGGTCCAGAGGATGGCCAGGCAGATGATCTGCGGTCTGGAGCACCTCTCCTATGAAGAAAGGTTGGGAGAGTTGGGCTTGTTTAGCTTGGGGAAGAGAGGGTGATGGGAACACATCATTATGGTCTTCCAGTACCTGAAGGGAGCTAACAAGCAGTCTTCTTTCACAGTCTGATAGTGACAAGACAAGAGGGAACGCCTTGAAACTAAATGAGGGTAGATTTAGGTTAGCCTGTAGGAAGAAATTTTTTACTCAGAGGACTGTGAGGTGTTGGAATGTGTTGCTCAGAAAGGTTGTGGATGCTCCATCCCTGGAGGTATTCAAGGCCTGATTGGCTGCTGTTCTGGGTAACATTATCTGGTGGTTGGCAAGTTTGCCAACCTAAGCCCTCCAAACTAAGCCATTCAATGATTCTATGATCCTGTGAAAGACTGAGAGACCTTGGACTGTTAAGCCAGAGTAAGAGAAGATTGAGGGAGGATCTTATCAACACTGAAGGAGCCAGGCTCCTTTTGGAGATGCTCAGCGACAGGACAATGGTCAATGGGCACAAACTAGAACACATGAAGTTCCATATGAACATGAGAAAGAACACCTTTTATTTGAGGATGACAGAGTACTGGAAAAGTTGCCCAGAAAAATTTTGGAGCCTCCTTCTATGGAGATATTCAGAACTATCCCAGATGCTTTCTTGTGTAATCACCTCTAGGCAACATGCTTTAGCGGAGTTTGTCTAGATTATCGCCAAAGATCCCTTCTAACCCTTATGGTTCTGTGATTCCAAGATTTTTAGGTGTTGGCTAAGTACTAATAGTGAAGGATAAATTTTCATAGTGAGAATTCTGGAAAGCTGAAGCAAATTATTGAGAATTTTCGTATAAAATAGATGGCCCTTATCTTTTAAATCATTGTTGCATGACAATCACTGTACAGTGATTTAAATAAATATGACTAACTCTGTGCTATTACCCACACAGTAGGGACAATTGGAGGTATAATTCCTTCATCATATATTCTAGCTCAAAGGTTGGTGTGCAGAATTAACTCCATCAGCTGCAAATACAAATCTGGAGCTACATCATTCTTTGATTATCCCTGTATCAGAAATAATAACTTCAGGAAATTCTGTAAGGCTGAGAGACAGCAATGATGATTTGTTTAACCACCCTCATTCAGCAGAGCTGGTCTGCAAGACCATCAAAATATATAAATAAATGATATCAATCAAAAGAAATGTTAGGCATTTCTGAACATAAGGTAACAGGATGTATAACTACAAAACTCTTCTTGTTTAGGCTTGTGAGAAGAGACACAGTTTTAGGTACTGGAATGAAAAGGCTTTGACATAAGCAGAGAATGGTTTTGAGGGAGATAAGGTGTCATTCATCTGTTTTTATTAAACTGTGAATTTATTTACTATTGTATATATGAAAGTCTTTTGTAGTGAGGGGTGTGGTTTGTATGGGTTGCAGAGGGAAAACCAATTTCAGAGGGGAAGAAGCAGGAGGAGGCAGTCCATGGCAAAGGATATATCCATTGCAGTCCAGGGAGAGCCCACACTTGTACAAATTTTTCCTGACAAGAGCTGAAATCCTTGCAAAAACTCAGGAGGGAATAGATTTTTTTTTCTTTTTCTTTTCCTGAGGAACTACAGCTTAAGGAACTGACTAACCCACACTGGAACAGGGAAAGTGTGTGAGGAAATAGGAAAGAGATCCTGTTTTATTTATTTTGTTGTTGTTGTTGTTTGTTTGTTTGTTTTTCCTGCTACAAGGGAAAGACCACAGAGTTGATCAGAGAGCTGGAGCACTTCTCCTGTAACCAGAAGGAACTGAGGTTGTTAAGAGGAAAATAAGGAAAGAGAAGGGGGGCTATAGAAATGCTGGGGTGAGACATTTTATAAGGCCGTGTAGCAACAGGATGAAGGGAAGTGGCTGTTAACTGGAAGAGAGTGGTTTTAGACTAGTTATAAGGAAGAAATTCTTCACTGTGAGGGTGATGGGACACTGGAACAGGTTGCTTAGAGATGTGGTTGTCCCTTCCCAGGATGTGTTCAAGACCAGACTAGATGGGGCTTTGAGTAACCTGGTCTAGCGGGAGGTGTCCTTGTCCAGGGCAAGGGTTGGAACAAGATGATAGCTAAGGTCCCTTCCAACACAAACCATTCTGTGATTCTATGAAGATTAGTAATTACATTTTTATTTTACTTGGCAACAAATTCATTTTCCCAAAGTCAAGATGTTTTGCCTGCAAGGATAATTGGTAAGCAATCTACCTGTCCTAATCTTGATCTTTCTTTTCTTTCTGCTTTCTAATCCCATTCTACTGAAGGAGGGATTGAGCAAGCAGCTAAATAAGCATTTAGCTGTTAGCCAAGGCTAACCCATGTTGTTGCTCTAAGAATTTCTGCTTTGTTTTTGCCTCCTAAATATTTAGTCATCACATATATTCTATTATTGTTGAAAAAAAAAAAAAGAAAAAAAAAGAAACCAAATGTAGAAACAGTGAAACTATGAACCTTCTTGAAAATAGTAATACAACAGATGAAGAGCTCCAGTTTCTACCTTGGACATGTAAATAATCCTGCAAGGAACAACTAATATTGTAAGTAACTGTAAATATGTTATAAGCGGTCTTGAAAATTTAAACTCAAAGGTACCTTTATACAGTAGATAGGCTAGGCTATGCTCTATGCTTGCCTAGAAGATTTTGTCAGGATTTAGAAACATCAGAGACACTTCAACCCATTGTCTCCTCTTCCTTTTGTGACACACCTGAGTTCTTGTCATGTATAAAATGGAATAAAAATCATTATTAGTACTAAAATGAATATCTGTCTAAGAATTACCATTTCTGATGCAGTTGATGTAGCACATGCAAAATTTTGCTTTGGTCTGATGGAAATGTGCATCTGATTTGGAATATTTTGTCTTCCTACTTGAGCAAACAAAATGTAATGAAGTTGCTCATAACAGCTAAGAATAATAGCATCTCATTAATATTGTTACCTGTTAAAAAACCTAAGGCAAGGGAAACATAATGAATTTAGCAAGATAAAAGAATCGTCCTTTTATAGTTATCTGTTCATGCCACTGTACTTGAGATGGTGTCAGCATTGCTATTATAAATAATTTAAGCATTTATAACTCAGTAAGAAAAGATCACTAGTTCAGTCACATTCTAAATGAGTTATTTGCTCAATATGTCTTCAAAGCTTAAGGGAACATAAGATAAAACTTGCATTTTCCTCGAGTGGCATTAGAAATTAAACTAGTTATTCAACTTTAACCAGACAAATAAAAAAGGTTCCTCAGTGCTAATTTGAATGCAAAGTTTGTCTAAACATGATGTACTTACATGCAGGATAGAATGATTGTGGGAGGTATTCCAAGAACAGAAACAGCAGTGACTATCACTATTTGTCAAATAATGAATAATAAGAGTTGCACTACAGAGGACAAGTGAGAAGTCACAGGAAGGAGAAGATACTTTTTTTCTTTTGCTAACAGAAGGTCCAAAAATGCTGTGTTACCATTTGGAAGGAGAAAATATAAGATGTTCTAGGCCCCTTTCCAAAAAAGCACTTACACTTTCATTTGTGTGCTATTGAGCAGTCTTGCTGATTTCATATGACCTATTCACACAGCTAAACTGAAGCACACACAGAACTGTTGGATTGTTGCTGAGACTTATGCATACTTAGAAAGTGGAAGAGCAGTAGTTAGGCTGAAATTAGTAATGATATCCATTAATTAAGTCTCAACATTAGCATCATTCTCATGATGCATAAAAGCATCATTTTTCAAAATTCACTTTTCTTTCTGAAATACTGGAAACAAATAGGAGGTACTAATCAGAACAAAGTGGAGAATGAGTGAAGTAGTAATCTTTTAAGTATGGTTCACTTGGTCTATTTTTGAATAAAATGAGTTAGGAAGTAGAAGTTCTTATTCTTTTATGACTATACAGTTACCTGCAGTTTGGTAATAGAAATCTTACATGACAGTTTTTTGCATTCTCACTCTCTTATGTCAAAGTATAAGTTTTGAAATAGAATTAATGGAGTTAGAATTCACATGAGAATTTGTTAATTGCTGTGAAATAATGAGCTGGGCAGGCTGGAGAAGTGGGCCCATGTGAACTTATTGAGGTTTAACGAGGCCAAGTGTAAGGTCTTACACTCGGGCCAGGGCAATCCTAGGTATTCCTATAGACTGAGTGAAGACCTCTTAGAGAGCATCCCTGCAGAGAAGGACCTGGGGTGTCCTGGTGGATGAGAATCTGGATATGAGCCATTAGTATGTGTATGAAGCCCAGAAGGCCAACTATGTTCAGGCTGCATTAAAAAAAGAGTGGCCACCAGGGAGAAGGAGGTGATTGTCCCCTTCTGCTCAGGCAGAAGATCTGGCCTATGATCAAGTAACTCCAGCTTGCTATGGGAGACTGGGGAGATGATACCACTGTATCCTGTGAATGCAAGATATAAGTGTGTGCCTCCCTTCTTCCTCTTGTCTGCTGGCAAGGCCCAGAAGATGGGAACAAAAGGAGTTCCTGATGAGATCCAAAAGCCAGAAGGTTTCACTCCAAAAGGAGCTGACTTGATCACTTTGGACCTATACATAAGTTTGTACTGCCATTGGAAAGAGTCGTGGTCATGGCATCAATCGAACAACAACCCCCTGATGACCCATCACTACTGAAGATCAATGTCTGAACTGGGAGCAGTGCTGGAATCTGTGATGGTGACTCTCTCTCTTGCTTTCTACAAAGACCCCTTGCTTTTATTTTTTATGTTTTCTATCACTCGCCCTCCCTTTTCCATCTTCCTAAATTACTTTAGATTTGTAATAAACTGGTTGGGCTAACATTTGACCCGCTGTGTTTTAATCTCATTGTTGGGTATATATATATTAAAGGAACCTCTTCTCCCTCCTGTAAATTATAGCAAGACAGAGGCCCCATCTGGAGTACTGCATCCAGGCCTAGGGCCCCCAGCACAAGAAAGATGCTCTTGGAGCGCGTCCAGAGGAGGGCCACTAGGATGTTTGGAGGGCTGGAGCACCTCTCCTATGAAGAAAGGTTGAGAGAGCTGGGCTTGTTTAGCTTAGAGAAGAGAAGGCTCTAGGGAGACTTCATCATGGCATTCCAGTACTTGAAGGGAGAGTATAAACAGGAGGGGGTACAACTGTTTACATGGATTGATAACAATAGGACAAGGGTAATGGTTTTAAACTGAGACAGAGAAGTTCAGGTTAGATTTTAAGAGGAAGTTTTTCACTCAGAGGGTGGTGACGCTGGAACAGGTTGCCCAAGGAGGTTGTGGACACCCCATCTCTGGAGGCATTCAAAGCAAGGCTGGATGTGACTCTGGTCTAGTTGTTGGCAATCCTGCCTATGGCAGGGGGATTGATACTAGATAATCTTTGAGGTTCTTTTTAATCTAAGGCATTTGATGATTCTATGTTTTGCAGTATGTGAGTTACCACTGGCTGATTTCAGCATATATCATTTTTGAAAGAGTTTACATTGATTACATCACAACATTCACAGTCTTTCTTGACAGTCTTTTTTCTTGCTATTGATAGGGCAGTAACTATTACATAAAAATATGTATGTAGGAGCAGAGAACACTTTAAGTAACTTTGGTATGAAGTAAATACTAGGTAAAAAATAAAAAAGGAGGATTTGTAATGAGCACATCTGATAATTCACAAAACCTGTATTTTCTTCCTTTTTTCTTCCCTCCTGTAATGAGGTTCTGAATAAAATCATTTAAAAATGATCCTTTCTTTTGTGATAAAGCAGAGAGCTGCTTCTGTCACATGCCATATCACTTGAAGTACTACTCTAGATATTCAAATGATTCCAATGCCTTGAAATCAGCATGTGCAGATAGGAGGGAAACCTGATAAAGAGCTCATTAGGCAATCTCAGAAAAGATTTTGTAGTGATCAACTATTTTTGCTGTTTTCACAAATTTTCAGGTATAAAGTTCCAAGTTCTGTTTCATATGGAGCAGACAAATCACCTGGGAAGCTGATGCCCTTTGATGAAGGGATAGCCTCTAAAACTTTAACTCTGCATCAATTCATAGGAAAGAAGCTTAGAAACCATGGCTCACAGATCTTTTAACCTTTTGTGGAGAGTGCCTGATGAGATTCTGCAGAGATGCCTTTATGGAATGAGGTAACAATCCCCCTCCATATCCAATTAATCCTTTATAAATAGCTGCTGAAGCCACTTTTGGTTTTTTGCAGTTGTATTTTGACCCATTGTAGAGTTGAGCTTCTGAAAGATGCTCTCTTCTGATTTTGAGAGTCTCTAACCATATTTTTTGTTTATGAAGTAATCATTTGTGAGCCAGTCGGGGTTTTAATTCAACACTTTCCTCTGGTAAGTTAAAGTTACTTGATGGAAATGTATCTCGTTGCTAATCATAGTACATAAAGCTTTAATTCACAGATATATTTTCTAGACGCACTACAATTCTGCTAACTTGTCATTACTGTTGAGCTTCAAATCTCTAGAGAAAGGTTGGAATAATATTCATGAGACAGGACAGTAGCTATAAAACCAACAGAATAAAGCTATCTTGAAGAGGCACTGTCATGGTTTTGGATAGCATAGCATTAATTTTTTTCCTAGAGGTTTGGATAATGCTGTGTTTTGGATTTTTGACAAGAATAATGTTGATAACAAACTAATGTCTTATTTGTTGCAGAGAAGTTCTATCAGAGAGAGAAAGACATTTCAGCTTCTTGCTCTGCCTTGCCAGTGAGGAGAAGGGGAGTGCAAGGAGCTGAGGTGGAAGAGAACCAGAACAGCTGACCAAAAATGGCCCAGGGAATATCCCATACCATATGACATAGTGCTGAACAATAAAACTGGGTAAAGTAAGTGGAAAGACATCTGGAGTGTTTATCTTCTCAAGAAATTATTACATGTGATGAGCAGGACTATCCTGGGAATGGCTGAACATGTGGCAGTCAATAGGTTGGAAGGAAGGGAAACCATCCAGAGTGACTTGGACAGGCTGGAGAAGTGGGCCCATGAAAATCTAATGAGATTCGGTAAGACCAAGTGCAGGGTGCCGCTCATGGGTTGGGGCAATCCCAGGTATTTATAGAAACTGGGGGAAGATCTTGAGAGCAGCCCTGTGGAGAAGGTCTTGGGGCCTGGTAGATGAGAAGCTGGACATGAGCCAGCAGTGTGCTCTTACAGCTCGGAAAGCCAACTGTGTTCTGGTCTGCATTAAAAAAGGGGTGGTCAACAGGGAGAAGGAGGTGATTGTCACCCTCTACTTGGCTCTTGTGAGTCCTTGTCTGGAGAACTGCATTCAGGCCTGGGGTCCCCAGTACAGAAAGGACATGGAGCTCTTGGGGCAGTTCCAGAGGAGGGCCACTGAGATGATCAGAGGGCTGGAGCACCTGTCCTGTGAAGAAAGGTTGAGGGAACTGGGCTTGTTTAGCTTGGAGAAGAGAATGCTTTGGGGAGACCTCATTGTGGCCTTCCAGTACTTGAAGGGAGCATATAAACAGCAAGGGGAACAGCTGTATATGAGCGTGGATAGTAACAGGACAAGGGGGAATTGTCCTGAACTGAAATGGGGAGGTTTAGGTTAGATATTAGGAGGAAGTTTTTCAAACAGATGGTAGTGACATGCCAGAACATGTTGCCCAAGGAGGTTGTGCTTGTCCCATCCCTGGAGGCATTTAAAGCTGGGGTGGATGTGGCTCTGGGCAGCCTGGTCTAGTGGTTGGCGACCCTGCACATGGCAGGGGGGTTGAAACTCGATGATCGTTGTGGTCCTTTTCAACTCAGGCCATTCTATGATTCTATGATGCTATGATCTGCCTGATGATGGCAAGTAGTTAATAAATAAATAGTTTTGTTTTGTTTGCATGCTCAGTATTTTCTTTATCTATTAAACTGTTTTTATTTCAACTCATGAGTTATTGCACTTCTACCTTTCTGGTTCTCTTCCCCACTCAACTGTAGAGACTGAGTGAGCTGTGTGGTGCTGAACTGCCTGCCAGGATTAAACCACAGCAGTCCTGCACCCAATACAGGACTGGAAGAATCTGATATGATGATGGATTTGACTGGAGTATGGAGTGTAGTAGACCAAATGCTTACTTGATACAGCTCTTCAGCTGCTATTTGGTATGCTCCTGCAGTTTTCATGGGTTTTGCTTGCCATACTTTATTTTAGAGTCCACTATCTGTTAGCGGATGCTTTTAGTTTGTCCTCTCTCTCCACTTTCTGCCCCTTCCCTTCCCTTCCCCCCCCCCCCCCCCCAAAAAAAAAAAAAAGAGAGAGAGAGAGAGACAGAGACAGAGAGAGAGACAGAGACAGAGAGAGAAAATAAGAACAGAGATTTTTAATCAGTAGATGGCAGTAAGAGCTAGTCAGAAGCCTGAAGGGTAGTCTCACAGACCTGCACATTAATCATACATATAGCAAATTCCACAAAGTACGAGCTGACAAAGACCCTGCTTTACCACAATCAATCTTTATTCACCACTGGATTACAGTGGTTAGATATATTTGATTGCCACAGGTCCAAGAAAAAGCTTATAAATAACTATAAATGTAATCGGCTTAAATTTTTGCCATTGTATTTTTGGTTTTATTTTTGTTGTAGGCTGAGATTGGGGTGTAATTTGTTTATTCTTAGACTTGTTGTATGACCACCCAGTCCATCTGTCATCTTGACTGTGAAGCTGTAATTTTAATGTTTGTCTCTGTAAATGTTTAAAGCATCATTACATTATTTACAAAGTGAAAGATACTGCTAACAGTGCAGCTGAAATGAGACTGTCTCAGCTTACTTGTCTTTACTCCAAGACTTCCACTGCTGTGTGTCTGTGTTTTAAGCTGAAATGATATCACAGTAGTGGAGTAATGCTGCATTGTACTGCAGGATCCATTTTGAACAGCTCTATTCTCTATCCTGCATTGCTTTTTTGAAAAGTCACAGTGTACAAAGGATGTTCTCTTTATTCACTTGGGAAAGGTATGAATTCATGTATTTTTCTAACATGCACTCAACAATAAAAGCTGTATATGTATACTTAAAAAAAAAAAAAAAAAGAAAAAAAAAAAGAAAAGGAGAAAATAGAATAGTAATGTAAATTTACTTTCCAGCTCACCATCTGCATATACTTAGAAATGTACATTTAGTTTTCTCTAAATTTGCAAGCTTATTTAACTGTGTAATATATATAAAATTTGAAATCTACACTGTATTTCTCTTTTGGGCTCTATTTGTTTAAGCTATGTTTTTGTGTACCAATCAGACGTAAGATATTTTTATTTAACTTCATGGTCCTTTTTCTGTGAAAGAAAATTGCCCTTTTTCTGCTTCCCATTCAGTAGTACAGATGTGCAAGAATTTTGTAACAATCTTAAATTTTCTTGCATAATAATATTTTCACAGCATAACACTGAAATAACATCATGTAAGATCGAACGAAAAAAAGAGAAATGCAAAATTAAAGAGAAATTTTTGGCATTTAGTTATAAATACAGGGGTGTTTATGGAGGCCACATTGAACAATCAGCTCTGAAAGAAGTTTGACACAACTGAGTATTATTTCCGTAGGAAGTGAGTAGGGTCAGGGCACTGATTCTGAACAGCACCATAAAATTTTGAAAGATATAGTTAGCAATGAAAACAGGCAGACAGATTAAGAGGTGCATGCGTGTGTGCATAGATATGTACAATATATATAAATACACATGATAAAGTTGCAGATATTGCTATGATAGTTAATTTCTAGTTGGTCAATATTAGGAACCACTACATAGCATAGTAGTTGCATTTGCTCTGGTGTGCTGGCACTAAGAAATTCAGATACCATGGTTCAAACATATATACAGCTATGAATTCAATTCAGTAAGTGTCCACTCTCCCCCTACAGAGTACACTGATGTTTTATATTCTGTTGGAATCAACTGAAGTGTATCACATTGGCATCCAAAGAAAACAACATGTGGTGATTCCAGATTTCCCAGGTGAGGACTACAATCAGTTGATCAAACTGCAATTGCTTTTTACTCTGGGGTAAATACAAATATGCATGGATTGATTCTTCAGTGGTATCCAGCTAGCTTCTGACATCACCAGCTTAAACTACATCTCCTTTACAGGCAGATAGTTTTACCCTTTTGCCAAGGACAGCCACTTTAGTCACAGCATTTTGTATCTGCCTTAGCTGCCAGAGAGTAATCTCTTTTAACACATTCAGAAACAAATATATATTACCGACAACTTTTCCACTGTAACATTTTTGCATCACTTGTAATTCTATATTCTTTTATGTGCCCCCCGCCCCCCTTTACATTAAAGCTAAACCAGAACATTCCTTCATAAATAATAAATAAATAATCCTAGCTTATTGAATGCCAAGGACTGCACAATAGACTTCAACTAAAAGCATTAAGCATTTGAGTACTCTGAAATTTAATCTTTTTTTTTTTCCCCCTTTTATGAAGCAATTGGTAGGCTGTAAAGAGTTCTAGCAATTTTCTGGATTAATTCAGTACAGTATTACCTTTGATTCTCTATCAGCATCAGGGTTATAAAAACAATAGCATTTGTGACATAGGAATACTAAATATGTATTCTATTTTTTGACAAAACCGTTGATGCAGGACTGAAAAGGAGTAATAAAATACCACTGTGATATTAACACTTTGTGGGAGGACATTGTCATCTTTGTACTCTAATGTTTTGTTTGTTTTTCAGTTTTACACTGGCAGAATATCTGGAGCCCAGTACAAATTTAAAAAACTCAGAAATTCACTAATACTTCTGTTCGTGTCATGTTCACAGTTTGAATCTGATTGGAATTTCAAAGGAAGTCAGAGTGAACTTTGTACGTTTTATGGGAAGAAAAACACCCATTGAGATCAAAACCCATTCCACTTTATTCATTCAGGATATAATCAAATAAATATGGGCTTAACAGCTTCTGTCTTTAACCTTTAGTTCAAAAGGCTGATGTGATTTTTTTCCAGTACCTTGCTATTGTGGAAATACTGAGAAGAAACTTCCTCTCCATTGCAAGTTTCATACTGGAATTAATGCACTAATATCTGTCTTGGGAAACAGGTGTTTACAGTGTTAATTCAGTCCTCATCAGCATCATAACTGTAGGGCTAGTGACAAAATGATGCAAAAGATAATGTAGTCTGAAAATGAGCAGTAGAAATCATGTTCCACTCCCCAGTCCAGACAATTATTTTATTTATTTATTTATTTATTAGAGATGTGGAACAAAGGTAATGAGAATCTGACAAGTCACTCAGTATTTGACAATAAGGAGAAATAAAATGGACTGTGCTTTCACAATAAGGAAGGCCAACTATGCCTTAACAAATAGCAAAGCAGTATCTAGCAGGTTAGAGGAAGCCATTATTCTCTTCTAACACCCACAAGACTCTGTCTGGAGTGATTCGTCTGCCTTTGGGTACTTCTCAAGATGGATGTATATACATACATGTACAAAAAATGCTGCTACTGTGAACAAGAAACAGTTTCTGTTGTGCTGGAGCAACATATTTGTGAACTGTAAGTGGCCCAGTGGGTCATAGCATATTTTGAGTTTACTTTAAGTGTTATTTAAGGAGTTGACTGTGAAATTCACATTATTACTACATATACTACAATGCATTTTTAACAACTACTTCAGAGTGAGGCTCTTGGTATTTACAGTTATTGCAAATATTCTCAGGGCTCCTCAGTCTTACCTAAAACAGTGCCTTGTCTACACAGCTGATCTTCTGCTTGATATGCTAGTTTCATTAATAACTACTCCATGCATAACTCTAGATCCATATGGCAATACAGTTTCAAAGCAGTTGTACAACACATAGGATAGTCAGATATATTCTGAAAAATGTCATTAGTCTAGATGTCAGATGCTATGAAGCATGTATTCATATCTCACTTTTCATTTTTCCTAGTGTTAGGATCCCTCAGACAATTATAAATAGTCTAAATTTGGGTGACATTTCATACAACACCAAAGATGTTTCTGGAAACTAGAGTGAGGAGAATAAGAAAAAAATTTCTAATGATTAATAAAGTACTTCTACCAAGAACATGAGTTGAATAAACAGATATGAAATATGAGAACTTGAGTTTTACTCATTGTTTTTGAAAGTCCAATCCAGACAGAAGTCAACAGGTTTTACTTTGAAGAAGTCTTCACTCATTTATTAAGGATTTGGAACAATGAAGAATCATTCAGTGTAATTGATTTTCTATTTTATTTTAAAGACAGGAAGAAAAAAACACATTGAATGATTTTTTTTTTTAATTATTTTTTTAAAGTATCAGAATCAATTTATGCTTCCAAGTTGTATATTTAAAAATGCAGAATACGTCATGATGAATAAATTCTTTCACATGTGTTCACTATGCATTTTTAGTTGTAGATTACATATTTCTATTTCCTGGAACAGATTTATTTCCTCTCCTCCTCAGCTCTCCTGAAAGTCTTTTTAATGGAACTCTGAAAGAGGTCTTGGCTTTTCCATTATCTATTTCAGACACTGCAATTTTAATCAGATTTATATCTTTATTTGACATCAGCTTACAGGAAAAATGTTTATTAGTGTGAATCATTTTAGCTTAAAATACACAGAAAGCATTTTTAAGTGGCCTTGTTTCTATAGCAATGGACTGGCAGATTGCCAGTGAAATCAATGGTGGAAAACAAGTAAAAACTACCTTCATAGAGAACATTTTTTTCTTTTGCTATGCTGATCTTCATTTTACAAACTATTACCTCAAGTAGGACAAGTCTTTGCATTACTGCTGGGCCCAGCCTTGCCCAGTAGTGGGACCATAGTGCTTCCAATTGGATCTGACTTCATCTGGCACATTGCAGCCCGGCTTTGCCTTGCAGAAGCTGCCCTGCAGCAGGTGCCTCAACACTTCCACCCAATACATGCTGGTAACTGCCTCTTCAGTTATTGGGCACTCAGCATAAGGTTCTTTAATAAACTTTACAAGTACAACATTGGGCTGCAAAGGCTCCTCAGGCGCATAACAATTCTGTTTTATAGCTTGTGGATTTTTCTCTTAGACACCAATATGTTTCTTGTTGGTTTAAGCTTAAGACCAAAAAATTCTTTATTCCTAACAAGTGCCATCTCCCTCTGGGGAATGGTAAAGAAATTTCAAACATCAACAGAATCCTAAATCACTGACAATTATGTCTATTTGTTGTATCTACCTATCTACAAGTTCTCCAGTGTACAGATAATGAAATGACAGACTTTTCAGAAATCCTGTCTGACAGACATAGAAACATTTGGGAAATAGGAATTGCAGTTTGCACTGCTACAAATATGCCCCAGATGAAAATACAGTAAGTCTCTAGATCTTCTATAGAAAACAGAAATCTGTTTAGCATTCTCCAAATATCACAGAAAAGTAAAATGTTTTCCTTCTCTCTGATGTTCATTTTAAATTGTATGAAATGTTGATTCAATGCAGTATCTTTTTAAAAGCTAAAGTAAAACTTGATCTCTTATTGTCTCTTTTGAGTTTCAGAGTATATTGACAAAATTTCTAATGGCTTTTCTGTACAGATATTTACACATTATCATGCAGTCTTTCTAGATGGTTATGGAACTGAGTATCTATGAAGCAGATCTGCACATAACTCTGCCCTCTCCTCTGCCAATTTCACATTTGGACTGCCCTTTATGCTATCTACTTTTTACCACATTATGCAATTTAACTTGTAAAACAAGCTACTCACCCCAAAATGGCATCTTGATGAGCACGTAAAATTAGAGCTGTAATTTTGTATGTGATTTCCCCATAAAGCTTTTTTTTTTGTTGTTTTTGAACAACAAATTTAAATTCTACACTTTCTCTAAGTACCAGCTATAATTTCTTCTTTTGAAAACTATCCGACAAATTACCAGCAAAAGTGTCATATACTTCAGAGCACACATGCCATTTATTAATATTCATCAGAACTTCACAGCGGTCACAGATCATGTCTTTCATCTATACAGTGCTCTGTACAATTTTCATCAGACATTAAGAGAAGTGCTTCTTCCGTCCACTCGGTACATATGCTTTCTACAGAAATTCTGGGAAGTGATCTTGTATGAGTTGATGTGACGTGTTATAAAGTTCAGTGGGGATGTGAGCCACAAATTACATGACATGCACTTTAGTCCTAATGGGCTAGCAGGAACAGCCCATGATATTATCAAAGTGTGATGTCATCTTGTTCTAGCTTAATCAGTGTATGTGTTAATGTTCTATGCTGACCTGGCCACGCGGCATCTTCCTGGTGCTTTCACCTTCCATTGCAATAATCTAATCTAGAAGTACAAAAAAAATAAAAGGATGGTGAAAAGTCTTACATAAATGGAACCCACAATAGGATTTTTCATAAAGCAAAAATAAAATACGGTAGCTGAGAGAGCATGTTCCAAAATGATGCATCAATAAGAAGCTACCCTATCAACTATTCTGCAGTATTACTGATATCTCCTTTTGTGCGTTTTATAAATCTGCTAACGTAAGCTCTGCCTGGTGTCATGTAGACAGTAGATAAATCATTTTTTCTAGACTCACAAAACTTTTTCTAGCATTATAATTTTATCTCCAGAAGGAATACTTTATTACCTATGTCAACATAAATCTTAGTGCAGGGCACTGCAGCTATGTTTTATTCAGCCAAAACTTAATTTCTGAAAAATATTATTTTCTCTATTGAAAGTTGTAGGAATTTGAGATTTCAGTATTTTCAACTTGCTCAGTATGATTTGGGTGAGCATATTTAGTCAGCAGTTCAGGATATGAAATTATAGAACCATTCATTCCCACACTTGCCTTTTCTCTTCCTCTTCCTCCTTTTGTTTTAGTAACATTTTGTGTTTAACTAGTAATGGTCTTCTTCTGTTTGGGATAATTAGGATGTTTGTACGCATAAATTTTTAAAAGATCTTATACTTACTTTTATCAACTGTGGTTTCAACTTCATCAGTGTAGGGGTTTTTTTTAACTTGTTTTTCACAGAGAATCCATTTTCTCAATTGCTCTTTAATTTGCCTCCCAGCATCTTATTTTATTCAATTTTATCTATATTTTAATTTCTTGCTTCTCTTTGTAATTGATCAGAGATTGAAATTTAATGAAATTAGTGTGATCTATTCCCTATTAAAATTCTTCTGCATTCCTTTCTTCTTGTGAAAGAGAAGAAATTCAGGCCTGTTGGAAGAGAGCTAAAGAGTATAAGGGTGTCATTTAGACATCATTTTAATATATATTTGTGAACAAAACTGTGAAATTAATTCTATAGTGAATAACATTAGTTAAAAACAAACAAACAGGAAAACCACAGGAACCTGTACTGGACTACCTTGTTACACAATGTGGGATAAATAATTAAGAAAAAAGTTTAATTTGTTTAATGAAAAAGGAACTCTGATGGGAAAAAGAGTGATTTATCAACAGAGAATTGCTTTTCTTAACATTCACATATTTTTTCTCAAAATGCAGGTCAAGTTAAAAATGATAGCTGTAAAACCTGTCCTTTTAGAACTTTACAAATAAATACCGAGAGATTAAGTCAGATGAGTAGAATCTATTGACTGTCTTCTGAATCCTTCTTGGACATTTTTCAGAGACCAATTAAGGCTAGGTTAAAGGGAATAAATTACAAGCAAAGTTCTGGCTAGGAAAATTTAATTATCTTCTGTATAGATAAAAAACAGCTGGAGACAACAATTTAGTGAGCAAGAAAAAAAAAAAAAAAGGAAAAAAAGATTTATGGTTATCTAGTGATAAAGACCTAAAGAATTTCAGATCAATTATTTTCAAGCAAATTGAAGGACTGTACTGTCAAGGAATTCAATACTGTTGAAACCCAGCATTAGTTGTGCATAATTTTACTGATGTTATCAGTCAGAACCAAAAGAAATTGTTCTATTAGTACAAGTTTTACCTCATATCTATGAGAATAGCATTTATATAGCCAAAGTGCTTTTTATAATAACCTCATAAATAAAAATATTTACAGCTATTACATAAAATATTAATAAGACTGTACAAATTGTTTTAGGGAAAAGCCATAGAATTATCCTCCTGTTTGAAACAGTGAACTGTTGCATGCTGTACTACCATACATAAGCAAACAAAATAAGTACCAAAATATCACCTCGATAAAATGTATTTCTTAGCTATCAACGCTAACAGAAAAACTGAGATTGGAAAATACCTTCATAAAGAGACTAGACCAAACTCCTGCTTGAAGATTGGCTAAATCAAAGCTGTATAATGTTTCTGAAAGCCATGTCTTGTTCATTTCTGAAAATCTGTGGGCAACCTGCTTCTAGTAATTTTCATTCTAATTTACTTTTTTTTTTTTAAATATATATATGCCTATCACAGTTTTCCTTGTTGTAGTTATGACGCTTTTCTGTTGTTCTTCTAGTGTTAACCCCTGAAAATAATCTGACCCAATATCTTGCATTACAAAATGGAAATCTACAGTGAGATCTACCATTTGCTTCCCAGACTGTGTGCTGTGTCCAGGAACTTGAAACAGGCACCTGACACACTGTTTTTTTCAGGTTAAAGAGAGATTATTTTTGTGGTCTTCTTCCAGAGATGTATTTTTACCTCTTTTCCCTTTCTTATCTTATGAATATTTCATCAAGTGATGAACCTAATGTTATCACCTGTTATCACCAAAGCATAATTAAATGTTGCAGTAGTAAAAAAAAATAAATCAATAAAATCCCTACTCGTTTGTAGCAAATTACGTATTATTAAATCTTTTATTTGAGGTTAAAAATAGTATTCTAAGTATCACATCTGTGTCTATGCATGTAAGCCACAGAAACACAAACACCTGACAATCAATGAGGAGAAGATGTGGGACATAATAAGATCCACTTTAGTGTAAGAAATCAGAGGAAAAAAGAGGCATTTGCAGAGACAAAAAAATATGAAGATAGACCTTGAAGATCAGTTGCCTCCTCTGAGGACAAAAATATCTGAATAAAGGCTTGGATGTTCTTTTGATATTTTTTAATATATAAAATGTAATACAAAATAAGATTAAGTAATATCATCCATTTAGCCATATTCTTGACTTGAAGAGGATATGAAGTAACAACAAAACAATAGAAACTACACTTTACATTCAAACTAAACAACACAAACAATAAGGTCCTTAGTCACCCTCTCATAAGAAATTATTCTAAAAGTCTGTGCTGTTGGTAATATTTACCTTTCCAGTACTTCCTAAACATGAAAAACAGTAAATGATCCTTCTTTCTTAAACTCAACCTGAAAACCTTTTAAAATGCAATCTCCTGTGCAATAAAAGAAATAATACATTAACAGATATAAGAGGTAGAAACGTAGTTGACGAATTTCATGTCTACATAGTAAGAGCCTTTTTGAATTTCCTGCAGATAATACTATCCTTAACTCCTGTAACTACTTGTTAGGAATGCATTTTGTGGGTAATAATAATACAAATCACCAAACCAGCCTTTGATATATAGGCATTCAAATTTTTTGCCTCAATATTCTTTGATATATAGGCCTCAAACTCTTTGCACTCAGTTCAATCTGATTGTACATAAACAAGGTTTTTAAAAATTGGGCATTAGTTTCATATTTTGAAGTAAAACATTTGATATTTCTCAACTGTGTGGTTACTATCTCAATCCTTAAATCTTTGAATTATAACAAATCTAAACAGTGAAGTTTTCCTTTTCTTGTTACAGTTATGCAATAATTTTCACATTGAAAGGAAACAACATATTCAGCATAAAATTATTTAATAATTTCAGTTACCAACATATAAGCTGCTTTCTTATATTTTAAATGGGAAATGCTTACATAAAGAAAAAAAGAAGAAAAAACAAAGTAGTACAATAAAATTCATTTCTGTTTCTTAACACACAGATACTTCCACTTTTGCCCAATTTTCAAGGATTTTTGAATAAGAGTATTATTATTCTTTATGAATCATAAACATTGCAAAACATTCTTGGTACTTACTTAAACTTTCATTACTGTCCAAACACAGACATGATGATTTTCTTTGAATGTCAACTAAAGTTGGAAACTTGTAACTATTTAGTGATCTTTAGAATCAGATACGTTTTGTAGTGATATGTATCCCCATCATTTCCAATCAAAATCTTTGGCTTACTGTGCTAGCATATCTTGCCTACTACATGGGAACTGCTGAATTATGGCCTGAACCTCTGATTGACCACCTGAGGCGAGCAGTAAGTCAGCCCTGGGAGCACAGGTGAAGGCAATTCACCTGTGCTGCCAGAAGGGGTGGAGCCTGGCTCGACCTCTCCTAGACCCATTTAAGAGCTGACTACCAGGGGGAAAGGATATTTTCTGAAGATCCTTCCTCTAGAGTTTTGTAGCAAGCTGAGGATTGAGGTAAGCATTCTGTCTATTCTCTTTTTGTAAAATAGCTGCTTATCTAAGCTTTCTAGTATATTTTGTAATTACAACATCTGTACGTTCATTGGTTATGCATCTGCCATCAAGGGCAATATAAATTCAAGCTGTTTAGTACATAAAGTATGACTAAAACAAAAAAATAAAGTTTTGCTTTTAGAGACATGTAGAACACTATGCTATCCACATGTTTTCCCCATGTTTTATTTTGAAGAAAAAGTAGAACTGGATATTTCCAGTGATATCTATCTAATTTTTTTTTTTTATGTTTCTTCAGCTGTCAGGCAGGAAACTAATAGAAGAACAGGTGAACGTATTCTTTTTTTCTTTTCTTAAATTCTCTGCGCATCCATGTTTCTGTACAGGTTAGTCTATGTCACTCTTTAATACTTATTTGACAGACTAAGTGAATCTTTATTATGAAGAATCACCTTCCTCTCGAATTATATTACAAAACCTGATTTTCTCAGTTTTTTCTTGTGTTAAAAGATATAACATGCTCATCTGCAGGTGTGAGAAAACTCCATATTATTCCATAGTTAGTATTTTCACTAAATTGTGGAAGAAAACTTCTCAGCTTTTGAAGTCTGCTTGGAAAGAGAATTAAAGCTGACTTGCTGTTATTTTTTCAGTGGGAAAATGAAAATCAAACCTTTTTTAATTGTAAAAAAATATCATTTAGATATGGGTGGGAAAAAAAAAAACAACAGCAACGAAAACAGACAAACAAGAACAAAACAATTCTTTCTCTACTAACAGAGGAGAGTTAGAACTACTATTGTATGTATTTACTTAGATTAAGAGAGAGAGTATGGGTCAAATAACCTAAGAAAAAGTAAATCTTTTGACAACAAACTATAGCTCTATCTTTGTAAAGAATGTTTTCCTTTAATCCTATTTTCTATTTGGACTTAATCAAGGAGACGCATAAACTGTTTCTGCAGTGACAAAATGCCAACATTCGGTATCACAATCATAACATGACCTAGTAGTCTGACAGAACTTTCCTTTAGATTTGTAGGATGATTATGATTACCTATATGATTACTTCATATTCTGCAATTTCTGCACAAAATTTGTTCTATTTTGAACCCCTATCCAGTCAGAAGACTAAGCATTAAAAAAAAAAACCAACATGATAGATGGATGTCTAACAGCTTTTAAAGATACTATCTATACTGTAACTAGCTAGGTAAAATTTGTCTACATATAATGCTATGGAATACTGAAAGCATACCATATCACATCTTTTGGCCTAAAATTTCAAAAGAATACCCTATGGTATTCTTGCCCTGAGTTTGTTTCATAAATTAAAGAAGGTTCCAATTATCTTGTATGGAGGATGTGTGAACTTCTACCATTTTATATAGCAGCAATACAATTTTCTAGATTTCCTTCTAAATCTATAGTTTAAATAACAATTTGCGTATAATGAAGGAAGCAACTTTAGATCTTGAAATGTTCACTGTCTACTGAGAACTTGAATCAAAAAAGATAACAGAAAAATTAAACCCTTATTACTATATCAGTGCCATATTTAAGTCACCTTCAATAGTGTTAAAGGCATACATTCACAGTCCATCCCCTCTCAAATAAAAGTTCTAAAGAAACAACATTTTGAGGGAGTAAGGTGGTTATCTTTAATATTTGTAAATAAAATCTTCTAGAGAAAGTTATTTCATAGCAAAGTTACTCAATTAAAGTTGCATCTGAAACTGAGTAAAATTCTGCATGTGCAAAATTTATGTATTTTTAATAAACCGATCATTAATATTTCAAACTTGCATCATTATGATACTGTGCAAGTACAGCTATCAAATATGATAAAAACCAAGCTTTCTTAAATTGATGATCTGCTAGTAATTGGACAAAATCAGTCTAGTTTCCTTCACTTTATAGTTTAACTTTCTACAGAAAGGATAAGGCTTATAGTTGGGACTGAAACTGGCACCCTAGCAAACGCCTTCCTCTTTTCATTAACTGTATGGAATTTTACTGTTAATGCTTTTTTTTAATATCCAATTAGATGCTTAAATGTAGCCTAATGCAAATCATATGAACATAACTCCCCAGAATGGATGCAGCCCTGCCGAAGACCAATGTCACTCCCATCTGGGGATAATTGCACAGACTGCTTATAGACTCAACAACTTGGGGGGGGAAAAAGCTCGAGTTTGTTTGGAAGTTCAACTTCATTTTCTTCCATGTCAGCCTGGGACTATTTCTAAAATAAGTTTATTCTTTTTTAGGCTAAATTGCATGCATTTCTACTGTAGAAATACAAGAGCAAACATTAATTCTGGTTGCTGTAGCATTAAGTGTGACTAAGCAAAGAGCTACCTGAAACTCTTCTGTTGTGATTGAATGCTAATTAATAATAATCAAGGAACTAATTTGTACAGTTAGAATAGTATTTTTAGGATGTCAGTATTAACCTTCCCTTTTACTTCTGTTCGTTTACTTTTTTTTTTTTTTTTTGGTGAAACTTTTGCCACAACACCTAACACTAACCAATCTATAATCTCATTTGGGACCTATAATAGCTTTAATTGCATGATACAAATTATAAAAATCTCTAATTGTTTGCAAGTTACATAATGCACTATACCCAGAGTTCCAGTTTCTACTTTGGAGTCACTTTAATAGAATGAATAAATAATAGCAATTCAAAGCCTGACTTTCAGTTTTAGCTACTGCTACATTTCCTAGCCCTAATTATCTATAATAGTGTTAGCACTCAAATTTTCTACTGATGTTAGCAGGCTTAACAGAAAAGACTGTTTCTGCTCATGGAGCCTGCTTTCATTGCACTTAAAATGCTTTCTTGTGTTATCAGAGAACTTGGATAATTCATACGACGTATAGATGAACACTGAATTTTAGGAACTCTATGGTAATTCAGCCACCAAAGTCTTTGAAGTCCACCCATCACAGCAGGGATTTAAGTAGTTTGTTTCACAGTCTGTTGATTGCTTATATTAATATAGCCAAGTCATTAGTTGCACTGTGTAAGGGGTTTCCAGTTTAATCCATGCTATGTTTTCTGCATGAATGGTGTTGACTTTGAAAACTGACTATTCAGCTAGGAGTTGAGAGAAGGGTTATTCTTCTGAATGGGATAATAGAAAACCAACTGACTGGATTTAACATACTGCAGACAGATTTATGCATTCCTATATTCACATTTTTCATGTCAACTTTGTTTTGGAGTGACTTTGACAGTGGAGGTAGAAAACCTGGTAGAGTTCAGCACTTTGATCCTAAATGTAGGGATTAAATGATAAAACCAGCAACATTTCAATATATATTTCTTCATCTTTCTCATAATATTTGTAAAACTGCATTTGACAATACGAATGGTTGAGTTTCATTTGCCTTTTACAGCCCTCAGATCTTTCCAGAAATTTTTAGAGTACACATCTATATTTCTAAATTTCAAAGTAAATATGGGGGAAATCATATTCACCCATATTCAGATCTTATTTGTTAATGCATATGTTAAGTATATTCTGATGGCCTAAATGAGAGCAACAGCAGTTGTGCATAATATCTGAACGAAGAATTTTGGAAAGGTTTTTAAATCCTTTCTGTTAGATAAATACCATTCCAGTTCTAAAAATTGCAAATACACTTCTATAAATACAGTAGTAAAAACTCCTATTTTCGTATTGTACTGTGTCTGAACTTCTACATTTAACCCATAAGAAATATCTATTAGTTATATAATTAAAGATGGGAATATAGTCACTGCAGCAGAGAAAAATCCTGGCAATAGAGGAGAAGAGTGGAAATTGATAACCTCTTAGAGAACTTAAAAAAAAAAAAAAAAAAAAAAAAAAAGGTAGGAATTTGCTAATCAACCCCAAATTTTGCAATAATTGGAGGCACTAGATTGCATTTTAAATTGTCCTTGGTCTCCACTGTGAACTTTATATAGAATTGACAAAGAATGCTCTGAGTCTAGGACAAAGCACTGAGTGAAAGTGATTTAAAAAAAATAACAACTGACAACGCTTTGTTGTTGCTGTTGTTCTGTTCTTGTCTGTTGTTTGCTTTTTTTAAAGGGAAAGAGTGACCTTGTAAATACTGGTGGGATTACTTAGATATTAAGTAGAAGGAAGGATCACAAGCCATAGAACAAAATTTTTACAATTTTATGATTTTACAGCTTTTAAGTACTTATTCTATCTGTAGAAGAGATTATATTAATCAATAAAAACACCTGAGACTACTAGAATCCAGGATGCCGAATATGGTCGTCTTATTTCTTTATCCTGCTTCTTTTGTTGTATGTGTGAATGGAGATAAAAGGAGGTTACTGAAATGGAGATTACTAAAACCTTAATCAAGACTCATTCTATATTTAATCACTACAAATAGTACAGTCTGTTACTATGCAGAAGACAATGTTAATAGTTGAGGTAACTAGTATTAGAAGTTTGTTTCAACTGTTTGTTCTTGTTAATTGAACAACAGTACAAACAACATGAAGCTTTTGATCTAAGGATGTTTTTCTTCTGGCTCTCTAAAAATGATAGAAATTTAATCTTTACAGATAACACACACTAATACTTACAAAGGTGTTGCACGGGTAAGTGCCCTTCTGCAGTTTCTATTGCAGCTATTGCAGTCAATACATTATAATTAGCTTCAGACCCCATCTTTCAGTAAAAGTCTAAAAGACATCAAAAAAGAAGCATCTTTCTTTACTCCTTACAGATTTAAGACTGTTAACAGCTTTTGTGATGTTCCAATGTAAGCATCATAAAAGTGATGGAATTATGTAAAAACAGCTCAATATTAATATTGAATGACTCCATTTAGTCAGCCATGTCATAAAAGATTAAGTTTATTATAACTAAGGATCACAATTTTACTTTAAAGAAGAAGAGTAAAATGAGGACTTGGACTATGAAGTTTATTCAAAAGACTGAAAGAAATTGCTGCCTGTAAACATGCATTGCTGATATTTTAATTAAAATTAAGGTGTTCTTGATTAAAATAGTCTGATTTTTCATGACCAATATCATCTTCTATCCTTCTTATCCACCTCAACTTTTTTTATTCATTTACCCTTGCTCTTGTTTCCACCTCTTAGAATCTTTCCAGGGATTTTCAGTCTTATTTTTTTTTTTGCTTTCTGCAGAGATAACTAGTGCCTGCAAATCCTGAAACTCAATGAGATATGAACAAGGGGGACTAATCACTTCTCTCTCTATATGTATTTATAGATCCACACTTTTGAGTGGAAGTATGGGAAAATAGGCAAGGGCCTGGGCATCTTCTTCCAGCTTTGCCTTCATTCATTGCGTCTGAAGAAGTCTGACTGTCTTGAAGCATGTCTACAAAGAAAGATTCAGACAAACTCAAGATCATTTACCCCAAACTTCATTTTCTGATTGTGAATGAGCTATTTGTAGCTACAAAATGTATTGGTGTGCTATTAAATATTGTATCTTCTGGACCAATCAGTAGTTCTTTTCTGACTAGCTTGGTGCAAATTTCATGTGTTCATGCACCTATTTATCTTGCATGAAGCTCTGTTTTTTTCCCCGCTTACTCTATAAGAAATTCTCTTCATCACCTCAAAACTGACTTCACTTCTTCAATCAATTTTGAGCACAGATGCCCAAGAACTCCTTTTGAGATGCTATAACAAAAGAAAAATTTTCTAGCATTGAATTACTAGTATTAAATATATATGTAAAGCAGTGTAAAGAAAATCAGTCTTTTCAGGTTTCACACTGATCTTTTTCAATGTCAGTGTAACTTTGTTGGCCTTTTTGATTGGGATTACTTATGCTTCATATTACAATAAGAAAAATTAGAAGCCAATCTGCTATTAAAAGAACCTTAAGCATAAACTATTATTCTTCAATTAACCTATTCCTTAAGAAAACATAGCCTATGCAAAGCTACACCAATGTGATTTAAAGAGAATCAAAAGACAGCAAATGTTGCTTATCCATGGGTATAATTCATAGAGTCATTTTCCAAACTGTTGGTGCAAGCTTGAACTTGCCTGTGAAGAAGTAGACCAATTTGTTATCTCTTTCTTTACAGGACTTAGCATTATACTGTTCACTAAACAGGGTAATTACAACACCATTCTTAGCAATATGCATATGCTGTAAGTTTTTTTTTTTTTCAGAAATTATTTCATGTTAGTATTTTAAATAAATATTAATGATCTTCAGTTAATAGAAAATCTTTTTTTCTTATAAATCTGGCCTGACCTTTTCAACATGTGTATCAAGAGGGCTCCCTTGTACCTGTAATACAGAAGAAACTGCAGTGCTCACTTGTTTTTGCTTAAAATATCTAGCTACTAAGGATGATTTAAAGATAGAAAATGAATATTAATTGAGCATTTGTTTTATTCATGTAGGTATAAAAGCAGACCAAAAATTTTGCTGCAGTATTTGTATGTGGTGTGCCTGGTGCCTGTTGCCTGTCTGTTATCAGGCGATGGGTACTAAGTGACCTTTAAGACCCCTTCTAATTCAAGCCATTCTGTGGTTCTTTCATTCTATATTTCCGAAAGGGCCTCTGGCAGATTCCCTCTTGGTGGACAACGAATAACCTCAGCTGTAGGCATCTTGCTGGTGTCCTTCAATGCATAAAGAACTGCAGCAATTGTGTGTTGGCGGGGGAAGAAACTTGAGGAGCTCCTGCAAGAATTCCACCATCAAAACAAGAAGAACCTTGGGTTGATTTTTCATTTTCTGATGATTTGTACAGAACGTGGAACCATCTCTTCCAGAGATTATTTCTAGAGTTTTAATATGATTACCCTTGAAGAGCAAACTTTGTGCCTGTTGGATGGGGTCAAGCTGTATCAAAGGACTGCTTAATACACTATCTCAAGATATATAACCTTGACATTGCTTCCATTCTTGGGCTATTGGCCACTACATAAATTTTTGTATTATCTGTGATCTTGCTAAGGGTGTACTCTATCCTGTCATCTAGGTCATTAATAAAGATGATAAACAGCATTTTATCCAGTACTGACACATAGGGTGTATCACCAGTGACTAGTGTCCAAGTGGAGTTCAACCTGCTGATCATAATCCTCTGAGCCTAGCAGTTTAGACAGTGTTCAGTCTGTCTCAGTGCCCATTCATGTAATGCACATTTTCCAATTTGTCTGTGAGGATTTTTTGGGGGCAAATATCAAAAGCCTTGTTCAAGCTGAGAATAACATCCACTGTAGTGTAGCAATTCTAGCTGAGATGAAGCTAATTTTCTTTGGAGGAGCACACAGGGTACTACAGTGAATGACAGTGTTGATGACGCACCAGTGCTTGAGGTATTGTTGAGCAGTGCTTGCAGAGTGTCACAGCTTTCTTTTTCTTAATCTGTCCCTTACGGAATGGGCTAGGAGTGCTCAAGAGGCTGGGCAGAGGACACAGTTGGGACAGGTGACCCAAAATGTTCTAGAACATCATGCTCAGTGATACAATTATGAGAGAGGTGGAGAGCATTTCCACAGTAACTGCTGCTGAAGAACTGGTGAGTATTGGTTTGCTAATAGAATTCAATGGCTTTTGTATAACTTTTTAGGTTGTTTGTTTGGTTTCTTTCCACTACAAGTTTTCTCACTCGAATCCTTACGATTCTCTTTTCCAAATCCCATTCTACTGAGGAAGATGGGAAGAAGTGGAAAAAATTCTCCATAGTGCTTAACTGCCTATTGGTCTTAACTCATCATAGTCACTCATCCGCTCAGCAAGTCTTTTTTTGTAGAAAGACACCGGTTTGATTATGCATGATTTCCTTTTTGTCAATGCTGATTACTCTCAATTACTGTCTTGCTCTTGATATGCTTGGAAACTTTCTAAGGATTATTTCATTCAGAGTGAGTCAAGTAGGACTGATCCTAGATCCTCTTTCTTAACTTTCAGCTTTGTTAGCAGCTGCTGATTTCTAATCAATATTAAATTAAAGAAAAGAAAGGATGAGGGGAAGGGGAGGAAAAATAAAGCGCGATCCCAGCAGTAAATTGACTCCAGCTGTTGCTCTCTCCTCCCTTATTATTTTGAGAATATGTGGTTTAAATACAGAATCAGTAATGACTAGAAGATTGTTCATAAATCACACTTTCCTTAATTTCTTTGCATATCTTAGGGTTGGAATATTGCTTGATTCTTCCTGCTAAATGGTAAGGTAAAGAATGAGGAAAAAAAAGAAGGAAAGAGAAAAGTTGTTTTTTTGTTGTTGTTAGTTGTTTTGGTTGTTTGGTTTTATTTTATCTCCTAAGCAGGTGGGGACTATTTTCTGTATGCAGTAGGAAATTATGGAATGTATTGACATATAAGTTTTCAGTTTTAACTGTGTATGGAGGGGGCAGCTATGAGAGAGAAGTGGTAAGCATGTCATACTTTAGAATCCAGAAGCCTTGATAAGTAAAAGTGGAGGATATAATTAGTGTAATCAGGTTTGAGAGATTATGACTTTGAGTATTCCCATGCTACAAAGAATAATAGAAAGATAAGTATGGAAGAATTTTAATGAACTTGCTGAATTCTGATAATGTACAAAATACAAGATATAGCCATGTTAATGTTTGTCTTACATATTTTGAAAGACCTTTACTGATACACATTTCACAGAAACAGTCAGCAGACCTAGTCAGAGTGGGATACAGTAGTTTACCTGATATATAGGCCTTATTAGCAAGAACTGTAGGAAAGTTGTAGTGACTGTAATTTAGCTTCTTGACTAAAAACACTATAGAAATGTCTATTAAACATATAGTTTAAAGAATGACAAGAAATACAACTTATGTAAATCAGTATTCTTCCATTGACTTTCATAGAACTAAGTCAATTTAGAGCAGTTGAGAGCCTAGCTCCAAATTTCACGGTTCAAACTCACCATAAGGTGAGGAGAGGAGAAATTTAAGAAGGCAAACAACCCACAAAATTAAATTGATCTGCAAATATGAAGTACTTACCACAAATTAATTTGTCAGTAGATACTGGTTTCTTTCACATACTGTCAAGAATCTCGTTTAGCAGTGAAGGAACTGAAGAGACAGTTGTAGTTTGTACATTTTACCTTTTAATATCTCCTGTACAAATGACTGAAAATAGTTTTTCTAAATGGAAAGCCTGCAACATCCCCAGAACAACAGCAATAAAAAGATTCAACTTCAATAAAGCAGCATAAAGCAAATTTGCTAGAATAATATGGAGGCAATTCATCATCACAACTGTAACATTTTAAATAATGGGATGTCTGCTCCCTGTGCATGCTGCAATTAGAATGAATTTGCAATAAACGTGTTCATTAAGTTGAATCACTAGGTTGTAAAAAGAGTCATCAGATAGATGACTTCAATGTGGTTAGTTTTGTTTGTTTGGTTTTTTTTTCCCCCTATATTTGAAGGGAATTTTCATTTATAGATACCTACTATATATGCAAGTCATGGTCATTCCATTGTTTTTTCCTATATAAATTTTACATGGGAATCTGCATTTATCCTGTTAAAGTTCAGGTTTCTTATTCATTGGATTAGATTATATAGAGCATGAGTTAACTTTAAGTATCTCACATTAGTTATTTTATGCTAGCTGCATTTTTGCCAGATGTGAGTGATGTTTTCTGCAAGCTGTATGGTAGAATTTCATTACTCTGAGAATCAAAAATGTATCACTGGCTTTTAAAATCTCTTTAGAGAATCTGATTAATCTAACAAGGAAGCAAATGAAATACCCTTTCTTTCTTTCTTTGTTTCTTTCTCTCTCTTCCTCTGCTTTATCTGCACACTTGCTCTTGGATTATATTATGGTAATTTATCTAGATATCGCAGACCTGAAGGGGAATATGGAGGAAGTGCTTCTTTGTGTAGTTAATAGCTACACTATGGCATGAATAATTGTTTTGGGTTATAGAAAAAGTGATGAAACTGATACAGCATGTAGTAAATGAACTCAGTTGACCTGATTCTATTCTCACTGATAAATGATGCAAATCGAGAATAGCTTTGAGCACACATAAAACTAGTGAAGGTTTGCCGAAAATCAGGAGCAGATGCTATCTAAATAATAAACCATAAAATGAAGTTTTTTTTTTTTTTTCCCCCACACACTTGCAAAGGAATCTAGCCATTTGTTACAAGTCTGTGGAAGCTGTAATTCTTTAATATTAATTGTTTTGGAGGTCCAACAACCATTAACAATGAAACAGCCATTTCACAAGAAATATGGAGTATGCAGTTTCTAAAAGAATACTGCTGCAAATTAATTTTCTACATCATAAGTTTTACTTTCCCAGTAGCTTGATCAAAAGTATCTGGATGCCTTCACTTGATTATCTAAGACAGACCTGAATCAGTCTATTCACAAATATACTTCTATGTCCTAATTTTCATTGTCAGGAAAGTAAAAAGATAAAAGGAACAAAAAAGCAGTACAATAACGTTAGTGCACTTTGAGCAAATTTTAGGTGGAGTTGCTATTCAGAAGTAACAAATTTATATGTTACAGGGAAGAAAAATTAAAGATTTTGCTCAGGAGATGCATAGTAGATTTTCTGTTTAACCTGAACATTCACTGGGTAGTTACATCTGTCACTGTCAGTACCCAGAGAAGATTCCTGGTCAATGTAAAATCAGTGTATAGCCAGTATGCAGTCTGTTATCTTGAGTAGATGACAAAATACTGGGAGATGACTTAATGTTATTAAGAATACATCTAAGGATGTATTTTTCTATGAGGACAAGCTGAGAAAGCTGAGGCCATTCAGCCTGAAGAAGGTTCCAAGGTGACCTGATATTAGTCTTTCAGTATCTAAAGGGAGGTGACAGGAAAGAAGGGGAAAGACTCTTTAGCAAGGTCTGTGTTCATAGAACAAGGGGAAATGGTTTCAAGCTTAAAGGGATTAGATTTAGGTTGGATGTAAGGAAAAAGGTCTTTTACAGTGAAGGCAGTAAGGCACTGGAACAGGTTTCCCAGACATGTGATTGATGCCCTGTCCCTGGAGACTTTCAAGACAAGACTGGATAAGGCCCTGGGAAACCTGATTTAGCTCTGGATGTCCCTGTTCATTGCAGGGGAGTTGCACTAGATGGTCTACAGAGACCCCTTCTAACTCTAAGGATAATATGATTTCATGATAAGGAAGGCAGGCTTTGAAGTTGTATCTGTACCTTTTACCATGTTTTAGAATCATAGAATCATGAACTGGTTTGGGTTGGAAAGGATCTTTAAAGATCATCTAGTTCTAATCCCCATACCATGATGTCTTGCTCCAATTTATCGGAGGCAGAGGAGGTTCATTGATATATGCACACCCAACACGAGATTAAGAAACACTGGTTCAAATGTTGGCTTGACTGATTTATAATAAATCTTAATCGAAGAGATGGGGAAGGGGAGGCCAGCGACTATTATGGATTAGGGTGATGGGGAAGGGAAAGCAGGCAATAGAAAAGATAGGAAAGAAGAAAGAATTGTGTAAAACAGGGATAGTTGCCACCAAGATCCAGCAGAGTCCAGTTGCACATTATTCTGATGGTCCGAGGCAAAAGCATAGGGTAGAGCAGCAGCAGTGTGGCCCAGCCTTAGGTAGCAAGAAGGTACAGTGACAGGGAAAGTCCAGGAGGAAGCAGCAAGCCCAGGAGAATCCAACAGCAGGCAGGCATCTTGTCATGAGGAATCTGATGTCAAAAACCACCTTCTTCTTCAACATGCAGGCATCATGTAGTGAGGAATCTGTTGTCAGAAACCTATTCTCATGGTTGTTGTTTTTTTTTTTTTTAATCCTCCTTCTGCCAGTGTGGCATTCCTGGGTGCTTGGGTAAAAGTCATGCAGTACCTCCTGAGATGGCTATCTCCCTTGAGATAAACCCACAAAAAAGAATGCTTCCTGGACATTAAACCGCAGTTTATCTCTCTCTGATTTCCCCTGGCCTGCCAATCCTCAGGCAAGATTTCTCCATCTTTGACCAGGATTTGCCCAGACTTGACCATCTCTGTTCTCAGCAAGCTTTGAGACAGTGGTGCAAAAGAAAATAATCTCTTACATGCTGGCAGGAATATTCTACTAGGTCAGGCTGCGCAGGGTCCCATCCAACTGCTTTCAATGCTTCCAGGAACGGGGCATTCACAGCTTCTCTGGGCATGCTGTTCCTGTGCCTCACCACTCTCATAAATTATTTCTTTCTAATATCTAATCTAAACCTACTTTATTTAAGTTTACAGCTGTCACACCTTGTCATATCCCTCTCTAATAGATGTTTTCTCACCGTTTTTCATGGAGGCCCCTTTTAAGTACAGGTAGATTGCTATAACATCCCCCTGGAGCCTTCTTGTCTCTAGGATAACTCAAAACTATCTAAATAACTTCTCTCTGTAGGAGAAGGTACCAGCCCTTCGATCATTTTAGTAGCTGATTTCAGTTGGGATAGAGTTAATTTTCTTTCTAGTAGCTAGTATGGTGCTGTGCTGTGGATTTAGGTTGACAATGTTATTAATACACCAATGTTAAAAACAGTTCTTGCTGAGCAGTGCTTACACAGAGTCAAGGACTTTTCAGCTTCTTGTGCTGGAGGAAGCAGGATGAGAACAGTTGACCCAAACTGGCCAAAGGGGTATCCCATACCATATGGTGATCAATTTTACTGTGCATCACTTGTTCTGTGTATTTTCTCATTTTCTTATTTTTCCTTCCTTTCCTGCCTGTATCTCAACTCATGAGTTGTTACATTTTTCAGTTTTTCTGATCATTCTGGTGGAGAGTGAGTGAAGAACTTTGTAGTGCTAATCAGCCTGTCTGGTTGAAGTACAAGAGTGGCAGCTCCAGCAGACCCGCCTTTTCTTGTTCTGTCTTGCGTGTCCTGCATCCAGGTCTGGTGATAATACTCCAGGTGGGACCTCATGAGAGCAGAATCACATCCATTGCCCTGCTGGGACCCTTATTTTGATGTAGCCCAAGATAAAATTGGCCTTTAGGGCACCAAACAACAGCTAGGAATCATATCTGAGTGTACTGCAGGCAGTTTATATAATTTCAAGCAATTTAGTCATTCTTCCACATACTTTTGAGGTGTGGCTATCCTTAGACTATGCTTAACAATATTTTCTTTCAGCAACCAAGTTGAATATAAGCCTCTGCTTACAGCTCTGAGTACATATTTTTACAAGTCTTTGTGTTTAGGGTTTTTTGTTTGTTTTCTTGAAAGTAACTTTAGGTTGACTTCCCAGCACTTCAGGTTTTTGTTTTTTTTCCATCATTGCTCTAAAGAATCAATCCTATTCTACACTGTTAGAAGAAACCACTTGGTGTTTGAGATTCCACTTTAGGGATAACTTGCTTTATAGAAAGAACTTGGTTTACGTAACTTATGGGAAAACCATTCCTTAATTGGATAAATGTTTAACTTAATGTTGGACAATATAGAATGGAATACTAAGTGCACAGTCAGGTTATGGAGTCCTATTATTTCTGAATGCTAAAACCTAACATCTTTGAGTGACATCCAAATCAAATAGTGCACTGAACATATTGAAATAACAACAGATCTCTTCATAATATTAAATCCTGTCCCTTGATATGTCATGAGTTTTAGTGAAGAATATCTAGTCATTTATGATTTATATGTGAGATCCTTTCTCTGAAAGCATGTGATATGCTTCTTCTTTTACTTTCTTTCTCTCACAGAATTAGGTAAGAATTAGGATAAAGTAGTGAGAAGTTTTGCTTTCTCTTTTGACTGCCAGGCTTAATCACAGCTTCTACTGTGCTAAAGCAGACACAACCTCTAATGCTAGTTTTTATGAGAGAACATTTCTCTCCTGTTGTGTAAGTTATCTCAATATGCAAAAGAATCTTACTGTTTCTCAACTCTAGTCATCACAACACCTGTTCAGCATGGCTGATTTCTGAGTTTGACCTCTGCTTCAAGAGCTGTTTCCCTGTAAAAAAGCTCTTCAGTTTGTAACATACATCTACCCAAAACTCTCAGCCTTGTCTTAAGTCTTCTGAGTGCAATGAATTGTAACTTAGCAAACAGTATAATCCTTTTAATGTTGATCTATAAATGAACATTACTAATCAATAAATCGCCAGATATGGTTTACAGAGCAGGTAGCAAAATGTATGTATATCTATGTATAGGTGTATATATATGTGTGTGAGTATGTGTATATATATATATTCACATTTTTTTTAATCTGGATCTCTGATGGCAGCTAAATATTGAAGTAGATGCTATACAACGTTGTTAAGACAAAGCATAGTATATGGTGATACATGTAGCTGACAAGTTCATCTCTTCCAGAATGCAGAACAGAGTCATAGAATCTTCTGGGTTGGAAAAGACCTTGAAGTTCATAAACTTCAACCATCAGGTTGTTATGACCTAAGTGCAGAAACAAGTACATACTTTTTTGAATGTAATGTGTTTGGACTTGGTCTGCTGAGGCTATCCAGATTTATCTTCAAAGTCTTCCCACCTTCAAGTAGATCAGCAGTCCTGCCTAACTTGGTATTACTTGTAAGCTTGCTGAGGGGACATTCAATCTCCTCATCAAGGTTACTGATAAAAAATTTCAAACAAATTTTATTGCTTCAGCAATGAGACCTGGGAATTTCTATCGCTGAATGAAAAACAGCTATACTTAACTCCATTTGCAGTGACCTTTGATCTTAGTCATCCAGTCAGTTCTTCTCCCAGCAAAACATAGACCTGATCAAGCCAGGAGAAGTCAGTTTCTCCAGAAGAATACTGTGGGAGATGATGTCAAAAGATTTACTAAAATCTAGGTAAACAACATCCACAGCCTTCAAAATATCTTGCTCAATTCCTTTTTACAGTTTCAGCAAGGTCCAGAAGGGACAATTGTCCAGAGCTGAGCCATGATCAATGCTGTTTGTGAATCTGGGAGACCAGATTTAGGAAAGGAAAGATCTGCTGTAGAGCAGCAGATGGAAGGAGTGAGAAAATATGAGACAAGCAGACCTGCAGACATCAAGGTGAGTGCAGAAAGAGGGCAGGATGTGCTCCAGGCATGGAGCAGAAGATATCTGCAGCTCAGGAGAGGCCTGTGGAGGACCAAGCTGTCCCCCTGCAGCTCATGGGCACTACACAGAGCAGATCTCCTCAGGCAGCAATGGAGGAGTCCATGGTACTGCAGATCATGTGCCCCAAACGGGAGGTACAGTTCATGGAGGTGCTCTGCAGAAGCAGCCCTGGGACACAGCTGCAGACCGCAGAGAAGAGTCTGAAATGTGGCAGGAGGGCTAGGGGAAATGCCATCTCTGGGGGACCTGTGTGGAACAGTTCCTGAAGGGTGGGCCCATGGCACAAAGCCTCTGAAACCCTTGGAGGATCATTCTGGGACTCTCCTGTGCTCTGAGGTGATTTTTATTTTCTTTTAGTTCCTCAGTGCTCCAGTCTGTTAGTAATAGGCCATACATTACATCAGTAGTAGTCTCCCTACGTTGTGGCTGTTCTGCCACAGGGTGAGGGTACTTGGTAAGTGTCCTTATCCCAGTTCTTGACACCCTTCACATTGTATTTTCTCTCCTAGTTCCTTTGAGAAGGTGGAGTGAAGAGCAGTGTGGTGAGGTTTACTTGTCCATCAGGGTGAAGGCCCACAAACTTGCATCCTTTACATGCTGTCTTAGCATGTTCCCCAGGGACATGTCCTGTGAAGAGAAGAGGAAAGATAGGAAGGGGAATGTAGACACCAGAAACAGAATATATCAAAATAAAAAATGGTAGAGCCTGAGGATAAGGCTGAAAGAGGAGAGTCAGAGAACAGGTTACAATACAATGAAAAGGCTGACATTCTGAGTACCTCCTTTGACCCAATCTTTATCAGGAATGGGCCCTCAGGAATCCCAGGTGCCAGAGACTATGATGAAAGGCTGAAACAGGGATGATGTACTATTGGTGGAAGGTGACTAGGCCAGTGAGCAAAGTAAACACAGATAAGACCATAGACACTGAATAGATGCATCCACAAGTGCTGAAGGAGTAAAGAAATGTAATTGCAAATTCACTCTCTATAATTTTTTCCCAATCACTGCAAGAGTCAAAGACTGGAGGGAATTAAATGTCATTTCTATCTTCAGTAAAGACAAGAAGGAGAATCTGGAGAACTACAAACCTGCAAGCCTCACTTCCATCCCTGGAAGTATGATGAAACTGGAAACTGTTTCTGGGCTCAAAAAGGAGAAGAAGACCATTAGGAGCAGTCACTATTAATTCACCAAAGGGAAGTCATTCTTGACCGTACTGATAAGCTTCAAAAATGAAAGGACCAGCCTTGAAAATGAGAGGACAGTAGAAATAAGTCAACAATGTGCAGAAGAAATGTTGCTTGCTAATCTTGTACTTCTGCTTGGTTACGCATCCTCGAAAAATGAGACTAAAGCTGTGTGTCTTACAGTGAAGCATAAATATCTGCTGAATGGCTAACAAGATCAGCTCCAATAGTAACAACGTGAACAACTGTAGAAACATCTCTCTTAGCACATAATTGCATATAACATTGTTTTCATCTCACGTAATTCAGTATAAAATAGTGATACATTTCACAGTTTTTTCAATTACATCTGAGTAGCAAAATATAAACTTAGTCTACTGCATAAAAATAATTGTGACACTGAAATCACACAGTTTTGCAAATCAAACTCTGTATAAACAATCCCACTTAAGGGAGAAAGATAACAACAACAACAAAAATGCCAGCCCCCCCAAAAAAGCCTAATGAAAGCAGTTGAAGCTTACAAGCTTGCTTCTCTCCTAAATCTGCAGCGCTAAGCAAGAAGGTAAGGTAAGTACCTAAATAAATAAGTGAATACAACAGCAAATTTTAATTTAGCTTTATCAGAGGCTGATAAAGATGAACTTTGTTTGGAAAATGTAGTTTAATACTGCTGGGATGAAAACTGAATGCCACCTTGTGATGTTTGAAACAGATCCCCTTGCACAGGTTTCTATCTAGTACTAACATACATCAATTATTGAAAGTTTTATTCCCGAATGCCACGTATAGGAATGCAAGAACCCAATATGGCCTAACTGATGTTTGGAGTGGAAGTAAAAGAGCCTTTCTGAAGAGCACATTTATAAATGATTCATAAGTTATTTTTTTTTCTTCCCCCCAGCATAACTGTGAAAATATGCTACAATTCAATGCCTTTATTAGACCCTTAGGGAATTTTATCTTCACTTATGCTTGTCACTCAGTCACTTACCTGATTTAATCTCTAATCTTGTGTAGTTTCTTTAAGACTTTTAAAATGAAGTTTCTTCTGATGGATAGAATTTACTAAAATTTAAACAACAGTTTTATAACATAATATGTTCATATTTAATTTTCATTCAAGAGTAGCCAGAATCCTTCACTAGATATACTACTTAAAAAGTAATGCACTTATCTACAGTTACTAGTAGAATCACAGAAAATAAAAATAGAAATATATTGGAGGAGTGGAAAAGGAGAGCTATTGTATTCTAAAAAATATTTTTATAAATTTTAAACAAAATTAAATGTAGTCCTGCTAAGTTTAGTACACCTTCAGCAATATATGCCTTTGTACATTGTTATGCTGCTTCTTTTGTGAGGACCACAACATTGCTAGATTTTCATCTTACTAGATTTTTAGATTCTGTTTTATGTCTATACACATAAAATATATATGCAATATATATGTTGTGTACATCATATATAAATGATGAAAAGCAAAAAAGTCAAAATTGGTTATTTGCTATTTTTCTATTTTAGAATGACAAATATATTTTAAATATTTTAAATTTTTTCTTCTAAAATAGTTCACTTAACCTGGAATAAGGGAACTCCTAGTTGTAATTTGATTGCCTTGAAAAGTTTTGGCACTTGTATGTTTTCTTTAGATTTCTTCTAAGCAGATAATAATTTGAGGTAAAAAAAAAAAAAACAAAACACACTTATGACTTTTTTTTTTAACAGACAAACATGGGTTTCTTTTTAGTGTTTGAAAATGACTGAAAATGAATGTTTTCAAAAAGTATAGTACTCATCAAAAATAGGTCTAGTTTTTAATTAAGGGTATACATATCAAGTTCCTTATTCCAGACGCTCATCATGTTTTGTATTTTAGGGCTTTGCTGATTGAACTTGTCAACCTCTAAAGCTCATAAACATTTGTTTCCTGAACTTGCGTATTTCACATTTATTTATAAAGATTTGAAGAGACTTTTTCTGAAGGACAGAGAATTCACTTCGATTGTTTGGCGTTTTGCAACTCTTTGATCCGTCTCCTCTCTTTTAAGAGATCAAGTGCAAATAATATGTGATCTGTATTCCTGCAGATGATTATGTATCTAGTTATGTTTTTTTAACAGTGTGTATTAGCAACAGAGAACTTTTCCCATCCATACCCTATTTGTCATTTACTAGAGATTATTAAAACGTGTTTTTACCTTTCTGTTGGCATTTTCCTTATGAGAAAATTAAATTGTGGTATTAAGTAGCAAAGAAAGATTCTTATCCAGTTGTGGGAAGTGTGAGTTTTTAGAATGACCAAGTTGTTGTCATCAAAAGCTCTGATGCAAAGACTCTTGAAGTTAATGAATATTAGAATCAAGATTATTCTAACAGCATAGACTTGTCAACAAACAGCAAATACCTCCAGTAACAGTGCAGTGTTGACAACTCAATATTACACAATACAAACAAACATGTTTTTCCAGTCCAACCCTATATATTTCAATATGATATGCATTTTCTTCTGGAGTTGTAATATAATTCTTAAAATCAGTTTTTCTAATGTCCACAGATAATGGAAATATGTTAGCCAGTTTACTATTTCCTTCACAGTCTTCAAGCCAGGTTAATCTTAAGACACCAGTGCTGAACAAAGAAAAAAGGGATTACCTTCCTCAGCTTACTACCAACACTCTACCTAACAAAGCTCAGTAGACTGTTCAAACTCTTTTCCGTGAAGTTCCACTGATAGCTCATAGGCATCATGGTGGATGCAGGACCTCAGGGTTTTCACTTTTCAGTAAATGAAAGCTGCTTTCCATTAAGTTCATCTCCTGCATGTGGTGGTTTTATGATTTTTGGTTATCAATATTCCACATCATAACATCATGTAGTGGACTGGGAATTAAAGAGATAAAGCTCCAGTTCGGTAGATCGTGGATAGTTCCAGGTACCTGATTCTCAAGAGAGAAGAAGAACTACATACTATATGCCCCGTAGGATCTTGTGTTATTCTGTTTCTATTTTCCTTTCAGAGGGAAAGATAAAACTGTTTGCAAATCAAGAGAGCCTCTGGTTTTTTGGGCACTCTCTCATTTTTGCTTCTCCCTGAGAAGGACTTGGCATTTCTCTTTGAATTTCATGAGATGGCTGTTGGCACATTTCTCCAGCCTGCTGATTTTCCTTTGAATGGCAACAAACCCATCAGCTATATCAACCCCTGCTCTGAGTTTTGTATTGTCTGTGAACTTGCAAAGGTTGCAGTTAATCCTGTAACTGAAGTCACTAATGAAGATGCTAAATAATGCTGAATCCAGTACTGGTGACTTGGACCCTTCACTAGTGATTGGTGTCCAGTAGACTTGATGCTACTGATCATTATCCTCTAAGCCTAGTGGTTTGGGTAGCATTCAGTCCATCTCTTTGTCCATTTTTGTATTGTTAAATCACTTATAAATGCAGATCAGAAATGTTAAAATTATTTATTTTTGGTCCTTTGCAAGGATGCTACTGTCAAGATTTAAAAATTGTTGTCAGTTACTTAGACTGTAAGTTTTTAAGGTCATCTCGGGAAGATTTTCCAGAGGGGGAAAAAAAAAAGAAACACTGATAAACACTGCTTTCTGACTTTTCTTCTTTTGAATGATATGAAAAGACTAAGCCAAGTAAAACTGTCTAACAGTAATTGCATCTAATTTTAAAATATTTGTGCATCAGCTTTTGTATGTGGCTCCCTGCCCATTTTGTTCTCATTAAAATGCCCCAGGGAATCAGTTTTGAATAACATTAAGCAAATAACAAAGCCATACTTTAGATTAATCCTCTTTTTTGAAGAAACATTTAATAAGCCTGCACATACGAAATCTATTTAGTCTGCCCACAATAATAATTGTGATCCTTGTTAAGAATAAGAGAACAAAAAGGTATGAAACTTAGCTTGCATTTTACATTCCATAAATTAGTCTGAAGTATAATGAGCTATGAAACTACCTCAAAGACAAGTTTGAATACATAGAGCTTCACTGCTGGCAATAAAATGATTTGAAAGTTCGTACATTACTTTCAGAATTTTTGCACTTTCCCATTGTTGTGGATTTGATTTCAGCCTCACAGGCATTTATTTGCCTCTTTCACTTTATTGATAGTATAAAATCATTATTATTCTAATATTTGAGTGTCCTGATGCTAGTTTTAAAAGATTTTTTAAAAAATACATAGTTTTATTCAAAAGTGGCTTGTAGATATACACAATGCATACACATGTACACTCTTGTACAACTGTGTACTCTCTTGATGCACCCTGATTTCTCAGCAACTATGGGGCTTGCACTGCCCAGTCATGAAATCTATGCTTCTGCTTGGCCTAGTTTAGTGTTAATGATCCAGTGACAGAAATAGCAAAGCTCCTCTCATTGTAGAAAATCTGTTGTATGGATGGAATTGCAGTCTGGATGATTAGTGAAATGTGGGATGTAATGAGGAAAAACGAGTACAAATGCTCCAAAATCAGTGGTGTACCCTGATTTAATATCTTTCCATAGAATTGTAGACTCATAGAATGGTTTGGGTTGATAGAGACATTTAAGATCACCTAGAACCAACCCCCTGCTATTTGCAGGGACACCTTCTTCTAGACTCCTAGGTTGCTTAACACTCCATCTAGCCAGGCCCTGAATGCTTCCAAGAGGGAGCATTCACAGCCTTGCTGGACAACATGTTCCAGGGCCTTATCACTCTCACAGAAAAGAATTTTTTCCTAATATCTAGTCTAAATCTAACATCTTACAGTTTAAAACAACTTCTCCTTGTCCTGTTGCTACATGCTTTTGTAAAATGTCCCTCCTCAGCTTTCCTGTAGGCCCCCTTCAGGTACTGGAAGGCTGCTATAAGATCACCTCTTCTCCAGGCTGAGAAGCACTAGATCTCTCAGCCTGTTCTCATACGGGAGGTACTCCAGCTCTCTGATCACCTTCATGGCCCTCCTCTGGACCTGCTCAAACAGCCCAGTGTGCTTCTTGTGCTGGGGGTCCCACAACTGGATGCAGTACTCCAGCTGGGTTCTCACAAGAGCAGAGTATTGGGACAGAATCGCCTCCCTTGACCTGCTGGTCACACTTCTCTTGATGCAATCCAGGATATGGTTGGCCTTCTGGGCTGCAAGCGAGCACTGCGACACTCCCAAATCATTCTCCTCAGGAATGCTCTCAAGCCATTCTCCATCCTACCTGTATCGGTCGTTGGGATTGATCCAACCCAGTTCATACTGATCTTGTAAACTTGTAGTGTATATCTCTTAGGACTCTAGTGGCCTGGATTCTGAAAATTCTGATAATCAACATGGACACAGTAAGCAGTTAAATCTTACCTCTAATGTTAAAATCCATAGTTAAATTTCCAGAAATCTTAAATTACACTTAAGATAGCAAAGGGAGTTTGGGAAGGGAGGTTTCTTTGCCATAAAAGTATACAGTGATTACATGACATTCCATTGTGGTTATTTTGATAGACAGTAAATCTAGACTGTACTGAACTCATGGTATTTTCCTAGACAAGCCTGGCAGCTAGTTTTTGGACCAGTATTACTCTGTTTTGAAATATATGTTCCTTTACATCTCAGCTGCTTTCACCCAGAATTCTGTTGCAAAGCAGTGGTGCTTTACAGTTCAGTTTTTCAGAGAGACACCGAAAGTTCAAAACTGGGTTCAGCATTTATGCAGAACAGATTCAAGAGAAATTTTAAATTGTTTGGCACTTTACTTAAAATTCCAAGTGAACTTTTTTAATGAACAGAAACATTTAAGAATATCTGTTAAAAAGAAAAAAAACAAAACAAAACAAACAAACAAAAAAAACACAACCCTATGCTTTGACTTTAGTTCTTCGATATATACAAGGATCTATATTGCAAGGTAGATTTAAATATTATTTTTGGACATTAGATTCTAGATTAGATTTTTAGATTTAAGTAAAATACCCCCCAAAAACCCAAATTATGTGCCAGTTAGTAAAGATACAGCATCATAGGATAGGTGACACTGCAAGACTGAAGATACCTTGACATTCACAGAAAGTCTTTGAAATGTGGGATTCTGTGTTGTTTTCTGTGAGCGGGAGGAAGGGATAGATTTTCATACAAGTTATTTGTGTAAATTAAATGGATATAATTATAGAGAAAGAAGTCATAAAGAAGTAGAATGGTGCAAAAGTTCTGCAGAAACCATTATACAGAGATGGAGGCATCTTGTGCAGAGCAATAAATGCTCGCACTGTGTTATCATTGATCATATACTGATCAAATACTGACCTAAATGCCATGTAGTCATTGAAGAGCTTTTCTCAAAAAGTAAATGTGTAAGCCTTACCTGAAAACATAATTTTAGCTATTTCTGACATTGTTTCTCTACTACATAAATTTTAATTTGCTTTTTTAAGTAGAAAGGTAATAGAGATGTATTACGAGTTGTGTATTGTCCATCACTACCTTCAAACATATTCAACATTTTAGCCAAGACCAAAAAAAACCTGCATAAAAACAAAACAACATAAAAACAGAAAAAGAGAAGCAAGAATGAGGGTCAAGATTAATTCATTTTAATTTCATAACCTGCTATGCTTGACAATGCTAAATCTGAGTGATTCTTCTCATCCAAACACAAAGTGCCTACAATAGTTACAAAATTTCCTTATTAGCTTGGTTTGCTCAGACACCTAAGCACCAGTCTATGAGGATAAGCTTGTCTAAACACCTTTTTACTTCACCCAAAGCCCACTGGACCTGGTCTGTGTCTTCTCTTCAAAGTTGCATTCACATTCTTGTTCACCTTTCCACAGTATGTGCGAAAGTGAGGTTTTCCTCTGAAAACTGAAGCTTGTTGCGTGGTATAAAACACGGTCTCTTGCTCATCCTATACTTTGCTAGCCTAGACTGAAGAAAATAAGTATGACAGCTACTGCTTAATACTGATTTCATAAATCTGAGAAATTGCGAAAATTGTTAACAGGATAGTTACAGAGACTGTGCGATCAGAACTTACAAAAGGAGATTTCCAACAGTAATTCCAGTCTTTTTCTCTTTCATTTCTCTTCCCCATTTCCACATTTTCCCTTTTCCCTGAGTATAGATACCACCAGCCCATCTCCTCCATGCACACTAACCACATCCCTCAGTGCCAAATATACAGAATTCTTGTACACCTCCGAGACAGTACCTCCTCCATCTCCCTGGGCAGCCTGTTTCAGTATATTACCACACCTTCTGAGAAAGAAAGTTTTCCTAATATACAACCTGAACCTCTCTTGGCACAACTTAAAACCATTACTTCTAGTCCTATTGCGTTCTGTTATCTTACTACTGAGGAATAAATGGAACTCATGGATTAAAATTGTCTCTGCTTCTCTTCCTCTACTCCAGGGGTCCTGGATAACACTAAGTCGTGACATTTGGGAAAAATACCTCCTTGCTCTCAAGCAGCATCAGTATCTGTAATCATTCTGGCTCCTACACACTGAGAACATGGCTGGGGTTTTCAAATCTCCTAGTAACACTTTGTGATTGCCCTATGTGTATTCAAAAATCAGCTATCTCAGAAGATGCTTTCTAGAAGAGTAATATCGCCATACTGCATGTAACAGAATGTAAAAGCAGTTTTATCATCGGTTTCATCTTTTTTGACAGAATTTATAAATTATTTCAAGACTAACTAGAAATAATAACTACTGTCATCTAATAAAAGAGGGGAGGGAGTACTCCAGAAGAACTGCGTTCTGAAGAGAGCCCATGCTGGAGCCAATTTGTCCTGAAGGATGCAGCCTGTGGAGAACACTTACACTGGAGTAAGGTAAAAAGGAAAAGGTAAAAGGAGGAAGGAGAAGCAGAGAGGAACTGAGAGGCAATGACCACAAAGCCTCGCCCCTCCTCCCCCCCCCCCCCCCCCCCCCCCATGCCTCTCCTTTGATGCTTAAGTGTCATGGAAAGCAGGTGGAGAATGAAGGAGTAAAACTGAGTTTGGGGAACTTAGTAAATGAAGAAATAAACTAACTAACAAATAAATAAATAAATGTGAGGTGGGTAGATGATTTTGGAGTGTGTGTGCGTGTTTGTTTCTCAATTTCCAAATCTGTTTTACTTGACAATAAATGACCTCTCCAGGTCAAGTCTGTTTTGTCCCTTATGCTAAATAGTACGTGATCTCTTTGTCTTTATTTGGATATACAGTCACTTTTATCTGCTCTTTTAAAAGAAAATCAGTGTCTTGATGAGTAGAGAGTGAGAGTTGCTGGATGGGGGTCTGGCAGCCAATGTCAATTCATGCACACCCTTATAGTAAGAAGAGACTTGGTCTATCAAATGTTTTCCCAAGGATTTTTATTATTGTTAACAAATAGGAAATTTTGATGATATTTATTTATACATTTATTTACATTACTGCTTGCTGGTCTGGATGTTGCACAAATTGAAAATACTATGCTCTCAGTGAATTCTTGTTATAAGAACAAGAATTTATGTATTAAGCTCTGAAGAAATTCATTCCAGAATTTATTTATAAGCAGTTTTAAATATAAAATTAAATGTTGGTTGCTATTCATAGTCGAAATGACTTTTTCAGAAGTTATGATTTAATCAGAAACGCTTTAATACTTGGTTTTAACACTTGTCAAGAGAGCATGTTTAAAAACATGGTCATTGGAAATAGAAAAAGAAAATGATCTGCAATGTCAGTGGAAATCTACATAATAATGTGGAATATAGAGCAATGTAAAATACTAGAATTCTGGATCAGTCCTTAAGAAGTGAAGAGCCATTACCTGAAATTCTTTTGCAGTTTCCCTTATCTTTCAACTCACACTCTTGTAGAACACTGAACAACTAACGTAATGTTAGAACTGTTTGAGCTGGAAAGAGCACAGTGAATTAAGTTCAGGACATTCCTCACTGAATCAAAGAGGATATGTCCTTTGTGAAACCCAGACACACTGATCAGCAAGAAGGAAAAATAAGCTAGGCATTTCATCCATCCTGCCTTAACTGAGCATCAATTGATGGTCTTAATTTACTAGCCTAGCTCATTTATGCTTTCCTATACTTACAGAAGACAGGCATCTCCAGAGAAAAATTAAGTTTGAAATTTGAATCCCTTTCTGGAAAAAAAAAAAAAAAAAAAGAAAAGAATAAAGAATAGTGACACTATTCCTGAGTTAGATATTTTGGATATACTTAAGACTTTTTCAATTTTCTTTTTCTGCAGTATCTTTAAAAGTCTTAACGAGTAAATTATAAACCCTGGAATTATCTTTTTTTTTTTTTTTTACAGTAAAATTATAGACAAGTATTTTCTTTTAATTATATCTTAAATTAGTTCTCATTTCATATCAAAACTGTACTGTATATAGAAATACAAAACTCATGTAATTTCAACATTTTCAGTATTCATACGCATATGGCCTGCTCTCATTCTTGATCCCATAGCTAGGTTTACATGTCATTGCACATGTAAATTAATTTCTGGAGTAGACTATACATTTTCTGTTAAGAAATAAAAAAGTTATTTTTGTTGCCACCCTCACAGAAAGCAGGTACAGTGCTCATGTCCAACCCACTAATATATTAAGCTTTGTGATTTATATATGTTAAAGATTTTATATATTTTATATGCAACCGAGACAGTTTCTTTTCACTCAGCACACTCCAGGCAAGCCTAACAGCTGAACATCCAACATTTCACATTGGGTTGGGTTCAGTTTTTGCTCTACGTTTACCTGTACTGAGCAATGATTTGCATGCTAATGTGTAACTCTAAAAAGTTACTATCAAATCTTACTAGGTAAAGTGCTCGCAGACATAGAGCATGAAATATATTGTAATTAATCTACTAATGTATGTCTGCGAATCAATGATTATGTCAATAAAGTTATTTACATTTGAGAATATATTTTATGTGCTTTGCTGAAACTGTCTATTCTGCTTCATTTGCAACCACCAGTTGTGTTTGAACCAGCTATTCATCAGATGCAGACATCCTGAAATGAAACATATGCAGCTATTTCTCGTGTTCTCATCTCACTTTGCAGATTACAGCAGGACAGCAATGCCTCCTTCTCTGACATTATCTCCTCAGGACGTTATTTGCACCAAGTGATAAGCCAACGAGGAAGTGAGAGTGTAACCCCAATATTCCTTCTAATATAGGTTTTACAATGACTCTCTTGATTGTGAAGGAAGTTAACATTGCTATGTCTTGCTGTGGAGCTGAGTCTAGATTTATTTTCCTCTGCTGTTGGCACTGCTGCATATTTGTAGTGGGAGTTGTGAAAATACGATTTAAAATAAGAAATATAAACTTCCATAAAATATTCACTCAGATAATATCAAGGCCAGTAATAAAGGATGTGGTGTTTTCATACAGGTGGGCAGCTAAACTCCACCACTGCTTCTCTCATTCCCCTTCAAAGGATCTGGGGGAGAAAATACAATGAAAAAGGGCTCAAGAGTTGAGATAAGGACAGTCAATCATCAGTTACTGTCACAGGCAAAACAGACTAAATGTGGGAAGATTAATATAGTGTATTCCCTATTTCTAGTAGACCTGAAGCGTGTCTTAGTAGTGTGAAACTAAAAGCAAATGAAAAATGGCTCCCTCAAAGTCACCTATATCTTCTCCCCAGCAGCACAGGGGAATAGAGACTGGGTGCTGCAGTCAGTCCAAAATGCTTCGTCTCTGTTGCTCCTTCATTGTCTCATTCTTCTGCTCCAGCATAGGGTTCTTCCCACAGGATAGAGTCCTTCCCAAACTGATCTTTAATGGGTTTCCCACTGTGCTTTTCAAACACTGCTACTGCTACTGCAAGCATAGCTCTGTATCATGGGGCCAAACCTTTGTGAATGACTGCACTGCTCTACCACTGGCTGCTTTGCATGGGCTGCAGCTCTGGCCTAGGATGTTCCTGCGAGGGCTCTCCATGGGCTGTACCTCCTTCAGGCCTCATCTGCTGCCCCATGGGCTCCTCCTTGGCTGCATGGAGAGATCTGCTCCAAGTAGTGCCCATGGGCTGCAGGGGGACAGCCTACTTCCCCATGGGCTTCTCTTGGGCCGCAGGGATCTGCTGCTCTGCACCCAGAGCACCTCCTTCCCTCCCTCTGCGCTGACTTGTGCGTCTATGGGGCTATTTGTCTCACATTTCCCACTCCACTTCTGCTGCTCTTGCACATCAGATTTTCCTTTTCTCAAATCTGCTCTCCCAGAGGCACATCCAGCATTGCTCACTGATTCAGCTCTGGCACCACTGGGTCCCTTTTGGGCAGCTAAAGCTGGCTCATGACATGTGGCAGCCACTGGTTTCTGCTTACCGAGTCCATGACTGCAACTCCACCTGCTATAAAAATCTAGACACATAAAACCTATAAAAATGTGAAAAAAATCTAGATGATCACTTCGTCATAAGCTTTCTTGGCAAATTCATGATGATTGTTGCACGTTTTTTTTTCCTGTTTCAAAATGTTTTGATAATATACTTATGCATAATACAAACTATTTGTTGTAGTTTTTCTGTTTTGTCTTCTTTTAATTAGCTTTCAGCAGTTGTTTCGGGACCGTCAATTTTCAGGCCAAGTCTGTTTCAAAAATAGCTGATGTAGTAAATTATGAAAAATTGCATTTACAGTAAAATTATGACAAAATTATAGGAAGGAGGAAAGGACACTTTGAAGATAAGAATATCCAGCAGCTCCTTTTTCTATTTTTTTTCACCCATTTTAGCTGCTAGCCTTTTAGAAGCTTAAGTAACAAATCAGAATTCAAATCAGAAAGCAAACCAACTAAATTCAGCTTTCTCCTTAGAAAAAAAGAAGAGAGTTTGTTGTCAGCAGAATGGTTCCAAACGCTGACTCTGAGCATATTACAAAATATGGCTATGATCAGTGGATTAGTTGATTCTGCATAAAAATATCTTCCTTCATTTTAAATGGATGGATTGGATTTAGGTGGATGGAATGGATTTAGGATGAAAATAAAGTTGGGGACACAGGAACTGAAACTAACTGAAAGGAGGAGTGAGTCTTAGTTATTGCTGAGCAGTGCTTACACAAATTGAAGGACTTCTCAGCTTCTTGTGCAACATTGCCAGCAAGGAACTGGGAGGGTTCAAGGAGCTGTGATGGGAGAGAGCCAGAATAGCTGATCCAAACTACTTTTAGTCTCCTTGTTGCTGTCATCATCATAAGATGCAGCAGGTTGAGGGTCCCCACTAACATTTTGTCTCTCTAACTTAGATATGCTATCCTGCAACTGGTCGTGGGCAGGCTCACCATGATCCCCTTCCCCTTTCAAAGCTAATTTAAAGCCTTGACAGTTAGCCTAGACAGCTCCTGGGCCAGAATTCTTTTCCCCCAGTGACCTAGGTGGACCCCATCCATAGTCATCAAACCAGGTGTGGAGTAAATTACCCTGTGGTTGAAAAAAGCACAAATTTCTGAGGTGACACCAGCCTCCTAGCCATGTATTTATCAAATTTGTTTTCCTGATCCTCTCAGTATCCCTGCCTGCCACTGAAGGGATACAGACATATTTCTAAGCAGTCTGTATTTTGTCTCTAAAGACATTTGATGTACCTGGGATGAAAAAAGACTGTTATGTCAAGAAAGAAGTATTGCCATCTGTATATATAATAATATAATCAATATAAGATGTCATAATTCTACTGAATTGTCACGGTCAATATCTGTTAACTTAGTTAAGGAATTGTACATATATATATTTTGTTAAGTAAGATGGTACTTATATGAGGACTGCATTGTGCTTCACGTTCAGAAATTATGTCTTCTTGAAAACTTGTCACCTAACTCTTCTGAAATTCATACGGCAGAACAACATGACTGTAGAAATCTGGATTTGCCCTCCCATAAAATTTTAAGTCACCAGCTCTCCTTTGCCTTTGTAGAGGAGCTGGCATAAGTGTTATGTGGGAAAATAATTAAACTAGTAAGGAATTATTTTCCAGGTTGGAGGAGATAACTAAGACTATGTAAATAAGCAGTTACATTTGGAGTGAATAGAGAGAAAAAAGCACCCTCAAAATGAAATCTATTTCACTGAAGAACTGTTTTGTTAAAAAAAATCATCATTCTTTCTAGAAACTGAGACAAGTGTTCACTGAATTTATTTCAATGGACAAATTCTATGGTAGCGGGGGTGTATTTAATACATATTATTAATATATAATATTGTAAATGAATCAGGAGATAAGTTTTTATGAAATTATAAGAACTAATTTAATTGACCATGCATATTTCAAAGGTTTTCAATTTCATTTCAATTCTAAAAACAAACAAACAAACAAACAAACAAAAAAGAGAATCCTGTTTTCCTGTGCACAATTTCAACCTTACTATTGTTCTAAGAATCTGTGAACATATGTAGTTTTTTAGACTTCTCTTTCATCTGCTCAGATTGATGAATAGCCTGAAATAATAGTAAAATTATGAAGTAGAAGGGAAAATAAAGACCAGAAACAACCTCACAATGACAAACACCTTTCGTAAAGCTACAATTGTTTGAAAAAAAAAAAAAAAAAAAGGGTAGTGGATGAAATAAGAAGGAGATATATGCCTTCATACTATTCCAAAACATCTTCAATATAACAGAAGATTTTGTTAAACTTCCTTTAAACAAAACAAAACAAAAACATCTATCAATCTATCATAGTATAGTATCCTATATTCTTACTATATAGCATACCTATATAGTAAGAAATGTCATTTTCTAATGGCATGTTTGTCAGTGTCAGCATGTAGATCAGGGTTCCTTGAGTACAGGCAGTACTTGCTTTCTGGATGATTTAATATATCACTGAAATGAGTAGCTGTGAACAAAGCTGCAATGCAATGATTTTCAATATATTCTAGTGTACAAGGCTATCACAGTTAGGCAACTGCTTGCAACTCTAACAGTACGTTATCCAGCTTGCTCTCTACATGAGTCCACTTATTCAACTAATATTCTGCTTTTGTCATCTAATGATTGGTGCTCAGTTTGGATTATAAGAACTTCTAAATGCTATCAAAACTGAGATGCATTTCAAGCTATTATTCAAGTATATCAAGCTAATTGGTACACAGTTTAGGAACCTCTGATAAACCACAGAGACTGTTTTACAAAGGTTAGTAAAGCAAAGTTAAAGTATAATTCTGCTGCAGATACTTGACAATGTTTTTGTTGCTTATTGAAAATAGTGAACTTGGTTCATGTTAATATGAATACACAATATATCTATTAGCAGATTGGATTTTTAAAAGTTTTATTTATTTTTCTAAGCTCTATATATTTTGAAGAAAAAAATGCAAAAGCTTCAGAAGAATGACTACAGCATTCAAAAGTTTTTTAGTGAAATTCAGGAGTGATGATGGCATACTTCTCCACAGCAGACACTGCACTGGATGTATACTAAATACATTGGTGCATGCTAAACTTGCATGCAAACACTGTCTTAATTTGACCTAAAAGGTCTTGTCAATATCAAACTAAATGTAGTGTAACATTTTTGTAATAAGAATCAAAGAAGAACTGAATCTGTATCCTTTAGTTAAATATGCAATTGTAATTCTGTTCTAAAAAGTAAACACTATGCTGTTCTGTACACTGAAGTGTTTTTGCATATTCTCTATGGTTTAAACAATTTGTATTAGCCATTTTCCCCCAGAATTAAGTCCTAAGCCTAGAGAGTATGAAAACAAATTATTGATGAAGGCTTGCTGTAGAGAAAAAGGATTATAAATTATAAAAAAGAAAATAGCAATAATGATGTATTGTAAAATTCACATTCCACATAATCCACTTATAACAATGCAATATCTTGCTATTAAATTACTTTTCAATAATTAAGATAATTATTATAGTGATGCATATCGAATTCTAAGTTCAAAAACTTTATTTGGTAGAGTGCAGATTCATTATGCGCATCCAAGAATATTAAACTGTAGCATTAGTTTCTTATTTTATGGAGCTTATTAACAGTAAGACTATTAACAGAAAAAAAGAATTCAAGTGTGCTTGAAACATTTTGCTGAGGGTGTGTTATAAATCACAGTAAAATTGCTTTTCTTTTTGTCAGTGGTACAACAGCACTCTAAGAACATATATCTGATCTCTAGGAACAAGACACAGTAGTCTTCTCTGATTATTTAACTGTTAAGCTCCTGTGCTTAGATTGTGGATGTCCCATCCCTGGAGACATTCAAGCCCAATCTGGATGTGGCTCTGGGTAGCCTGTTCTAGTGGCTGGCAACCCTGCAAATACCAGGGAGGTTGAAATTAAATGATCATTATGGTCCTTTTCAACCCAGGCCACTCTATGATTCTATGATTTTTTATCTTCTTTCAAATTACTTTATTTCATCGAGGAGAATATGCCTGGTCCTTACCAAAACTTTTGACTCAGAGACTAAGTAATTTGTCAAGGCTGTTGAGAACTGTCAAAATAAGAACTACTTACAGTAGTAGATGGTCACATTTTATCTGAGAGGATCACTGCCACATTCTTTAAAAAGTCTTAAAAACTCAGAACATATTCACATTTTTATCCATTATCAACCCATAAATTGCCGTTAACTTTCTTAGAACTTTCCAGGACAGTGAGCAAGGAAAGCTGGAACAAAAACTGACAAAATTTAGAAGAGTTTGTGGAGAAAAAAAAAAAAAAAAAAAAAAAAAAAATGACACCAAAGAAACAACCCCAAATCAGTCAATTGAACATTGCCAATTGACTGGAAATATATTTATTTCAGGAGATTACATTGTAATATTCTCTGCAATGGAATATTACAAGATTTAGTTCAAATATTTTCAAGAATGTACTTTCTGATTTTCTGAATATCTTACTAAGATATTTAAAGCACACAGTATTTTATCATCATAGACTACTATAGAGTCAAACTGATTTTGAGATTTAAGATTTGAGATTTGAGATTTAAATTAAGTTCAGCTGTTTTATAACAAATATTTTGGTATTTTCTCTCATTCTTGTCTTATCTGTTTATATTGACAACTAGTTATACTAATGCACTTAGAAAGTAAGAAAATATGATTTCTATAATTAAAAATGTAAGAGTTAGGAAAGGAATGTATTTGCTACTTTGAAGATATTTGTTCAAGGACCTTTTGCAAAGCAACAAGGGATAATAAGAAAGGGAAGCAGTGATAGGAACTAAGTCTAGTCAGTCACACTAATTTATGTGAGCACATGAGAATGTAATCATAGAATCATAGTATCACAAAGGTTAGAAAGACTGCTAAGGTCATCCATCCATCCAACCTATCACTACCATTCCAGTAATCATGCCACTCAATGTGATATCTACCCTTTTCTCAAAAACCTCCACGGATGGTGACTCCACTAGCCACCTAGGCAGCCTGTTCCAATACTTCACCACCCTATGGAAATGTTGATTCCAGAAAAGCTATCTGATTGAAGACAATGACCAGCTACAAACCTCTTAGTCTCATTAATTGGTGGACTATGTGTGCCACTTCCAGGAAGGATTAACCTTGATACTGGTAATATTGTGAACTACGGTGGCCTTGCCTGGGAGGATGCAGGAAACTGCAGGGCTGCACAAACCCATGGAGGGTGTGCAGGGCAATGGGGAGCAAGAGGAACTAAGACAAGGTGGGTATAAGAGGATGTAAAAGGGCCGGTCACATGTAAAATTAAATTGGTCAGTAAGTTTGTGCGGCTAATTCCTGATCACTGCAGTATCTTATGCTTCCCCATGAACTCTTTTCTTAACTTTCTGAGTATTCACACCCTCTCCAGTGTGTATGTGTGCTGCAAGAATGGCATACCAGCTTCTGGTGAGGCCTGTGTATGTGGGTCAGGCCAAGGTTATAGGCTCATGGAGTATGGTGCCAAATACTGCAGCAAAGGGCTATTACTTCTCTGGATCTGAATGTGTCCAATACACTTTAGGTCCAGAGTGTCAGCTACTGGAGCACTAGGCTAGGTCCCAGCATCTGAACAGGAGCAGTCCTGGGCCTTTTTTTTAAGTGTGATTTCTTACCTAAAGCTAACTGGAATATATTAATATTCATAGGTTCTCTTTTGGAAATGTTGTTTCATATACTAAAATGCAGAATCATGATGATGTGTTAGCATATGATATATAGCGTTGAGCTTGATTATTATAGCTTTTCACTTGCACATACATCTTTTGCTCCTCAACGTAACGAGAAAATGATTGTCCTCAAATAATGAACAGTCCCCAGTTCTTGAAGCTCTGGACAATTAGTTTCGCTGGTATAGTAGAACACATTCAAGGTCATGTTTAAAAACAGATTGATGAAACAATGTCAGCAAGAGACACTCTTCTGCCTAAGTGGGAAGGTTCATTAGTATTTGGAGCAACCAAAACAGTAAAGGCTGACAAGATTCAATAACTTCATTATCAACAATTTGGAAGTGATTAGAAATGAAGAACATAAAATTACCCAATTATTCAGAACTGCCTATTTGCCTGTAAATTGTAATTTAACAACATAATCAATAATGACTTCAATTATATTTGTATATATATGTCCTTATATAGCAAAGAAGGATTTTCAAAAACCACTCTTTTTGACTTAAATTAAAATTTCTGTTGCTGCACACTACAGAAGTTTTTCAGATTTTCCCCTATTTATTTGAGAGATACTTCCTGCTCACATTTGCTATTTAAAGTATAAAATTTCCATGTTTCAAACAACGTACACTAATTAAGTATGTATTATATCTTTCTTCAAATGCATTGTTATTGAAAATATGGCTCCCTTTTTATGTAACACAATAGGAATATGAAGTGCTTTAAGAATAGAACTGGAAGTAATGTCCCTACTCAGAGAGTCTTACTATCTAAATTAGATAGCAAACATAATGAGAAACGGCAGCAGACCATGGAAGCATTGCAGAAACAAAAATGAAGGAAGAAAACTGAAAGGGTGAATTGCCCTTGGGAATTTTATTTATGAAATATGGAGTAGTTTTTCATTTTTCCCCTGCATTTTAACATATTTTACGTGTTATCATATTTTTTGTTTCTCCTGTTTCTGTAAACATGCAGACATATCAATTCAGGGGAAAAAAGATCTCACTGCATCATTAGACTACTCCTCCCCACTTCCACTTCTAGCAATCTAAGCTATTAGAGTGATGCATTGCAAATGTTTAGACAAATGCAGATAGAGCTACAGCACTTCATGGAAGAGAAAATATTACACATATCTGGACTTCAAGATAAAAACTGAAATAAGGCACAAGAAGAAGGAAATAAAACTGCCTTAATTTCTAAATTAGAAATGTATACATGTATGTATATATACACACCAAATAACGCTGTTGTATTTTAAGATTAATTATTTCAGACATTTACAGTACTCCTTGTTTTTCAAAATGATTAACTAAATATTTAAAATGACTCATGGAATCACAGAATTGTAGGGGTTGGAAGGGACCTCCAGAGATCATCGAGTCCAACCCCCCTGCCAAAGCAGGTTCCCTACACCAGGTCGCACAGGTAGGCATCCAGGCAGGTCTTGAACATCTCCAGAGAAGGAGACTCCACGACCCCCCTGGGCAGCCTGTTCCAGTGCTCCGTCACCTCACTGTAAAGAAGTTCTTGCGCACATTCGTGCGAAACTTCCTATGCTGCAGCTTATGTCTGTTTCCCCTTGTCCTGTCTCCACTCACCACTGAAAAGAGACTGGCCTCACCACTATGGCCCCCACACTTCAAATATTTATAAACCTGGATTAGATCCCCTCTCAGTCATCTTTTCTCAAGGCTAAATAGACCCAGTATGAAGATAATGAGATTAAAAAAAAAAAAAGATCAAAGAACATTTAGTTGAACTAGGCATGTATATCACCAGAGAAAAAAAGGCAGAAAACATGCTGTTTCTACACAGAATCATAGAATCATATAATAGTTGAAATGGACCACAATGATCATCTAGTTTCAACAACCCTCCTATGGCAGGGTTGCCAATGACTAGACCAAGTTGCCTAGAGCCACATCCAGCCTGGCCTTGAATACCTTCAGAGATGGGTTGTCCACAGCCTCTCTGGGCAACCTGTTCCTGTGCATCACCACCCTCTGTGTGAAGAACTTCCTCCTAATATCTAACTTAAACCTCCCCTGTCTCATTTTAAAACCATTCCCCCCGTCCTATCAATATCCACCCTCATAAACAGCCATTCTCCCTCCTATTTATACTTTTCCTTCAAGTATTGGAAGGATAAAATGAGGTCTCCCCAGAGTCTTCTCTTCTCCAAGCTAAACAAGCCCAGTTACCTCAACCTTTATTCATAGGAGATATTTCATATGTCTTATTTACCATGCTCATATATAAAACACTTCATAGGAAATCATAAGAAGCGAATTTTAAACATTCTGGAAGTCCAAGATCATTAGCCATTCATTTATTTAAAAAAAACAACTAGTTGTTGTTTTAATAAATATATCTAGAGAGCCCTTACTTTCGTAAGGAACATACAAAATATCCTCAGAATAAAAATCTGAAAAAGGTAAGATTTTTTATTATTATTATTCTAAAGAGAAAATGAGAAAAACTTCATACAAATGAAAATGTTTTTCATCTTGAAGTTGATATAGATTATCCTTATACTAATGTACCAGTAAATTTGTGTATCACATACATAAAACTTCTGATACACCAAGCCACTAAAAATAATTAAAAAAAGTTGTTTGAATAAAATTTAAAGAAAGAAAATATTTCCTAATGTTTTCTGCCTACGGGTATTGTTGTATCTAAATTTAAACATTGAATTTTTTTTTCTTGATTTCTCATCAGAGAAAAACTGTACTATTTCTTCATGGACATTTTACCAAACTTAGAATGACAATGTCACAGAGGCATTAGCTGTAAGAGACAGAAAAAAACTTTTTTTTTGTACATGAGAAGGTGTAGCACGTTGCCAAACATAGATAAGTTTAGTGGCAAAATTGCCTTTTTCTGGTACTTCTTCCAGGTAACTAGCCTGCAGCGTGCTAGTATACCCTTCCTGGCTTTTCAAAGGTCAGAATAGTTCAGTCTGAAGCTTGGAAGACAGAAGAAAACAAGCTAAACTAGGGAAAAATGAAGAAAATATAGGAAATATAGGAAGCAGAATGAAATAGTACTCTAAAGGAAATAGGAAGTAACATAAATAGTAAAAATATACCAAAAGTAAGCTTATTTAAAATTTCCTATATATAAAGTTTGAAATGAGTAATGTTCTGTGAAGAAATATATTTTTCATCTTTTTCTTTTCTTTCCTTGTTGTTTCACCCTGATAGAGAGCTAAATTCCATGACACTGTTCTCTCAGTTCCCCTTCTCAAAAGAACTGGGACAGAAAATGCAATGAATAAGGGCTTAAAAGTTGAGGAAAGGACAGGGAGATCACAAAACAGTTATGGTCACAGGCAAAAGAGACTCAACATAGGGAGACTGATAGAGTGTAGCAGTCAATTACTATTATTAACAAAGTAGGGCACTGAAAATTACAGCAAGTTGAAAACGCCTTCCCTGAGCATAGAGAAGAATAGTCCATTTATGAACTCAACAATGGGTTAATTGCAGCCTTCCTAGTGTTATCCACAGAGTAATCTTTGTGATGGTTTACCAAGCTGATTAGTATTTCGTAATTTACTTGCTTTTAACACTAGCAATTCTGCTCCTTGCTCCATATTCTTTGAGCCAGCATGGAAGTACGTCAGCAAGATAGGGAAAGGCATGTGACTAATAATTCTTCCTGTTTCCCTTTGATATTCTCAAATCCAACGGTAGCTGTCAGGAATTTCTGCTCAGCTTTTAGGCAGCCATAAAACCCATCATATTATTTATAGTTTGTTTTGTTTTCATTTTTGTTTTTAACACAATACTTGTTAAAGCTGCTGCAAAAGGTAGCTATTGACTACTACTAATGACTACTAATGACTATTGTAATTGTTTGCTTGATTTTTAAAAAGAATGAGAGCTATTAAGTTGAATGAAGATTCTTACCAGATTCTTGATATTTCCTCCTCTTCACTGGAATATCTCTTACAGTAATATGAAATAAGTGAATGAAATTGTACTGCATTCAATGCATTGACATGACTTTGAACAAGATAAATCCCATTCATTTAAGACATAAACTGGATTAGTTATTAGTATAGTTGGGAGTTCTTTGGATGATAGGATTGAGACTAGTTTCAAGATTACAACATTTAAATTTAGGTGCTTTTTCATTAAGTGGATAAAATTTCCATTCACAGTGGAGATAATGTCAATATAATCACTGGTCGCCACAAAATAAATAGCATATGATAAGAGATACAACTTGTTGAGAAGCACCTGGTATTTGAGAGATCTGCACAGGATGTTTTGAAGACCCACATTATTGTAGAATGGCAACTGGAGACCAGGCAGAATCTGATAGGATACTGCAAGTACTCTGGGACACCTCTGATGAAGCATTTTGAGAGTCCAGAAAAGAGTCCAGAGAAGACTTACAGTTGTCAAAGCTGAATTTTAAAATTCATTAAGTGGTTCCCGTGAGACTTATGGGCATTTTGCATCATACAAAACTTTTATTGATCAGCATGACTGGACATCAGAAAGGCACAAAACACAACAGAGATGTAAAGATACAGATACACAACACACATTCTTGAACAGTGAATAGCAGTAGCTTGTGTTCTGATTCACACCTTCAAAATTTTAAGCTGGATTAATAAGGCTTGGTGTAACTGTCATTTTCAATACTCTGATAGAATAAGGTGTGTAGAACAGACTGACATAGTTCTATGATGCAAAGATCATTTACCAAAGATACCACTTTCAAAAATATGCCTAAGTTTAAATGCATGCAGGTACATAAAGCTACTTAGAGAGATAAAAATAAGAAAAAAAAATATTAAATCTTCCTAAGTAGATCTTCCATTATTATAGGAGCTTAACATTTCTCTATTTCATTGGAAAGGCATGAAAAAGCAGTATTTAACTCAATGCAATATAATACATGTAAGATGATAAAATTATAGAATTTCAGACATATGCTAAAATATGAATCAAACTGTTGTACTTAGTTCAATATTTACTGCTTTTTCTTTGCATATAAACTTGAAAAAAAGATGTAATCTGGAGGAATAGTTATATTTTCTTCAGCAATTTTATTTAATTTGGCCTTTTTTCATGGTAATATAAAGATTATGGTTTTGATGGTGGCTACCTTTGATACAGGTATAGTAATTCTGAGTCAGCTATGCATAAAAGGTGTATTATTCTGCTACATGAGACAAACTTCAACATGACAGCTTTAAATGTTCCAATCCTTTACTGACCAAAATACATTGTATAATTTAATCTTCTCATTACATGGATGCAAAGCTAATTTTTCTGCTTTCTATTTTTCAATGTTTGCCGTTTAAGTGAAAATCATCTTTCAATACATAATTATTTATTATCCTCAGAGCATTTGGAAGCATTAATCTGTGTAGAGACATACTGACATGCAAAAAGCAATGTACGTACATACCCAAGAGAATTTCTCTGATACCAATTAATTAGCTGTCCAGCTTGTTTCTGGGTTGTAGCTTTCTGTCACCTTCATTTTGAAGGAAAAATAAACAAACAAACAAAAAACCATTAATTTTTCTACCCTCTCTTTGGGAATCAATTTCCTTTAAAATAAAACCTTGTAAATTTGGATGTTATCTTGTCCAGGAATTGTTCTTAAAATGCCATGTGGGTATGACTGCACTGATTTCCTCAGTCCTGTACAGTTCTCCACCCTTCTATGAAATCTTCCTCAAGACATCCCTCTGAATTCTTTTCAGATTAGAGTTTTCCAGAAAATTTTTTAAGTCCCCAGCTATTTTGAAGATGTAATCATGCTAACAATTAAAATTTTCTTTTTGGGTGGATTTTCCTTATGTTTGTTTGTTTGATTGTTTATAGAAGTGCCTTTTTGTAAGACAACACATATACTTGAACATTTGAGATGGTTCTGTTATCTATTCATTCTTCTGAAATTTGCTCTTTCTTTAGATTTATTTTGTCTTATATTTTGTTTGTGTAAGACACATTATTTTCTTCTTCAAGCATCCATTGCTTGGGTCCATTGCCAGATTTTTTTTTTTTTATGATATGCCTACATACTAGGATGCTTCTCTGCTTTGTTCTAATTTTTTGTCAGAATTCCCAAGTCCTGGGAAGGCCCTTTGAGAATCAACAGTATACAAACTGGTTAGGAATGAGGCTTATGTATTTCATATTGTAGACCAGTGCACAATAGAAGAAAAACTAATGGTAATCAGAACAAGTGAAAGCCATGCCATGTTTTGCAGCATATGTCTTGTCAGACACCATAAAGGGTGAACTGTAGCTCACATGCAAATCACATCATAGAGTCTTTCCCCTTCCCCCCAAGCTCCCTTCTGGTTTTGGAAATAATAACATTGCAAAAAATGAGAACAGAACTGCGTGAGTTTGGCAACTCATGCTGTGAAGAGCATTTATGTTTATATTATTGCTGCTTGGAGACAGAAGGCCATTTGAATTACCAGAATTGGGATTTCTTTAGGGCCTGCTGAAAAAACGTTTCTAAATATCACAGGTTCTTCAAGCACTTTCAGTATATTATTTCCTCATTAAAGGAAAACAAATTTTAAATACCTACATGCAAAGAAGTTTAGGGTTAAAGAAAAAGTGAAGATATCATCTGACAAGCAGCATTCAGAAATAGTAGATTAACTATGGAAACACATCTGTCTGAGGTTCTGTGTAGATCTCTTGGTTGACTGACAGAGTAAGAACTTAAGAGTTCTTACTCTCACAGTTATTTCACTGAAAGAAAGCATTGCTTGATGCTGTGTTTTTTAAAATGAAAAATGAGAGAAACAACATTTCAGGTGCTAAAGTGCTAATGTTTCAAAATCCTAGATTGCTTCAGAATAAACTCTTAGCGAGGAGCCATCAAGATATTACAACACTTTTTTTTGTTTCACAAATTCATACTACTCTATTTAAAAAATAAGTAGATCATGTTGTTATTTGATCTAAACTGTTTTAACTACACTGACTTCATTGTACTGATCCAATTGAAGACTTGGTGTGATGTTAGTGTGAAAAAAAAAAAAAGAAAAAAAAAGAAAAAAGAAAAAAGAAAAAAAGAAATTAAAACATCTTGATGGCTTCCTTTCTTGTCCAAAATTTAACAGATGAATGCAGCAATGAATAACACAAATATGCATGCATTCTAATTACTTATTACTTACTACTCTATTTTTACTATGTAATTGTGAGTTATGTGTTGTTGTTTTTTCATTGTAATTATAGGACACAACAGATGGTAAAGGTTACTCTGTAGTGAAAACTCAGCTGCCCATCTACTATACATTTTAAGCAACAGACATTTCATAATTACAGAGCTAATTGTTAAGCCAAATGCTTAGGATGTTCTATAGAAAGTCTTTTAGAATAATAGAATGGTTTAGACTGGAATGAAACTTAAAGATCATTGAATTCCAGTGCCCCTGCCATTTCCACCACGTCATATTGCTCAGCACTCCCTTTGAAGTGGTCTTGAACATTTCCAGGGTTGGGGCATCCACGGTTTCTCTGTGCCACTTGTTTCAGTCCCTCACCATCATGAATGGTTAGTAAAAATTTCATTGCAACCTATGTAGCTTCTTCATATTTTTTCACTTTAATTTCATCTCATTATTTCATTCAATATTTTTCCCAGTGGGTAAAAAAAAAAACAAAAAAACACCCCATAAACATTAGATTGTTGAGTTAAAATAAAAGGTACAGAAGTTTTGTTTCTTAAGCATGTGTAAAAAGGAGATGAGCTTGCAAGGGAAATCTATCTTTGCTTTCAGAATCAGAAGCTGCAGTGAGATTCCTCTGTTGTACACATACATTAATTCAACAAAAATTAAATACCTTACCTCACATTTTTGTCAGTTGTAGGGCTGTACTGGAAGAGCAGAGAAAGAAATACACTTTTCCTAACCATAGTTTCCTGTAAAGTCTTCTACTAAGACAATGATTAATATTTCTTCCATTCACTGCATGTTTCCGAAGATAGTAAAAATGATATGTGGAATGCAAAACAGTAGAAAATAGCAATATATATATAAACATGCTATCTCTAATTTTCTTTGGTACTCTTAAAGTATTTGTCTGCTTCCCCTGAATATTTGAGATGGCCATTTCACAGTTCCATATGTTCCCAGCCTAGGAGAACTCATTATGTTAATCTGGTGTAACCTCTTCAAAACAAGACTTAGACTATTCACGTAATCTGTAGGGAATAGTTTATTATTCTGTGCAGTGCTGTGCACCATCATAATAATGTGCATTCACTCATGCAGAATTTATGGCTTCATGCAAAAATTATTGGATGACAGTTTTCCTTCTGTGATAGTGGATGTACCGAATGGCTTAAATGTCAGGTTAGTAATGGTTCTTTCAGATTTGAAAATTGTTGAATAAATCTATAAAACAAAAAGCTTGGGGAAAAAAAAAAGCTAACAAAATCAACCATCTAGCCAACAAAACAACCAACCAACCAATCAGTCAGCTATCACCACCACAAAAAAAAAAAAAAACAAAAAAAAAAACAAAAAACAAGCCAAGCCAAGCCAAAAATACTATCAGGAATCAGGAGGTCTACTGGGATGCTAAGTAGAAACTGTCTGGTGCAAGTCTATCAGGCATGGAGCAGAAAGATGCATTCTTGCTCCCAGACTTCAGTGAATCTATTAGCTGTGTCACAACAGCTAATAGGCAATATATGAAACTGTATTGACAACACAGTGTAGTAGGTTTCATTTGGAAGAAAATCTTTATATTTGGACTAGAGGGAACTGCAGTGTATCTTGATGTCTCAGTACAGATGACAAAAAGATATGATAATTGATTTTAAATCAATTTAAATGCATTTCACAACTATTTTTTCTAATATCTTAATGTCCTTATGGTGCTATATTTCAGCAACACTTGAATTATTCCTGTGTGAAAGTAATTACACAATAGTTCACACCAAGGATTTCTCTACTTTAATTGTCCACACCCACCATGAGTATCAAACAAGCTAATAAGCCAAAACTTGTCTTTAACTTCTACATTCAACAATATATCTTTTCAGTATGGGATTATGTCTCCCATTAAAAGCTACTCACTTCTTAGGAGTGAGCTTATCAGGATAAAAACTATGTAATAAGTTTATTCACAAAATGCGTACAAATTAGCTGGTGTAGAATGGAAATAGAAAAAAAAACTAGTCCTTTAATGTAATGATCACCCTCTCTTAAATTTATATTCAATCACTCTGTTGCATGTGGCTTTGTTTACCATTTTATTGTCTGTAACAAAATGACTCTAATAGTTATATGGCTTTGAGTGATATAAAAATGCAGAAATAATGACCTTACATTTCAGGTTTGTGATAAAGTGTGAGTAGCAATAACTACATATGACATCTGAATTAGCATTATTTTAATTATATATTGCTGTGTGGTGCTGCTGTTTAATCATCAGTAAAGTGTACACTGGAATACCACAGAATATTAAAGCATTTGTAGGCCACCATTTCAGACATCAGTACAGTAGTAGAAACAATAATTCAGTATGTACATCAAGTGATTCCTATGTCATTAACATGTGTTGCATATTACCCTGAAATAGAGACTGTAAGGAAGAGAGTAAAATTGCATTCTTATTTTCCATCTTGAGAAGTTTTGAAAGACAAATGTGAAAACTGTAAAAAACTGTCAGTGGAACAACAAAGAAAACAGGTTGTATTTCTTTGTTTGTCTGTTTTGAATATTAAATCAGCCTTGTCTTGTAAGACTGTCCAGAAATTAACTGTAGGCTTCAATTATCATAACAGTATACACAATCAAACACACAGATCCATGGCTAAAGGAGGGGCTGAAAACGTCTGCTTTTCTCTTAAAAAAAATACAAGCACAAACTTTGTAACTAAAAAGAGAAGTAATGAAAGTCAGTCAATACAGATCAAGCCCTCAAGCCCATGAAGTTGTTATTTTTCTTTATGTTAAGCAAGCAAAAGTTATTGAAGTGTTTTCTGCATGCTGAGCATATACTAGAGCTTTTGGAAAGCTTGTGCTGATTTTCCTAACTGACAAATAACATTTCTCAAATATACTTCTGAGGACAATATTCCATGCTTTGTTTTCTGAAGAAAATGAGGTTGCAAATGCAAATTCAGAACAAAAACATCCATATACCAGCATTTGTCACTCAGCAGTTAGAATCGATTCAAATATGCTAATACACTCTAATATTTCCCTACAGAGAAGTAGAGAAATGCTTTAACAAATTACTTCCCCTCCCCTCCCTGCTTTTTCATATTGGAGCTACAGACTATTTTCGTTACCATAATTTGCTTGTTTTCCTCATCTACAGGAAATGTTATTGCCCAGATTCTCTGCAAGTACAAAAAAAAAAATAAAAAAATGTAGCAATGTTGAACCCAGTGGGGTGCTGGAAAAAAAAAGCAGCAATATTGAATACGCAAACCTTCTGAGACCTGGTCCTAAACCAACTGATTCATTATTCTTATTTTTACCTCATTAGCACCTAGTGATGTGAAGCACCACTGGTGTTGTGTGAGCAGTTAGCTGCAGGTGTGTACATCTAATTTGTGACAGCAGTTCCCCAGTGAGTTCGGATTCCTGTTGTTTGTAAATCCGATCATGAGTGAGAGAAATTAAATTACAGAACTAGGGATTATAACTGAAAGGAGCACACAAATCTCTATAAAATCTAGAGTGTAGCACAAATGATAAAATCTGAAAATCACTGATATGCAGGGAAGATTATACCAGCTCAATGAAAATAGCAGGGTGCTGTTTTACTGCTGCTACAGAAACCTCAGGAAAAAAGCTGACACAGTATCTGCTTTAATTATTGCCAAAATTAAACTGATATGCATATTGCTAAGGTAATTCTTTAAAGCAATGGTCTGTATTCAGACAGGGCTGCTACTCTATGGCTTGCTGGCTATTTAGCCGCTTTATATATGGAGAGCTCCCAGTTCCTTCTGAACCATAGACTAAGCAAAGGCCCTCTCTGCAAGCCTATAATTACCCCACCTTAAACAAGGAAGTGTTCTCTGATGTAGAAATAGCAGGGGTTTCTTTCAGAATCTAGTTTTCCAAAGTTGCACTAAAACAATGTATAACTGATGTCACTGATTTCAGATGAAAAAATGAGCTCAAATGAAGGTCCCCATAAGGCAGATGTAGTATGCTCTGAAACTGATCCAAACAAATGGATAACAGCTGTACCTCCTGCTAGGAATTAAAGTTTGCGATTATCAGGAGACTATGCTCTTGAGACATACTGTTACATTAGAACAAAAAGAATCTAGACAGGATAAGGGTGGGCTTTAATAGCAAGATAGCTAAACTGTGATCCTAAATTCATTTTTGACATGTTGGTTAGTAAGTAAAATTTTCTCAGCATTCAAAGAATTTAGGCAACATGACCTTGTCAAAATCATTGCAATTATTTGGTATACCACAGTTGATTACAAAGAGATGGTGATGAACAAACTGTAAATGTAGCTTTTGCTGCTTCAATGTAAATAATTCTAGTCTCCAGTTCTCTAAACCAGAAGTTTTCAGTGTTTTTCTTTTTTTCTTTTTTCTTTTTTTTTTTCTCTTCCCCCCTCCCACCCCCACACATTTACATGTGGTCTCAATTACATGACAGAAGTTGGGGCCCTATTTTTCAGCTATAGTGTTTTCTTTGCGTAATGAAGATGTACATACAGTATAGCATTCAGGACATATAGCAGTCTGAAAATTATACTTAAGTATGTAAAAATCTTGGTTTGTGGGTGAATGGGCAGAGACAGAGTGACAGAAACAAAAATAGAAATACACCTACAACCTTGTTAGTATTGTAGCTATTTCAATTTTATTCATGTTGTTGTCTGACACTAGAACTATTAAATAATCATTGACTTAGAATTTTCATTATAAGTATTTTATGATCATAGAATTATAGAATGGTTTGGGTTTGAAGTGACCTTGAAAATCATCTAGTTCCAGCCTCCCTGCCACTCTGCCATAGGCAGAGCTGCCACCCACAAGATCAGGTTGCCAGGGCCCATCCAGTCTGGCCTTTAATGCTTTCAGGGATGAGGCATCCACAGTGTTTCTGGGCAACCTGTAGCATTATATAATCTGTAAAATTATTGTATCTTCTTACTCTTTTTACTATCTAAAAAAGATTTAATTCGTGTAACTCAACCTATTTTCTCCAGTATTCTTGAAGCATCTGCATTTCCTTCTCTTTTTTGGGACACTATTAAAAGACCATAATCATGAAGGAAAAAGTGTTAAAAGAATTTTGAAATATTTTTAAACTTCATGTTATTCTTAGAAGGCAAACGTGAAATTTCTAATCAAAATATCTGACATGACAGAACTTCTCTCTAATAGTTATCTTAAGTATTAGTCCAGTAGTAATTCTTTATACAAGTTTGTATGTTTAGCTAGCCTTCCTCTTTGATATTTGTATATTATTTGTATATAACTGATTACAAAAATACATAGAAAGCTTTGGGGAAAAAAAGTGAATATCTTGCTGAGTTTTGAAGTTAAGAAGTAGTTGTTAAGAAGTCATTAGTTTTGGATGGAATGTAATCTTACCTTCCAGTATCTGCCCTTTGTATTAGAATATTGTATTTTATACAAAATTAGTTAGAATATAGAGCATGACTTTTAAAGAAGGAACAAACCTACATTAGCAATAAATCATTCAGAGCAGATCCTCTGAATAAAAAAAATAGGAAATACTTTTTTTGTTGATAACTTAAGTGAAGTTGAGAAAGGTTGTTTTTCTGACATTCCTATTTGCTTCTGTTAATTGCAGTATGCGTACATCGTCTTATTCAACTAAAGTAATTGCAAAGGTTTCTATTGATTTCAACAGAAACAAATCAGTTTAGTAGATCTTTTGTGCTAAGTGAAATTAAAGCATTTGAGCAGAACATGGAAAATTCACAGACCAGGATATTACAAATCATAGAGAAATGAGTGGTACATCAGTTTTGAAGAACTGTGAGCATTTTTATGATAGATGTGAACTGTAGACATAGCTTTTTTATGCCACCAGTTTCACATGACAATAATCCACTGATAAAGTAAGAGGATGTCATAATCTTCCTCAAATCCAGTATTACCGTTCAGATATATAATTTTAATAAAAAATGCAGTTTTCCTATATTTGTAGAAAATTTAAATAAAATATATTTTTCTATAAAAACTAAGGAGACTAGGTTTAAAATAGCAACAAAATACAAGTCTGTTTTTTTTTTTTTCTTTCTAAAATACATTTAAATTATGTTTGTTGGTTGACCTATAATGATTTTGAGTTGGTAAGCATAGATGGATTTATTTCTGTACATTTCTGTTTCTATGCTTTATTACCCCAAAGCATCCGTGATATTACAATGTAAACCGAGTACTCTTTGAAGTGACTTTCTAAGTACCTGTTGTTTCAGAATGGGCTAAATTTCCATGTTGCACGATGTCACTGTGGTATCTTCATATACCAGTTAATGATACTATTATTATTCTATTTGTGTTGTTAAATTTAAGGCAAGATTATAGTATTTTTAAATTTTTATAAAATTTTTATTACTAGTTCTCTGAAACAGAAGAAAATCAATAATGAAACACTCTCCCTCAATTAGCTCTTTATTTTATAGCTACCATTCTTGCTCATCCAGTATATAATTAATGAAAAAGTAATGACTGTAAAATCCTGTAATATTTTATCGTTTTCCTTTCTATGATATTATCTATGGCATAACAGTCCTGTTTGTCTCTTTCCTGTAGACCATTATTCAGGAAGATTAGTCAGTACACAGAATTGCCAACTTTAATGTATAATATTCCATATTGATCTCTAACCAACCTCCTATAATAATTCATAATTCAACTCATAGCATCTGAACAGAGTTCCATGTTCTACATTTTTTCCTTATATCTCCACTATTTTGTATTTTTTAATATGTCTCTCATAAATGAGATCATCTTGATTCCGCAAATTAGATTTATTTTCTTCACAACCATTCTTAGGCAAAATACATTTAAGTTACTACCATTTATTGAATTAAAAAAAAAAAAACAAAAAAAACAAAACAAAACAGTTTATTTTGCATTTCTCTTCTTTCATAGTTTGCTATCACCATTTGTCCACAGAATATTCAAATTCTCAGAGCACTTATTTTTAATCCTATCTCTTCCTTCCTTGAACTTCCTGTTCAAATTTCTATGACCAGTCTTAATCCAATTTTCTACTGCAGCAGAATACTTTAAAAAAAAATGCAAAAAAAAGAAAAGCTTATATACTGAATATATTAATTCAGCGATTTTTGTTATAAGACTTATTAATTTCTTAAGTTTCAATATCAGCTCTTTCCCTTGCCATAGGCAGCCTTGCCTTCTCTGTTCTAGTTAGCAACACCTTTGTTTTCTTTATATGAACATGTATACATATTCTAGGCATGTATTAGAGAAAGTTTTCCACTGAGAGAATGGTCAGGAACTATAAGAGTGTCTCTAGGGCAGTGGTCACAGGCAATGCTCACTTTGGCAAGTTTGCCAGAGTTCAAGAAATGTTTGGACAGTGCTCTTAGGCGTATGGTTTAATTTTTGGATGATTCTGTGTGAAGCCAGGATCCATGTGTGTCTCTTCTAACTTGTCATGTTCAACAATTATATACACACATGTATAAACCCACCAGTTAAGGAATCAGAGATTTACCATCATGGGAATGTCTGAGTCCCAAGCCTAATAAGCCAAGTTAATTGTAAATTTTATGAAAATAGACTGCTAATAGTGGTTTCTTAGATGTTGAGATTAGTACTATCTGTATAAAACTGCTTGCCCTTAACACTCATACTCTATGTTAGCTGTGAGTATGCAACTCCATGGATCTGATGCCATGCAGTCAGCTAGAGGTTTTGGTGGTCTATAGTCATTCAAGGCAAGTTCATCAGACCAGGTATCTCTTTGACAAGACAAGTCAGAACTAAAGTGTCTTTGCTTTTATTTGCTTGCTCTTTTTTTCTAAATTAATCAATTAATTAGTTAATTGATTAATTTAGCCGCTCATCTTACTTGTGTTTTTGCAAAACAGCTCACCTGATTGCAGTTCTCCATGGTTATCTTCTTCATTGTTCTTCATCTTACGAATTCGGGGTTGATACTAGATTTATTTACATATTTTCTCAAGGATCCTAAGTACTTCAGCAATGAGTTTGTTTGCCACTTTGGTCATCATATACCTATGCAAAATTATGTAGTATTTTTATATTGTTGGGCAGCTAAACACCACAACCACTCTCCTCCTCCAGCTTCTCAGAGGAAAAGAAGGAAATAATATGATGAAAAAGGGCAAGGACTGAGATAAGGACAGGGAGATCAATTATCATGGTTTGTCATTAGCAAAATAAACTCCATTTAGGGAAATTAGTATACTGTATTCTCCATTACTAACATATTGGAGCAGTGAGAAACTAAAAGCAAACTAAAATCATACATTCCCCACCCCATCCACTTTCTTCTACCTTCTCCCCAAAGGTGGTATAGAGAAATGAGGAATGGGGGATGCAGTCAGTCCATAGTGCTTCATCTCTGCCATTCCTTCATGGTCACTCTGTCACTGCTCCAGCATGGGTTCCCTCTCATGAGGTGCTGTCCTTCCCAGACTGATCCTATGTGTTCTTCCCACAGGCTGCAGCTCTCCAAGCACTGCTTCAACATAGCTCTGTATCACGGGGCCCACCCTTCAGGAGATGCTCCACACAGGTCCCCACAGGCAACAGCTCCTCCTGCCCCACTGCATGTTCCTCTCCATGGGCTGCAGCTCCAGCCTGGACTGCTTCTGCAGAGGCTCTCCATGAGCTGTACTTCCTTCAGGACTCATCCACTACTGCCCTGTGGGCTCCTCCATGGCTACACGTGGTGATCTGCTCCATTTGGTGTCCATGGGCTGCAAAATACAGCCTGATTCTCTGTAGGCTTCTCCTGGACTGCAGGGACTTCTGCTGTGCACCTGGAGCACCTCCTGCCCTCTTTCTGCACTGACCTGGGTTGTGGCAGGGCTGTTTATCTCACACTTTCTTACCCTCTTTCTCAGCTGCTGTTGTGCAGCATGAAAAATATGAAAAATCCTATTTGTTTTTATTACGGTGAGAAAAAAAAAGAAAAAAAAAAAGAGGACTTAAAGGAGAGGAAAAAAAAAAAAGAGATGCATCTTATCTAATATTTTTATTTGCAAATGACACAAAACTGAGAGAAGTGATTGATAAACTCAATGATGGCAGTGCAGTTTAGAGGTACCTTGACATTTCAGAACTGTGCTGGCAGATGTCTCCTGAAGTTCTTAATAGTAAAACTCTAATTCATGCATCTGGAAATGTAGGAAATAACTCCGTGCACCAAGACAATCTGGGGGCCTACCTGCTGGATAGCAATTTGACATAAAAGGCAGTGAGAGATGATTATGAGCCAGCAATGCACCCCTGCACTGAAAGAGGCCAATAGCTTCTTGGGCTGTGTTATAAAATGCATATATATTTCTTTTTGGGTCCCAGAAAAGTACTCTTCTGTTAAAAATTTGTCCTTTCTTATACATTCTATACATTTATGTCCTGACCAATATTCTCTATTCCATCTCTTATCCCACTGTATTTACTGATCTCATCAACTGTGTCAATATTCCCTTTCCACAGTTGTTGTTTTGTTTTTGCTTTTTTCTGCTCTGTATACAATTTAATAAAAGCTACTCATCCATTTCTTCCACCTGCCAGTTTGGTTACTCACACCTTTAGAAAGTTGTCTCACCAGCTGTTTTTCTTCATTATATATATATTTTTTTGACAGTTTTCTGCACATTGTGCTATATCTCTCATTAAATTATTTATTTCCACATTCTTTTTTTTCTGCCAAGAATATTTGTGATTTGAGTTTGTAATTGGGATGGATAGCTCATGATATTTGCTAAATGAAGTGGTTCCTGTGACCTGCAGTTTCTAATTCTATATGTTTAGATCTGTTCATTCTAAAATGGGCGTAGGTTTTAGTACACAGAGTGGAGGCTTCATATCAGATATGTCAGTTAGAGGTTACTAAATAATTTACCTAGTAATACTTTGGCAAGTGCTTTAATTTCATAGCTACATAGGTCAACCTGAGTAAACACCACTAGGTTCTGAGAAAATTTAATCTCAGGACAATGCAAGGAAAAGCTATTTCCCTATCATTACAAACCTCATGATATGCGAATACACAAGTATTTGAATAGCTTTTCTTCCTTTCCTCCAACTCCTTGGCATATAACGGAGTATCAAAAATAGATTTTGATAAATGCTTATATGCCAAAACCCTATATCTCTGAGACAGAAAAATTTTCATTAGCTTGACTGTAACATAATGAAAAATCTTCAGTGAACACAAAAGTACTGGGAACTGTTTCATTTTTCATTACAAAGCTTTTTATTTTCTTTATTTTTTATTTTTTAATTTATTTTAAAGTTTACTGGAGGTGACAAGAAAGACAAAATTGAAGTGTCAAAAATTCTGAAAGGAAAAACAGATTGCTTCATACTATTCCAGAACAGTGTGGGTCAAAATAAGAATTTATTGCCATAAGTATCTGAGTGCTTCTTTTTGGTTAATTATGTTAACAAAGATTGGTCTGGGAACTGTATCAAAGTATCAGCATGCCCCATACCTTAGCAGTTGAAAAAGAAATATAAGAATATGTGGTATCCTTTTGCAACACTGAAAGTTCACATTGACTTTCACCAAATTAAAAAAAAGAAACAATGCTATATTGCACAGTTTTTCACATATAAATTCTGGGGAATTTCCTTGGTGTTTAATTTTCCTACATTAATCTAAACATCTTTACCGTTCAAAATTTTTTGAATTATTAATTCTTATCTCATTTTGTGATAAATTGCACCATATGAATTTTAGAAGTAGAGTAATTTGGCAGGCTAGGATTTAAAAGATAATTCAAAAATTTCCCAATGAAAAAGGTGCTAATAACTAAGTAACTCATGAGGATACATTTCATAAGAGAGAAACAATTATGGACAAGGATAAAGTGGTACTTCCACATTTTCTTATGTTTTTCTATTCTAAATAGCCTGTTGAGATTCTTACAAGTTCCTAATTTTTTAAATTGTTTTCATGATTTTGGAGGGCTGAAGATAAGCTTAACACATAATATCTGGTTGCCTACCTGATCTGCTGTTGTAGTTATCGATATTGTTAAAATATTGGAAAAGACTCATCCATTATGAATAGGATAAAAATGGAAAAGCTTTCTAGATCTTCTGACAGAAAATATAATGTTATGGGAAGAGTTTTATTGTTTGAGACAACCATCCACATGCAGACTATCATTTTTAATATACAATCTACTCAGAGTAGATAAAGCAGACCCAGTAGTATCGCTTTCTTTGCGCTTAAAAGAAAATAAAAAAAATTGGTCTAAGAAAGTCATCTATACTTAATTCCTCTTCGAGCTTAAGCTCAAAAGATCCTCCAGCTGGGGAGAATGTTATAACCTTTGGGTCTAGTTTCTTTCTTTTCTTGTAATGTCACACTTCTTACCATTATTTGTGTCAGTCAGAAGACCACAGGATAATTCAGCTGGGAAGAAAATACTGGAAGTCTGTAGTCCAAGCCTCTGCACAAAATGGGCAACTCTGAGATCAGAACAAGTTGTTCAGGGTTGTTTTGAACTAGATATTGAAAATCTCCAAGGATGGAGAAGAACAGCCTGTATGGGTAACTTGATCATTTGTTCTCAAGTCCTCAAGCTCCTGCCTGTCAGCCTTTTCTCACAGTGCAAGCACTCTCGCCCTGATCATCCTGATGACCTTCTGCTGAAGTTGCCTTAATTTGCTGAAGTCTTTCCTTTAACAGCCAGCACTGAACTGGATGCAGTAGTATTGGTATATTTTAAGAAATGCTGATTAAAGGGGAGGATATTCATTTACCTGAACCTGCTGCTTGTGATCCTGTGTCACAACCCTAGATACAGTTGATAATCTCTGCTGTCAGGGCACACCACTAACTTGTCCCTAGGGACTTCTCCCCAAAGTTGCTCACCAACCCATCAATTTATATCACTCCTTGGGAGTCTTTAGCAAGACTTTGTGTTTCTCTTTGTTGTATTTTCTGAAGTTACTAGGGGCTCATTCTGCTATTTTGCAGCCTTCCCTATGTACTCTCTGTTTACCACACTTGATCATAATTTGCAAGTACCATGAGTGTGAACTCTATTGTTTCCTCCAGACCCTGAACAACATTTTAAAACAAGACACACAGATGTCTTTAGAAATCCACTGGTTTAGTTATGTGTTAATTTTCTAATATGTTTAGTAAATAGGTGAAGCTACTTTGTTTAGGGAGAAATAAGTATATCCTATGAATATTCACATAAATCATAAAAGAAAATTCATAATGTAATATCATGAATCATAGCATTTTTATTTCAAGTGTGAAAATTTAAGTAGTTAAATTCAAACTAAGAAAGATATGGAAAATATGCTGAGAATACCTAAGAGATATTCACAATGAAATGATGCATCATTCAGGTAAGTCAGAATTAAAGTAAAAATATTTGAGATAGACATCTAGAAAAACACCCTTGGTCATTTTTAAATATTCTTCACACAATATGCAGCTGTTATTACTTCCAGGTCTTGTGGACAATAAGCACTGATGAAATTGAGATTATTTTTAAGAAGGACAGTTTACAGAGGGAAGGAAAATAAACCTAAATAAAATACTACTACAGTTTAATTCAAGAGTTGACTTGCATTTCTTCTACTTGCAATCCTTCCATTCTGGAACTGGCAGCCTGAGCTCCGCAGGTACGTAATCATCTCTCACAAGGAGAACTCAGTGGATTGGTAATAGAACATTAAACCATAATGATTTTGAAGAAAATCTTTTTTTTCTTTTTTCTTTTTTTTTTCAAATGGGAAGTATGCTTCACTGGGTAGTTTTTTATTTATTTCTGACATTTGAGGAACTGTAAGTCACTTTTCAAGTAGCTGAACATGTTTTTATTGATGTAGTAAATGCCAATCAAAATATTCGTACTATATCCTGCTTTCCCTAAATCGCAGAGATGCGAAAACTGTCTGAATAGGTTTAAATTGGACATAGAGCCCCCAGATCATTAAGATATTCTGAATTTAAAATGTAAAATAATTCAAAATATCTCCTGTGTAAATTAGAAAGTACATTTTTTTCATATGGAAAATAAATGTTGATTTATGTTAATGAATGTTATATAAATATTCAGTGAGACTGTACACTTGCAAGAGTTTTTCAAAGTCATTTTGAATTTTTGAATGCCTTTCATATTAAAAACAACAACAAAAAAATCTTAAGAAATTTTTCTCTTCCCATCTATTTTCTTCTAAAGTCTAAGAATTCTGAAACAAGCTACCATATTGAAATAATATTTTGCATGCTGAAATAAAGAGAAATTGATGACTATAAAACTCAAGCATTTGTTTAAAATTAAAGAATCACAGAATGTTTGTGGTTGGAATGGACTTCTGGAGTTCATCTGATCCTCATTCCCCTGCTCAGTCAGGGACACCCAGTGCAAGTATCCCAGAACCATATCCAGGTGGAAAATTTTACATTATATATGTAAAATAATTTTATGAAGTTTGAGTTTTATATTTCGAAGAATGAAAATTTTCTACTATGAAGAAAAAGAGCTTTTAAAGATATTTCCAGGTATTCTATTCACATCTTAAATACTACTATGTTAAAAAATATATATTTTCCCATAGCCAGTGCTTAAAATATGATTTATACTTTATTTATTTGATTTTCAAGCTAATTGTAACACATTAAAAGGCAACACTTGGTGATCTACAAGCTAGAGAACATGATCTGAACTAAGTTATCTATATACATACATCGTGTTACATGTGACCCTGTAGTGTGTCCTACTGCCTCCAGTTCCTCTTGCAGGAGACTATAGACACCCCACTGGTCCTATGTCATATCTGCCAGTCCCAAGCAGATAGCAGAGCTACACTGAGGAGTTTTATGTGACACTAGATGTCAGTCTCCAGTCAGCTAAATGCATTCTTAGTTATCTAAACTCCCATTTGTTGAGAGTTGATGCATTAGAAGTAGATATACAGTGAAATTTGGTGCAGTATTCAAGATACCAGCCTAGAGCTGACAGATAAGACCTGCAAAAACTGGAACCTTTCTGAAGACAAAGCTAGATAGGGCTTTTCTTATAACACTAAATAGCTGTGCTTAGGCAACTGAATAAACCCCTTACACAGTATAAAACCTCTTTTGTTTATATGAAACCCCTGTTAAACATTATTCTTATCTCATAAATGTTGTAATTATGTTGTTTTGATGTCCATATATATAAAAAAAAAGTATAAATTAACAATGACAATATTTTTATACCAGCTATGGTTGATGTTTCTAAATGTGATCTTAAGAGCTATGCCCTTGATCTGATGGCTGCTAACAGACACTAAGCAAAATGTCACTAAAATCATTGTGTTAACTTTTTCTTCAGCAATTTTTCCTAACAATCTCATTGCATCAAATATTCTGACACTGTAAATGCATTAGTTCCAGAGTATACCTGCATCCACCTTCTCTGCATATACTTTATTTTTTTTGCTCAACTGGCAATCTCTGACTGGGAGAAAAAATAGCTTTTTCTGCACAAGTATATTTGATTTATTTTTGATACAGCAAGTGAAGATGGACTGCCCATTGAGAAGATCAAGGTTCAGCAGGAGATTGAGTTTTCAGAAAGAGTACAGAGAAAAACAGAGAAATATAGGTAGTTTAGCTGTGTCTGTGTCTGCATTTCTCAGTCAGCTAGGAAACCCTAATCTAATCTGAGCCAAGTTGCTCCATTTAATCTGGACACTGATTTCTTGCAGTAAATATAATCAATCTCAAATGCAGGATGCTGATTAGTAGTACAAGGGCTTTAAGCCATGAGTTATTTTGCATTTATTACAAAATATTTTGAGGCCTTTTTCTTCCCCAAGAGAACATTGTGATTTTGATTTGTATTAATTTTGTTTTCTTTCTGACTTGTTTTTTCCAATGATTTTCATGATTATTGTGATAGTCTTCTCTATTGGTCAGTCGAGGCCTGTTCAATATATTCCCTTTTAAACACTGCTATTAATGACAATACTATTTTAAATATGACAAAGCTGTATTGAATTGTAGAAAGTAGAACATGTTTTTATTGGATAAATAGGTGGCAGACTGCATTTTAATGGTGTTATCAAAGGGGTATGACAATATTTTATAATAAAAAAAGTTGAACAAGTGTTTTGTTTTGTGAGAGAACTCAAGTTGGTCACTTAATAATGTTTTTGCATAATTTTAGGACCCCCATAAAAGGCAAAACCAATCTTTTTTTTTTTTTTTTTTTTTTTTTTTGAATTACATATGATAAATGAAATGCCTTAAGTATTCTAAGGTTCATTGTCAATAGCAACGGGAAATTTCAAGTGAGATACCAGGATGCTATAAATTTTTTTTTTTATAACAGGCATATTTATTTATATATTTATTTATATACAAGTATATATATAAATATACGTATGTATATATATATTTATTTATAAGTCATATACTGTATATGATTTTAAGCTTTTATTATAAGCTTCTGTTTCACACACACACACACACAAAAAAAAAGATTGATTTTTTTTCAGTTATGAAAGAAGTCTCCAAGAAATCAAAGAGACTCTCTATCCCTCAGTGTTTTTCTTTCATCTTCCTGTAATGGAGCAGGAAAATTTAACTTTGATCAGAAAGTAGCACTGCCCTTCTGCAGCCTGAATGTCATTTGTCAGACACAGCTGGTTAGCCTAGGGACCACCTGGGTCTGGCACATGGGCTCTGCAAACAAGGCAGGCTTTGTGCCTCAGTGGGTATACTCAGGCCTCTGCCAGCTGTTGAGTTCATATTTTAACTTCACAGGGACAGTTGTTCTGACATGGAAGCACTTACATCATTGTATTGCACACCAAGGCACACTCCACCAGTCAACTTTTCTGGCTATATGGTAGATTTAATGGAAAATTAGAAGCAGTGATTGTCATGCAGAAACTGTGCAAGGTGGAAAGAAGACCTAGGCCATTTTATAATTAACAATTTGAAGCTAGAAGGTAAAAGTTGCTTGAGGTGAGCAGTATTGCCTCTACTGTGGGACTAGAGAACATTTGCTTGCCATTACTCCAATTGCTTTGCTTATTCTACTTCCACTTAATGCATTCCAATGCATTTAAAAAATCTAATGAAGTCTTCCTATCAGCTCTCAAGATAAATAGCCTTTAAACTGTAAGCTCTTCAGGGCAGAGACCATGTCATTTAATGTATGTGATTGTGGAGTTTTAAACATTATGAGCCCCCTTTGAAACTTATGACTTTAATAAGTAATGATAATGCTGCCCAAATGCTTAAAATTGAGCTTTACTGGAAAGGCATTTTTGCAAAGAAAATGACAGGTGGAACTTCCCCTGATGAATAACACCAACACAAAAAAGCATCAGAATAATTGTATTAGCTAAGTTCTGCTGGCGCCTGTGTTATGAAATGAAGTCAGTGCCTGCTATGGACAGATAAATCAAGTATTACTTCATAAAATGCAGCTGGACTTATTCACTCATATTATCCATAAAAGTGTTATTCCCATCATGACCATTCTGAACAGCACATTCAATGAATAAATAAATACACAATATGTTAATGTAATTTTTGGATGATTTAGTAATGGCATGCAAAATATGCTCAGTTGCTGTTGTACTAAGCAGCAGAACACTTTATTCTTGCCAGAGAGCTATGATTTTTCAGTATTTGTATTTCACTTATACAAGGTCAAAAAAAGACTCTTTGTTTCTTCTTTGTCTGCTTTCTGAACTCAATACCCAGAGGTAGAAAACTTGTTTGTCCATCATTTATCTGAAACCATGCTGCAAGTACAGTAGGATCACCTCTTATTTCAGGATACCCAAAGGCTTTGGTCAGATTCAACATATGTGAACCTATACTAAACGCTTCCCAGCTTATGGTTTTCAGTAACCAAAGCAAATACCCTGATATATGATAGACGCAGATTTCATATCTGCTTGTTATCATTTGGGTCTAGAATACTCTTAGTAATACAGCAGTAAAGATAACAGGCCCAACATGGTGTGAAGCAATTATCATACTTAGCTAGAATGTAAAGATGTGTACGTGAAGAGAGAATCATCATATTTCCCCTATTTATATTTAAAAATGCAAATTAAAGTCATGAACAGAGTGTATAATGTTCAAGTGTGATGTATAAATGTAGGTGCCAATATGAAAATTAGGTATCTATCACTGTAATGGTCAGTGAAGGAACAACTCAATTAACACGAGCTATTAAGCATTAAGATAGCTGAGATCTTGAAGATATATGGATGCAGCTAACAGATGTGTAACATGCCAAAACCCTTTTATAATACTGAGGGCACTCAGTGACATCCCGGGTGACACAGAACATCCATGCTGAAGCAACGGAATCAAATTTATAATGATTATAAAACTCTCATTTAAAGAAACATTTATATTTAGAAATGTTTAGATACATTTTAGAGCTGGAAATTTTGGTTTTAAATACATAATATGTCTTCTTTTCTTGAGTAACTGGCTGTGAGGTAAGATGATTTATATTTTCATCAGTTCATATTTCCTCTTTGTTACTTGGATGAATAGCTAGATCATAAACAGAAAGCTTATACTGAGATTGAGCACAGATACATATCTTATCCATTCCATTACTCCTCTTAAGCAAAACATTTATTCTATTTTTTTTAATAAACATTCATGACTATATGTTTATTATTGTGTGTGTGTGGCATCTATTGTGTACACACACATTTTTTATCTTTCTGTTGGATTTACTGAGATGGTCTGATGTTTTTCAAGAAGTAATTTATTTTCAGGTATATACATATAGATGTGAAGTGTGGAGCTCACGATAAGTGTTCATTGTTTGGCTCCTTCTTCAGAATGTATGGAAATCACAAATAAATCTCATACATATTCAGGAAAGGAAAAAAAAAGACATACGTCATTATTCGTAGGTAATTTTAGTACAATTAAAGCAAAAAAAAAAAAAAAAATAGAATATTCTTAACAAATAATGAAAACAAACAAAAAACCAAAGATCCTAATTTATGTACAAACAGATATAATTTTAATAACTTTATATTTCCATATTGAAAATCTTCCATGATTTTTAGTTCAATGCAGTCTGTATTTGTGTTTATTCTATTTATTCCTGGCTGCCCTATATCCACCAATATATACTTACAAACCATGTAGAACCATATAAATAGACCATATAATATAGGTATAAATAATGCCTGCAGTGGCCAGAAAAGAAACATAAGGGCATAAAAAAAACATGAAATATCTGCTTTCCAGTAACCAAATTCTATCCCCAAAAACATGCAACAAAAATAAAGTTAACTAAATCTCTTTCAAATCTCCTTCTGTCTTTCAAATATAATAGCTTGATCTTTTGAGATTTTATTTTGGAGGAGTAAGCTGTTAAGAAAATAATTTGCTTTAAGAAATTATTAATATTACAATACATGCTTGCTGTTTCACTTTTTAAAGGAAAACTATTTATTCTGTGTAAAAATTACCATTGGAGTTGGCGAACTTTGGATCAAGCACTTGTAACTTAAGGTGAAAAGTCTTATAGCTGATGTTTACCACAGCTGACAGTGCAAAGAGCACTTTCAATACTCATGTGTTGTTTATATATCTATGTGAAAACTGTCAAGTGTTTCTGACACAGCTGTGAGGAAAGGTTCATAATTTTTCAGTACTACTTAGGTCTGCTTATAGTGCCTGTTCCTCACAGCAAGACGTGTCATGTAGCATGTCATGATGGCCAAATCTGCTTGTCTTTTCAATATATTCCTGTAACATCTACTGTCTGAGAGGAGATTATTGATTATTATTACTTCTGCTGCTACTCACTTTTGTTAAAAGTGTGTTATTTCTTGACATCTAAGAAGGAATCAGTGTCTCTTTATTCCTCCCACACTGTCTCTCCTTACTTCTACTCACTTTCTTATGGGTTGAGTTTGGCCAGGAGCAACTTGCTCATCCATGCTGGACTCTTGGCATTTTTGCCTGACTTCCTATTGGTTAGGAAGGACCACTCTTGACCTTGGAAGAAGTGATCCTTGAATATGAACCAGCTTTATTTGGGTCCCTGAAGGCTGCACAGACTGCTGCATCTGTTAGCTTACTTTTAGTTGTGTTCTTGGAAGTTTTCTTTCATCTTGGTATTTCTTTTCCCTTGTTTATATTTGCAGCTACAGGATCTCTATTTTAGTATTTTTCTGTCAAGGCTGACAAGCTTCGGTAGTTGTATAAAAATTGGAAAAAATCTAGAACAAATAAATTAATTCCTTAGATACCCTTAATAGACCATAGTTGCAAGAGCTGAGTCTGTTTGAAAACAAAGAATGTTTTGATGGGAATGCAAGGAAGAAGAGAGCATTGAATAGAAGAATCCAGCCGAGTATGTGCTTGTGCAGATAACAGTCAGCTACTCTCTTTAGCTGATAAATCAGCTGATAAATTAGCTGAGAGGGAAGCTTTTCTTTCTGCAGTTTGACTCTCATTTAGTATCTGCAAAATGTTGATATACATGAATACCCCTTGCTGATTTGCACAGTGCTTTTTTTTGGTGCAGTCTTGAACTGCTGCTACATTTCACAGTATGCTCTTTGTCTGCAAATGTTCCTTATGCATCACCAGAAGATTCACTTCCCTCTATGCTTTTCAAGCTTAGGACTGACTTCCATGTGCCTCACTTGCACACAGTATTTCATCTTACCAGTGCATTCAGTAGAAGTATCTCCAGGGTTCATTCAGATCTATCATTTACCTGTGAAATTTATTAGGCTACCTTTTGAAGTCTGAAGGTAGGTCAGTGCAGTGGTAAGAGAAATGTTAAGACTCAGAGTCCTCTGCTTTAGCATTCCAGAAGCCAGTTTTATGAGGTGTGAAGTTTCTTTGGAAATAATTTTTCCGAATATCTAAAAAAAAATACAGAACATCACAAAAAGTACTGCTTTCTGCAATGAATTCAAGGTAATTTCTTTGATTTGTCCCTGAAATTTACATCCTTATTACATAATGCAATAAACAAACAACTAAGTGCATATGTACATATAAAATTCTGAAAATAATAGCTCTGAATAACTGTGTTGCAAACATGTCTACAAAAAATATGACAAAACTCACACAGCACAAGTGTTACTCCTGCCTTTAAAACTGCTTAGATGCAACAGCAATAAGCGACATGTAAAAATTTATGTTGGATGGAACTGGAATATTCTGAGGTGGAGTGCAGCCATTCTTTGGAAATGTAAAAAAAAAAGAACATGCTCCACTTACCTTCCAGTATCACCCTCAGAATGCAGCTGAAATAGAGTTTGAATGACATACAAAAAAGTGTTTGGTGTCCTTCTAGTAGACTAAATTTCACCCATGATAAATCACTTCCTTCATAGAGAAGTAGCTCATAAATTCTTCATTGATTTTCCGCTTCTAAATTGAAGTGCCTCTAACTCACAACTAGCAAATCATAATCAAATCATATGCTTACACAGACACACAGACACACACACACACACACACACACACAAAAACAAAAACAAAAACAAAAAAAAACACCAAACATTTTCACTCAGCTATTTTCCACTTTATTTTATGGCTGTAAAGAAAAGCTATCATATATAATATTGCCATGACTACCATGTCTGTTTACTATATATATATTGTATTCCAATGTTGATTTGCATTGCTTTCTTTTCTTTTTCCTCCTATTGCTGTTGAAAAATTGAAACAAACAAACAAACCAACACCCAAAAGCCTGAGAGAAGAAAAACAAGAAAATAAATCATCGATAGTTTCGGTTCTGGAGATTTTGAAAACCTTGACAAGTGATATGAAATATCACAATGATATGAGGTATATTAAAGTGTCATGCTGAAGTTAGCACAAGTAATAAAATTTGACAGGGGATAGGACTACTCATTCATGAAAAAGAAAATTAAGGATCATGCAAAAAAATAAGTGTTCAAAATATTTCTTTGATGATTTCTGCATGACTAAATTCTGTACTTAATTTTCTCACTCATTTTTGCACTTATTAGTTCTAGCTAATGGAAGCATTTAGAAACAGAACTAGAAACCTTTAAAGGACTAATTGAACCTTAAATTATTGAACTGATTTCAATAACATAATCAGATTTAAAATATGTAAATAGATTGACTTGCAATTGTGGAAGCACTATTCAAATATCATCTCAAATCACCATCTTGAATGTTCTCATGGAATCACAAAGTCATCTAGGCTGAAGACCTTCAGGATCATTAAGTCAAAGCTTCAGCCTGATCTACCAAATCCCATCACTAAACCACATCCCTAATCATCATATCCATATCTCTTAAATACCTCCTAGGACAGAGACTCTAATAGGTCTCTGGGAATCCTATTCCAATGCTTAACTACTCTATGAAGCAGGTCCTTCTAATATTAAATCTAAACCTCCCCTGGCACAACTTGAAATCATTTTCTCTTGTGTTATCAGTTATCACCTGAGAAAAGAATCTGATATCTTCCTTGCTGCAATTTCCTTTCCGGTAGTGGTGGAGAGTGATGAGGTGTCTTCTCAACCCCCTCTTTTCCAGACTAAAAAAACTACAATTCCCTCAGCTACTTCTCATAAGTCTTCCCCCCCCCACCCCCCCCCCTCATCTTTTCTAGTCTCTTCATCAGCTTTGTTAGTTTTTATTGCACATGCTCAAGAAACTCAGTATCCTCCTAGTAGTGAGGGGCCTAAAACTGAATACAATATATGAGGTTCGGTCACATCTGTGCTGAGTACAATGAGACAATCACCTCCCTAAACCTGCTGGCCACGTTATTTCTGAAGAAGGGTAGGCTTGCTTTGTCCTTCTTAACAACCTTGTTATACTACTGGCTAAAGTTCATATCTATTCCTCATTTTAAACATAAAATGAATGTAACAGGTACCCTTACAACTACTACGATATGAAAATCCTGTTTAATTTTCAAAATAACAACATAATGAAGAATAAAGTGGTACTTGGAGGGATTATGTTTAACCAAATGTTTTTTAGGTTTTTTATAGGAAGATTGCCTGTAATATGATCTACCCTGGTGGCTGGTGGCAGCTGTGACTATCTCTTGTCTTATTCTTTATTCAAAGATTTATAGTTATTCTTCATATTCATCTTTGCTTGGATCTCTCTGGAATTTTCTTCTATTTCCATTTTGCTTTAATTGCTTTTTTAACTAATATTATTTCTATTCCTACTACTAAAAGTAATAAAAAAGAAATAAGTCTGAGCAGCTGGAAGAGGATATATATAAATTATTTGTAATCTTGCAGAAGACATTCACCACTTAGTGACCCCCAAAGAGCTACCCACTGTTCTTTTGAACTCTCATGGTACAAGTTTTGTCCCACATAGTGTCTGGAATATCTAATGAGAACAGACTCCTATGTTTAGGCAACAAAATCCCACCTTTAAATCTGCACGAGTTGAACCTTACTCAAGATGCTGGTTTAAGTTTGCCTTCCAACAGCACCTTAAAGTAAAAAAAAAATATGTATTTTTCACAGTCTATGGGGAGAGATGGAGAACATCCAGAGAGAAGTAAAACTTGTGGACAATAATCTTTTGAGCCGTCTGCCACCTTTGAAATATTTTGCTTCTACTATTTTCAGCACTAGGCCAAAAAATGCCCTCAATAATTTTCCTTGGGTTGTTGGTAAGCCAAACAATAATTTAAACACTCTTCTGTCATTTCAGTTTTTGATGTTGTTTAACATTTATCAACTCTCTTCATATAAATAAAAATTACTTTTCCAATATTTTTGTGTACTTGTGTATTTAAATAATTTATGATTATTTCTGAATGATATAGGATAATGAGTATATTTGCTCTTCTAAAATAACTGTGTTGTACTAGAATGAGCCAATAGATGAACAAATGCTATTAAGAAATGAATATATTAGTAAAATTTGAAGTAGAGACACAAATGCAATTGCAATATCCTGAGGCAGCATATTATAATGAAAATTACATTTTTATCTAGAACTGAACACTTGACATTAAACTGCAGTCTTAGAATGAAAAGTATTTTTATTGAAGTTTCAACAGAAAAAAAAAAAGAAGTAATATTTTAAACTCAAACCGCTTTAAAAAATACTTTCAATTCTGCTTTTGCTTTTTTTTTTACTGTTAGTTTTCTTTAAAATGCTTCAAGGAAACCTTGTATTTTACAGTTTTGAATATATAAAATATATATCATCTTTATATAAATGTCTGGGAATTAGAAGAAATGTGAAGAATGTACTAATGTTTCTCACTATGTAGTTACCTTTCTGTGCATGAACTAATGTACTCATACAAACCAGCCTGTGTTCAGGCAGCCTTTAGCCTGCAAGCTTTCTGAATATTACAAAGCAGTATAAAAATGGAGACAGTTTTATTTCTTCCTTTGCTTTAGCTTATACTTGGTTCTGAAGATTTATTTGTCTCACAATTTGAAAAACAAAAAATATATAAAAAATAAATGCCTTGATAAAAGAGCTTCACTAGGCCCTGCCCTCTTTGTCCTGTTGACATTGCTCATGAGATTGTTCAGTGAGGCTTATGAGCATAAAGTGGTGCTAATGAGCATAAATAAAAATAAAAGATAAAAAAATTGTCAATAATATAATACTAGTTTCTAAGAAACAAGCATGAATGTGTTTGCTGCTTGGATATTCTGAAGTAATTTTAGGTTGAAGAAATTAATTTTGTAGCCAATACAATTGAATAGAAAGTAGCATTAACAAAAGAACAATGCAAAACAAAACAAAAGGTTCAACATCTCCTTTTTCTTAATAAAAGAATACAGGTACTGCTACTATTATTAAAATAAGTACTGTTAAGTGTACTGCTTCCACTTGTCACAGGAGAATCACATCTAGAAGAGAACAATGACAATGACTGATATGCTTCCATTTCAACGATTATTATTGCTTTTCTTTTTTTTTTTCTTTCTTTCTTTTTTTTTTTTCTGTGTTCAATATCCTTTATATTCCAGCTAGTTAATGGAACAATCCACTATCTGGATACCTAAGGTTTACTTCTGACACGGATTTAATATGCATTTTGGAAGTAAAAACTTGCTTTCTATTTCTATGGTTTTAATAGCAACATATTTTAAATATACATCAGAACTCCGCTGGCTCTTCATGAAAGTGCTTAGCTTCTTTGTCCCATCTCTTCTGAGATCTCACCTGGAGGACTGTGTTGAACTCTGAGGACATCAATGTAAGAAAGACAGGGAGCTATTGAAGTGGTACCAGAGGAGGGCAATGAAGATGATCAGAGGGCTGGAGCGTCTCTCTTACAAAGACAGGCTGAGAGAGTTGGGCTTGTTCAGCCTGGAGGAGGCTCCATGGAGACTTCGTTGAGGTCTTCCAGTACCTAAAGGAAGCTTATAAGCTGGAAGGGGGCCAACTTTTTTACACAGTCCGATAGTGATAGGAAAAGGCAGAATGGTTTTAAACTAAAGCGGGAGATTTACGTAGATTGCTCTGAAACTATTTTCTTCAATTTATTTCCATGGAAACTAGAACAGCTACAAAGAGTACAGTAACTCTATTTGATAGAGCAAATGTGCAAATTCACAATTACTAGTTTCTATTTTTTAACATGGTCCCCACCATTAGGTATGCACTTTTGCCAGTGATGAACAGTAATCTATACGCTGCCCTTGTAAAAATCTGCACTAGTGCAGGTGACCCACTGTCACCACTGCATATGGGTCATCACTGGCTCTAATACTATGCAAGATTTTCTTTTTCTTCAATTACTTCTCTCTCTTTTCTTCTTTCTTCCTCCTCCATAATGTTTAATATGAATGGAAATGAGTATACATGACAAAAGTATACAGATAGAGATCTTTTACTTTGCAGAAAAGTGGCCACTCATTAGTCATATGTTAGTTTAGAAGTGTATAATTCTGCTTCTTATTGGAGCTTTACTGAACATAATTTCACAATTTCTGGAGAGCATTGTTTACAGACTATTAAGTAAAATAAAAGTTTTATTTAACATGCTTCACCTTAATATAAAGAAACTTTATAGTACACAAGCAATAAATAAAATGAAAATGCATAAAAGGATACTCAAAGATTTTATGCAAGGTGAAATGACCTATGCACAGTAGAATCATAGAACCATAGAATAGCTCAGGTTGGAAAAGACCTTAAAGATGATTGAGTCCAACCATGACCTAAACCATACTACTCTAACTCCAACAACCCTCCACTAAATCACATCCCTGAGCACCACATCCAAACAGATTTTAAACACATCCAGGAATGCAAGAATGGTGACTCAACCACCTCCCTGGGGAGCCTATTCCAGCGCTTCACAACCCTTTCTGAAAACAAGTGTTTCCTGATATCCAACCTAAACCTCCTTTGGCACAACTTGAGGCCATTTCCCCTCGTCCTGTCACCAGTGAGAAGAGACCAACCCCACTTTCTGTAAGCACCTTTCAGGTATTGGAAGAGAGCAATAAAGTCTCCCCTCAGACTCCTCTTCCCCAGACTGAACAGCCCCAGATCCTTCAGTCTCTCCTCGTAGGGCATATTCTCCAAGCCCTTCACAAGCCTTGGTGCCCTTCTTTGCACATGCTACAGCACATCAGTTCCAAGTTCCCTTTCCATCAGACAGCTCTCCAGCCACTCCTCCCCAGGCCTGTAGGTTCCTTGGGGTTCCTTGGGGTTGTTGTGACCAAAATGCAGGACCCAATGCTTGGCCCTGTTGAAACTCATACACTTTACGCTGGCCCATTGATCCAGTCTATCCAGGTCCCTCTGTAGTGCCCTTCTCCCCTCAGGCAGACCAACACTCCCTCCCAGCTTTGTGTCGTCTGCAAATTTACTGAGGGTGCACTCAATCCCCTCATCAAGATCCTTAATAAAGATGTTAAATAGAAGAGGCCCCAGTACCGAGCCCTGGGGGACACCGCTCCTGACTGGCTGCTTATGTACTACTGATTTCTATCTGAAATGACTCTTCAAAGTTTGCTCTGCTTTATAGTTAAAATTTAATATTTCAGATTCAAGTCAGAATGGACAAAGAAAAATGAATGCATCTTTTTTTTTTTCAATTAGGAAAAGTAATTTTAAAAAATGTAATCTGCAAACTTAGAAAAAACTTATACTTTTCTGGCAGATGTATCAACATTGGTAGCAGATTAATGAGGTGAGGAGAGGAGAGGAGAGGAGAGGAGAGGAGAGGAGAGGAGAGGAGAGGAGAGGAGAGGAGAGGAGAGGAGAGGAGAGGAGAGGAGAGGAGAGGAGAGGAGAGGAGAGGAGAGGAGAGGAGAGGAGAGGAGAGGAGAGGAGAGGAGAGGAGAGGAACTGGTTGTTCTTATTATGTATGAAATAGACAAAGAAAATATTCAGTAAAAACCTGAAGATAAGAGTATAAATTTAATACTTTGAAAAGAAGCTACATCGGCAGAGCTGTGTGTCCTCAGACAATAGATATTTGAAGAACAGAAATATGGGAATCTTCATGTTAAAATAAATAGAACTCTAGAGTCCTGAACTTGTATAAAAATTCTCTGCCAGTATTCATTGAAGGACTTACTGTTCTTTTTAGAACCAAGAAAACGTCAGAAAGAGTCATGCTGGTAAGAGTAGAAGGGCATATCACTAATAGATGAACTGCAATGAAAATGGACAGACAAGTCTTATAATACAAGTAAAAGCACTTTTAAAACATTCAAAACAACTTTAAAAGGATTAATGCAACATAACGTATTTAATATCTGAATTAAAGTATTTATAGACTTTTATAGAATATAAATTATTGCTGTCATTGACCTTTCTAGCTTCATAATATATTCTAGATACCCTAAATATGAGAGATCATTTCATTCCTCAGAAGACATTGCATTAATAAAGAAGTTATAGATTTTCAAAGTTCAGCCTTCAGTCCTCAAATACTCTTATATATAATATGAAATCTTCTGAAGTGCTGGAGTAAACATAATAAGCTGGAGCCCTACTGAAGACAGGCAATGGATGTCTTTTAAATATTTTTTTTTTCTCAGAGTTGCATCAGTAACATAATCATTGCAGACAGGAAAGCTGTGTTTTTCTTCATGTACATTAATGAACAATTAATGTTGTGACTGCATATAGCTATGGTTTATGATATACACTTAAATGTACCAGTGTAGGCATCTAGCCTGCATGAAGAGCTTGCCTTTGGAAAGAGGATGTTAAACTTCCCCTTTTAATAAGTGATTGTAACTAGGAGTAAAATATTTCCATTGATTCTATAGGAATTAAAACACATACTTTAAAAGTCATACATGTCTAAAATACAAAAGAGTTCCCGAGGTTAATGATCTAAGTATCAGTGTGTCCCAGTTGATGATGTATTTTTACCATTCCTCTCTCTGTCACAAAGCTATATATCATATACAGTCTAAACCTACTTTCTGGAGATATATTTCAAGGTTAATTAAAATGACTATTGAACAGTTACTTATGTTTACTCCTAATTTCTTTGCATTATAGTAAACTCTCTTTGTCTTGTTTTATAATTTAGTTTTACTTTATGGGAAAAGCATGATATGAGGAAGGCAAATGTTCATATTAAACTGTGTCCCTTCCTGCTGTAATCTATGAAATTACTTTTATATGAAGTACCTTTTTTCATTTTATTTTTAGTTTCTTTATTTCTTTACATGTTTTTTTTTTAACTAAATTGCTCCAAAACTATACTTTCATCTTAAAGATTTTTCTTATAAATGTGATTTTAATAAGGCAGCTACATAACAGCAAAGCTGTGAAAATACACATTTCAGAAGCGGCAAAGCGTATCTGAAAGCAAAAGTTCCTTAGGCTTTTTTCTCTTAATTATAACAGAAGAGACAACAAAGTTGGTTGGTGGTTAATAAGCCACTCCCAAAAGTCTTCAGTGAAATGAGAAGTGAAAGTAATTTAAGATAATGCTCTCCGCAGACAGCACTGCCAACTAAAAATCCATTAAAAGGACACATATCCAATTTCATATTTTATGATGTTACATAGAAAGTTGAAAGCCTTGATTTAACATTAAGCAAAATTATGTGAGGATTTTTATTCTAACTCTTTATGCGGTAAAAAATTTAGTTTGATTTGTGGATATTGTTTGAATGCAGATTAATCTGTTAAATTTTTCTAAAATCTTTTTGATTAAGTAAGATATCCTAATGTCCACAATACAACAGCAAGGACTTGGATTTTTGGCTTTTTCTACAAGCTGAAATCATTCTTACTACTTGAAATTCATACTGATAGTTCAAAACAAATCATGTGTTTAATGTAAATTTCTGACATTCTGTATGAAATCATGTTGCTTTTTGGTCAGAATATGTCACATTCTGTTATGTCACAAACTGTCCTAAATACTGTTATTGTAACAAGCCATGACAAACCAATGAGACATACTAAAATAAATGAAGTATTTTTAAGACTATTTCCCAATTGCTGGAATAATGAGTATCCAGTCTGAATATTGTATATCAAATGGATGAATGTGAATTTAGCTGTGTTTGTGACCAGCTGTCATGTTAAATCTCCTTTTACACAGAATTGTTCTTTACGTATATGCAGGTAAAGGGAATTTAAACACACACATCCACACAGACATCTAAATCATTTCACATCCTCCACACAGTTTCACATTATGAATGTAAGGTTGGCAGTATGGTGTTCTAGCTTTATCATTTTATTTGCATGAAAAAAAACCCAAAGAAAACAACAACAACAACAAAACAAAAAACAAACAAACAAAAAAACACATGCAAACCTACAGCTGATGAGTTAATTCTAATGGATACATCAATATCTGTCGCAGATCTTCTATGTGAAGGTTCCTTTAAACCAAAGTGTGAAGAAGGCTACTGTTGTCTTGCTACCCCATTCTTGTCTTTTGATGCAAGATGGATAAACGAAACTCTTTAAAAGCTTCAGTTCAACTACAAGTAAGCAACAATTGCTGAAGTGTACTTCCCTGAAGGAAATATATTAAAGGGAATGACTGTCACGCTCAGGACAACTTATCTAAAAAGACTGAACAAGAGATCCTGCTCAGCCTACATCCAGAGTTTCTATGGACATAAGAAGAAATTATATATAAAAATATATTTATCTATTTATATATGCTTATACATGTAATTTTTAAGATAAACTTTCACGAATGTCCAAAGATTAACTTTTTTTTTTTTCAGAAATAATAATAAAAAATTGGAAAATCAATAAAATTTGAACTTCTCTTGAGGGCGTTACTTCAGAAAATGGAGTTTTTAAACTGTCTTCTCTCAGTTAACACAGCATCACATCCTAAAGTGAAGCAAATAATTACTTGCATCTTGTTTAGAAGGAAGCACATTAGCTATGTCCAGAATAATTATTTCTCTCCTAGAGAAATCTTCTGTAGAAGGAGCTATCTAGAAGCCCTGGAAACATGAACAACCTAATCACTAATTGTTTTTGGCTTTCACATCTTTAGTAGAGGAGACATACCAACTGGAATCCTGTGGTTGTTTTTGATTATTCATCATATAATTTATTTTCCAAAGTTACATCTGCCATAAATTAATTCTGTACTAATATTTATCCAGATAATAGTAAATCAACATTTGTTGAAATATACTGTAGCAGGTTTGACTCTCAAAATTATCACATACATCTGATTAATTTGAAAGTTATATTCCATACAAATATACAACACATATGAACTCAGGAATACTGAGTCTAGATTTAGGGATATGTAGTTTCTGCTGACTCAAATGTATTAATTCACTTTGGTTTCTGATCATGACTTTAGTCAGACTAGAACAGCATTCAGTCATCAAATACAAACACCAAACATCGTTGTACCCCCACTGGGTAAATTTGCTAGATGACGACTGATTAATATAATGCATAGAGCCTCAGGAATTGGCACATACTGATATTTGAATCAAAAGTTCATAAAGTAACCAGCATCATTCTTTCTCTTCAGTGCCTAAAAATAGACATTGGGAATTCACTGACTTTTATGGAAAAAGTCTTTTAAAATTATTACCTGTTCTAAAAGGATTTTTTCAGCTTTCTGTAAAATTTAATTGATAATATAACTGTTATAAAATTCTACAGGACATGTGAAACCTTACAGAAGAAACGCAATTCTCATTCAGTTTCATAAATATTATTTCCACAAAATTCACCTAAAATATTATTATCCTTTATGTTGTAATATAGCTTACATTAATGCATATTCTTACTTTATGAAACTAAAATGAATATTTTAAATATCTTCACATATCCTGACACATATGCAATCAAATTATAAAACTCATTGATGTGTAATATTTAGCTCATTTATAATTTCAGTTTCATGGTTTAAATAACTTGCTTATAATATAGCTGAGATAGAAAGAATATCTTATATTTTATTCCAGTATAAAAATAATCATTATCTTATGGACTTAATACAATTTTACTGGCATTTTTTCTAAGAATCATGTACATGTAGATAAGCTACATTCCATAAACTGGGGTTTCAATTTATGGACAAAAGAGTTATCAATAAAAGTTTCTTTTGCATTTCCCTTATCTACATCTGCTACAGGGTATTTTATCCTTTAAAAAAATTTAGCTCACTACCATGTTTGAACATCAACTTCTAAAAGTTTTAGTTAAACACTATGTGACCCCAGCTAGTATCTATGATGATGTGTGTCATAGTTTTACATTTTTTGTTATTGATATTTCACATCGTACCATCATGTAGTGCATGGGGAGTTAAAGAATTAATGCTCCAGTTATGGAAACCTGTCCAGAAGAGAAGAACTACGTACCCCAGAATACTCTGCATTCAGAGAGGAGATATAACTTCTGGCAAGATCACGAGACCTTCCCTTTTTCTTCATCTCTCCTCCCTGCTGCTTGACCTGACTCCTTGTCTCACCTTGGTGTTATGGTGAGGCCTTTCCACTTTTTGGACACACTCTCTCATTATATTTTATTTATTAGCTTTAATTCTAATTATATTGTATTACAGTGTACTACACATTCATAGGAGATTTCATGCTTGTCTCATGCACACCAATGGAAGGCAGTTTTATTTTCTAAAATGAATTCATGAGAATTAGGAAGCAGAGGGGATGATAGAATTATTCGGAAAAAATGCTTAATGTAAGTGAATGTATTCAAATGCTACCAATAAATAGATTATATCTAAAATGATTATGAAGCTTAAAACTGGAGTCCAAGTACTGGAAAAAAAGTCAAAGATAAAAATTGAGTGTATGGAAACATTTCAGAATAAAATGATTACCAGAAAATTTCACAAATTACATTTTATATTATAAAAATCTTTTAATTTTCATTTAGAATTGCACTTTCAGGTCAAAATAAAATATAAGGTGTTTCAAACTAATCTTGTCAAAGCTGTTCTGAATAAAAGCTAGAGAAAGGAATTTCAGTATTTGCTGTGGGCATGCACTGTTCTGTGCAGTTCCTAAGTCCTGATTCTGTATGGAAGTCCTTAGACCATGACCATATGATATGACAAGGTATGTATGTCTTTATTCTGTGTAGTTTAATTCTTTTTAGAATACATTCAGGAAAACTTTGCAGTGAGAAGATGTTTAGGGACTTATACAGTACATTAGCTCTATACCTCACATCAGTCATTAGCAATGAAAGATTAGAAAAGGATCTTTCTGTAGGTTGTCTGATAACCTCTGTAGTAAATCCTGCTATTCCCTACTTTAAACAACATAAGAAATAAAAATGTTTGAAAATAATGGGTGCATCTGTGCATAAAATATAGGATCATATAGAATCATATATGTTTTCTCTCTTAGCATTACTATGGACAAAATATCAAGCATGCAACTAGATGAGTACATAAATGAACAACTGGCTGAAGGGTTGGGCTCAAAAAATTTAAAGTAAATGGAGTCAGATCTGTCTGGTGCCCAGTCTCTATTGGGGTTCACCAGAGCTTCATTTTAGGGCCAGATCTCTTCAGTGTTTTTATAAGTTATCCTCAAACTAAGTAGATGTGCAGATGATGCTAAATTACTAGGAGCTGTTGAGTCCCTTGAAAGTGCAGAGGTCTTGTAGAGAGAACATGACAGAAAAGAGGGCTGGAAAATCATCAGCCATGTAAAGTTCAGCAAGAACAAATGTTAGATTCTGCACCTGGGATGGAGCAATCCTGAATATATGTACAGGCTAGGGAAGGAGAGGCTGGAGAGCAGTTTGGTGGAAAGGCATCTTGGGGTTCTGTTTGATAGCAAGTTCAATCTGAGCCAGCAGTGCACCTTGACAGCCAAAAGGGCCAAATGTATCCTGGGATGCAGCATCCCCAGTACTGCTCCAGGGCATAGAAGGGACTGTCCTGCTCTGCTCTGTTCTGTGTGGCCTCACCTCCAGCGCTTTGTTTAGTTTTAGGTGCTTCAATATAAGAAGGATATAGAAACTATAAGAGAACATCCAAACAAGGGAACAAAGTTGGTGAAGGATCTAGAGGGAAAGATGTATGAAGAGTGGCTGATGTCCCTTGGTTTGAGCCCAGAGAAAAGGAGACTGAGGGGAGTATCCAGCTCCCTCATGAGAGATGTGGAGAGGTAGGCACCGATCTCTCCCCTCTGGTGACAGTGACAGGACTCAAGAGAATGGCATGGAGCAATGTCTTGAGAGGATCAAGGTAAGTGTTAGGAAAAAGTGCTTCACTGAGATGTTGGCTGAGCATGGAACAGGTAGCGGCCACAGCCCCAAGCCTGCCAAAATACAAGCAATGCATGATTCATGATGAGATTGCTTTGGACCTGCTCTGAAAAGTAGACACTCACCAGTCCATGGGGCCAGAAGGATTGCACCATACAGTGCTGAGGGTATTTGGCTGATGTGCTTGCCAAGCCACTCTCCATCACTCTTTGGCAGTCTTCTTGCTAACCAGGGATGTCCCAATGGACTGGAGATTGGCAACTATGACATTCACCTTCAAAAAGGGACTGAAAGATGATCCTGGTAGCTACAGACCTATCAGTCTCAACTAAGGGCCAGGGCAGGTTATGGAATGGATAATCTCAGGAGCCATCATGGACCAGGTAAAGGTCAACCAAGGGATCAGGCCCAGTCAGCATGGGTCTATGAATGGTAGATCCTGTCTGACAAACCTGATTTCATTCTATGACAAGGTAAACCGCTTAGTGGATGAAGATAAGGCTGTCAGTGTGGTCTACCTGGACTTCAGTAAGGCCTTTGACACCGTCCCCCACAACATTCTTGTGGAGAAGCTGGCTGCCCATGGTTTGTATGGGCATATGCTCCGTTGGGTGAAACAGTGTCTGGATGGCTGGACCCAAAGAGTTGTGCTCAATGGAGTTAAATCCAGTCAGCAGCCAGTCAGGAGCGGTGTCCCCCAGGGCTCGGTACTGGGGCCTCTTCTATTTAACATCTTTATTAAGGATCTTGATGAGGGGATTGAGTGCACCCTCAGTAAAATTGCAGACGACACAAAGCTGGGAGGGTGTGTTGGTCTGCCTGAGGGGAGAAGGGCACTACAGAGGGACCTGGATAGACTGGATCAATGGGCCAGCGTAAAGTGTATGAGTTTCAACAGGGCCAAGCATTGGGTCCTGCATTTTGGTCACAACAACCCCAAGGAACCCCAAGGAACCTACAGGCCTGGGGAGGAGTGGCTGGAGAGCTGTCTGATGGAAAGGGAACTTGGAACTGATGTGCTGTAGCATGTGCAAAGAAGGGCACCAAGGCTTGTGAAGGGCTTGGAGAATATGCCCTACGAGGAGAGACTGAAGGATCTGGGGCTGTTCAGTCTGGGGAAGAGGAGTCTGAGGGGAGACTTTATTGCTCTCTTCCAATACCTGAAAGGTGCTTACAGAAAGTGGGGTTGGTCTCTTCTCACTGGTGACAGGACGAGGGGAAATGGCCTCAAGTTGTGCCAAAGGAGGTTTAGGTTGGATATCAGGAAACACTTGTTTTCAGAAAGGGTTGTGAAGCGCTGGAATAGGCTCCCCAGGGAGGTGGTTGAGTCACCATTCTTGCATTCCTGGATGTGTTTAAAATCTGTTTGGATGTGGTGCTCAGGGATGTGATTTAGTGGAGGGTTGCTGGAGTTAGAGTAGTATGGTTTAGGTCATGGTTGGACTCAATCATCTTTAAGGTCTTTTCCAACCTGAGCTATTCTATGATTGTATGATTAAATACTCAAACAGCATTCTCAAATGTTTAATTTTTAGGTAGCCCCATGTAGAGCCAGGAGTTGTACTCAATAATCCTGCGGGTTTCTTCCATCTTGGGATATTCTAACTTTCTCTGATTCTGCATCTTTAGAATAAAATGCATGCCTACAAGACTGTTACGTGAATGTTATTATTATTAAGGAATGGCAGAAAAGTGCTTCAAGATTCTAAAATGAAATATTCCATCTATAGAGTTCTATAAATAACGTAACATGCTTTTACAGCTTTTTATTCTCATGATAAGACTCCGTACTAGTATATGTAGTATCCTTGTATATCCTTATAGACCATATGTCATATATGTATATCCTTGATTCTTTCACCACTGATTTGCACAGGCACATTGGTGGAAACACAGAATAGTTTTACAATCCACAGCAATAATAAGGAAAATTTACCAGTTTCAGCTAATGTGAGTTGAAGGTAGTATCACATTCTGTTATGTCAACTGTTTTTCTCCTCAAGAAAAATGAAAGTTTCATTACAAAAGGGAATAATGTTGAAATTTAGTAAGACATATAATACTGACAGTAAGTATTTTAGAAAACAATAGTAACAAACAGAAACCTTTCATATGGAATAATGTGTTTCCTTTGTATATTGCCTTATACTGTACAGAGAATGGAGGAAAGAAAAATTGTCAGCAAAGCTGCAATAATTTTAATTATTATTTTATTTTCCTCAAGGGAGCTCAGCTGTTCTGGAGACTTAATTGTCATTCCTACAAAAACTGAAATTACATATGTGGAATCTTTATGTACCTTATAAATATTATTATCCCACAGGTAAAATACTTGCTGGAAAAAAATGAAAAATAAAAAAATTCCAACCCATCCCCATTAAATATAAAATACTATCCTCCCAATATATAGCATTCAGCAAACAGAAGTATAAAGAGGAGTAATCAGTAAGGCAGAGTTTGAAATCACAAAAAGGCTACACAGTTTTATAGCTGTTTAAATGACACTATAATTTTATGATCAGATTCTGTGGAGTCATTATGTTGGAATTGAGTCAGAAAGAACCACTTAATTGCGTACATGAGACAGGAAGAGAACTCTCTATGAACACAAAGGCTAGCAGAAAATTTTCTTCAGGGAAAATGTTTATATCTCCCATTTTAGAATTTAGATTAATGTACATCATGTATTTGGCTTCTCTCTATGCTTTTCTTTCCCAGCATAATTTTTGCAACAGATTTGCCCTGCAGCATTTACTACCCTTGATAGTTTTCTCTCTTTCTGTCTGATTACTTGCTTAGCATAATGACTTTTCTGCTTTTTTAAATTAGTGTGGTGTCACAGGAATTAATGGCTAGAAAGTTGAGTTAAATGCAGTATTATAACATCAGTAATGCAAAAAATATACACAAAGTTAATGTAATTACATTTCAGATGTCCTTAATAACCTTTCTGAATTTTCATGGTATTTTTTTGGAGTTTAAAAATGCATTTAAAGTATCCAGAACTGTGATATGAAAATAACAAAACAGAGTTGAACAAAATTTCCCAGCAGAAATTGAAACTTTTTTTCAAGTTGGAATGGAATGAAAAAAGCCACTGCCTCATTAAAAATTTATTATTTTTTTCTGCTATTACTATCTTGACTTACTATGATATCAAATTATGATCATATAAACCATACACTCATGTAGTATTTCAGTAACAAGTATTTTCAGTAACAAGTTCTTCTAAACACTTATTCTATAAATTATGTGTGAATTGCAAATTATGCATTATTTCCTTTTATATATTTTCAAAACAGAAGGAAATTATTTGTTTTTGTTTTTGTTTTCTAAAAAATGTCTCCAATGGGTTTACAACTTACATTTCATTGTAAAGTTGGAATACTTTATATTTCATTCAAATAGAGGATGCATCTTTTTTTTATTGGAATTTGCAGTGGACACAATTTCTGATCCAATCTATGGTTTAGTCAGTCAATAAGGTTGAAAATTGTTCAATCACTGTTCCATTTGATTTTATTCAAATGTAAAAAAAAAAAAAGTAAGCATTCTCATGCGTAGATGATTTCTGATTCAATAACCACTACTGACAGTGAAGGATTTTTACTTTCAGGTCTTTATTGCTGCTGTCAGTAATAAGTTTAAGCAATATTACAGTAAAAACAAACCAACATAAAATTTCCAGGAGTGTAAAGTTTTCTTCTTTCTTCCTGACTCGTGTGAAATACAGTACTGTGAGAACTTCTGAAGGGTATAAAAAGCAGTTTAGGACATTATATGGTTAAAATTTGTAATTCCAGTCATTATTTTGAGGGAATCTTCACACCAAATCAGGAATTAACTTTTAAGGAGGAATCAGTATTTTTGTTTTATTATTTTCTGAGTAGAAAAGATCTCCACACTGTATGCCATACAAGAAGATAAATGAGTATTTCTCATAAATAAGCCACTAAAACTCTGTTCTTCTGAATTTAAAACTAGGTTAGTTCTGTTCTACTTAGTCTCTAAGCCCAGGGAAATGCAGATATGTATGTAGATGATTTGGTAATAAGCAAAATTATATTGAAGAGGTCAAATAAATGTTACATTAAAAAACATCACCTTTCACTAAACATCCCATTGGGCATATAAATACTGATACACTCATATAAATGTTTAACTGATACAAGAAAATGCAAAAGTTTATATATAATAGTCACTATACTTTTGTATAAAGGTAGCTTATGTAGTACAGCTGTGAAGAAATTATCATTAACATTCAAGTACAAGGAATACTTAATACAGTAATTATAATGGAGTCCTTGAAATAAACAGCTTGAAGAATATTAAATTGCATTCTTAAAATAGCTAATCTGAACCAGCTTTTAACTACTAGTAAGAATAACGCAGTTCTCAGAGTATTTACTATCTACCCTACTAATTACTTTAATGATTTCTTTCAAAATCCCATTATAGTGTCATGTAATCAAAAACATAATAACTAAAAACAAATGTTAATGCTCCTGGAAGAATGAGATTAGTAACGGAAGTATGAGTTAACTATTATGTGAGATATATTGTTGCATTTGTCAAACATAGCTTTGCCACTGCTCTTCAGTTTCTGATCTATGTCTGCTTCAGTTAGCTAGTAAACAGCATAATTGTTTGAACAGATAAAATATATTTTAATTAAAGGAATTAGGGAAATTTTATCAAACATCAAAATTTAGTGGAAGACTTGATCCAGGAATTTTGAAATACTAACATAGGGCCTAAATGTGCTGCTTGCTCCACCCCTTATCAACTAGTTCAGCACTATTCATTATCATATCTTTGGCTCTGGATTATGCACACAAATACAATTCTGTATTTTCCACATCTTCCTTTCTGTCAATTTTCTTTTTCTTTTTTTCTACATATGAACCTTTGTTTTTCTACATATGAATCTTCATGTTGAAATGTTGGTACTTCAAGACTTTCTGCACTTTGTAAAAATTCTTCAGTGGTTTTTCACACTATAACATCCAAAAATCTCAGCCACACCCTGAGAGTGGAACTACATTTCAGTACTCCTGTAGGCAGATTGAATTTGCTGGCCTCATGTCATTTGAAAGAAGATAAGTTTCAATTATCTTCATGAAGAGGCCTGCTAGAATGCATCTTCATTTCTATCCACTGGAAGGAAATCTACATGTGCATTAGAATTTTGAGCTAACACAAGCTCCTCTTAGGGTGCAGATAAGACAGAGCAAGACTAAATTTAGTGCCAGAATTTAAGGATGTACTGTAGGTCACACTCCCCTCGTAGGTACAGCCTTTAACTGTAGAATATGTATTGCATAGTTACATGGCACCACCTTTTATGCCACTTTTATTATGTGTCAGGGCCTTGTATGTTACACCATCACTAATAAATTGTGTTTGATAAACAGAAACAAAATGTCAAAACTCATATAATCCCCAGATCAGTAGGAATAATTGTTCTAAATCAAGGAAATATCTAACATGAATTGCCTCTCATCAGTGCCAAAGCTCAAACAATCTTTGGGATATTTCTGGGATTTAACTCACTATAACAGGCTAAACTGTGCCAGAGATCATTGCAGCACTGATGACAGTATGACTGACTGAGATGCAATCTTTGGGACCTTTCTCCTTTTATGTATACTTTTCTAACTGAATCATAACATTTTCATTATTACTATTTTTAAGGCAAATTCTGAATTTACCTTAAAATTTAGGATTTGCCTAATTTTTTTCCTTAAGCTTCTCTGTGGCATGCCCAAGAAATGTTTTTAGGAGTCAGTCAAACAGTGATTCTGAAATTGCAAGTTCAGCAAATACTGGAAAACAATTTACACAAATCAACAAGATCCCATGTCTTAAGTTTGTCAGGCAGATTAACTCACCATCCAAGACAAACTGCTCAGAAGCTGTCCACAGTAGATAGGTGGAGGGACACAGAGTGGAGATGGAGCAAAAGTGAACAACAATTGCACATCAGGAAGACCCTTCTCATGTTCAGTATTTCTTTCTGAGCATTTAACAGTCCATAGATAGCAGTCGTACTTCCCATTTTGTTTAAACACAGAAAATTAAGCAGACTCTTCTTAGGATCTCTCTCCATATTTTCCACAGGGGTTTAAGTGAAATAAAGAAATTTAATTTACCAAATCAAAATTATTTATCTGATGGATCACACAAGTACAGATAGGATCTTGCATTTATGAGTGCATTTCAAGTAGCTTATGATTCATTCAACTGAATATCACAGTTCCCTGACAATCAAAAGAATTAATTCCTGAAAAAATGGTGAACATTTTCAAATTATCTGGATACAGAGAGTTTAAAGCACACTCATGAAAGAACCATGAACAACTGCTTGTTTCATTATGTTTAATAGTTCCTGTAGCAGTTAGTCTGAATTAGGCCTGTTTGCAAGAGTTGTAAGCCTAAATCCATGAACTTGAATCAACCTGTTTTTTAAGTAGGCAATATATGAACAGCCACTTAGCCACAATTAACCTTGAATTGTTCAAGAGCTCAAGGAAACTTATAGCCAAACTATACAAACAACCTGCCAATCATCATGAAATGCAGCATGTTGAGAATCTAGAGGTATGCCTTTTGACAGCCAATAGCAGCAACAACAAATCAGAAAGCAACTATGTAGACAGATTTGACATCAAGGTGGTATAGTCTGTATAATCCTGTAACTAGAAAAAGAAAATAATTCTGAGAGAACCCAGAAAAACAGAGGCTGCGGGGAATCCCATCACTGACCAAAACAGCTGGATCCACTAAACCAACTCTCCTATTGGAATGCCTGATTGCTTCCAGGACATAGGGAAATTGAATAAGGAACCACTGAGGTGATGAACCTAACATCTCCCAGTTAGTACATTTCTCCCATTGAATAAGGAAGTCATGTCATTTCTAAAACTGCAAAGTTTGCGTGAAATGCTGAAAAAAAAGTTTGAAATCATACAAAGAAATAAACAGTAGATTAGAAAATTTCCTTTTTCATGAAGACACCTAAATCGCTAATTATATAATCAGTGTTTGCTAAAGCTTTACTACGGAAAGAAAATGGTATGCAGTATGGTGAGAAGTGATATACAATCCAGTGAGCCTTAATTGTGTTATAGAGGAACCTAATCTGGTCATAGAAAATTACATACATATGTAGGGAAATATGAAGGAGATAAAGTGCTTGATCCTACAGAGCTCATTTCCTTGAGATTGGGAGTAAATGAACAGTCGTTTGAAAGACTATCAAAGTATTGTGCTCATATTAAATAGCTATATTAAATAGCTTTATGAAAACAGATATTTTGCCTATCAGTTTGTTTTAAAATAAGTTTTAGTTAGCTCCACTCTAAACAACCATTATGAAATTATTGTAAGTCTTAGTTGTATTTCACTAAATACTCAGACATACAACCACACTAACCAAACTGACTAGGAGCTTTCATAAGAGCATTTGCTTCTAAGTCTCATACTGATAATTTTAATGTTAAGGAGAAAACAAAACAAAAGTATGCCTGTGTTTCTTATTCTGTTTTGAATTTAGAAAAGACATTTTATGAATAATCCTGATGTTCTTTCTAAGATTTTCACAGTTTTAATGAGCTTTTTGCCACTTGCCAGCGAACAAATACTACACAGTGAACAGTCTGTATTTTTGTCAGTTTCTTCCCCATTTCAATGATGCCGTATTAAATGGAGCAGCAAATTCTTTTGCTTGTTGAATATCTTCTACTTTCAGAATGTTCCATCAATAACAGTAAAAGCCAGAAATTTTAGGAAACTATTAAACTACTATTGATAAATGAAATTATTTTAAATGGTTCTGATGGCCACATGGCCAACTCCATCATTAACTTGAGTAAGTTTTATTTCACAGTTTTAGAAATATTTATATTTTTATAAATTTTGTAGTATACCTTTTTAACTTTGTGATTTGATTTTTAGCAAGAAAATAATACATCTAAATTCCAAACTATGTGTGTGGGCAGATAGGATGCATCATCTCCTTGTTTTGGTTTGTTTTGCAAGGTGATTTCACTAAATATGCTAATACATTCTTCTGCTTGGCTCTCCTTGGGCTTGGAGAGGAATTTTTCTACCCCACAGAAGTGATGCTGGGATGCAGAATGGAAGAAAAGAACTACTAAATTACCATAAAAGAGAGTAGATGGGCATAGATGATTGCATGCCTTCTTGGGGCACTGTTCAGGGCACAGCACTTTGTTCAGTATAAGGAAATAATCTGCACACATAAATTATATCCTTTAAATCTTTCTTGAACTAACAAGACATAGTCATTATTCAAGGATTAGATCTTTTAGAGATCCACCTAGATCTTCAGAACAGCCTTCAACAGTTTTCTTGATGCAAAGCACACTTAAACGTAGATGGTTTTGAGCTAATTTTAACAGTCTTTGAAAGTTTTACCTACTCCTACTTGTTTTCTCCATAAATTTTAATAAAAATCTTTTTTTTAATGAAAAGTTTTTGTTTTCCAATTTCTTAAACAAGCATTTTCTTTTTACAATTTTTAATCTATTTAATTAAACAAGATTTTTTTCTCACTAAAAATATGTTATAAAGAGTATTGATGTTTTAATAAGTGGCTCTATTTGCGTATCTTCTAGCAAAAATAACTGGTTCAAAGAGAGTGAGATTACCTAAAGACGTAGGAAAAAGAATTGCTGATCACAGCCAGGAAAAATATCCTTGAAAGACTTTTATTATTAAAACACAGAGGTTGTAAGTTGTCATAAGTATCCATCTAAAGCCACTAAAAGCAGAAAGACATATAGAATTTAATCAATCTTACTGATTTTGGGGACACACTCTAATTATTTCTTTATTTTCTCTGTGTGAACACTGTCCATTTTTCAAATTAAATTAATTACACTTTGTCCTTGTTAATATGGGCAACAATATTTAATTCCTGGTTTTCATAAATTCTGCAGTCAATATGCTTTCCCTCACATAAGCATCCAATTATAGGCTATCTCATAGCTTGTACGTGTTTTTATGCATCTGTGTGCATAGTCAAGTGTGCGTTAACTAAACATACTAAGAGCAAAAACTGCAATAACTTCTGAGTTGAGATAGTGACAGTTTAATAGGAAAGGGGGGAAAAAAGAACGGGAAAAAATAAACAAAGAAACAACAACAACCTCGTGACAAAAAATGCCTAAGCAAATGCTGTGTGATGCAATTGCCCACTAGGTGACGAATGCCCAGTCAGTCCTCAAGTAGTGGCAGCACCCACTTGGCCCATGGGATACTACTTTGGTCATTTTGGGTCAGCTCGTTTTGGGTACTCATTCTATCCCATCACAGTTCCTCGTGCACATCGAATATCCTTGCTGGCATAGAGGTGTGAGAAACCTAAACAGTCCTTGTCTCACAGTGTAAACACTGCTCAGCAACAACTAAAACACTGGTATGTTATCAGCAATACTCTCATCCTAAATCATAACACAGAACCATACCTGCTACTAGGAAGAAAATTACTTGCATCTTAGATTAAACCAGGACGTGGTGTGGCTTGAAAATCTCATAAGAACTTGGAAATATCCATTGTTTATTAAATGTAGACCAAGAGTGAGGGGAAAAAAAAAAAAAAAAAAAGAAAAAAAGGCAAGCTGATAGCTTTGCCTTTCACTGCCACTGGATTACTCATGTGTAAATTAAGCACATTCATAAAGGCAAATTTTCATGTCTAGGGCTCTAGGCTACCATTTGTGTTGTCTGATTTGCAATAAAATTATTTTCTTCATTGTGCCAATTACATTCTGAACCACTTGCAATTGCTTCCAAATAGATCATTAGCCAAGTAACAATTGCCTTGGGCAAAGAATACTCTTAACAATGCCCAAACTACTTGGCTAATGGAAGCAGTGATACTTGTTAACTGAAATTGGAGATTAGAGAGAGATCTTTAACAAGAGACTTACAATTTTTTTTTTTTTTTTTTCAAGTGTAATTTTTGGTTCCGGGTATGTTATAATTTCAGTATTAGTGAAATGAGATTAGCATTAGTACTGAATCATTTGTTTTGGAATATTTGATATCCTGTAAACTGAATGCATCAGGTACTGGTTACCTGCAGTTTTATTTTAATACTATTGATTTATATATAAGGAAAGTAATTACAAACCTAGGTAAATGCTAAAAAACCACAGTCTTAAATTGAAAAAAGAAGCCGGTTATACTAAAATATATATTCTTGTGTATGTGTATAAAATATGTTTGGTTGATTTTCTGTAAACAAGATTCTAAGTGTGGCAATAGTTGAAATAAATGTTTCTTGAATATAGGACAAAATATATAAATAACAAAGTAATATTTCTTTTGTAATCTGTACTAATTTCTTCTATCTTGCATTTTTAAATAATCCAGATTTTAAACACTATAGAGAACATACACTAAGAATTAAATAGAAACAGAGACTTTGTAATTGCTATGAGCTTTAGCACTTTTACCCTATTTTACACATAATTACTCCATATCCACTTCCATTTCCATTTAATCTGAGAAAACAGGTATATCAGCTGGCCATCTGCCAGCTTACAATTAAGAAGGAAAAGTCACACACTAACACATCATTCTCCTCAATGCATTGATAGGGACTCCAGAAAAGATGCCCTTGAACTCTTCATTTTGCCTAGATATTCTGGGAAAATTTCCTTCCAGAATTATTACTAGCCTGACTGTGTAGCTCCTGGCTCTCCCGTTGTACAGACTATACTGCAAGATTGTAAGCAAAAAAATAAAAGTATACGTATTCCTCTCCTCAGGACCTGGCAGCCTTCAGTTCTTTCAGTGTAATGCATTAGCAGAAATCTCTATCCATGCCTGCCTCTAGGGCATGGGTAAGGTCACAGAGACAGGAGGTTGTGGCTTTGTTTATGAAGTCCACTGTTTCCGGGGGAAAAAAAAAAAAAAAAAAAAAGCTGCTCAATCTAGCTATAGCACTTTGAGGTTCAGATTTCTTTTATTCATATCCTGGGCGAAACTGAGACACTGTGGCCTTACTGTAATGCTATTTTGGATATATATTTATATATTTTTTAAAAAATTTGCAGAATTACCTAACATAATATTAAAAATTAAGATAGAAACTTGTCCCAAAATTCGGAAAGGAGTTTCTAAGTCCTTCTTTTGCTGTTCCTGCTACTTACCAGGCCAAACATTGAAAATTGTTAAGAAATGTTGGTCAGTGACTTCTTTTAGTGTGTAATATAATAGGGTATAGTACTAAGATAGCATAATATAGTACAATATAGTTTTAAAGAATTATAACTAATAAGCTATTCTGGCATAAAGCACATGATATTCTTAATATTATTGAAAAAAATTTGTATGTGGCCAATAGATTAATATTTAGATAATCTACAATGCAAATTGGATGGAAAAATCTAAATATTATACTTCAAATATGTCTTGGTATTGAATTTAGCCCAGCCCACTAAGTTTAGTGTAGTTATGTTTGAATAATTGTCTTTCAAGTAATTTTCAAGTTGTTGGATCCTTGTGTGCATAATGTGTTAGACACGCTTCTCTCCACAATAAGTCAGTGGGAATATTATTAAGTCTAAATGTCACTACAGCCATTTTAGTTTATGGAACAAGCTAGTCAGTCCTGTCGGACTTTAAACATAAGCATTACTGACGTAAGTTATGAGACACTTATTATGCAAGGTAATAAGGAGCAGTCCATGCAGTAACTCACAGAAAGAGCCATGAGCAAACAGATGAAATTTAGTCAAATCTCACAGTAATTTAAAGGTTGATTCAGCTCATGCTACTGTAAACCTCCACATCTAAATGACCGTGTATTATTTTGAGATTCTATTAAGATTGTTAGCAGCGCACTAGCAGGTTTCAAGTGTGTGGAAGGAAAGGTTCATGGAAGGAAAATTTTCCAGCCTTTATGAGAAAGTATACCTGTGATTTACCATGTCAAAAGCCAGTGTGAAATATATGAGAAAGTTCCAGAATTAAACAAACTTACCTTCTAATCTAATCATTCTGATGGAAAACACTTATAGATCAGATAGTCTGATACTTTGAAATAAATGTTCAAATTAGTGTGCATTTTACTCTAAGCTGTGATATCTTATTTAAAGACAGATGTGATGGCTGTCTTTTGAAATTTGAGCACAATATTTGTGTTTCATGGAAAAAAATCCAAAAATTTTTGAATATGTAATAAATCATTGTTAAAATTTGTTTGGTTTTTTTTTTTTTTTTCCCCCAAAGGTGCTATAATGCTTTATTATCTTCATAATTTGGGGCTAATTAATGATTATGGTAGTTTTTGTAAAATAATTAAATGAATACTCTGAAACATGCTGATGAGGAAGAAGGTAAAAAGCATTTTCAACTAATCTCTGAGCTTTGATTTGTGCAGAAAGACAGACACATAAAACACTGAAAAAAATGATAAATTATTAAATGATTTAACAAGAATGATCTCAATTTTGTACAAAGAAAATTTGCCTCAACAGTCAGGGGTACTATGCTCAGATCATAATTAAGACAATAAAGTTAATGGAGTCTAGACAGCTATTCATCTTAACATCCATTTGTTCTTTATTGTGTATAAGTGAAAGTTCAATATGGCATATAGACTCCTGAATTTTGGTGTTCTTATATGGATCCCAAGCTAAAACTGGAAGCACTAAAACTAGGTATTTCTAGACATTCACTAGACAATTATGTGCAGAATTCTGTCTCAAATTTGTGTTTCACTTCCAACTAGTAATGGAAAAACGTTAGATACTTTCTGTTGTTTTGTTAAAAATATAGCTACTTGAATAAATTTATGCATTAATATATCAACAGAATATGAGTTATCGTTTCAGTAATAACACCAATAAACCACATCTATAATTATTTTTAAAATCTCCTTTCCCAAATTTAGAATTTATTTAACAATCTGAGACAGAGATACAATATAATAGTTTTAAGGTATTTTATTCTATATACATCTTTCTGATTCTTGTTACCCTTAGATTTCCATGCATAAAGGCAGTGTAGTACTTCTTGGATGATGTTTCTATCATTTTCTTTCAGAACTGTGGTTTGATTGCTGTCTTAGCACACTGGATGATGATAGATTTTTTGGTACGTTTCCAATCATTTTTAATATATATATTTTTCTTGTCTGTGTCTTTCTAAGGCGTTTAACAAGGTCTTCTTAGCCTTTCAGGTTCAATGAGTATGTGAAAGTTGCAGCAATGTCAGTTTCCAATCTCATGTCTTGAGAATCAGAGGAAATTGAGGTGGTTAGGGGCTGCTGGGCAGCAGAGAGCTATTACAGTTTTTTAAAAAAATGTAATAATAACCTTGGCTCACTAAAGAAGGAAGCAAGAGAATAGAGAACTCAGCTCACAGCTGAGCAAAGAAATATTGACTTCCCAAAAGCAAACAGTACATTCAAAACACAGAAGTTTTCTCAAAGTAGTTCAGAAACTGAATCAGATTTACAAACTTCCTAGGAGTCAACTAAATTAATGATATGAGATTATTTCTTCACTGTAACACTACAGGATTTCAGATTGCAGAAAGATCCTGGTAGATCATTTTTCTTTGGCTTTCTTCCTCTTTATTACCTTTGAAACTTGCACAGTGTTATTTAAAAAGCTAAATCATATGATGTCTAAAGTGGGACATCAATTGAGAGACTGCATGTAATTAATGAACATAATTTTAAGAATATCAGGGACAAGTAACATCAGCAAAGTATTTGGTGACTGAATTAAACATGTAATCATAGGAAGAAAATAAAAAACGTAAGAAAAATATTATATATTTTCAGACTGTGCAGTGTTTTTTATTAAAAATAAAAAAGAAATAGTTGTGGTTGCCTATGCTATCAACTGTTAGAAATCACCACAACATCAAAACTAGGATAGACCATATGTTATAAATTTGTGTGATAATACTATGCAGAATAGTAATTTCATCCTGTAGAAATACGACACAGCTCTACATTACAATGTTGTTTCTTTCTACTGGCAAAAAATGATTTTGATTATTTTGAAGAACAATGTCAGAAAAATGTCAACTTAAAATGAAAAGTTAATATTACTGTGACGGTGAAAAGATTTCAGTTGTAATGACAAAAATGACTGCTTATGATGGACACTGCACATGTAGACCCCTGTATAGCATACTCCTCTGTTTCATACAAAGAAACCCCTAACTGTGACAATGTGCAGTGGAGGTCAGGGTTCCAGTTCCTATTTTGTAACATCACTTTATTTCCAAGATTGAAGAGAAGCTACCAAGTGCGATTGTAAAGAAATAAACAAACAAAACAAAACCAGAAAATTATATCTTGAATGTAAAAAAAAGTGAGAGATCTGGAATCTGTACCAGATTGTAAGAGCATTGTCTATCCATAACATATTTAGTCCAGAAAAACCATTTTATTAAGGCACTGAGAAATAAATTGTTTCAGTTTGTTCCTTACTCATTCAGAATTCTACAACTGACCTGGCATTTTTTAACATCATGCATTTTATTTAACGTGTGTTTGACATTTGGGTAAATTCTGCCAGGGGAATTTTTAGTTGTCAGTGCCTTTAGCCATTCAGAGCTGGCTTTCCAGTTCGCGCATTTCACAAGAAATACCAAAGGACAAAAAAGGACATTTTGACTGCTGTAAATAGGAACCTAAATGACCTATTAAGTAAATATCCCTCCTCATAAGAACATGGTTTATTACTAAGTTTGGAGACAGTGTTCCCATAGCCATTACACTGAATGCTTGTGTGATATTGACTTTTATAGTAATACTATACAAAGTGCGTTTGATTTAATTTGACATGAAAACAGAAGTAAAAAAAAATCTTGCCTTCTGATTTTCCCTTTTATCTCTATCAGAGTAGCAGCAGCCTTTTCTTGGTAAATGATTTGTCTTTTAGTCAAAAACCTATGATAAAAATTAGATGAGAAAATATACATATAATCCACTCAGAAATGAAAGGCCTGCTGAGAAGATTCAGACTTAAGGAAACAAGGATGGAAGGTGTGTATGGGAACTACTGAATCACGGCCTGAACCTCTGATTGATCACCTGAGGCGAGCCATGAGTCAGCCAGAGGAGCACAGGTGCAGGCAATTCACCTGTGCTGCCGGAAGTGTGCTCCTAGACCTATTTAAGAGCTGGCTACCAGTGGGGAAGGATCTCTTCTGGAGATGGTCTCTATTGGTGTTTTGTGGTGAGCCCAGCTGAAGGGTAAGCCTCCCATTTTATTCTCTTTTGTTATCATTGTCCACTTTGCCTAACTCTCTTGATTATATTGTAACATCTTGATATCCATTGATTATACAGGTGTATAATCAATGAATATTAAGATGGTACAACTACGAAATAAACAAGAGAGGCAGGCAAAGCAGATTACAATAATGAAAAGAGAATAGATAGAAAGCTTACCCGTACCCTGGGCTTGCTTATGAAACTCCCGCAGAGTGGATCTCCAGAAGAGATCCTTCCCCACAGGTAGCCAGCTCTTAAATGGGTCTGGGAGAGGTGGAGCCAGGCTCCACCCCTTCCAGCAGCACAGGTGAATTGCCTTCATCTGTGCTCCTCTGGCTGACTCATTGCTCGCCTCAGGTGATCAATCAGAGGTTCAGGCCTTGATTCAGCAGTTTCCATACACTCTACCCCTTCACAGTATGAACCAATGATCAGGTTGACTAAATACAGAGATGCGCTATATCGCGACACTTATACAATTTCCATTGTGACACATGTTGGTACAATTCAAGATGAGTGCTGATCAGTGAATGTCCATATTCTTTTATGGGCCAGTGCTTGATGATGCTCCTGGAGGCACGTGATTGTGAGGTGCAGGTCTGTCCTATGTTCCATCAGTCCCATGTAGACATCACCAGGTGTTGCACGTGATCTGACAGTAACACTGGAACACTTTGATGGCATTTCATTTCTTCCAGTGATCCTGAAGGCTCAGAGCGTCATGGGGACCAATAAAGATGTTTCGGGGTACCACGAGGGGAAGGTCTGCTCTCCGGGGCAAGATACAGGCCGTATTTCTATCCTGGGTCAACATTTCTGCTTGTACTGGGGCATGTCCCAGCCGCCTGTACCACACCTTCTGGCCAGATGTCTGTGACTATATAAAAATACCAAGCACCAAAGGAGATGTCCTGATCTGCCATAGGATGTAACCAATGGGCAATGTTCTCAGATGGTGAATTCTCAATCCATTGAACTCGGGCCAGTGTGTCGGCTTCATCGTTTCCTGGTGACTGGTAGGTTCCTGGTAGGGGCTGATGACCAGAAACATGGTAGACATGTACAGTCCTGTGTCTGACTGTATTCCATGTGTCTTATCACATGTCCTTGCCCCAGATCAGCCGGGCATGGATAGTCTATTCCTGGGTGGCCTGTGCAATCCAAAGAGCCCCCGGTACACAGCCCAACTATCTGTGCAGATATTCAGGACACCATCACCAGGTTCCTTGGTTATAACCATCCACACGGCTCACAGTTCTGCCCATTGGCTGCTCTGACCAACCCCCTTGTCAAACCAGATTGTCTTGGTAGAAGGACGGTATGCTATTGCTTTCCACTTGCTCAGGTTGCCCTTGCTGGACCCCATCTGTGTACCAGGCATCTTCAGGGACAGGATATTTTCCCTCCTGAATGGGACTCTTATCTGGTGAAGCGACCAATATTTCTTTTGGTGCATCACTGTGATACATCACTGCGCCTAGGATCTTCTGAAGTTCTTTCAAGAGTGATGAAGACAGACTGCTCCTTTGGCTGAGGCAGGTGACCCATTGTGCCACTGTTTGTGCTTGGGCCACCCCTGTCTTAGGAAGGTGGGTCAGATCTTGCCTGTTGGAAAGCGTCCTGTTCTGTTTTACCCCAATCCCATAGCTGCCCCTTTTTTGTGAATTTGTACTGTGGCCTTAGCAGCTGCGCTAGGTGAAGTATAGAAGAACACCAGTAATCCAGTATACCTAGAAACTCTTGAAGCTACTTCAATGTTGTAGGGACTGGTGTCTCGCTCCAATTTATAGGAGGGAGAGGAGGTTCTTTTAATATCTGTATACCTAGCGTGAGATTAAGAAGCAACGGTTCAAATGTTGGTCCGACCAGTTTATTATAGATCTTAATTAGGGAAATGGGGAAGGGGAGGACGGATACTGTTATGAGTTAGGGTAATGGGGAAGGGAATGAGGGCAATAGAAAAGATAGAAAAGAAGCAGCAAGGAGTCTTTATAGGAAGCAAGAGGGACATAGTCACCACCATGGATCCAGCGTGGCTCGTAGTTCAGTCTTTGATCTTCAGTAGTGGTGGGTCATCAGGCAGAGTTGCTCTATTGACGATGATGACGACCATGGCGACGATGGCCCCTTTTCAATGCTTTCAAAGGGGTCGAGTCAGCTGTCTTTGGAGTGGCAGCTTCTGGCTCTGGGGCCTCAGCAGGAAATTCCTTTGTTCTTATCTTTCTGGCCTTGCCAGCAGATAAGAGGAAGCAGGGAGGTGCCAACTTGTATCTTGCCTTCACAGGATACAATGGCATTGTCCCCCAGTCTCCCATAGCAAACAGGAGTTATTTGGTCACAGGCTAGACCTTTTGCCAGCAAACAGTCCTGAGCAGTATCTTCTGAAGGCAAACAGCTCCAAAGATGTAAAATTGTCCACACAGTGATGTTGATTGCTACACAACACCCATCACTTGCCTCCTCAACAAATCATTCAGAGTCTTATCACAAGAAAAACCTCAGGAAGCAAGCTTTGAGCCAAAAAACAAAGAAGGATTGTCACAACTGGGAATGCCTGAACCTTATCTATGACAGCAGTGGGTAGTATTTCAGTCTTTCTTGACCAAAATACCCCCAGGAATTTTACAGACAGGCTCAGATCTTGCACCTTTTGGGGATTTATAGCCCATCCCCTCTGTTGTAAATAGGCGGTTAATGAATCCACCGCCTGTCCTACTGCCTCCAGTGAGTTGGATGTCAGCAAGAGATCATCAATATAATGATATGTTAACATCATCAGGTTTTTTCCAGTTAGCCAGGTCACGCACCACTAGATTATGACAATACATTGGTGAATGCACATACCCCTGTGGCAGGACCTGAAAGGCCCACTGCCTGCCTCTCCACATAAACGCGAACTGATCTTGTGATTCCTCAGCAATTGGGATACTGAAGAATGCATATGCTAAATCTAGGACACAGTGATAGGTTTCTATCTTCCTACTCAATGTGTCCATTAGGGAGGCAACATTGGGTACAACTGCATGAATAGGCAGGGTAACCTTATTTAATTCTCTGTCATCCGCTGTCATTCTCCATGTGCCATCCAACTTTCGCACTGGCCATATGGGAGAACTATATGGGCTGTGTGCAGGTCTTATAATGCCCACTTTTTCTAATTCTTGCACCTTTTTTGATATTTCGTCCTGCCCACCCGGGAGTCTACACTGTCTTACGTCAAAAATCCAGCGTGGTTTCGGCAGGCAAATAGGCCCATCCTTCGCATGGCCTGCACTGCCCAGATACTGATACATCTCTGTTGAAGTTTGAATTCTCCCATGTTTGTTTGGAGAGCCAGACCCCATAGAATATCTATGTCCAAGATGTATTCCTGGACTGGGGCAATAGATAGCTTATACTCCCAGAGTGGGAGACACCCAACCCCCAGTTTTAACCATGTTTGGGTGACAGGATTAGTTTGTCCCTCAAAACCACCAATCATCACTCTGTCTCCATGAAATTTGTTCGGATCTCCGTAGATAATTGATGTTTCTGCTCCAGCATCAACAAGTGCCATAACTCTCTGGATGTTTTTCTGGGACCAGAATATTGTCAACTCTACATAGGGCCTCTGGTCCCTTCTGGAGGCCCTAGGGGGATTAACATCCCTCATCACGGCATGAAGTGTGCCAAAGTCAAGTCTTTTGCTTCAGGTGGCTCAGGCATTGTAGCCCGGGACACCTGAGGGGACTTCATTTTTCTATTGGGAACAATGAAATCCTCTAAATTCCACGTCATTGTCGGTACTGTTCCTATAACTCTTACCCTTGGTTTCTCAGGGTAGTTTTGGAATCTCTGATTTTCTTTTAGCTTTCTCCACAGCTGAAGGAGGGTGTGGATGGGCTGGTGGTCAATCTTTGCAAATTGGAACCCCGCCCGAATAAAGTTGTTAAACATTTGTTTTCGTGAGACCCTCATGGGCTCCAACTGAGAGCTCCACACAGGTGGCCTCTTGGTTTTAACTACTGGAAGCACCTCTCCTTCTTCTATTACTTGGATATCGCGCCTAGTGCGCAGATGCGCTGTCTCCCCCAGATCAACTACTAACTGGGCAACCTGTTGTATCACAGCTTCTGAGGTCACGAGAGTGTTTAACATAGAAACTAAGGTCCTATATAGGTGAGAAGGGGCCTGTTGTAAGATTAAATCTCACATACCTGCTGAAAACTTCACCATATCTGGGATTTTGAATGAGTCCTCGTATACCACTTCTCTCATGCCTAATTCACGAATGTAATTTTGAAGGTCCTCCATGGAGGACCATAATCCTGTGTTTAATGGAATATCTGATTTGTTTGGCCAAACAAACGTGGTATGCTGCCATTAGCCAGTCTATTATTGAATGGTTCTCATTGTTATACTGAACAGTAACATACAATCTCTGCCTGAGAGCAGGGTGTACTGTCATGGTGGCCAATTTTAATATTTCTGGCCTATTAACCATGATGCTTTCTCTTCCACCCCTGAATCCCATAATCTAAGTAACCATGTGGGTACACTCTCTTTCGGCCTCTGCCGAAATCACCGCACCATATCCATTAGTTCTGTTGGTGTGTATGGCCTAGCCATTTTGTGTAAATGCGTTTCGGAAGGGGTCCATTGGTCAGGAGGCACCCCTGCCAGTCTATCTTGTACTTTCTTTGTCTTTTGAGTTATAATAGGACTGAGTTCCAAGGAATCCATCATAAGTAGAACCTCTAGATCTGACTTAGAGTTTTTGTTTTCCTGTTCAACCAGGTCCATTACTTCAGAGGTGTGGTTATTATCTATTGAAATACGGCGGACCTGACCTAGGGACTGTAAAATTGTTTTTTTTCCCTGTTAATATGTTAAGTTCCTGTTCCAGTTTTTCAATACGAGCTTTTAATAGCTGATTTTCACTTTCTAAGGTTTCCAATCTTATCTCATCTTGATTTAAGGCATTTAGCAATGGCCATGCTACTGTGCATGCAACTAACTGCCGTTCTTTTGTGGTTAGGATGACTCTGTCTAATCCATGAAAGTATTCTGTCATGTGGAATGGGGGAAATATTCCCCATAGTACGCAGGGGACCCCATTTCTCAACTATGGTTGTTAATTGGTAATAAGGAGATTCCAGAAACCCTCAAATCTGTCCGGGGATCATTTTATCTAGGGGAATGATGTTCTCCCCCCTGACCCACTCATATATGTTCCACAGAAAAAGCCATGATATGAAGTATATTTGGCCTGCCTGGCTCACCAATCGTACAATCAATGAATATACAAATGATATAGAATATTCGAGAGGTTAGCTTACGTAATTACTATACTAGAGCAGAAAAGGACACTCACTCTATCCTGGGCTTGTGTAGGAAACTCCAGTGGAGTGGGGGGAAGAAAAAAAAAAAAAAAAAAAAAAAAAAAATGTCAGCTCTGGGTCTAGGAGAGGTGGAGCCAGGCTCCACCCCTTCCGGCAGCACAGATGAATTGCCTTCACCTGTGCTCCCGTGGCTGACTCATTGTTCGCCTCAGGTGATTAATCAGAGGATCAGGCTGTGATTCAGCAGTTTCCATACATACGTCTACTCATGCCATGCATTTTTTTCTTTTGTCTTTGAAATAGCTAATCTACAAAATCTGTATTGCACTGAAAACCTTATTCCTCTAACATATGGCTTTTGTATACAGTATACTACCTTAATTATTTGAATTATTTTTCTTGATGAAATATATTGTGGTGCTGAAGAACACATTCACTGTGAATGAAGCCTAGATGAATCTAAGCCTCTTTATTTGGAAATCTGACATAAATTGTTTGCACTTTGTTTTCCTAATTGACTTTTTGTTATAGGGTAAGAGGGTTTGGGGGGGATTGCTTTATGTTTTTTTGTCATGCTTTGTTTTTTTTTTTTTTTTTTTTTTTTTTTTTTTTTTTTTTCCTTTTAATGTTGTTGAGCCAATACATGATACAAAAAATATATTAAGAGAACTTCTGCAGAATACAAACTGCTTCTAATCTCATTTATTTCTAGGGGAAGAGAATAAGAATTGGTCATTAGAAGGTCTAATTTAATGATCAAATGAAGATATTAACTACAATGAGAACAGTGTAGGATCTCAAGACATTGTTTTCATTTCCACAGCTATTTTCATTCTGTATTATTGTTATTTTGGAATATCTACCTGTTCTGGTTTTTGTGTGCGTGTGTTTGTGGTTTTTCTCCTTTTTTTTTTTTTTTTTTTTTAATTTTTTTATCATCTACTGCTCTCACATATCCTAATGCTTCTTTTTATGCTTATAATTTGATGTAAGGTAAACAGATTTCAGATCAAATACATAACTCTATGCTGCAATCAGGTATGGCCTAGACAAGCATCAGAGGGATAGCATTATTTCAGTCTCATCTCACTCCTCCTTCCCACTGTTACTTCTCAGAAGAAATATCAAAATACCAAATCTTGTAGCTATTTATTTGGTTGTTTCTGGACATCAAATGGACATCAAGCTTAGATTTGAGAAGGAAATAACCTCAACTTACGACAAATTAATCTGTATTTTTGCTTCCTGTTTGGAAAATATTTAAATACATTTTATTCACTATTGTTTTATTCAGTGTTTGTATGTCTGTTTGTTTTTTAATCAAGCATATAGTATGACTGCAAGTCTCTTTGTTGTAATATCATGGTCAGTATAATTGGTAAATTATTTGACTTCAACGTCACATGAACAATAAAATACTTTTGATCTTATTCTCTGCACAATCATTGTTTCTTCCAAAAATGTGTCTGCTCTGTGGAGTAAAAAAGGAAAGCACATGAAAGGTGACATATATAACATTCAGTGTATCATTATAAATTCAGTAATTAGGGTAAGCCCATTAGATCACTCTGCATGGACTCTCTATTTGCTTATAATAAACTAATCTTGTACTAGGTAACATGTACAAAAGCATTCAGGATTGTGCAGTGGTGCTTTTCCACGGCACCAGAGTAATCACAAGTCATTTTTCAAATCATCAATTGGCATGAAACTATGAGAAAAAATAAAGTGGAATTAATAAAAAATAAATATATTTTTATCAAATAATTAAGCATGAAGAGGAAGAATAAATTAATAACAAATTGATCACATTTTTATTTTTAATGTATTATTTTATCTTATCTTTCAAATATGGAAGATTTAACTTCATATGACACCAACTAAGTTTATAGTTCCATGTGAGCTGATAATGCTGTCTCTACAACGATATTTTCATTTGTTTATACCTGGGATGCCACATTGGACTTTGTGACTAGTATTAAAAAAAAAATGCTGTAAGAAACTTTCAGATGAATGGTTAAATATGTTGTTTCTTCTATTGTTTTAGAGGCATGGTAGAACTCACAGAGAGGGAGAAAAAGAAGGAAGAAAGAAAATAAAGGGTTATGCTACTCCACAAATCAAAATTAACAGGTTTTTTTGGCCTTTTTCATACAACCTTAAACATGTTTAGTGCTTTTTCTTTCTTCACCTTTTTTCTTTCTTCTCTTTGACATTTACACTTCTATATAATGCATAAATAATACACATTTTAAACACAATTTCCCTGTCCGTATGACAGTATGACAGATGATTTCCTCCATTAATTAAAGGCAAAATTCATAATAATTGGTGAGCACATAATGTTTTTACAAAACATTCACAATTAAAGGAAGTGTCCTATATTTATCTTTTTAAAATAGCGCATTTGGACTCTGCTACTTAGCTCCTAGCTAATCAGCTTCTACACAGAATGCTCCTGAGTAGATTGCTTTTCTCATTCTAAGCAGTGTGTTCTCTTTTACTCCTTCATTATTATCTATTTATTTATTACAGCATGTCAGATTTTATTTTCTGTTACCATTGCATTCCTGCTTTGGACTATTTTGTTCTAACTTATGTCCTCCTGTCCTATCATCTTTTCTTCCCTTTTTTATACAATATGTCTTGACTGCTGCTTGCCTACCCTATTATCTTTCTCCTGTCACCTCAGATCTTTGTTTCATCATTTTTTTCTACTCCTTGTATTTCCACTTTTATGTCTTATTTTCCCTTTCTGAAGGAATATCTCACCATCTGACACTGTTGCCTGCATTTTTCCTCAATAAAGATCCTTTATTCTGGTTCTACATTCATCAAAGCTTTGTCACTTGTATTTCTCTTTTACTGCCCAATGATTTTTTTTTCTACTCTACCATTTAATTTATATTTGTAAGTGTATGATGATTTATTTTCTGCACTTTGAAAAGCAAGAACATTCATGAACATCCATTCATCTTACCTATTTTAGATTTCTACAACATTAATGATTACAACTTTTTTGATCATGTCATTCTCCTTTTACAGATAAAAGCAGAACATAGAGAACAAATATATAGTAGACAACTGAGATGCAAATACCCACAATGAGTTTTTCTTCTCTATAGGTGTCATTCCTTGATTTCAGAGTTTTCCTCACTTCAAATGAGGAAAAGTATTCAACATTTGCTGCTTGTAATGTCAAGGGACATTTCTGCATAGGACCACTCACAATTAAAGACATATCTGTAAAATATTTTCCATGAAATTAAATTGTCCAATTGTAAATTGTAAAGCAAATATATCTCTACACAGCACAACATATATTTAATCTCATGTTTTTTGCCTGCATTTTCATTCCACTTCGCACAGAGTAATCTCAATCCTCTGTGTTTGGGACATGACTGATGAGGCCACTACATTTTTGTGGACTGCTGAATTTTTCTTTCTTTCAAAAAGGCTATTAAAAGATATTGTGAGCTATTCTCACACAAAAAAAAAATCAAGTTGTGGTCACATATTCTGGAAATTTAGAAGCTCTCTCAAGCCTGCTAATGTAGGCATCATTCATACAGAGTGCAAAGTCTGTTCTAAATTTTTGTATAAATTTCTAGAACTTTAAGAAACACTTAAATTTCTTCTTGGATCTGATTCACAATGGATTGTAGTCTGTAATTACCTACACCAAAATTATGAATGGGAGCTTATGGGCAACATTACTCGAATCATGCATTAAGTTTTCAGAATCTCTTTCATACACCTATATCCTTCTTCACCCTTTTCATACATGCCAAACTTTATGGATAGCGATGCAGTACTGCAAGTAGCTCTTTTAATTTCTGTTTAAGAAGAGCATACCTCAATGTGCTTACATGCTGGCTCTAATTGAACATGCATTTCTCTATAATAATTCATGCTGGATAACAATGAATTTATGCAAAAAGGATTAGGAGATATATCACTTGGTGCGTTGTTGCAAGGATATATTTTCTGGCTTATTATTTACATATACCTTGGGGGAAAAAAAAAAAGAAAAACACAACACAAAATGAAAAACAAACACATTATTCGTTCCTCAATAGAACTGAGGCAGTTCTTTTCTATTTTCTTGATGTGTTTAGAAGTATATGTGTTTGGACATTTGTAAATGTCATATATGTATGAATACATAAGCATAAATTGATAACATGCAACCTCAGGCTTTTAACTGAAGTGTCTAACTTACAAGGCAAGGGGGCTGATTTATACTGTAATGCTCAGGTTCAGAAATAAGTGCATAAATATTTACAGTATACTTTGAACATAGCAAGATTTTAGTATTTTCTGTTTTCTAGTGTCTCTGCAGTGACTATGTGAATACACTCAATCCATTACAATTAATTAATTACTTGAATATTTTTTTGGTTTGTAATAGTCAGTTACTGTATCTTCCTTAAACCAATGTGCAAAAAGTGGTTTTTGATTGAAATCCCACCACAGACAGAACTCAAACAATCTAGTAAGCACTATATTCTGTATCCCTGTTGGTTAGACCATACTGCATCCTAATTATGACAGACAGGTAAACAGATAAGAAATTATATTTATTAGTTTTTTTATGCATCCAGAGTTGAAATGTGTATCAGCATTTGTATCAAAATCAAGAAAACCATTAGGAATACTTTGACATAATACTAGTCAACAGGTCTTGTTTATAATTTATAATGATAGAGATGTTTGAGTTTTGGGTTGCACTGAAACACAGAATAAGCCAAACCTGCTAATCACATCAGGAAAAACAAACAAACAAACAAACAAAACAACCAACCAAACAAATTCTCTTAAAATTAGAAGCTTCTGACAATCTAGATTCAAATAAACCATTAAATTCTACCCATTTGTGGCTCATTCAGGAAATTCAGTTGCTGGAGTTGGTATATTATGCAAAACACATTTTGCCCAGTATAACAGAAACGTGCTTTGTGGTTGGCAAAGCAGTGATGAAAATAAATGACATCCACTGTCCACCCTGTATGGTACTTTCTGACAGTTTTTCAAGATTATATAACTTCTCTTGTGATTTATTTGAAAGCTTAAGGAACAGTTACTGAAAAAGATGCCAGTCTGTTCTGTCTAAATAACAGCCCTAAATTTACATATATGAAAGGGAGAAATTCAGATAGCACTGAAGGCTGAAATTAATGTTACACAGTGCATGTGTAGGGAGCATACAATGGAGAAGAAAGTGTTTTATTTCTTGCAGATAAATTAAACCATTTTTAAACCATTTCTTCAAAAACTCATTTAAAAATATTATTCCCCTATCACTCTGAGATTCAGTGAATTTTTACAGAACAATGGTACTAGTTTTAGCTTCTTTGAACAAGTTATTTGAACTAGTTATTTGGATTAGTTATATTTTCTTTGGACAAGCATACAGTCATTAATATACAAATATAGGCTGGGCAGAGAATTGTTTGAGAGTAGCCCTGAGGAAAAGAATTTGAGGGTGTCAATTGATGAAAGACTCATCATGAGGTGGCAGTGTGTGCTCACAGGCTAGAAGGCCAAAGGTTGCATCAGGAGAAATGCAGTCAAGGGAGATGATTTTGTTCCTCCATTGCAATGAGACCTCACCTGGAGTACTGTGTCCAGTTTCTGGAGCCCCTAGTGCAAGAAGGACATCAAGCTCTCGAAGGGGGTCCAGAGGAGGGCCACGGAGATTGTCAGAGGGCTGAGGCACCTCCCCTTTGAAGATAGGCAGATTGCTGTGGCTGCTCAGCCTGGATAAGAGAAGGCTCTGGGGGGATCCTGTAGCAACCATCCAGAACCTACCTTGTAGAGGCCGTACAAGAAAGCTGAAAAGGGACTTTTTATAAGAGCATGTAGAGACAGAATGAGGGCAAATGGTTTTAAACTGGAAGAAGGTAGATTTAGCATGGATATTAGGAATCTTTACTGGGAGGGTGATGAGACACTGAAACAGGTTGCCCAGTGAGGTTGTGGATACCCCTCCCTAGAGGCATTCAAGGCAAGGCTGAATGGAGCTTTGAGCAACCTGGTCTACTGGAACGTATCCCTGCCTGTAGCTGGGGGGATGGAAATAGATGATCTTAAAAGTCCCTTCCAATGCAAACCATTATATGATTCTATGATTAATGAAATGCATTTTAAATCAGATTTTTTGAAATTATTAAACAAAATTGTGAATTGCACACTATAACAATTTCATTTTCATTAAAGAATCCACTTTTGTTTCCTCTGCCAACCTGTGCTAAACCTGTCATCGTTAATGTCATTCAAAAATATTTCAGAATATATCTTGACGGGTGATTTCAACAGGAAAACTAGGACATGCAGCACTTACTAGCAATATACTTTATACCTTTCTACTATAATAGAAATTCATACTGATCAGTTAAAAATTTGTTAAGTATCTGCTAACATGTCAATAATAATTTGGTACAATTATGATAGTATCCCCACACCATAAGACTTTTTATGGCTTCAAACAAGGAAAAGTGATAAAACCAAGCTCATCAGTTTTCAGTTAGCTAGTGAGACAATCTGACCTGATATTATCTTCAGGTACGTTTAAATATTTGTGTTTACATATATGCAAATAATATATTTATATTTTTTAAATTATAAGTAATATACTTTAATGTCAGAGACCCTTTACTCTGACAAATCTCAGCACTGTACACTGTACTCAGCACTGTACTACAAGCCGGTGAGTCTCACCTCTGTACCTGGGAAGATCATGGAACAGATCCTCCTGGGTGACATGCTTGATCACATGAGGAATGGGCGTGTGATCCAAGACAGCCAGCACAGCTTCACCAGGGGGAAGTCATGCTTAACCAATTTGGTGGCCTTCTATGAGGGAGTGACGGCATTGGTGGACAAGGGAAAGGCGACCGATGTCATTTACCTGGACCTGAGCAAGGCCTTTGACATGGTCCCCCACCACATCCTTATCTCCAAATTGGAGGGAAGTGGACTTGATGGGTGGACCACTTGATGGATAAGAAATTGATTAAATGGCCGCAGATAGAGGGTGGTCATCAATGGTTCTATGTCCAGGTAGAAGCCAGTAACGAGCAGCATCCCCCAGGGGTCTGCCTTGGGACCAGTGCTCTTTAACATCTTTATCAATTACATTGATGACAGAATTGAGTGCACCCTCAGCAAGTTTGTCAATGACACCAAGCTGACTGGTACGGCTGACATGGTGGAAGGAAGGGATGCCATTCAGAGGGACCTCAGCAGGCTGGAATGGTGGGCCCAGGTGAACCTAATGAGGTTCAACACAGCAAAGTGCAGAATTTTGCACTTGGGCTGGAGGAATCCCAGGCATCTATACAGACTGGAAGGAGTGGTCCTTGAAAGCAGCCCTGTGGAGAAGGACTGGGGGTCTTGATAGATGAAAAGCTTAACATGAGCCAGCAGTGTGCTCTTGTGGCTCAGAAAGCAAATGGTGTCCTGGGCTCCATCAGAAGAAGGGTGGCCAGCAGGGACAGGGAGGTGATCGTCCCCCTCTCCTCTGCCCTTGTAAAGTCCCATCTGGTGTACTGTGTCCAGGTCTGGAGCCCCCAGTACAAGAAAGACAGAGAGCTGTTGGAGTGGGTCCAGATGAGAGTTACAAAGATGATCAGGGGACTGGAGCACCTCCCCTACAAAGACAGGCTGAGGGAGCTAGGCTTGTTCAGCCTGGAGAAAAGAAGGCTGTGGAGTGACCTCACTGCAGCCTTTCAGTACCTAAAGGGAGCCTACAAACAGGAGGGGATTCAACTCTTTGAAAGGGTAGATAACAGAGCAGGACAAGGGGAATGGTTTTAAGTTGAGGGATGGAAGATTTAGGTTGGATGTCAGGGGGAAGTTCTTTACAGAGAGAGTGGTGTGCTGGAACAGGCTGTGGATGCCCCATCCCTAGCAGAGTTCAAGGCCAGGTTGGATGGGGCCCTGGGCAGCCTGGTCTATTATTAAAAGGGGAGGCTGGTGGCCCTGCGTGTGGCAGGAGGTTTGGAGATTCATAATCCTTGAGGTCCCTTCCAATCCTGGCCATTCTGTGATTCTGTGACTGTATTATGATGCACAGTATCAGCTATGTCAGTTATATCAAGGAACATAACTACATTAACAGTGACAAGAGCTGAATTAATCAGTATTTGTCTTAGAAGAAAAGTTTTCAGGAGAAGAAAATATTTACTTGTATCTTGTAACTTTTATTTGTAACTTCAAAAATACATTTCTGTCCTGAGTTTTTGTTTTCTTTGCTTAGCAAATGTAAAATTATTTTCTTATATTTTCTTCTAGAGTAAAAGAAGAAATGGAATTTATCAAAAAGTACCACCCACTAAAAATTAACCTTTGTATCATAATGTAAAGACTAGAAATATCAAAATCTCTGTGTTTAGTGAAATTAAATCTTCTTTGTCTCATATGGATATGTAGTAGGCAACTGCGAGACACCCCATGGGATGTGACAAAGCAGGACCTCCCAAGCTCTATGATTGATGTGTGGCACATGCTTTGAGGGCATAAACGAGGCACATAAGGTATATAAGCTAGAGTTCACGTGTAATAAACACCATTTTGCTGTTCATCATATTGGTGTGTACGTGCAGTTAATTGGTCCTGACCTGGTTAGGGTTAGTAGTGTAGGAGGCAATGCAACAAATGATGCACCGTGTGAGGAACCCAATTCGCGTGTGAGGACAGCCAACGCGTGTGTGAGGAACCCACTCGTGAGGATCCCTCTCGCATGAGGAGCTGACATGCATTTAATGTCTTCTGCGAGCCTGCGGAATTTCCAGCGCTGTGAGGTAATTGCAAGCTGGCTGTGGAAGACTGCGGTAATTTTGGTACATTCGCCTAAGGGCGTGCCTGCAGCAGCTGGCTGCCATGGAAGTTTAGGGGTGGAGATAGCCTGTGGGTCATGGCAGGTCACTCGCGAATCGGGACATCAGCACCGTGCTGGTGATGGAGCAAGTTATCAAGGTAATCCTTCAATTTTGTAAGGACTATTTCAGCAAGAATGCTCCTTCTGAGAAGGACATTGCCACTGTACTTACTCGCCTGGAAAAGAAGTGGAATCTTCCCTCCTCTCAGGACATTTTAGACCCCATTAGATGGGATTCATCTACTTCCACGCTTGCGCAGCGTGCGATAGGGGAGCAAAAAGCCACGGAGCTTAAAGTTTGGAGGTTGGTCCTTGGAGCTCTTAGAGCAGCGAGGGAGGAGGGAAAAGAGGCAGCGTGCGTTATGATGGGGTTGGAATCTACTAACATCGGGAGAAATGGTGCAGGGAGCGTATTTTCTTGCAGATCCCCTGAGGAAGAGAACACTGCAAATATGCCCTCAACTATGGCGACTAACACCTCCTCCGCATCTTCGGCTCCCCCTCGGCTCCAGCTTCAGACAAACAAGTAGAAGACGGCGCTCAATTGTCTTCACTTTTATCATGCAATACCGTACAGGAATCCAAGGTCGTTGAAGCCCCTCCGCCGTATCCACGACACTGTATCCTTCTCTGTGTAATCTAACACCACCTGCAGGGGCAGGGGAAGTGAATTCAGATGGGACACTTGCCTCCTCTCTAGAGGTGGAACTGCGGGAAAGGTCTGGGTACAGATTGGTCAAAAGTTAGGGAGGCGGTAGAAAAAACAGGAAAGGGAAAGGGAAGCAGTGGAACTTGCAGGCACTCGGATGGCAGCATCCAGCCAGCACTGTTCGTCCTGATCGCGCCTGAAGGAACAAGTGGTGTCTGGCCAGTGCTGTCTGCTCAGGTTGCACCTGATGAAGAAAGACAAGATGATGATTGTTTCCAGACCCACTCCCTACCACAGTATTCAGACCCATTGACTCGACCCAATCTTTTACAAGATTGAGTGCACATGCAACCAATCAGGAGTCTCTGCAACAGTCAGTGCTTGATCAAAGGGAGATGGGCACAGTGGGAGGGGTGCAGAGCCCACAGCTTCCTGTTGTGACTGAAAAGGATAGTGAAAGAAGGAGGTGAATTTGCATTTAGAATTAAGAGGGATGCACTAACAGATTGTGGGAAGTTTAGATCTAGCCTGATAGAGGAAGGAAGAGTATTGGAGATCTTCCTGATAGTAGGGAACAATAACAGAGGCCTGGAATGGGTACCCCTCGATTGGAAAGGCATCACGCTCCTGATTGATTGTGCAGAGAAATGGGGATTGAAATCACCCCTCACTCTAAATGCATTAGAAGTCCTGACAGCATCAAGCCTTCTCTTTCCTCATGATATAATGAATCTGATGTGCATGGTGCTTAAGCCAGTGCAATATACATTGTGGGCATCAGAATGGGTTCCCTTCAGGGATAGGTAGCCAGATTGAGGCCTGGAGAACAAGCAACAAGGATTTGCTTGTGAGAGCAATGCTCTCAAAGCTCAAGACATCTGCCTTGATATTGAACAAATGTTTGTCATTTTGAGGTACATCCCAACGAGATACCTGAGACAATGTTGGTATATATTGGGAAAGGATGTGTTTGTATAAGGATCCTTTGTAATTTCATACTCTAATTACATGTTGATTAAAGACCTATCACCCACTCCAAATGGGGGTGAATCTCGCTTTGGCTTACCAAGGAAGGAACTTGGTAAGGAAGCTCTTGCAACATGATGACCTGTACCAACTGCTAAAACACCTCAGAGGAAGTGGATAGAAAACCTTCATCACTGTTCACCATGACAAGAGAGAGGTACATCATGTCCTAGACAGAGCAAAGAAGGGCAGAGAACACTACTGGTGGGAAGTGCTTCTTGGGTGGTTTCCCATAGCAACGGGGATATACTGTATTCAGTTGTAGTTATATTAGGTCTAACATTAGTATACTTAGGGTTTGTAGTCATACTTGTAGTCATATTATATATATAGGTATACAGGTATATTACATATATAGGTATGGCGTATGCAGAGACGAATGACTCGAATGGCGAATGCTAAGACGAACGAATCAGCATCGTCTAAGAATGCAATATATCGTTTTATGTAGAACCCGCATTTAGGATGTTAGGATCATTAGGTTAACAGATTGTCATTAAGTTAATAGGTTGTTAAGTTGTTAGGGTAGGATTATTTGGCAGATCACGATGTAACAGGTAGGCTTTATTGCACGTGGAGAAGGGGAAACGTAGTAGGCAACTGCAAGACACCCCAAGGGATGTGATGCAGCAGGACCTCCAAAGTTCTATGATTGATGTGTGGCACATGCTTTAGGGGCGTAGACAAGGCACATAAGGTATATAAGCTAGAATTCACGTGTAATAAAGGCCATTTTGCTGTTCATCATATTGGTGTGTACGTGCAGTTAATTGGTCCTGACCTGGTTAGGGTTAGTAGCGTAGGAGGCAATGCAACATGAATAGTATTAGAAAGTTTTAAAACATAAATATGTACACAGTAATGACATCAAAGGAATAAGGTGTTGATTAATATAACAGTATTAAAATGCAATGAAATGCAAAAAGGAAAAGAGGAAGAAAGGATTTCCCAGGAAAAGAATATTGCTTGCAAAAATTAGGTAAAGTACAAAAAAAATGATGAACAGAGAAAGCTCACATATTCCTAACTGGCAAATTGGAAGGTGTGCAGCTTTACAACCTTTTTATGACTCACCAATATGTTAGTACTACTGCCAAAGACAGAATGAATGAAAATGCCAAGCATATGTAAAGAAGGTCAACAGCAAAGATTCTTATGGAAAGAAAATGCAATGTTCTTGCTAACATTTTTATAGCATTCTGTGCTGTACAAGAATTTGGCTTCTTGAGCTGTCTGGGAAAACCTTAGTACACTATCACTGTGTTCTGCAGCATAACGAAAAGTTGACTGTATAATAGCTTTTCTGCTTTTGCATTGTTTCAATTTCTTTTCCTGCTTCTCTGAGTTATTAGTTCTGAACAAAAGTACAAGTGGAAGTTTCCTTATGAGTCTCCACCTTACAGGTGTAAAATGATACTATATAAATATATTTCTGAAATATGTAACATAGAATTTTAAGTTCTGTCTACTGGTGGAATTTTAATAGCTAAATTATAGCATTTTTATGAGGAGACATCTTACTACTGTGTGCACTTTTATTTTACATTATAACAACCACATTTATGCATGCGCATTTTGGAGAACTATTTATGTCCTATAGAAGTAAAATTTTAATATGCATACTTGCACATCAATATATGTTTAGCCTAAATACACAGTAATTTGTAAAGATTTCTGCACAATAGTAATCTTTTTGCTTGATTATTTTATTTTCATGATAGTAAGTTTGTGGAGAAGAATTGTCTTTGCTGTCTCTAATCAGCATTCAGAGATCAAAAATTATCTAAACATTTAAAGAACAGAGACTTCTTATTATTTAGACAGATTTACAAATCTGTCTCCTTTCTCTCTTGGTCTCTTTTTTCCTTGACTTTAGCCCCAAAACAGTTTTCTTCTCTGGTAGATCCTTCAAGAGGACATTTGCTCAAATCTGATGTTAAAGTATTTGAATGACTGAAGTTATGAGAGGAGAAACTAGGATGCTAGAAAGTCTGGTGAATTTTATATTCTGAGTTCCCCTAACAGCTAGCACAAGTATATCATGTGTATTTTTACCTAATCAGTTGCTGGTCAGGGTATAATTTTAACATTTTTTTCATTTATAATTTGAATAACTTACTCTTCCACACAACTTTTATGGTTTAAGTTTATTTTCAGCAGCAAGATTATTTTGGCATAAAGTTGGCTATTAGGCTTGTCCAGCATAACTGGTGATCTACAGCACCAGCAAGTTAATGTACTACATGGCTTGTACTGCGGCATGCTACACATGAAAAAAAATCTGTTTATAAAGTCTTCCAGTTCCTATTCAGCTCCAGTATTCAGATTCCTTTACAATGAGGCAATGCATGAGGAATACTTGGGGGACACACACTTTTTTTTTTTTTACTAGTTATTCTGATTATAGTACCTAGTTCCTCTATCTATACCAGGGATCTCAGGAGTGTTTCAAGTATGTCAGCTTGGACATAGCTTTGTTATCACTCTTTTGCCAAGCTCCTAAAAATTTCTTTTTCTAGTTGTATGAATAACCTTGATATGTGAATAGGCTTGAGAAATACTTTAAAGGCATAAGAGTTGGCTTTATGATCAGAAAGTGTTATACTTTATTAGTTGATTATAGCTTATTTGGCAAGTTAGTTAGACTCAGACAGAAAGGAGACTGGCAGTAAACTATAACCTGTTTGTACTACAAAGGCCTACTTGGAATTAAGTCTGTTGAGGGAGGTCAAGGGCAACAAGAAAGGCTTCTTTAGGTATGTCGGTAGTGAAAGGAATACTAGGGAAAATGTGATCCTGTGGTTGACTGAGGTGGGTGCCTTGGCACTGGGAGACACTAAGAAGACATATTTATTGTACACCTTCTTTGCTTTGGTCTTTGCTTCTTAGAAATCCCAGATCCTGGAGGTAACAGAAGGAGTATGGACAAAGGAGTACTTCCCCTTGGTTGAGGAGGATCTGGTCAGAGACCATCTAGGCGAACTGGATGCACAAATATCTACTGGGTCCAGTAGGATGGATGTATGAGTGCTGAAGGATTAGAAGTGATTGCCAAACTGCTCTCTGTTGTCTTTGTCAGTTTACAGAGAATGGGGAACATGCCTGAAAACTGGAGGAAAGCCAATATCACTCCAGTCTTCAAAAAGGTAAGAAGGAGAACTTGGGAAACTACATGCCAATCAGCCTCATCTCCCTCCCTGGGAAGGTGAGAGGAGCTTATTTTGGATCTTATCTCCAAGCAAGTCGAAGAGAGAAGGTTATCAGTAGTCAACGTGGATTCATCAATGAGAAATCATGCTTGACCAACCTGATAGCCTTCTATGATGTCGTCAGTGACTGGGTATATGAGTAAGAGTAATGGATATTGTGTAACATGACTTCAGCAAGGCTTATGACACTGTCTTCTGTAATATCCTTGCAGTTAAGTGGAAGCATGGGATAGATGAGTGGACAATGAGGTGGATTGAGAACTTAGTGACTGGCAAAGCTTGGAGTATTGTGATTAGTAGTGCAGATTCTATTTGGATACTTGTAACTAGCAGTGCTCCCCAGGGGTTGGTACTGGGTCTGGTCTTGTTCAGTGCCTTCGACCATAACCTGGATGAAAGGACAGAAAGCACCTTCAGCAAGTTTCCTGATGATACAAGCTAGAAGAAGTGGCTGAGCCATCTGAAGGCTGTGCTGTCATTCAGCAAGACCTAGACAGGTTGGAGAACTGGGTGGAAGAGGACATCACGAGGTTCAACAAGGGCAACTATAGAGTCTTGCACCTGGGAAACAATAACTGTATGCATCATTACAGGTTAAAGACTGGCCTGCTGGAAAAGAGCCCTGCAGAGAAGGACCTGAGTGTCCCAGTGGACAACAGGTTGGCCGTGAGCCAGCAGATTGCACTTGTGGCCAAGAAGGCCAATAGTATTTTGGGATGCATTAAAAAGAGCATGGCCGGTAGGTTGATGGAGTTTCCCCTTCCCATCTACTTTGCCTTGGTCAAGTCTCATCTGGACTGCTGTGTCCAGTTCTGAACTCTTCAGGTTAAGAAAAATATGGAATTTTTAGACAGTCCAGTGGAGGGCCACAGAGATTATTATGGGCCTGGAGCCCCACATTTCCTTAGGAGGAGAGGATGAGAGACCTGGAACTCTTAAATCTGGCAAAGACTGATAGGGAATGTCATGAATGATTATTGTAACTGAATGGGTATCTTATCAATACTTATAAATATCTAATAGGTGGTAATAAAGTGGATGAGGCCAGGCTATTTTCAGTGGTTCACAATAACAGAACAGTAGGCAATGGGAAGTAAATGGAATATGGGGAGTTCCATAAGATCATGAGGAAAAACTTATTTGAAGGTAGCAGAGCACTGAACAATCTATCTAGAGAAGTTATGGAGTCTCCTTCTCTGGAGATATTCAAAGCCATCCTGAATGCCTTCATGTGTAACCTACTATAGAGAACCCAAATGGGATGGACTAGATGATCTCCAGATGTCCACTACAATCACTACAATTCTGTGATTCTGTCATTCTGAGATCCCCCAGATGAAATGTGGATTTCATAGAGTTAAGAATCATTAAGGTTGGAAAAGACCTATAAGATCATCTAATTAAACCATAATACAATTTTGAACATAATTTGAAGAAAATTACAATCTAGTATAAAACAGTTGGCACTGTTTGTCCATTCTTGCTGTCAGTGAAGAGTAGGAAAATTCCAATCACATATATAAGACATTTCTTTAAGACGTTTTAAACAGTATAAAGAACTACATATTGCATGCAGGGCAAAGGTACAGTACTAATTATTGGGCAAAATTTATAATCATTGGATAATTCATCTACTAAATAACTGGATGATGCATTCTAATCTCAACAACTGAGAATTTATAAGACGTTATGCTAATGTAATTTTCTTTAAAATTTTGAGGTAAAAGAAGGTGATGAATTTTTCCTAATAATTTTTAGGTTGTTAATATAGTTTTATTATTCATTACAGTGCTTCATAATAAATTTATGTAATGCCCTAAAGGAGTCTTTTTGTCAGTTCAAGTGAAGAAGTACCTCTCACCAAACCTTTTTAAGTTACCTTACAAAATGAAGTTTCTTGAGGCACCAATTTATAGAAGTAGTTCCTAATGCTAAAAATACTATAAAGCAGAACATTTTCTTTAATATGCTGGGGTACTTCTTTTTAAATTTTTTTTTTTTTTTTTAGTCCAGAACAGTTATAAAATATGTGCTGTCAATGACCATCTGTTCTTAATAAAAAGATTCATATAAAATAATTTGTTTGAAGTATTACTTCAGGCTCAGAACTCATTAGCTTTCATAGCTACATAGAGACATTTAAGCAGCAGATCACTAAACCAGCATTCTGGAGCTTGTTGTAGTGGTCATTCAGTGAACATGGTTTCTTTTATATCAGTAACAGACTTTATTTACATAGATGCACCTACTTATGTTTTTCGTTTCTCATTTTTTCTCTAAATACAGGTATGAAAATCTCATGCACAACTGTGCACTTTTTTATAGTTTAATATGTTTATTAGATATCAAGCTTTCGATCATCTATTTTATATTTTCTTTAGTCCATTTTGAATATCATTCTATTTTCCACAGATCGTCTACAATTAATTCTCAGGTATGCTTCAAAACTATTCTAATCTGGAAAGATAAAAATATTTAGGATCTGTGTACCGTCTTCTCAGTTCTCAGCTACCGACTTTCTGTTAGCAGTCTAAGAACAAGCAAGTACTTCTTTGTAATTCTTACTTCCCTTTCTAATATGAGCTTTATAGCATAGACTATTCAGCTAATAGTTTCATCTGATCTACTATAGGTAACAGAATCACAGAAATGCAGTGTTTGAGGGTGGAAGACAGCTTGTGACATCGCAAGTGGTAATCTGCTGAACACAGGAACACTCACAACAGTTCGCCCATGACCATGTTTATATTGCTTTTAAGGGTCTCCAAGGAGACAGAATCCACAGCCTCTCTGGACAACTTGTGCCAGTGCTAAGTCACTGTGGTCTCATCAGTGCTGAGTGGAAGTATCACCTTCCTTGAACTGCTGACAATATTTTGTCTTACACAGCCAGGATATCTACGGCCTTCCTTGTATCAAAAACTGTATTAAGAGTTAAATTCATAGAATCATAGAATATTCTGAGTTGGAAGCCCTCTGGTTGGTAGGCCAACTTGATCCCACTAGGATTTAAGATATAAGAAGAGTAACCTTTAAACTTGAGGATATTAATATACCAAAGATGAAGATTTTCAGAATGATCCTGCAACAGCCAAGGTTCGCTGAAGAACAGATGCATATTATATCTCTTAGATATCATCAATGGTTTACAACCTGGTTTGTCCTGGTTCCATGACTAGTGGTGCGGAGGGATCTGCGGATCCGCTTCTCCGGAAAAGGGAAACAGGGGGCCCCAAAATAATTAGAAACAGTGGCAATGATTTGAGGAGAAACAAAGTAATTTACTAAATATAATATCAGAATGCAAGATAACACACTATAAAACAATATAATTAGAATTGAAGCTAATAAATCAAATACTAAATAATAATATAATAATAAATAACAAATCAAATGAGAGAATATCTGAAAGGTGGATAGGCCTCACCACAACACTGAGGTGAGACGTGCAGTCCAGTTGAACAGCAGGGAGACAGGAGGAGAGCCGATGAAGAAGAGCAGATGAAGAAGCACAGATGAAGAAGTGCAGACAAAGAAGAGCACATCAGGTGACCTTGCCAGGAGTTATATCTCCTGTCTGACCTCAAAGCCTCCTGGAGAATGTAGTTCTTCTCTTCTGAACAGGTACCCGGAACTTGAGCATTAACAATTAAACTCCCAGTGCACTACATGATGTTATGATGTGGAATACCAATAACCAAAAATCATAAAACCATGACAGATATGTACTAGACGAGTCCTTGGGAAGGAAGGAATCAGGAATATGGACTATAGACTGAAAATCTAGATAATTTTAATATTCAAGAATATTTAACAACAAGAAAATACACAAGAAAATACACTGCACTGCAAGAAAGTATATAATTTTACTCATTCTGAAATGTCTATGAATTATTTAAGATCATTATTCTACTTTTTTTTTTTTTTTTTTTTTTTTTTTTTTTTTTCCTCCTAGAAATCAACAGATTTTATAAGCAGAGACTGTCTCAAGTGAAATACTGGGTTAGTATGACTCAACCTTACATGTACTTATCAAATGTACAAGGTGATATTGCATATTTGCATTCTTCTGTAGATAAATATATTTGACAACTTTGTATCCTTTCCTGAATCTTTTGAATACAAATATAACTACTACCGAAGGAAAGAGAAAAGACTTTGGTAATTATATATCAGAACAACTTGCTGTAACAGCTAATATATTTATATGGAAATATTATACGCTAATTGCATACATTACTGAATGTATCTGAGAGAACACTCTGTATGGTTATGAATTAGAAAACATTTTAAACTTTGATAATGTTAAGAAATAACTTATGCTTCTTTGTTATTGTTGTTTGACTTGCATTTTAATTAGTTAGTGGTATAGTTAACACAGGATTTGTCCTTAATAAGGATTAAGATGTTTAGACTGAGGTAAGCACTTTGTGAAACTAAGAGAATGACTAAAGAATCACTCAGAGATATCCCAAAAGATGCAAGTGATCAAAGCAAGAACTAAAATCTAGACCCGAATGTTATTTTAATTCCAGTTCAGTTGGAAGTACCTATATCTCACAGGTTTCCAATTTGCCTTCTTTAATTCAACAGTAATTGTACCAATAGAGCTCATTTTAAATGCTTTGCTCTTGCTATGGCTGAAGAACTTGGCATACAAATGACTATACAATTTTTAATCAAAAAACGAAATGTTCCTGAAATTGTTTGACTCTATGGATCCTTTATCTTAGACATTCTCTTTCAGTAGACAACATATTTCTGAAGACCATGCTCCACAGAAAATTTAAAGAAAGCTGACTCATTCTTTCCAGTCTTGCATATGCTGTCATGAAGAAGTTTACTTTTAGAGTCTGTCTATTCTTAGTGGTGAGAACTTATAGCTACTTGTTTCCAAGTGTGTTTGTGTGTAAAATTTAATTTCATATCTAGAGAATAAAAAATATCCAAAAAGACATTAAAAATTGGATTCTTTGTAGAATCCACAGAAAGTAAAATGTGCCTGAAGGGAGAGAAGGGGATGTTTGACATCTCTCCATGAGTTAGATAATTTCTGATCAAATTTAATGGGCTGAAACTTCTCCCTGGATCCAGTTCTTAGTAATATGAAGTGTACATTATTGCCCTTAGCTTTTCCCTGCTTCAGAACTTGGCAACAAAAAGAATGTAATAATGAAGTCTTGTTGTCCTACATACTAGATAAACATTATAGCTGCGAGAAAGAAAATATATCAAAAAGAGAATAAAAATATGGGAACTAGAGAATAAGAGTATTTCTTGCCAGATTACAAGGGAACAAATGAAACAGACTTTTTTTTTTTTTTTTTTTTTTTTTTTTTTTTTTAATTTGTTTGTTAGAAACAATAGCTGTTTTTCTGGGCACTGTATCTCAACTAAAGCACCTCTGAATAAATTACATACATGTGAAGAACTGAAAGAAAATTTCTACCATCCACTCTTCCCCATTTGCTAGCTTTGAACAGCATCACAAGACAGATTCCTATTGGTATATTCCAACAAAGTTTTTGGTCCTGGATATCATTTCAAAGCCTGATGGGGATGAAGTTTAAAGAGAGCGCTTATCTCTATGCTTTCTAACAGAAATGGAAAATTCTAATATGAGGTTCTGGATTTCACTCTAAGGAAAACAATAATAATGTACAGTTCATCAATCCTTGTAAGATCTTAATTTCGACTTACATAAAAATAATAGATTTGTAGGTGGAGTTGAAAATCTCACCTAATATTTGCATTCAACATAGTGAAGCAATGAGACAGTACCTTCGGACAAGATTTCCATACATTTTGCATTCCTGCAATGTTATTCTCAAAAACTCCCCAAATGTGGCAAAAGGCAACGTACCTTATTTAGTACCTCTGAAAAGAGTTGCTAGTCTAATTAAAATGTTAATATTAATTAAAATTCAGTGAATGTTTACCAGTCTAGTTAAAGTGATACTAACAATCTGAATTCTCTAATTAGTACTGAAAAACACATTAATTAAACTGCTAAACTTGTTAGAAAATCTTCTTAATAACTACCCCTTATCTCTGGTGATGTTAATTCTCTGAGTCCTAAGTATTTCAGTCCTGCTCAAGAGGAAAGGATATGGGGCATATGTTTGAATGAGCTAAAATGTGAAATTCTTTGCAGTGTAACTCAACTGAAAGAACACACTGCTTTAGCAGTGCAATTCAACTCTTTATCTTTTGTAAAAAATTCTTCTTCCTTCTGTGCTGTAAGTGGATTAAATAAAATATAACATTTATTGCCTGGTTTAACTATGTATACAGTGGAACCGTGAACATATACTACTCTGACAGATTTTGCTGTTTCTGTTGTTGATTTTTTAGTTAAAACAAATAAACCAACAATTTTCAGGTTTGATTTGGGAATGAAAAGTTTGTGGCAAAAACATAAATTTTTAGTGATACAGTACCCCTAGATAATCTTTCTGGACAGGAAGATATTTTCTTTTAAGAAAACAGTGTTGTTTTTTGATGCTCAGAAGAGGGAGCTCTTGAACTACATCACAATGCTTCTGGTAGATTCTGAAAAAGAACATATTTATTCCTTCCATTTTTAAAATTAAACTGACTTATTTATGCTTAAAATACCTGAAAGTAGTCTATGCAGTCAAAATGCTGTGTACAAGGTGTTAACATTGCATTTTCAATGTATGTAAACAAGACTGTAACAAAACTAGGCAAGAATTGCACAACCTGTAGGCAACAATTAAAGCAGAAATAGCTAGTCTCTACTATTAAATAGAAAACATAATGTAAAGACAGTATTAATATATTTAAGACTCTTATGACATTGGTGAGAAACTATATGTACTTAATAATATATATATGTATTTAAAAGGGGTGGAATTGTTTTGTCTTTGTTAAAGAAATAGATAAATAACATAGATCTTAGTAATCTATATAACTAAACAAAAAAATTTGGAATATGAATACATCCATATCTCAAATTGGATCTGATATCTTATTTCTCAAGAAGACTTTTCAGGCCAATAGATGGGAATTAAATTAATACTACTCATACGTTTAGCATGTATATCACTTAGGATGGACTTATTTTATCCATGTTAGACATTTTGTAGTTAGGTATGTAGTTGCTGAAGTCCTTCCTATTGGCAGTATAATGAAACAGAAAAGAATGTCTTTCCTGTTCTGATACAGGTATCACAGACAGTGGGAATGAATCATTCCCTTTTTAAACTCATTTCTTTTAGTTATATAGATAGCTCAAAAAACTTCAGCTTTACTTCAGCTAAATAGACTGTATACAATGCCTTCTTGTTATTGATTAGACAGTAGATCATCCTTAGGTTAATCAAGTAATGTAAACAGAACTGAACATTGTTAAGAAAAGCCTTTTCATAGCTGGAGCCAGTCCTCAGGTCTAAGGTTGTACAAATAACAGAAGCTAAGCTATTATGTGGTTTTGCGTTTCTATACAGAATTTTAGTGTCAATTCTGTACCCATCAAGAAACTCATGGTGTATATAAATGTCTACGTGGATTTTCTACTTTTCACTAGTATAAACAGGAGAGAATAGAGTAAGAAAGCATCTGCCTTCTACTTCTGATAACTTTCAATTGAGACCATGTGAGACACAGGTATTTGCTTATTTGTGTTCATGCACTTACAAATAAGTGGGGAAGGATGAAAACAGCTTACCAAAACAGCTAATTATTTTTCATTCAGTTCAAGTCACAATGCCATACTCCATAAATAGAGCAGAATCTACCTAAATTTTAACTTTTTGTGTGTGTGTGTGTGAGTGTGTGTGTGTGTGTGTGTCAGGCAGAATCAGAAAAAGAAACCTAAGTATCTCTTCAGGTCTGTCAGTAAAATCACAGAATCATAGAATCATAAAATTGCCTGGGTTGAAAAGGACCACAACGATCATCGAGTTTCAACTCCCCTGCTATGTGCAGGATTGCCAACTGCTAGACCAGGCTGTCCAGAACTGGCCTTGAATGCCTCCAGGGATGGGGCATCCACAACCTCTTTGGGCAAACTGTTCCAGCGGGTCACCATATTCTGTGTGAAAAACTTCCTCCTAATATCTAACCTAAACCTCCCCTGTCTCAGTTTTAGACCATTCCCCCTTGTCCTATCACTGTGCACCCTCGTAAATGGCCATTCCCCCTCCTGTGAAACAGTCATTGGTTTTACTGAAACACAATGAATATAAAGGAAATTTCCCAAATGAAGAAAAATAATATAACATGAAACTAATCAAAAGTCCAACATGACACAAAACAATGGCTGGTCAAGTAGGTCAATAATGAGTGGCCAGCCTCCTGAACTATCATGTCATTTGTGCTACATATGAAGTCTTAAAACATGATCTGCCTACCTACCAATCTAACTATATATCTCTATTTAATTTTGCTAATGAATGATCAATCAAGAAATAAAACTTAAGAAGGAAATTCTTTGCGATGGCTAAGGAAGATATACAAAAAAGGAACCTGCTTAATGAAGAAATGTGAACAGAACTGTACAGAAAGATTGAAAGTGTATCTCAAGTTAACTGAAAGAAAATCATAATGGGTTTGCTGTCTTGGTGGCTTTTTTAAAAATAATAATAATAAAAAAATGTTACTTATAAATATGAACATATCTATTCAATCAGTCAGATTTCTTGAAAATAAAAAAGCCCTGACAGCTTTTGTTCCAAGAGCTATAAAATTTTGCACCAGATGGCCCTCTGCCATTCATATGTGCTAAAATGACATTTATATAATTCATTATGATATGACATCTCTGGATTAATTACAGGCACTGCTTAGTGGTAAAACATATTTTTAGCAATTAAAGTAATCTAGGAAAAGTGAGGAGGCAAGCTAGCAAATCTGATCAGCAGTGATCATGAAGCACAGCATGAGAACCACTATGCTAAACTGCATTAATATTTTTCCTGACCTTTTTGTTTATACCGTGATGCTGTTTTATCTAACAACCTTTTGATGTAACTTCTAGCATTTATCAAATGCTAGTAACTTCTAGCATTTATCAAATAAAAATTATCTATCTCAAATAGGTCTACTAGTCCCTTGAAAAGATCAGGGATGCTATTTAATACACTGTATGAAGTTCAGTGTCAAGGTCAAATTACTACTTTTTTTCCTTCAGTGGATACAGTCCGACAGGTATGAATTTAGCCAATATAAAATTATGGATTTCTTTTTATTTTTTTAAATCTGTTCTTAAATATATACAGTGTCTGGAGAAATTATTCTGAAAATAATTAGATTTGTCATTCCCTTAGCTATTTTATTTCCTTTTTTTTTTTTTTTTTTTTTTTTCACAAAACAAAACTAAAACAAATCAAAGCCACATAATGCTATAATAATAGCAATAAATATGCTCTTCCAAAACACAGTGTAGTACCTCAGTACATCTCAAAACACACCAGTATTTGAGGATATTGCTTCACGCGATTACCTCGTAGTTGTATATTCATTAGTTTTTCTGTTGTGAGCTATTACTCCAGATATTACAATTTCTGTATATTACAAATAATTCAGAAAAAAATAGTGCCTATGTACACAGGCTAGATCATACAACATGAGTGCTTCAAAATCTGAAAATATGAATCTTTTCAAAAGATGTGGAATTCTGAATTGAAACATATAAGAATAGGAAATGATGTAATGAACTATATATCAATTTAACATTCACTACAGAATAGACCAGCTTATCTTCGGCTTATTAGTAGCTCCTAATATAATCACATAAAATATTAGAATGATCGATTTACTATTTTGATAGATTTAATGAATTTATATATCTATTTAACATATTTATAAATATAAATAGATTTACATGTTAGTAATAAAATCTGTATTTCAGTCATGCTTTTTCAGTTCCTTTATGTCCCATTTAGACGTGACTTCATAGTCATAGGAAAGGTTTAGGAATTTATAACAGGAAAAAAATAGAAATTCAATACAGCCAATCCACAGAGCTGGATATTTCAACATGAATAGTGTTATTATTTGTAAAGTGAAATTCTCCAAGTGAGTCAGAACTTGTAGTAAGTGTGAATTTTAAAAGAAAATGTGTCTTCAAACAAGGAGCCTAAAAATACTGACAGTGCATTTTTCATGAGCAGACAACTGCAGCAGCAGTATCTGGAACATTTCCCAATTTAACAAGCACATTAAAATGTCTTTTTAAAAAATATTCCTCAAAATAGCCCTTCAAGTACTAAATTTAAAGATCAAATTGAAAACTCCTCAAATTTAACAAAAAAAAGGGTGCTGTCACAACTATTAACTAGTTTTAGATGATGACACTAGCAATTTTAAAGGAAAAAAAATGCATATGGAAAATGGGAAAATTATAAATAATAGGTATAAAAATATACAATCACTTTCATGTAATAGGTTTTGACTGCATGGTTTCGGTAAGATTTGTCTTTTTAGACTAGTATCACACAATCACTGTATGACTAACTGCAAGATTATTCTCCTTGACACTAGCCATTCTAGATAAGGTTAGAACTGGTTGCAGGTACTTAAGTCAACCAGTTATTCTTTGTTATGAAAAATTTCTGAATTATTCATGAGGACAAATAAAAAAGGCAAAATCATTTTGAAATTTAAACTGAGCTTCATTGGAGTCATATTCTTAGGTGATTTGATTGAGTATCTGGTTCATTATTCTTTTGAAATAATAGGAGGAATAAATAAAATACTTCTTACATAAATCAAATAAGGTAGTTCTGAAAAACAGGAGAGCAGAAAGTAATAACAACATAATAAAGACACCTTTCTTTATCTAACAGGCAATTCCCTGGGGTAAAAATTTTTTGGAAGAAAATTTAAATAATGATAAAATTACTCCTGCAGCAAGATTTTCAGCTTAATGGTCGACATCAGTCATTTAGATATTTTACTTAATCTTGTAAAAAGTATGCTTCTTGAGGAACTCTGGTGCTTAAACTGATATTTTTCTTTTTGAGGGGAAGGAAAAAAGCAAAACAAAAAACAAAACAAAACACAAAGATAAACCTGCCAGAACTAACATTAGAAATTGCTCTATATAGTAAGGATTTACACCACAATAAGGTTTACTAGGTGGATTTTGAGCTTTAGGTGTCCTCTGTTAAGAATATCCAAATACTTAAAGATAGCATGCAGTCATAAAAGCAGTTTTCTCCCTTTGACGTGACCAATATTCTTACTTATCTTGCTTTAAACATTCATTTTACTTTTGAAAAAACATTTTAGTAACTGAATTTAGGAATCATGTAAAAAAACATGCTCTTGTTACTGTTTGCTTGATTGCTTCATTGAGTAATGTATGAGAATACAATCCCTCTAACTTTGCAGATTTGAGCATAACATCAATATTAGCAGGTTTTTGTAGACTTAAATGGCAAAGAGCATAGAAAAGTAAAGCCAGGAGCAAGACTGATAAAACTGGGTCTGTGTTCAGAAGAGTCCAAAGGAATGAAGTAAGGAAAAGGGAAGAGAAAGACCAACTTTTCATATGTTGAAGGAAGTGAATGGGCATTACAGAACTCAGGGAGAGAAAGAAAGAAGATTCTATAGTGAGGAATTAAAAATAAGAAAACAGAGGTAGGCTGGTGTCTTTTAATAAAACAGATCGGAGTATGTATGCAAATTCAGAGGAATTAATGTATGATGACAAAATGTAAACAGTCATAAATATTAAAGAAATTAGAAGTAACCAGAAATAAAAATTCTTGTTGACTTTTCTTTTTAGGTGGTTTGTAAAAAAAGATTTGACAAGGTTTGAACTATAGTGCTGAGCACATGAGCATAGGAGATTGAAAAGGGAGAGGAAGTACAGTTTCCTGGCCTTTAAATTTCTTTCAACCTTTTTTTTTGTTGTTGTTCCTGTCATGGTCAGAGGATGGAAGAGGGCATTGCTATTTGTACCCTGAGCATGCTAACTTTTGGTACACATGCAGACCCATCTTAGAAAGAGTTTTCTTTTGAGCATTTAAACTGAAAGTTGATGATGTACCCCACTTCAGCTTTTTCTTAAGTTATTGTCTACACAAAGACAGATTGAATTAATGCTTTATCTCTCCTGGTAATGGTACTTGAATGTAAGGTAAATGGGTTTTGGATCAGTTTGACCTCTGACGATTTCTGTTTGATCAGCACAGGTCCAAGATTGCTTACTGTGTAATTGCTCAGTATATTTGTTTCTTACATAATGAAATTAATCATATTAAAACAATGTTTCTGTGAAACTGCTTTCAAATCAGGCAGTCATAATCTTTAGAAAAGAACTGAAGTTTATGTTTTTATTCTTAATTATGTGCACCATCACTATTTCAAGTTTTTTTTGAAAAGAAAATGTCACAAAAAATTGGAATATTTTTCAGGCATCTTTTCACAACTGAATTTATATGTTAGTTAGGAAAGTATTTGATTTGTGGATTACGTCCACTGAGTTTTAGTAACAAGTACTAATTGCTTTAACTAAAGGTCCAGTTATTCTTTTCAGCATTCTGTTGAGTAATATTCTCCTGCTTGTCTGTGTATGATACTTCTTCAAGCTGTTCAACATTTGCATCGTTTGTCACATACATGAAAAACAATCGAGTCTTGTTTTGGATTAGGTCCAAGAATTAAGAACAAAATCTTGCTTAACACAGGAAATTGTATCAGTGCTTGCTAGTCAAATAAACTGATCTCTTAAACTGAACAGTACTTTGTAATAATGCAGGAAATTGCAGTATCATAGATAAAATTTTTTCAGGTGATATATCTGCATCTCATTTCTACAGACACTTCAAAATTTTCTACTGCACTAATACATACTTCGTTTCTAGATTGAGAACACACCTGTACCACAGCTATTTTGACTCTTCAATAGCTAGAGGATAATATAAAGTATACATATATATATATATATATATGCATATGCTTTGCCATTTCTTCTGTGGTTTGTGTGTGCGTGTGTTATGTTAATAAGACTTTATTTGTGAACTATTTTGAAAGATTTCAAACAGCTTTAAGAAGGGGATAGTGTAATCCCACACTTCAGCTTCCCCATATCCCCCTCTAAAACAAACAAACAAACAAATAATTCTAGCACATTTCTCTTTTATTCTGCCTATTTTCTTTCCTTCACTTATATATACATATACATATATATCAAAACCCACCACGGTTGCTGCTGTGAGTAGTGTCATGGTTTTGTGATTTGGAATACCTGCTGTAGACACAGAAGGTGTTAAGCAGTTGTTTGTTTTGCCTGGCCTATCAGAAGATCCATCTGTTTTGGGGTTGCTGCGAGTGAAAGAGCAACAGGTACCAATTGCAACAAAAACGGTGCACAGATGGCAGTACCGCACCAACAGGGATTCCTTGCTCCCCATTCAGTAGTCGATTTGTCAACTAGAGAATCAGGGAGTGATTAGCAAGACTCACTCACCTTTTAACAGCCCCATATGGCCAGTGCATAAAGCCAGTGGAGAATGGAGGCTCACAGTGGACTACTGTGGCCTGAATGAAGTCACACCCCCACTGAGTGCTGCTGTGCCGGACATGTTAGAACTCCAGTATGAACTGGAGTCAAAAGCAGCCAAGTGGTATGCCACCACTGACATTGCTAATGCCTTTTTCTCCATTCCTTTGGCCAAAGAATGCAGGCCACAGTTTGCTTTCACCTGGAGGGGCATTCAGTATACCTGGAATACACTACTGTTGGAGAGAAAGGTCCCACTTGTAGTTTGTGGCAGAGTCCCAGGAGAGACCCAAGGCCGACCCCTGGAATTCTAGAGTTGAGCCTACAGGGGGTCAGAAGAGGGATACACTCCAACTGAGAAGGAGATCTTAGCCACGTATGAGGGGGTTTGGGCTGCTTCTGAAGTAGTCGGTACTGAAACACAGCTCATTCTGGCACCTCGACTGCCAGTACTGAACTGGATGCTCAAGGGAAAAGTTCCCTCCACCCATCATGCAAATGATGCCACTTGGAGTAAGTGGATTGCATTGATTACGCAGCGAGCACGGATGGGGAACCTCAGCCATTCAGGAATCCTAGAGGTCATCATGGACTGGCCTGAAGGTAAAAAGTTTGGACCATCACCAGCAGAAGAAGTATCACGTGCTAGAGAGGCCCCACCATACAGTGAACTACCAGAGAATGAAAAGAAATATGCCCTGTTCACAGATGGATTGTGTCGTATTGTGGGGAAGAATCACAGATGGAAATCTGCTGTGTGGAGCCCCACACGACAAGTTGCAGTGGCCACTGAAGGGAAAGGAGAATCGAGCCGATTTGCAGAGGTAAAGGCTGTCCAACTGGCCTTAGATGTTGCTGAACGGGAGAGGTGGCCAATGCTCTATCTTTACACTGACTCACGGATGGTAGCAAATGCCTTATGGAGGTGTTTACAGCAGTGGGAGCAAAATAACTGGCAAAGAAGGGGTAAACCTATTTGGGCTGCTGAACTGTGGAAAAATGTTGCTGCCTGAATACAGAATATGGTTGTAAAGGTGCGCCATGTAGATGTTCATGTGCCCAAGAGTCGGGCTACAGAAGAACAGCAAAATAACAATTAGGTAGATTGAGCTGCCAAAACTGAGGTGGCTCAAATAGACCTGGACTGGCAACACAAGAGTGAATTATTTCTAGCTCGCTGGGCCCTTGGGCCATCAAGGAAGAGATGCAACATACAAATGGCCTAGAGACTGAGGAGTGGACTTAACTATGGACGCTATTGCACAGGTTATCCATGACTGTGACACATGCGCCACAATTAAACAGGTCAAGAGGATGAAACCTCTCTGGGGGGAAGGGCGATGGCAAAAGTATAAATATGGGGAGGCATGGCAGGTTGATTATATCACCTTGCCACGATCTCGCAGTGGTAAGCGTTATGTGCTTACTATGGTGGAGGCAACCACTGGGTGGCTTGAAACATATGCAGTACCCCACGCTATGCCCTGAAACAACATTTTGAGTCTTGAGAAACAAGTCCTGTGGCGACATGGCACTCCAGAAAGGATTGAGTCAGATAATGGGACTCATTTCAAAAATTCTCTTGTAAATATTTGGGCCAAAGATCATGGCATTGAGTGGATTTACCATATCCCCTATCATGCACCAGCTTCTGGTAAAATTGAACGCTACAATGGGTTGCTAAAAGCCATGTTGAAAGCAATGGGTGGTGGAACATTTAAGTATTGGGAAAAGAATTTGGCAGAAGCCACCAGGTTGGTCAATACTAGAGGATCAATAAATAGTGATAGTCCTGCTAGCTCCCTACCTACTATCAAGGGAGATAAGATCCCTGCAGTGCATGTAAAGAACATGATGGGAAAAGCAGTTTGGGTCTTTCCAGCTTCAGGGAAGGGCAAACCTCTTCGTGGACCTTTTTTTGCCCAGGGACCTGGGTCCACTTGGTGGGTGATGCAGAAAAACGGGGATATTCAATGTGTACTACAAGGGAATTTGATGTTAGGGGAATGCAGTCAGTAATTCCATGTGTGTATATGGGTTTCTGTGTGTGCGTGTTTAATGTTTGGTAATCATTGTTTGTTTGTATATATTAAGCATGATGTAGTGATGTAGAATAAGGGGTGGAATGTCATGGTTTTGTGATTTTTGGTTTTTGGTATTCCACATCATAACATCATGTGGGCACTGGGAGTTAAACTGTTAATGCTCAAGTCCTGGGTACCTGCCCAGAAGAGAAGAAGAACTACATTCCGCTTTGTGGTCACGGAGAGGAAATATAACTCCTGGCAAGGTCACCTGATGTGCTCTTTTTCATCCGCTCTTCTTCGTCGACTCTCCTCTTGTTTCCCTGCTGCTCTCTTCCCATCTCCCTGCTGCTCAACTGGACTGTGCATTTCACCTCAGCATTGTGGTGAGGCCTATCCACCTTTCAGACAATCGCTCTCATTGTATTTGATTTATTAGCTTCAATTCTAATTATATTGTATTACAGTGTGTTATGTTGAATTCCAATAATATATTTGGTAAATTAGTTTGTTTCTCCTCAGATCATTGCAGCTGTTTTTAATTATTTTGGGGTCCCCTGTTCCCTTTTTCCAGAGGCGAGGATTTTGCGAAATCCCTCTGGCCTGCTAGTCACGGAACAGGGCTGAACCAGCCCGTAAAACGTTGACAAGTAGATAGAAGGGTTTGGAAGAATGGTCATAAGTAATAGAAAATCAAGTTTTAGATCCCAGTTTTCTCTGAGTATCAGCTAAAAATCAAGCTGCTCAGATTTTACCATGTTTGGTAATGCATATTTAAAAGTGGAAATTAAAGCGGATGAAAGATAGAAATGTAGGCATAAAAATTTGTATGGCGTTACATGTCAATCAAAAGCTGAGTGCATTGTAAGCTATATTTGAGATAATAAAGGATCCATCTGTGAATCTGCTCTTCAGTTAGCATGCCTTGATCCAAATGTGTAAAACAGGTCTTTTAAATCATAAAATGTTTGAAATATTCCCATTGATAGTCAGTTAACACACCTGTTATTATTGTTGTGATTATTATTTCATTACATTTCATTAAAAAAAGTATTCAAATAAAAGTACTTTCAATCTCTTTCAGCACAGCCTATGAAAGGTTTTTCCTAGTTATGAACTTCAATTACATATATTTGGCCTTACACTGTTTTTCAATAGATTGTCAGTAATATTGTCAACACATTCACAGTTGTTTCCCCCACTAGTATTCTTTTTTAGATTTCAAAATAAAATTGTGTTTTAAAATAAATTTCTCTGATCTTTCAATTTCTCTGATATTGTAATATACAGTTTTCCCTTTTCCTTCGATGGTAATGATGGCATCACTTGTTAAATACCTTGATATGAAATTGTACTAATTATAGACCAATCCTAGAAAAGTAAATGAAAAGTAAATGTGCAAGACAGAGTTAAAACAGAAATATTTAAATGTATCAGCTGCTAAGTAGGAAAATCATTCTAAATCCAAACTGAATGTGAGAACAGTGATGGGACATGGAGAAGACAGGGCACGGGGAGCCAACATGGCCAAATAGCTGAACTTCAGATGTAGTAGACAGCAAGAACCAGATTACCTTCTGATAATGTACATTCACATATAACTTAGGAAACACGAACCCAAAGAAATAACATTTTCCTTCCAATAACTTCTAAAAGTTAAAAATCCAGTCATTGGTGGATTTTAAGAGTTTTTTGTTGTTTTTAGCTTGTTTAATTTTGCTTTTTTTTTTTTTTTTTTTTTTTTTTTTTTTTTTAATTGAGGATATAAGTAGTGGCACAGGTGGAATGTTCTAATGTTTCTTACAGATATATCTCACTATTGGCATCCAATCCTGCAAATACTTAATCATGCTGGCCGTTCTTCTCCCACTGAGGGCTGAATCAGTCATAAATCTAGTCTTCCAGTATCTAATTCAAATAATCTCACATGAGAATATTTGACATAATATTAACAAGAAAAATGACAAACATTTGACTCCTTCAATGGCAGCCTGAAACTACTTGTACCCTTGATAAGATAAATTTCATATACTTTTTTTAGAAACACATAAACAAATTTTCTTGTTTAAATGATTACAGAGAAAGATTAACACAGAACATGAGCTTAATAACACAGTGACCTTGAAGTCACTGATATGGAGCTACAAATAAAACCAACCAATCAAACAAAACAAATGCACTCTAAAAATTCTTCCTGTAGTGTCATCTAGGATGTGAAAAATATTTGGGTTTTTTTTTTTTTTTTACGTATTTGGTACAAAAATATTTGATGTGCGGTATACTTAAAATTTTATAATAAATAAAAGTTTACTTAAAATTATCTATTTTAAAAGATTAAAGGGAAGGAAATAAATGGTTCTTCTGCCAATTTGGTAACCAGATGGAAAAATGGTAACCAGAACAAAGTGTTTAAAGTAGAAAGACATGACGTAAATTTTACTGAGCAAAAGATGAATGCTTTACTTATGTGCAATGTTGAGGGACAGATATTAAATGACTCTATGTTTACTAAGAGATTATACATGCAGCTGAAGAAATGACCAGTTATAATTGGTCACTGCCTCAAGGGAGCCAGGGATGATTCTCGTTAGACTGGAATGACATAAATCTGGCTTGTGACCAGCTGGAGCAGACTTTCCTTTTCAAATATGTCCATATTTCCCTGCTGAGAACCCGTCTGCCAGAACAGTCTCCTGTCAAAAGTTCTCAGTGTTTCTTATCCATCACAGTGATGAATCAGCATTTTATTCTGTAACAGGTTTGTAATGAGAATTAGTTTCTGATCTGCTTCAATCTTTAACGACGAATGATATGCACAATTGTTTAAAATCAAATTAGATTCTAATTAGTCTACTTAAGGAACTTCAAAACAAAATTCTATGTTTCTTATGGAACTTTCTCTCCTGGGTACATCACATATCTACCTTTAAGAGAAACCTCAAACCACATTCTGAAATAGATTGACTGTACATTTGTTATGCATAAAATCTAAATAAGTCAATAGAAAAATTATTCAAATATTAGGAGAAAACAATAATACAGTAGCCAGTACATGCATAAAGTAGATGTTACCATTCACAGCAAAGAACCTAATTTATAATTCTTTAAATATTCTGAATGCATGCATCTTTCAAATTACAACATCCCATTTAGAATTTGTTTTTGCAATGTTATTTCCTTTTTCAGTTGCCCTGTATCTGTGGTTTGATTCGTGTAACTACTTTAACATTAGTGTTTGCTATGAATTATCTACATCAAATGACAATTGTAAAATAATCTCTTTCTCTCTTTTGTTTTTATTTAGAAAAACATTAAAATATACAGAGCTAGTGAACATTCAGTCATTGTTCATTAGACACCAAGAAGTGCTAATTAAGCTCTATAATTTTTTTTGTCAGAACTTAATTTCTCTTCTCAAATTAAAAATAAAAAAAATTTGTATTCTTTCCTCATTCATTCTTCCAAAACTTTTAAAATGTAATGCATATGGCAGTTACTAGTGCTGTACATGCTTTTTTACTTTAGCAAATTAATTTCTTCATTCATTTTCTCCTTCAGTTTGTACTGTTCCTTTAAATAACAATTTTTTTTGTTTGTTAGGTGGATTTTTTTTTTTTTTTTCTTAATTCCACAGGTGGGTGAAATAAACTGCCTGATCAAGGGTCTTGCCTCTGTAATAATTTATGGCAAAGGATAAAGAGAGATATTTTTGTAAGATATTTTCCTCAAGCATTTTTTGTTTGTTGGTTGGTTTGTTTGTTTTGTTTTGCTTTGTTCTGGATTTTTTTGCTACGACAGCTTTTCAGTCATTGTACATCATCTGAGAACTCCAGCTGATCTCAGTTGGAACTGCACCATTGATCCAAAGGAGTAAAACTCTCTCTGACTAGTTCCCAGTCTTAAGATGGATTTTACCCCATAAGGGGTTACTGTCTTCATGTTTTATCAGTGTCATGGCTTTGTATTGGGTAGAATTTGCTTTCTTCTTAAAGAATTGTATGATGACATGTTTTGGAATCTTGATGAGAATAGTGGTTATAGCAAACATTTTAACTGCTGCAGAGTAGTACTTACAGAGAAGCAAGTACAAAAGTACTACTTCTTGTGTTGCCCTGCTAGCTGCAGGTGTACAACACTTGGTTTCTGAATTATATTTCTAAAATAATTTTGGAAATTTGCAAAGTACTAGGCCAACTTCTTTGCTTTTTCCAACACCTATGGCCAAATAAGGGTTCTTACAGAGATTCCTATTACTATCTGATCTCCAGATGTGCAACAAGGGTGTGAAAACGTGCACTAAATACTGAAGTTCATTTGTGCTTCTCTGTTTGAGATCAGATGCTGGATTAATCTAGTCATTTAGATCTGGGCAGATTTCCAGGTAACATTTGCCTCAGTGGTGTTTTCAGATATACATCACCCCATGGTACTTAACTGCTAAATTCTTTCCTTATTGTACTTGTCAGATCTTTCTTAATTTCTCAGCCTTTCTCCACTGTAACATATAGGGTTCTGCTAGACAAAGGAATAAAATGTGCATACACATCATCTGACTGAACCTGTTCTCAAAAATCTCCTGTCCATAGTTTTGAATAATCATAGTCATATGATTTTGTTTTGAATAATAATAGTCATACTATATACTTTGAATATAAATATTCAATTTTCATTTTGAATGGCTTTGCACCCTCTTCTCATTCTCATTTGCAAATATTTATGAAAGAGAATGTTTATTCATTTTAGCAATCAGATAAATGCCAAACTTACAGTCGATATTCATTCAGTTGTACTCATGCATTTCAGGTTGAAAAATGTATTAAATTACACAGTTGGAACATCAGCTCTTGTATATCAAAAAGCAGCAGTTGGCTAGTAAGAATTTGGTTTTATTAATTTTGTGTTTTGTTATGTTCTTTCACAAAAAGCACTTGTGTAATAAAAACAAACATATTTGAAAAAAAGCTTTGTAACAGAAATTCTGACAGCAGAAATGTTTTGTTTTTTCTTTAATGTGAGATTTTTTTTTCCTAGATGAATCTATTACTAATGATACTGAGTTGAAGAATAGATCAGAATTGTAAGCCTAAGTAAATAAATATTTTAGATGCCCTCACAGAAAAATAAAATATATATATATCTTTCACTTTGTGTATTTCTTTGTCCATTTTAAAATAACAGCAGAGAATTAATAAAATCATAGATTTATCTGCAAGAAAGATTTTAGAAGTTTCAGGACAGCACCAAAAATGCAACAGAATGCAACAGAAGTGCATTTATGCATAATAATGCATAAATAATGCCTTTATCGTTTTCCTTCAAAAAAAAAAAAAAAAAATTGGTTACTGTAACATCAAAACAGAATAATTAATTGGACTTAAAAAAGCAAAGGTGATGAAGAACTGATTAGGAATTGATAAATCATAGTATCCCTCAGATTCAAAGGGAGCCCAAGAGATGTCTCGAGTAAAATTTTCTCTCAAATCATGGTGACATTGAATTGAAATGAATCATTCAGGCATTTGTTCATCACTTTTACTGCAATGAACAATCAAAGGCCTGGGAAATATGCAGGTTCACAAGCTAGAGATATTTCTCAAAATATTTATGTATTTTTCTTAATATAAAAATAAAGTTATCAAGATTTATTGCTGAATACTGCCCAAATACAGTCAATTTTGAATAAGAATGCCTCTTTTTTCTCCAAGGGAGGTTAAAGACATATCAGTGAATATGTCCTGTAAAGTTCTAAGAACGAAACACTGTGTGTGGATTGATCAGTATATGCGACAGCATAAAAATTAATGAAGGGTGATGTAAATACTTAAAATATAAATTATACAGAGTAATATGAATACAGGAAGACAATGATTCTGTGCCCATCTTTACCGCTGGATGCTCTTGTGTATGTAGTATCCTTTATCTCATTCAGATATTTTGCTGTGTGCTGCATTTCTTCTATTGAGATTTATTTCCTTAATATTGTGATGTGACAAGTGGTTGACTAAGCTTTTAGGAAGATGTAGAAATCAAAGATATTCACTGCCTTACTAAAAGGAAAAGTTTTATGACAGAGGAAGGAATTTTTGTGTGTATGTGTCTTAAATTGTACATTAAATCTTAAAGACAAATCCTGCCATTTCTTATTTGCACAGTGTAAACCAGAAGGTAACTACCTTCTGTTCTGCATTAAAGAGCCAGCATCCTACTGTTTTCATCTGTACCTGTTAAAAGTACAGATGCAAGAAATTTGTATACCAATAAGGCTCCCATCATACATTCAGTCTGAATGTGTGAATTGACAGCAGCTTTTCTGAGTTGCTAACAGCTTTTAGTTGCATGTATTTTATCAGAGTACAAGCATTTTGTGACATATCTGTGTCATCCCTATTGCACTATGCAATATGACATCACAGAAAAAAAACAACAAAACATGCTTACATGAAATTCTGCCTTCCTTCTGAAATGAGCAAACAATAAAAGCCAAATCTCAGCACCAGACCCTCAACACATCATGTCTCCCAGGTGCTTATTATACTGTGTTCAAAGCTTCTTGACACACCACAATCAGACTACTGTGAGAAAAACTGGAGGAGTTAACAGCTGCAGGAAATCCTTCTGGAACTTTCTCTGCTTTGAATGGGAGCAGCATTTCTTTTCCATACAGCCACTCAATTGGGGTTTTTGATGAGAATAATCCTCACAAATCCTGGTTCTAGTGTACTGGCACAACTCCCTGTGTGGTCTTAGGGTTCCATGGTCACTGAGGACTTGCCTAGCCTTCAGGTACCCTGAATCAGGTACCCTGAATCAGGTACCTGTTCATCATCTGCATGCTGTTTCTGCTCTCATCTCTTGGCAAGTTACTGCCCTGCAAGCCGCTCCATACTCAACTTCTAGCTCACTATCTTTACAGGTGGCCAAACCTCACCACTAAGATCATTTGAAGGTTTCATCTTTAAAGGTGAAAAAAAAAAATTTCCATTGCTTTTGGTCTGTGCTTTAATATCAAAGTTGAAGAAGGGAACTGACAAATAGGATAATGATTTTGCATTTCCATGGGACAGAAATCTCTTGTAATAATATCATTTTTAACTTATGGGAAAAGTACTTTTATAATTAGAAAATACTGATGCAGAACCATTCAACTAATATCCCAAAATAACTTTGTAATTGTAATCTTGCTACATTAAGTAAGTCAGGTTTGTTCACTGAGTAATGAAGAATAAAGATGACTGAAAATTATCTTCTGGATCTTATTCCTATGGAGACACATTTCTATAGTTTACTTAAATTGGTCCATTAGTTACAAAGGACATATGTGACACTAAGGAGGTATGTAAAGGAAAAGTCATCAGTAACACTGACATTCTATATCTCTGAAGAATGCTTCATTATGTATAAGAAGTTCATCCTTTAGAATAATATAACTGAATATTGTATTAAACTGGAGATAATAAAGTTTGACTTTCTTTTGAAATTACCAGCACAAGAGAAAAAAATAAAGAAAAAAGGAATTAATGCACCAGAGTCTCTGGATTCTAAATGATGACTGTTTAATTGTTTGTAAAAGCTTTGGCAAGTTCCCAAGTTAAGGAAGAGAAACTAATCTAGATATACAGAAGAAAATCCTTTTTCACTGATAAATTAAACCATAAGATGGTTCAAGTAATTAAGCTTTTGAAATTAGTATTGATTCTAAAAAAAAAAAAAAAAAAAGAAAGAAACAAGCAAATAGAGTTCTGATACTGAATTTTAACAAAAATAATAATGATAAAAAAGTACTGTATGTATACCTAGAGAAAATCAATAGACCTATGATAAATTAGACCAATGTAGAGGCCTTCTATTTTTGAATGACTACATCACTGGACAAGGGAATATCAACTGATGTCACCTACCTGAACTTGCGTAAGGCTTTTGACACAGTTCCATGCACTATTCTTGTTCATAATTTAAGAGGTATAGACAAGAAAAAAAAGAAATTGTCTGGATAGCTGCATCCAGAGAGTTGCAGTCAATGGCTCAGTGTCCAGATGGAGATCAGTAATGAGTTGTATCCTTTATAAGCATGCATTTCAACTAATGAAGCTATTAAACATGATATCATTAAACAGTATCATGTTTAATAGCTGTATTAGTGGCATAGACAGTGGAGCCCTCAGTATCTCTGCAAATGACTTCAATGCTTCTCATTCCCCTGTCAGTACATATATACAGGATTGTTTTCTCCCAGGTACATAATATTTCACTTGCTCTTGTAAAATTTCATGTGGTTGGTATTGCCTAGCCATCTAATTTATCAAGATCTCTCTCAAGGGATGAGAGATCCTCTCTCCAGGGAGTCGAGAGCTCCTTTGAATTTAGTGTCATCTGCAAATGTAATCGTTTTAGATTTCATCTGAGTAGTCTATGAAAACATTAAAGAGAACTGATCTAAACAGAACGCTGCTGAGCCCTACTAGTGACTGGTCACCAGCCTGATATGACCCCATTTTCTATAACACTTTGAGCCCAACTCATTAACTAATTGTTCACCCATAATATTGTGTATTTTTTTCTAGCTATATGCTAAGCATTTTGTCCAGAGGGATACTGTGAGAAACAGTTCCCTATCTGTGGAACTTTTCAAGCTCATTCATGTCCCATCCCTGGAAGTGTTCAATGTCAGGTTGAACATGGCCTTGGCTAATAAGATCAAAAGAAAGATATCTCTTCCCAGGGTGAGTTGGATGGACTAGATGATCCTTAAAGGTCTCATCCAATACAAAACATTCTATCATTCTGTCAACAGTTTACGGGCTGGTTCGGACCGGTTCCATGACGAGCCGGGCGGAGGGATCCGCAGATCCGCGCCTCCTGAAAAAAAGGAACAGGAGACCCCAAAATAATTAAAAACAGCGGCACCAATCTGAGGAGAAACAAACTAATTTACTAAATATATTATTGGAATGCAAGATAGCACACCATAATACAATACAATCAGAATTGAAGCTAATAAATCAAATATAATGAGAGAGAGAATGTCTGATAGGTGGATAGGCCTCACCACAACGCTGAGGTGAGGTGCGCAGTCCAGTTGAGCAGCAGGGAGACGGGGCAGCGCCCACGACGAAGGGCAGGTGAGAAAAAGCATCAGGTGACCTTGCCAGGAGTTAAACCTCCTCTCCCTGACTGCAAGGTCCCCTGGGGAATGTAGTTCTTCTCTTCTGGGCAGGTACCCAGGACTTGAGCACTGACAGTTAAAGTCCCAGTGCCCCACATGTTGTTATGATGTGGAATACCAAAAGCCAAAAATCACAAAACCATGACACATTCTGTAAATAGCTCTTGTTACACCAGCCTAATGTCATTTTTTCATTTGATTAAAAATGCAATTAATAAAAATAATGATGCTGGTTTAATAAATTTCTGTAAAATACTAGAAACATTTCCATTCATATATTTAACTTAATAAAAATACATAGTACTTTTAACCAATACAATGCACATTGTATAAATTAAAATATTGAATAGAATAGACCAGACTCATAAAAACTTGGCCAGAAAAAAAAAAAAAAAAAAAAAAAAAGTAATTTATTTTATACAATTATTTTTTAATATCTAGCTATGGAGATATCATTAATTTTAAAGAATGTTTAAAGAACATTTTAAAGAATATATTTGTTGAAAGGAATGTTGAATGGATGGTTTATAGTGAAAACATCCTGTCAATTCAGAACACACTATCTTGGTTTGATACACTGCCCATAGAATTGTGAACTTCCAAGAATACGGACCATAAGACAAATATAAGATGCTGGATACTACCAGAAGAAGCGACTTTGAAAATCTCACAGGTGCAGTAGATAATTGGAAATCAGTGCAGCCACTAGTGAAAGCAAAGGCAATCTGACCCTAATGACTTGATGAGCACATGGTGTTACACAACTAATACTGCTTTGGAAATCTTAGTAACGTGACTTTTATATTATTTCAATTTCTTAGATCACAGATAGAATACTGGAAATTGAAAAAATACCTTTGAAAATACCTGAGGAAGAAAGACTTTTTTTTCCCCTCTTTCTTTTTGCAGCATTTTGTATTATATATCATCACATATTTCATAGTGACTTTTTCCATGTTCCACCAATAAAGAATGTAATTATGGAGATAAACAACAGCAGACAAAGAGAAATGTTTGGAGGCACCTTAATAGAAAAATACATTCTACCAGGATCTGAAATGAATTGGAAATTTACTGAGGTAGAAAGGTGCAAAGAGAGTGTTTCAGAAAATCAGATTGGCAGAAAGCTTTCCTTTTGTGTTTATCACATCGATATTGTATGGAGAAAAATAAAGGAAACTACTTGATGAACAAGGTATACAAAATAATCTATGTGACTCCTCTGAGACACTACATTTTTGCTCCTGTTTGACATTCAGGGGAATATAAAGCCTTTTCATATCATCACTTATGTTGGAACTTGATGTAAAATTGCAAACAGAAGAAAACTGGTATTACTAACTTCCCAGAATTTCTAATGAAAGCTGAAAGATTATGAAGTAAAAACAACTGATCTAAAAATTAAGCATTTTAGGGCAGGCTGTTTAAGCAGTTTAGTGCAAACTGATGAGTGGCAAATACTAAGTGCCCATTTGCAACTTTGGAGATAGCTGAGAGCATGACTTGTTTCATTAGGAGGATGGCTCCTTCTCCATCCATGGACCTGCAAATACAAGTTCTGTGACTTTGTGCCACAATCAGAGACTGTCCCCTGGTGCTCTTCCAAGGAGAGGCACCACAGCAAGACAATCCTGAACATTTCATTTGCAGTTGGAAGAAGTGGTGAGTGATAATTATGGGAAACTCCCAACAGCGGTAGAGAAGGCTGAAACATTCCATTCTGACTTGTCTGAAGTTTATTCCTTTCTGGAGACTCTAATCAGCAATGCTGTGAAGAGACCGTTGAGGCTTGTCCAGCCCATAGACCATTTCACTGTGCTGCATGGCACCAATTAAAAGGCGAGGAGAGAGCCTGAGATTAACCGAAGTCAGTCTTAAACTGCAGTGATCATGAGCACCGAGACCCAGGTGGTGTTTTGCCAATCCTGCAATTGAAGGAGTGAAATTATATGGGAAAAAAAAAAAAAGAAAAAAAAAAAAAAAAAAAAAAAAGAGTAGGAATACTAACAGCTTTCATAGAAGTAACTTGCAAATACTCAGACAGACACTGTTGAAAATTTAAAATAATTCAATTTCTGCTCTGTGCGTTTGTCACTACTGTGACAGGTTAATGAATAATAGAACTATAATATCTATCATGAGGCCAGGAAAAGAAACAAGCTTTTAAAGTTACTAAATCATCTTTTGGAGTTCCTTAATTGACTAAACACTCTTTAAAAAGTCTACTGAGATTGCTCCTACTTTGAGGATAATCTCAATATGAGAAGGTGTATAACATAAGGTAGGTAATTTACATGCCTGTTTACATTTTATTTCAGCACTTTAAGAGCACTTTATCACGTTTTCTTCTTTCTATTTGTCACATTAACTACTGGATTTACAAAAGACATTTACAAAAGACATAGTAAGATATTATGGCACCTTTTTTTTTTTTTTTTTTTTTTTTTTTTTTTTGTAATAACATACCATATTGCATTCTTCCCATTAGCCACTTCTTGAATTATTCACATGGACTGAAAGAGTATATTCCATCATCACTTTATGTGAAATATTTGGCAGAAAACATATGCTACTGACTTTCTTTCCAGGAAAAAAATAATCAAAATTTCATCTATGTCAACCTGTGGATTTCTGCCACTTAACATTAAAAAACAAACAAACAAAAACAAACAAACAAAAACAAACCCACATTCCAAAATCAATGTATGCATTTATTTTTATTTTGTTTTGTTTTCATGTCTTTCAGGATTATGTAATGAAACCCAAAGAAATGAAGGTGTAATGTATTTTCTTTTTTGAAATCTGTGATTTGATAGTTGTCCTGGTTTTGATTGGGATAGCCTTAATTTCTTTCATAGTAGATTATATACAGTGCTTTATGATAAATAGATCTTTCCACAGTAAGCCAGTGCCATTTTTTCATTAGATTCACAATACAATTAATAGAAGTCACTGTGCTGGTATAATAAACCATTTTATTTGGCTTTGAAAATTCAGACAAATAAAATGTCAAATTTTAAAATTAACTTTATCATCACTAACAATATTAACAGTCATATAAGCCATTATAAGCCATATAAATGATAAACCATCATTTATCTACATTTGGATAGATTGGGTATACTTAGTATTCACGTAAACCAATGGCAGGAGGAAAAATAGTAAATACAGATAAATACAAATACACTTTTTTTTCCTTTTTTTTCAGTGGGAGGATGGTAGTTGTTTTATGACAAGAATCACAATCAAGCAAACTGTTGCTAAAAAAACCTTATACATGGACTGTTAGTTATAAAAACAAGTCTTCCCTAAACTAGTCAAAATTTTTCAAATATAAAAAGAAAGAAAAAAAAATAATTATGAATAACTGTACTTAATCACTAATTATAGTTTAATTTTTGAGAGAATCATTCAGTGGGAAGAGGCTAACAATTATCACCAAGTCCAACTGCCTGACCACTTCAGGGCTAACAAAAGCACTGCAGGAGTTAGAAGGGACATTAGAGATCATCAATTTCAATTCTCCTTCTAAAGCTGGTTCCTGACAGTAGGTTGCAGAATTAATCCTCTTGAACACTGACTGGTATGCAGTAGCAACCAAATTGCTAGGAAGACTCTTCCAATGTTTGAACACCCATAAGGGAAAGAAATTTTTCCTGATGTCCAATTTGAACATCCTCTGGTTCAGCTTTGTGCTGTTCCTGTGAATCCTAGCATCAGTTACCAAGGAGATCAGCACATCCTTCTTCATTTCCCTTCCTTGGGAAGCTGAAGAGAAGCAATGATATTGCTTCTTAGCTTACTTTGGACATGGTTTAGTGGGCATAGCAGTGATGGACGGACAGTTGGACAGGTTTTTTTCTTTATGGCCTTTTCCAAACATAATAATTGTATGATTTTCTCCTCTTAGGATATGCCTTCCAGTCATTTTACCAGCTTTGTCACCCTTCTCCAGATGCTTGCAAGTATCTTAGTATCTTTTTTGCATTGTAGAGACTAGAATTGCGCACAGTATTCAAGGTTAGGCCATGTCAATACTGTAGCATGAAAATTAGTCCTTTCATCCAGCTGGCTATGCAGGTTTAATGCACTCCAAAATGTGGATTGTCCTCCAGACTGCCAGGGCACACTGCAAACAGCACTCCCATATCCACTTCTGATGAGCCACTCTCTGGCCAATCCCAGTATGTACTTGTGTCCAGCATTGCTCTGTCCCAGGTGCAGCAGTTGGCATTTACCTTCCTTACACAGTAGCCTTTTGTAGGCAAAACCAAGTACCATGTAGTGTTAGAAATGTTCAAACAGGAGCAGAATATTAAATTATTCTAAAAAGTACGATAACTTTAAATGGATTTCGTTCTGAAATTCACAATATATATATAAATAAATAAATAAAAGATTTCTTGTGAAAAGAAAGAACTTGAAAACTATATCTACTCATATCAATACTTTCCTAGATAAATAATACAACATATAAAATATTACATAAAAGGGAATATGCAATATGTCTAAGATAAACCAATAGATTTAATTTTAAACTTGCTATAAATAATTCATTGTTTCAATTTTATACCATAATTTCTACATATTTAAACTTACTTTTAGTATCTCCATGGCAGTTGAGAACTTAACTGATAATACATATACATGTATATATCCCATATTTTCAGTTAACTACCTTATCCAGACAAAAGCAAACAAAAAGAAAACCCACATCCTTTTTCACTGAATTTTATGGGTAGCATTCCTTCCTGAGAAAAATATTAAGAGCATTATAAGTATGAATTTCAGTTGAAGATATATCACTAAATATAATTAATACTTAAAAAAATAAAGTATTTAAATATACTTTAAAAATATTTTTAAAATATCTTTGTTTATATGTTGTCTACATTCTTTGTTCCATTAATATATATTGATGGCTCTCATTTCATTAAGTTAGTAATGGTTATTTTTCTTTGATTCTCACCTAAGTATTGAGCATGTGATAACAAGTACTGGCTCAAAGAAAAGCAAATTATTTCATTCCTTTACTACTTTATTTTGTACTATGTGTTCTTATTCTGTGTTCTGAGAGATGGGAAAAAGGACTCCTGTTTCTTACTTTCCCTTGCCAGGATTGAGAAAAGGTGACTAACGCCTTTTTCCAGAATTGCCTTTTTTTTTTCTTTTTTTTTTCTTTTTTTTTTTTTCTCCCAGGGATACTCTATCTTTGCATTATCTCTTTGAAAGCCTTTGTTTTCCAATATAGCATAATAATACAGAGGTATAAAAGCCAATCTTTTACTTTAAGACTATTTTCTATATAAATTAGTAACTGTGTTTCAAAGCAATCGTGTTTTTTTTCTGCCACTCTTCTTCAATAAAGTAAGTTATTCTCTTAAGCTATTGTATGAAATGCTGAAAAAAAAATCCTGTAACAAATACTAAAAACAAATGCAGTTTGAGAAATAAGGAATAAAATTCAGAAATAATTCATTTTGTACATTTTTTAAAAAAATGAATTTTATTTTTTAAACTCATATACTGTAACTTGTATGTTTGTTTGCCTGTGGAAAGGATTAGGGAAAAGGGGAAAATTACAAATGGAAAAAAAAAAAAAAAACCAAACAGGAAAAGATAACAAACAAATCTCATGAGAGATACTGTTTCCAGCTGAAACAAGCATGCAAACGTGATACCACATACAGATGTAAGTTCATCTTGTGCTTAAAAAATAACTAATTAAAGCTTCTTATTTCCAATGATAAATATGCTTCATAAACATACATTTGATAAGGATTATTTGTTCTGAAAGATGAGAGTGCAAAAATATAGTAATTTTTCAGCATAAAGAGTATCTTTGTGGTTCCACGGCCTGGAATCAGTTTTCAGTCACATACACACAGGTCTCACTAGTAACTGCACTGACTGCTTGCAGAACCCAAACACACAAGATAGTGAGAATACACAGATAGTTAAGAAAGTCTTTAATAAAAGGATTTAAAAGGTGGGAATGCTACTGGTTATTCTGTGCTGGGCTCACCGAAGCAAACACTCACCATCCCATTTTAACACGCACTTAGCCCCTTTTGTGCTCAATTCTGCCTACTCTCTCAGGCCCTGTTGCTGACAGCTCCCCCTTCTCCTGTACATTGCCTCATCGGTTGTCATGGTTCTGCCACCACTCCCTACAGCATCCTAAATCCTCAGGTTTTCATCATTATAAGATGCAAAGTCCTGGTTTTCCAGTAGGTTCTTGAGAGCGCATCAATTAGCATTACTGACCAGGATTGCTTCTAGTTGTGCTTGTTAAGGCTAATTGGCTAGGTTTTATGACTTTCTGTGTTTGTATCCTTCACTTTCGTTTTTCTCCCAACTAACAAAATAAACATTTTCAGAATCTGTGTGGTGCCAATTAGTGCCACTAATCAGGTCTGTCTCTGAATGTTTTGGTTCATGGCTCTTTTGACCATCCACCTTTAGAGGAGCAGATATTCTCCTTCTACGTACCCTTACAACCTTTATTAAATTATATGAAAAGCAACTAAAGATACTGTTCCATAAACGTTTCTGCTCTTTCATCCGACAAAACAACTGTCTATATCATTTTTTTCATATACAGATTGCATTTCCATAACATATTAGATTTTTTTCCTATTGTTCCATCTTTATTTTTCTGAATTACATACTTATAGCCCTTAAGTTGTATACTGCACAGATCAAAATTTATAAAAAAAAAAAAGACATATATTTAAAATTTAATGTCACAATTTATTTAGGAAAAAAAAAGTACAAAACCAAAACATGAACAAACATGAAGAGTTTGTTATAGGTAATGAAATTATGACCTTAATGGAGGCTTTGGGACAGCAGATACACTGATGTAAGGAGGTACTGCTCTATTGGCATTATTGTTCTGGGCTGCAAAATCTCCATCTTGTCCTGTGCTTATATGTCCTTGGCTTGCTTTATTTATATGTTTCTATCAGTCCTTCATTACTTTGTTGATTTGTTAAAAAAAAAATAAAATGTTTGCAGAAATAAATGCTCTGAATAAATATAAAATATGAGTATTTTTTATATTCTATAACATTTTAATGGGTTAAAAAAGGACAACCTATTATCAATATACCCTTTCAATTATTTTTTTTTTGTAGTAGTAGAATACATAGATTTCCTAGATTTTTTTTTTAATTTTTGTTTTACAAATTATCTTTGAAATAGTAAGTTTAAAAGAATACTAAAATCAAGCAGCATAAATGAACATTAACTGTTAGGATAGCATAACTGAATTTCATATAAATAACACTAAGTTTTTCACAGCTTTATATATATCAAGGAAAGCCTACCACATACTGGTTCTTTGAGGGTTTTTTTCATTTTTTAAGGGGAGGTCAATAATTATGACTGTAGTCTGACTGAGATCAAATAACAACGCTATCAATATCTAAAATCAGAATGCAAACTCCAGTGATCCTGGAGGTACTGCCCAGCTCCTTTCTACTCCCACCTTTCACTTAGGCTTTGAGGAATTTATTATAGCTCTAACACTATGGCAGCCTAATACTGAACCCCTTAAGAGACCTAAAAGGTGCAATGGTTTTAATTAGTGAAATTCTTTTTCTATCCCTAGATAAATCTGATGAGGAATATGATCTGAGATCTCTGTAAATTTCATAGCCCCTTAAGGTTTTATTAAGAAGTACTTGAAAGCATTTCTTTCTTCATAAGTTCCATTATACCACATTAACTTGCCACCTCACTAGTCCTTATTTTTCACTGCATTTTTTATGTTTTGTGGAGTTTAAATAAGATGAATTTATATCTCAGCTTTCCCACTCTAACAGCATTCATGCCATTTGGATTTCTTGAAGACATAGGGATCTAATAGAACGTTGATGGAAGTTACTCGGTTTGCCTATAGACTGACAGGTGAATGAGATCTTGACGTCAACAGAGGATTGTTCACCTTCTCATTGGATGTGCCAGAGTTAGGTGAAAATAATTTTATCCTCACCATCATTTGATCATGACATTTGCACGTATTATTTGTTTATGGTTCAATAAAAATATGGGGCTTCCTTTTAGGGATCCCAGAACAGCCCTGTTAAGGTAATGTGCATACTTTACCATTCCTTTCCCATTTCTTCCTTCTCATTCCTTTTTTTTGCCTCTCCCCCTCTGTCACAATCATCTTCCAAACAGCCTATCCCTAATTATTTTTGCTTCACTAAGTATAGCATTTCTGCTGTTACTTAGATTTTCTCTACCTTCCATGTATAGCAAGTGTAGTTATCAAGGAGCTGCTGGCCTATGCTTTTTAGAGATCCCTCAGTAATCCCCTCCGGCTGTCTGTAGTACTTGAATATTCTTCATATAATTTCCCTCCACCTACTCTGCATTCTTCATGGTGTTATTGGTGGTTTTTTATCAGCTTCTTACATTGTTAAGATTATTGACTTCTTATTTTCTGTCACAGTGCATGTCATTTTTTGTGCCACATTCTGGGATGACAACATGGCACAGATGCAGGGAAAAAAAAGTAGTTGGTGAAACCATGAACATGCAGAACATGTTTGTCTCACTTGATAGGTAGGAAGTGTACCTTGTAGTGTAGCTCTTTTCAAGCTCATAGAAAGTTATACAGGATTCAATTGTGGTAGAACCTCACCAACATTTTCTAGGTGTTCTAAAATTGTGTTCTTTTTCACATCTTCGTATTTTAGATATGATAGCTTTATCACACCATCTTGCCACAAAATGAAGCACAGGAGGTTTATTTTGAACAAAGTACTTTTTTGCTGCGTGGACTGCAGAGCACTGGAACAATTTGCACAGAGAAGTTGTGGAGTCTCTGCCCTTATAGGCATTTAAAAGACATCCAGATGCTGCCCTGGGCATGTGGCATGCCCTTTGTGAGCATGGAGGTTGAAACAGAAGACTTCCAGAAACCCCTTCTAACCTCAATCATTCTGTGATTCTGTCACAATTAAGTTGCTTACATTTGTTTGATTACTGTGCTCTGCTGGGTTTGTTATTAGGCGACTAACCGGGGATTCGGGCTGTCACAGTGCAGGCAGCTGGACTGTCTCATGATAAGCACGTATGGGAGTTCAGCATTGTGGTACGTGCTTGGAACAGCGCGTCCACTGGCCTTGAGGAAGAAATTAAGCCAGGAAGAAGGAGCTGAAGGACAAAGATAAGGAACAAGAAGATGGACACCACCTGGAGTTGTCCGCCATGGAACAATGTAACAGTGGAAGGACCAATGGTAGGACTGGTGCTGGGCAGCCTGGACTGATACCCACCAATAAGATTCTGACAAGTGGACTCTGGAGGGTATATAAGATACTGTTGAATTTCAATAAATGCCATTTTGCAGCATCCCCCATATTGGTGTCTGTGTTGCAATTGCCCTAGCGAGGAGAGATTGCAGATAGAGCAAGGAGAAATCGCTAGGCCCTGCAGTGAGGGATCCTGAAATGGTGGCGTGTCTGCAGCAGTGCTTACAATCTACTTAACCTTACTTACCTTTATTGCTCCACCATCTTTTTGACTGAATGTCTTCCCTACCTTTGAATTCTTCTGCATTCAGTACTGAATATCTTGAATTTCTAGGCTGTTTTATACCAACAGGCTTAGGATTGCTTACTGACTATAACAATATTTTGCTTGTTTCTGCATAGATAGATTAGAAACTGTATTACACTTTCTAATCTACTGGAAAAGCTACACATAGAACTGGAATTTGTAGACTACAGAGTTATCATGTATACAATCTACAAATTTGAGAACAGAAAACATGCAGCTTTTCTGGCTTTTGGGTTTAACTGTGGATCACTATCATAAATAGGACAGAATACTGCTGTAAAATTGACTGTATCTCCCCTCTAACAAACAAACAAACAAACAAACAAACAAGAAACAAGCAACAACCTGTATTGACAAGATCAGAGATAAAATTCTGCATTTGAGTTAACTACAGTGAGGATAGGATTTGGGGTTGATTTTTTTTTTTTTTTTTGACCACGGGGCAACTTAATGCCTGGCATGATGGCAGCAAATGCAAGTAGCCTGTCACTGAGGGGGAGGAGGATCTTAGCTGAGGAACTTAGCAGGACTCATTGAAAGGTCTTTAAACTAGGTATAAAGGGAGAAGGGGGGCAAATTCAGGGCTGCTGGGGTTGAGCGGGTCGTTCGAGGGCTCGTACCAAACTTGATGGGTGATGATGGTGAAGTACAAAGGGATGGACTGGGGCAGGGGGGTGCTGGGGATGCTGCTGTTCTAGAGGAACCTAGATCCTCTGTAAAGCTGGTGAGACAGAAAGCCCAGCTGAAGTGCCTTTATATCAATGCACACAGCCTGGGAAATAAGCAGGACGAGTTGGAAACTGTGATGCGCTTGTAAAGTTATGACCTTGTTGCTATCATGGGAACACTGTAGGATGACTCCCATATCTGGAATACCCTGATTAAAGACTATAGACTTTTCAGAAGGGATAGGCAGGCAGGGTAGCAGGTGTGGTGGAGTTGCCCTCTATGTTAGGAAGTAGATAGATTGCGAAGAACTGTGTCTGAGGAACTGCCATGATCAGGTCGAGAGCTTGTGGATAAAAATCAAGGTGGTTGGGGCCTGCTAAAGGCCACCTGGTCAGGAGGTGGCTGTTGACGAGACCTTGCCTCAGCTGCAGGAGGTGCTATGCTTGCAGGCTCTTGTTCTGTTGGAGAATTTCAACCACCCAGATATCTGCTGTGATATAGGCGTGGCAGGTGGCAGACAATCCAGGAGATTCCTGGAATCTGCTGAGGACAAATTCCTGGTCCAGGTAGTAGATGGACGAACCCAAGGTGAAGACTTACTGGACCTGGTGCTCAATAACGCAGAGGAGAGCATTAGAGAGGTTAAGATTGGAGGCAGCCTGGACTGTAGTGACCATATCTTGGTGGAGTTTGTGATCTTGAAAAATGTGGGCCTGGCAAAACGCAGAACTAGAACACTGTGCTTCAGGAGAGCAAACTTCTGGCTGCTCAAGGAACTGCTGAGTGGGATGCCCTGGAAACTGTCCTTAAGGGCATGGGCACAGAACAGAGCTGGCAGCTCTTTAAAGACACGCTTCTGAAAGCGCAACAACTCTCCATCCCCCCACAGAAGATGTCGAGCAGAGGAGGCAGTGACCGCTGTGTCTGTGTGTATGAATCCTGTTTTGCTTTCTGGCTCAAAGCTTGCTTTCTGAGGTATTTCTTGTGATAAGACTCTAGGAGATGAGAGATGGGTGTTGCTGTGTGACAATCAACATCACTGTGTGGACAATTTTACATTTGAAAGCATTTCTTTGAAGCTGTTTACCTTCAGAAGATAGTGCTCAGGACTGTTTACTGGCGGAAGATCTGGTCTGTGACCAAATAACTCCAGCTTGTTATGGGAGACTGGGAGATGATGCCATTGTATCCTGTGAAGGCATGATACAAGTTGACATCTCTCTGCTCCCTCTTATCTGCTGGCCTGGAAGATAGGAACAAAGGAGTTTCTGCTGAGATCCCAGAGCCAGAAGCTGCCACTCCAAGGAGAGCTGACTCAACCGCTTTGGACTTATAAATAAGTTGGTACTACCATTCAAAAGGGGCCATCATTGCCGTGGTCACCATCATTGTCAACAGAACTACAATGCCCAACGACCCACCACTACTGAAGATTAATGACGGAACTACGAACCACGCTGGATCCATGGTGGTGACTATCTCCCTCTTGCTTCCTATAAAGATTCTTTGCTGCTCTTTTCTATCTTTTCTATTGCTCTCATTCCCTTCCCCATTACCCTAATACATAATAGTGTCCATCCTCCCCTTCCGCATCACCCTAATTAAAATTTGTAATAAACTGGTTGGACCAACATTTGAACCGTTGTCTCTTTATCTCATGCTGGGTATACAGATATTAAAAGAACCTCCTCTCCCTCCTACAAATCGGAGCAATACACTGTGCAAGGACTTACAGTTTAAACTGAGAGAAAAGAGGGTAATGTACAGAAAGTGGAAACAGGGTTGTGTAGCCTGGGAGAAATACAGGGCTGTTGTCCGTGTATGTAGAGATAGGATTATGAAAGCCAAGGTGCAGATGGAGTTGAACTTAGCGAGGGATGTGAAAGATAACAAAAGGGGTTCCACAGGCATGTAGGCAAGAAAAGACAGGCCAAGGAGATTGTTCCCCCTCTGAGGATAGGTAGCAGGGAGCTGGCTTCCTCAGAGACAGAAAAAGCTGAGGTACTCAGTGAGTGCTTTGCCTCAGCCTTCATGGGTGGTCAGGCTTCCCATGTCTGCCAGGACCATGAGTCTCTAGGTGACTGTGTGGGGAGTGGTTTCTGGCTCACTGTAACAGTGGAACAATTCCAAGTCCACCTTGCAAAATTGAACGTGCTTAAGTCCAAGGGGCTGGATCATATCCATCCTAGGGTTCTGAAAAGAGATGGCTGATGTGGTTGTCAAGCTTCTCTCCATCATATTTGAAAAATCATGGCTAATGAAATTCTGGGTGACTGGAAAAAGGGAAACGTTATTCCCATTTTTAAGAAATGGAGAAAGGAACACCTGGGGAACAACAGGCTGGTGAGTCTTACCTCTGTGCCTGTGAAGATCATGGAGCAGATCCTCCAAGAAGATATGTTAAGGCACATGTAAGATAAAGAGGTGATTTGAGACAGCCAGCATGGCTTCTAAGGGCAGATTGTGCCTGACCAATCTGATGGCCTTCCACGATGGAGCAATGGCTTTGGTGGATGTCATCTACCTGGACTTCTGCAAGACTTTTGACGTAGTCCCTCACTACATCCTTCTCTCTAAATTGGAAAGGTGTGGATTTGAAGGATGGACTTTTCGATGGATTAGGAGTTGGCTGACTGGACGCAGCCAAAGGGTTGTAATGAATGGTTCTGTGTCAGGGTGGAGGCAGGTCACAAGTGGTGTCCCTCAGGGGTCGATCTTGGGACCGGTGCTCTTCACCATCTTTATCAATGACATAGACAATGGCATTGAGTGCACCCTCAGCAAGTTTGCAGATGACACCCAGAGGAATTTGGACAGGCTGGAGAAGTGGGCCCATGAAAACCTAATGAGGTTCAATAGTGCCAAGTGCAGGATGCTGCACTTGGGTTGGGGCAATTCCAGGTACTTATATAAACTGAGGGAAGATCTCCTTGAGAGCAGCTCTATGGAGAAGGACGTAGGGGTCCTGGTGGATGAGAAACTGGACATGAGCCAGCAGCGTGCACTTGCAGCCCGGAAGGCCAACTGTGTTCTGGGCTGAATTAAAAAAGGAGTGGCCAGCAGGGAGAGGGAAGTGATTGTCACCCTCTACTTGGCTCTTGTGAGGCCCCATCTGGAGTACTGTGTCCAGGCCTGGGGCCCCTAGTACAGGAAGGACATGGAGCTCTTGAAGTGGGTTCAGAGGAAGGCCACTAAGATGATTAAAGGGCTGGAGCACCTCTCCTAAGAAGAAAGGTTGAGGAAACTGGGCTTGTTTAGCTTGGAGAAGGCTCTGGGGAGACCTCATTGTGGTCTTCCAGTACTTGAAGGGAGCATATAAACAGGAGGGGGAACAGCTGTTTATGAGGGTAGATAGTGATAGGATAAGGAGGAATGGTTTTAAACTGAGACAGGGGAGGTTTAAGTTAGATATTAGGAGGAAGTTTTTCACATAGACGGTGGTGACACACTGAAACAAGTTGCCCAAGGAGGTTGTGACTGCCCTACCCCTGGAGGCATTCAAGGCCAGTCTGGATATGGCTCAGGCTCTAGTTGTTGGCTACCTTGCACATAGCAGGAGGGCTGAAACTCAGTGATCATTGTGTCCTCCTCAACCTAGACCATTCTATGATTCTATGATTCTACTTGTTTTGATTAGATTAAAATAAATAAGTAAATAAATAAAATAAAAGGAAAAACAAAAGAAGCAAACAAAAATATTGAGTCAAAGACTGAAATCTGAGCATTTGGTATAATTTTTTTCATCCACACCTGTCCTTATACAGGATTTTTTTTTTTTTTAAATCTTCTTTATGGTTGGAAATGAGATGGCATGGTAGATAGACTAATAGACAGTTTCACTTCTATCTTCAGTTGCTAAAGCTGGATAATGTGAATCAACACTCTTTCTAGAATTTCTAACTTGCACACTGAGTGTAAAATGTTTTCTACCTTCACAAAGTTAATTTCTAAGTTCATTTTTTCTTCAAATTAAATAAATACCTGAACTCTCATTGTCATCAATTTTGTCTATGAAGGTAGACAAAAAAGATAGGAAGCTGAAAATTTTCCTTTTCCCTCAATTTCATGAAAAAGAATTACTAAAACTAGATGTATGTGTCATTAAAATGGAAAATAAAACAATAAATAAATAAATAAATGATCTATCACCATCAAACATTTTTCTTATCTACAATTTTCTGCTTTGAAAAATATTGTTCTAAAAATCGCATTCTGCCTTGCTACATTCTCTGTCTTATTCAGCTTTCTAGTTTGGCAAATCTGGAGATCTCTCTTTTTGTCTCTTGTTACCAAAGTTTCTGAAATAGTCTTCACAATATCAATGTCTAGTTCTTTGACTATTTCCCGAGTAATAAAGGAACGTCTAATTACAGAGCAAGATTCTTTCAGAAATGCTCCCTTATGGTCTGCAATCAAAGCCTATACATAAACATAGAGGTATAATAAGTAACACTCACATTTCCTACCTTAAAACAATTTTTAAATTTTCTTTTAGCTTTAATTCCCTCTTTTGAATAGACTAAATTGCCCTAATCAGTGAAGTAAATGTACTGTGAATCCAAATGTCTGTATTATTTCACTATTCACTCTTCTTTTTTTCCTGTATATCTGTCTGTTTACTAGGTCAATCCTTGTCTTCCTTTCTTCCTTCCTTCCTTTCTTCCTCCCTCCCTTCCTACTTTTATTCCTTCCTTTCTCTTCCTTCCTTTCTCTTCCTTTTTCCTCTCTTCTTTTCTTCCTCTCTTTCTTTCTTTATTAAATCATGTCTAAAATGACTTTATCTTCTTTAATATTTGTTATCAACACTCATTACTTGAATTGAGGATAGCTTGGAAATGTATCATCACTGTTGCCAACTGTAATCTGATAATCTGCAAGTGATTTTGTATTGCCACTTTTCTTTGGTTGTAGGCCACATTTTTTTGTATTTTTTATTCACTATTGATGTTTAATGAAAATAGTACAACACAGTATTAAAAACTACAAAGCCTTTACAACTATATAACATGAAACTATTAGGACCCAAGGAAATGGCATGAAACTGCAACAGGAGAGGTTCCATATTGCATATCAGGAAAAGATTCTCCAGTGAGGTGGTCAGATAGACTCCCTAGGGAAGTGATCACTACTCTAAGTCTGCTGGAGTTTAAGAGGTTTTTAAACAAAGCTCTCAGACACAGGGCTTGATTTTTTGGTTGTCCTGTGTGAAGCCAGCGGTTGGACTCAGTGATTCTTGTGGAGGGCCTTGCCTTCTGAAAGGTCTGTCACCCTTCCAGAGAGTCAGCAGCATCTCTCACTTAATGTCCTCAACAAACTTGCTGAGGATGAACTTCACTGCTGCATGAAGATCATTGAAAAAAATGCTGAACAGGACTGGCTCTAGAATGGATCTCTGGTAACGAGCCACCATTGAAACTTGCTATAACTCTTTGACCTCTGTGATTGACTCAGTTCATCATTCAGTGTAGGGTATGCCTCCATGTCTTACAGTGAGATAGTTTGTCCAGAAGGGTGCTGTGAGGGACAGTATCAAAGACTTTACTATAATTCAGAAAGGTTTTGTCTACTGCTTTTCCTTCATCTACCAAGTGACCTTGCTTTAGAAAATGATTGAATTGCTACAGGCATCTCTTTCCATAATAAACTATGCCTGATCATTGCTCATTAACTGCCTTTCAGTACCTCCCAGCTTAATCTTGTCCATAACTTTTCGTAACACTGAGGTTAAACTAAGAAGTTTTCTCTTGCCCTTTTAGTAGATGGCTATAACACTGAGTAACTTCCAATCAGTGGAGCCCTACCAAGACTCTCAGCACATTCGGTAAATTGTTGAGAGGAGTCCAGCTGTAACATCTGCTAATTCCTTCAGTAGTCTCGGATGAAGTTGAAATCTCCTATAAGGATCAGGGCAAGTGATTCAGATTTTCCCATAATTGTCTTTAAAATTGCTCATCCTTGCCATCATTCTGGTGTACTGTCAATAGCAGACCCCCACAACATCTGCTTTGCTCTCCATCCCCTTAATCCTCGCACAGAGACTCTCTACCATACTACGCTTGGTGGCAAGTACTATACAGTCTAATCTTTCTCCTACACACAACACAACACTTTCACCTCACTGGTCTTCCCTATTGCTCCTGAACAGCCCATAGTCCTGCATCCTAGCACTTATCCTCCCAAGTCTGACCAATAACAAGAATATAAATATGGGAAAAAATCAAAGCTTCCAGTTCATTCTATTTGTTCTTCATACTGTGTGTGCTGGTAGACAAGAATTTCATATGTGCCTCTGAACCCTCAGTGTTTTCTGGAGCATAATGGATGCTCTTATTAGCATTGGATCTTTTTCTATATACATTTATAATATACGTTTATATATATATATATACCCACACACATGTATGTACATATTATGTATACATAAATTTTCTTTGGTATAATTTCAATAAATTTCTTTTCTTTTGACATATGCTTTTATGAACAGTAAAAGGCTTCATGCCTTTGGAGATGGCTGAGACTTGGATACGAGAAGGTCTTTGGTTATCCCTCACCTCACTTTTTTTTCATTTTTTCTTCTGTTTATTCATTCTGAGGTTGCATGCAGCACAAACTCTCATGAGATTTCAGAAAATGTAATTCTTCCTGTTCAGAAAGCATACAATACCATTAAGGATGTTACTGAAGTGGTTTGGTGTGGTATGAAATGCATTTCATAGTGTGTTGATGACAACCAATTCAGTATGTGCATCTTATCTAAGCCATTTAGTGTAACAGTGAAGTTACTAAAAGAGACAGGGCATGCAAGACAGCTGTTCAGAATAACTTTCAACTTGGATAGGTCTGAAAGGAACATATCTCAGTTGTTCCAGACTTCTTTTGGCATCAAGGATTTACAATTTTCTTTTCCACAAGATCTTGAATACACAGAGTTGTGTTTGTATTGAGAAGAGCACAGTAATATTATTTTTTTTTCTGTACTTTTACCACAATGTCTTTCTTCCCTGGAAAGCACTTTGCTTTTTGCTTTGTTGAGCTTAATGAAATTTCTGTCAGCCCATTTCTCCGGCCTCCAGATGGCAGCCTTGAACTCGGGTGTATTGGCTGGTTCCATCCTCTGTCAAAGCTAGTGTCATCTCCACAAAATTGAATCAAAGTTCTTTGTTTTATATTTTTTTTCTTCTGATTTTCTTTGTTTGTTTAACTCTAACAGTCTTTATTATGTATGAGGACTGCTCTGAAAGTAATGCCTCCTATTTTATTATGTCAGCCCGTAATATCAGAGGAGGATTTTGGAGGTATTGAAACAGGTTGAACCTTCCCACCAATATTCTATTCAATTTTCTTGCCATGTGACAGATAGCAGCAGAGGGACAGTCTGACAAAATGATGCCTGACATAGAAGTGCATATGAAACAAAGGTATGTCACTGAATTCCACCATGCAGAAAAAAATTGCACCCATTGACATTCGTCAACACTTGCTGAACATTAATGGAGACCAAACAGTAGATGTGAGCTCAGTGAGGTCATGCATTTCAGCAGCGTGGTGGTGACAACCATAGTAGGTCATATTTGCTGTTGCAGATACTTATGTGTGTAGCATGAGGCTTTCATTCACTATTGGTGAAAATGCATAATGGTTGAAACAATGCATACGTTGAAAAACAGTGATTTGTAGCTGACAACTGCTCTATCAAACATTGTGCTCTTCATATCTGTTGTACTTTTCATGGAAATAAATAGAAGGCATTAAACTTTCACAGTGATCTATTTAATACTCCTGCTTAGAAATGTTCAGAAAAAAAAATTAAATATAATTAATATTTCTATCCTAAATACTATTGTTTTGCACTCTGCTAAGTTATTGCATTTTCTATAGTGACTGAGACATTAATTTTAAATGAAATAGAGGAAATATGATTTGAAACAGCATAGAAATTTCTGCACATTCTATGCACCAGATTGCTTTACAAATGCATTTATTAAAATTGGCCTTCAGGTAGCGAGAGCCAATAATCTTCCTATCAACATACTGCGGTAAGGATAGACGGGCATGAGGAAGTTTCATGTATACACTGCTGGCAAACACAAAGTCATTAATATGATGCAATCTTCTGTAACATAGTTTTTCATACACGGAAAAATGTGATGAAAGTGTTGAGATCAGCAAAGTTCTATCTATAACTTCAGTGGAGACGAGGGGTAGATCTTACCTTTTTAAGTTAATAGTATCTTAGTTTCTATGAAAAACTGAACATTATAGTAGCAAGAAATTTGCAGTAAACCTGTGAGAAGAACCCTTCATTACATTTTGAGATTTCATCAGACATATTACAGATACTTGGCACTGGGAGGACTTACAGTTCACATTTTTATTCACATTAAAAAAAAAAACAAAAAACCAACAAAACATAACCAAACTTTTTGTACACAAAGTACCACAGTAGTCAGAAGATTAAAGAACAAAAGGCAAATCCAAAAATTACCTCCATTCATTAGATTGCACTTCAGTAATTACATTTTTGGACTTTGGGATCAGAAAAGAAAGTAGATTTCTCCCTCCACCAATATCTAGTGCCCTTGAAAAACTTGACTTGCTTACTGAGTAGCTAAAGAAGATTATCACATACAGAGTGCTTAAGCTGCCATAAATCTCCAACAGAACCAACTATGTTTTGGCAGAGAAAGATTGAAGAGCAAATGGCATTTTTTCAATGACTGACTTCATTAAGGAAATTTCAGTATTTCTGAAATGCATCTTCCACAATTTCCACTACCTTATACTATTTACTTACAAGAAAACAATTTGAAAATATAGGAACTGTACCAGTGCCTTTACACACATGGCACGTGTCTTCTCATTTGGTCTATGATAATGACACTGGCGATGAGAAGGAAATTTGGCCACTGTTTATGCTCAGACCACCAACAGGTGTTCATTAGTTTTCAGTAGGGCATGAATTTGTGCTTATTAGGGTATTAATATCCAGCCACTAAAAAGGAACTGTCACAGAGACCATATAAGGTCATTATGTGTTAAATTTTAATCAATAAACATTCCAAATCAGGCTTGAAACAAATGTCACTCAGAAGAAAATGTAATGATGCCTGTAGAATGACCTTCACAGCTCTTTGATGGGCTGCATCAAAAGAAGTGTGGTCAGCAAGGCAAGAGAGGTAATCCTGCCCCTCTACTCTGTGCTGCTGGGAGGCACGTGGACCTGTTGGAATGCGTCCAGAGGAGGGCCATAAAAATGATATAAGGGATGGAACACCTCTCCTGTGAGGACAAACTGAGAAAGCTGGGCCTGTTCATCCTGAAGAAGAGGAGGCTCCATGGTGATGTGATAGCAGCTTTTCAGTATTTAAAGGTAGCTACAGGTAATAAGGGTACAGACTTTTTAGCAAGGTCTGTGGTGATAGGACCAGGGGAAAAGGTTTCAAACTTAAAGAGGGTAGATTTAGGTCAGATATAAGGAAAATGTCTTTTATAGTGAGGGTGGTGAGTCATTGCAACATGTTGCCCAGAGATACAGTTGATGCTCTGTCCTAGGAGACTTTCAAGGCCAGTCTGGACCAGGTTCTGAGCAACATGATCTATCTGTGGATATCCTTGTTCACTGCAGGGTGTTGGATGACGTTTAAGAGTCCCTTCCAACTCTATAAGATTCATAATTCATACATTCAATTCATACAAAGGATTCATACATAAGGATTCCATGATTCTACATCCTTAGCAATAATTTTGAGCAGATTACCATGGATATTCCAAAATGGAGAGTTTGAAAAATTTTTATTACTCTTAGTTACAGAAAACTGACTGTGTTCCCACATGTAGATAAATATGTAAAATGATAATTTCAAATATGCTTCTAGGTAATACTACTTATTATCATTGAGGCATGTATTTAGTAGAGAGCATAGGTGAAAATAGGTATTATCACAGTTTAAAGAGGAAGACATCAACAATTTGAATCCCACTAGTAAGAATCCTGGAGGTAAGACAGAGTCAGAGAATAATTAAGTTTGGAAAAGACCTCTAAAATCATCTAATGCAACTGTCAACCCTTCACCACCACACCAATTAAACACTGCCCGTAAGTACCACATCTACCTTTTCATTGAAAACCTCCAGAGATGGTGACTCCACCACCTCCTTGGGCAGTCTGTTGCAATATCTATTCACTTTTTATGAAAATATTTTTTTTTTAATATCCAACCTGAACCTCTCCAGTGCAACTTAAAGCCATTACCTCTCATCCTATTGCTAATTATAAGAGAAAAGAGGTTGACCGCCAACCCCCCACAACCACCTTCGTGACAGTTTTAGAGTTGTAGAGAGTGATAAGGTCTCCCCTGAGCTTCCTCTTCTCCAGACTGAACAGTCCCACCTCCCTTAATCAGTCCTTGTAAGATCTGTGTGTTTGATCTTTCACTAGCTTCATTTCCTTCTTTGGACACATTCCAGGGCCTCAATGAATTTCCTCTAGCAAGGGGCTCAAAACTTAACACAATACCACAGTACTCAAGATGTTGCATCACCAGTGCTAGTACAGAGTGATGACCACTTCCTCAGTCATGCTGGCCATGCTACTTCTGATACAACTGACTTTCTTGGCCACCTGGGCACATGGCTCCTGTTCAGATGGCTGTTGACTAATATCCCCAGATTCTTTTCCTTTTCCTCTGCACAAGAAAAACATACTATAATGTCTAAAACAATCTTTTGTAAATGTGAGATTATTACCTTGTGTATGATATATTTTCCAGCAATTTTGCTACACCAGATTTAAACTTTAAGAAGTTTCCATTTCTCTCAGTAAACTGTTTAATAGCTTCCTGCATGCTTATATTGCTCTCAAGAAAAAAATGAAAATAAACCAGGGAGTAAATAAGCTGCTGACCAAGAAGAAAGTCCACTACTGTATTTCTAAACTCGACGAGACACTTTACCAATTCCTGAATCCTAATTGTAGGATGCTGTGAGTTTTATGTGGTCTGCTGACCTAGGATCCCTTGCTATGGAAATAGGACTGAGAGGCAGGGCTGCTGCATGCCAGGCTGCAACACTGATAAAAAAAAGTCAAGACTGGGCATCGATCAAGGACTTGGGAGCTCAGAGCTGTTTGAAGATGATAATGCAAACATTGCAAGTTCATTTCACAAGCCACTTCAAGGTTTACAAATGTTGAAAGGGTCTGGGCTCTTTCTGTGCTAGGAAGGAAAACTTTTGCAAGGCCACAATACCATTTCATAGAATCATAGAACAATCTGAACTGAAAGGGATCCATAAGGACAATTGAGTATAACTCCTGGCTCCACACAGGATCACCCAAAAATCAGATTATATATCTGAGATAGTTGTCCAGATGCTTCTTGAACTCTGGCAAGCTCAGTGCCATGACCACTGCCCTGGGGAACCTGTTTTAGTGTCTGAGACAGGACCCTAAGTGCTGCTCCTGAATTCTTCCACACCATTAGGCTTTTACCCCTTGATGCCATAAGCTACAACTGTGCTCATCAAACTACTTAATAGGTAAAGATGTAAAAACATGAATTTTATAATGGTGCTGATTTAACCAGAGTATCTACTACTTACTTCTACCTTTTTTTTCTCCAGAGGTTATAGTGGTGATTCTGGGACAATATTAGCAACCAATGCTACACTTGTTTTTAATTCTTTTTTTATCATCTACTTGTCAGAACATCGTTTGCAGAGTTTTTCTTTATTAGTGCTGCCTTTTTATGCATGCTACAATCCTTTTACTTTTTTTTTTAACTAAACTCTTTCAGAAGCAAGAGTATTTTGTGAAAGAAATCACTGAATGGAAATAAAAAGTGCACTAGTGGTGTAACAAAGATGTTCTTAGAAATCTGTGGACATGAACGAAATGCATAATTTTCTAAGAGATTTTAAATTAAGCATGTCTGCAGGATTCAATTAATAGAGCATATTCTCTTCAAGGTTCACATCCACATTACGTGTAGTGAGTACTTAGGAATAGTCTGCCGAGCAACTGTGACCTTAGCCTCAAAAAAGAACTTGAGTCTCAATGAAATAAATGTACACCAGTGCTAAATTATTCAAAGAAGGATTTTCTTTTTTTTTCTTTTCCTATTTCAAGGACAAAATATTTTCTCATAAAACACAATGCTTCTCTTATTCTGCCCTGTAAGCTGTTTATGCATTTCACTTTATAAATACGTGAGTAAAATACATAAGTAGTCCTGGGAGAAAGTACTTGCAAATCTCCTTTTCTAGGCTATGCAGAACAAAGCTCTAAGCCTGTGCCTGGCCACCTGGGTTTTGTACACAGGTATCTCAAAATAGTATTCCTCTGGTCTAAATTGTCCTCTATCCAGACAATTGCACTATTCTGTTAGAAACTAAAGCCAGTGGCTTTGAAACCACCACGCTATGAAAGGCTAAATCCCCAGGTTTCCTGATTTGTGAGCCTTTGAAACACTGTGGCAATTCACAAGAGTGAGAAGACAGGTACATGGCATACTTAAATTTGAGATAATCAAAAGCTCGGAGAATAGAAAGGAAAAGATCACTTAAATTAGCCCTGATTCTTGAATTCCTGTCCAAGCAATGAATCTGTTAATCAATGAATTGGCCAACCAATTCACCAATTGTGCGCTGTGGGAGATTTTACATTCCTCTGACTTTTGGCCAGAGATGCCATAACTATGTCTGTACTACAGATACAGCTTAGTACTGAATTCACCTAAGTCAATATGAGTGAATGGCTAAACGATGTGAAAATTTGGGCCTTAACGGCCTCTCCTAAAACATGAAAAAATTTGTTGGAATAATATATATGAACTCAGGCTTAGCAAAGTCAAGGCTTTTCTGCTTTGCTGCCTGAGACCATGAATCTTAGCCATCCTATGCAGTATGGATTGCAAGCTTAACTTGCATTACCATAGAGATCTTTATTCAAAGATCCACACAGGAAATCTAGGATAGATTAATATTAATAAAACCAAATCTCAGTCTCCCATTCCCCCTCAGCAGAAATGTACCCCCATAAATGCACTGTACTCTATATGTCAAAATTGTGAGATCCTATGTTAATCTGAGCACAGACGTTCCAAAGATTATGGAATGTGGAAAAATGTTTGTAAATCACAATAAATAGCTCACTTAAGCTTAAAATAAGTAAACAAACAAATAAAAAACAGTGTAAAACGTGATACTAATGTCAAAATATAAAAAACTGTATTACAAAGTAATTTAATGGACCATTTCATTCTTGTCAAAGGTATTTTTGATTGATATTCTCAAGGCAGCTCTTTTAATTTATTCAAGATACAATTAAATAACATTCTGAACAGTGCTGAAATAAATTACTGATCCTTAACTAAACATACTTGATTGTTTTTGTTTTTAATCTGATCTTGTTTACTTTGAAATTGGTAAACAAAATAGCAGAATCTCTGTAGTACAGGCAATGTGCTTTAAAATCCCCAAAGAGCAAAGAGAAGAGAAAATTCTTTTTAATCCATGATTCAGATGGCTTTGTGCATTGGTCTAAAAAGGTGTGAGTTAATTGGTCTTCTATCAGGAGCAAGCCTGAGAAAGCTTACAGCACTTTTAATCTTCCTGTGAAGAAATATAGTATATTTTAACACAGCAGCTCTCTCAGCTATCATCATGGCACCTTGCTGGTGAGGGAAATAATAATATTCTTCATATCATGATAGAAAAGTGTGAGAGGGGCTTACATTTTTTTTCCCCAATTCTCCCATCTCCCACTGAGTTCTACTGAATTTGTTGAAGATGAGTCCTTAGAATGCCAGGAGTAAGTTCTAAATGCTACACACACATTATTTTTAGGAGTGAGTGTCCTTGATAAAATATTGCAATTCATGTATATTCAAGAATGTTAAGTATACTCCAGTGCTATAATCTTGATTTACATTTGTAACAGATGATAATTACTGTGCCTGGAGGAAAATAAAAAGGAGAGATGATGATGTGGTGAAGAACTTGATTAGTGACAACTTTGAAGAGGCAGAGACATGAGAGCTAATAAACTAATCAGCTTACACTTTTCTCTTTTTCTCTTTCCTTCTTTGCCCTTCTCTGCCCTGCCTTTTCCCACTTCATTTTTCCTTACTCATCACTTTTCCTTTCTTTAGTTCATTTGAAAAGTATCTGACTATTTCTAGGTCAAGAAACTTTTTTTTTTATTATTTTATTTTACATTTTTCTGTATCTATCTACTGTTTCACTGTAAAAGTGTTGAAATCAAAATGTCACAAGGTTAAATAATGTTTGCAAAGTGGAAAAGGGATCACACAAAATCCCTTTGCTGTGAAGATCTCATGAGTCCCCATAGCTGACAGACCTTGCAGTTCCAAATAGTTATTGAAGCACTTGTTTAAGATAGATATATTCTTTGAGTCCTGTGGAACCACATTCCTCTAATTAGTTTTGAAATTACATGTCCAAAAGGATGTGGGAAGAAGAAAATGTAAGCATATGAAATACAATGGAAACAATAGCAATGTTCAGACAGGAACATTAAGCTGTTAAACAAAAGGTATATCTTTCATAGGCAAGACAATATTTACATGTTCTTTCTGCTTAAAAGGATCTGGAAGATAGATCATTAAATAATGAAGAAAATCACCAGAGACACAGCCACAGGCGTGAAATAAAAAGAAGAAAATGGCTGCTTGTGAGGATAAGCACTAATATTCTACTCTTGTGAGAACACACCTGGTGTACTGTCTTCAGCTCTGGGACCCCCAACATAAGAAATACATGGACTTGTTGGAGCAGGTTCAGAGGAGGGCCATGAACATAAGTGGAAAGCTGGAGAACCACTTCTATGAAGAGAGGCTGAGGGAGCTGGGCTTATTCAGCTTGGAGAAGGCTCGGAGGGGACTTTATAATGGCCTTCCAGCATTTAAAAAAGTCCTACAAGAAAGCAGGGAAGGGTTATGTATCAAGCAGTATAGTATAGTAATAGGGAAGGGGTAATAGATATAAAGAAGAAACTTTACTATGAGGGCAGAGAGGCACCAGAACACATTGCTCAGAGAATTTGCTGATAACTCTTCCCTGGAAACATTCAAGACCAGGTTGAATGGGTCTTTAAGCAACCTGATCTAGTGGAAGATGAACCTGTCTATGGCAAGGGGGCTAGAACTAAATGAACTAGACTTTATTGGATAATCCTGGTGTACTTCTAGAGTGATAACACGACTTGGGCTTCTATGAAGTTGCTAGGCTCTGTGTTACTTGTCTCTGTAATAGAAAGGCACAAATGACCCATTTCATTTAACCGAAAGTTTTGAGTGTTTCCAAATATCAGTTATATTGAGATTTTTTGTGATTTTTCAAAATATCTCTGATGATAAAATCCAGTGAATAACGATGTCACAGTAAAATTATAAACATAAATTTGATGTGCTGGTGTAAAATCAAGAAAACAAGGACTTTTAGGGTGTGATGTTAAATTAACTTTCCAATATTATTTTATGATTCAGTATGTCATTTACTTCCTGACTTCTCTAGGTGGCCAATGAAAAAAATCAAGGATTTAGGGCTAAATTAAATGTGACTTTGAGTGATACAAGAAGATTTATGGGATTTCTGACAGAGCAAGTTTTTTACCTGTCAGCATCTGAAAATGCAGGCACCTATAACTACAATGAGTAAGAAAATAAAGTGTTTCTTATCTAATTCTTTAAATTACTGTATTAAAGTGAGTTATCTGATGAGCTAGTATTTTCAAGCTTTCATGCATAAATTTATTTGCAATTTCACCATCACATGTAGTAGAATTCACTACAGAAAATTACAAAATGAAGAGCAGCATACACAAAATGTTACTCAGAAAATTCATAATTTACCAAATTTTAAGTAATTTCACAATAAGTGTTTCTGAGTAATTTCTACTTCTTATGTAAAGATTGTTAGACATCTAGCATTATTTGCGAACATAACATTGAGCAGGGAGAATTGTCTTTGTTTAATTCTATGATACTGTTTTGAAATACAAGATGGTCTTTGTACAGAGCTCCTAAAAGAAAATTCTTTCCTTTTTCTTTTCTCTTATTTCCTGTGATGCTTATTAGAAGCAATTTACTGCTTAATAGATATTTCTTTTTCTAGATAATTTTGTTTGTCTCATTTAAAAAAAATCATTTTTTCAAAGCACTTTATTAATTTATCTCTACACATCAAGCAGCCAGTATCTTTTCTATTTTTTTTTTTAAATATACTTATTTTTGTTAGACAAATGTTTCCAAAGAGAGAGCTAAGATCTCATTAATCTCTATAACAGTTGGAAAATACAGGAATGATGTTTTTGTACTAGCATTAGCACTCTCATATATGTAAATTCTTATGTCACTTCTGAGTTAAAATATTTTTGGCATTCCCGTCATTAATTTCCCGTAAATTAATTGTGATGCAGTTCCCTCTGCAAAGGCCATAACCTGGCTTCATGGATTCTTAATACTGAATTCACAATTCTTTGTAGTTCATTTAAGAGTGGTGTTTTTTGTTTGTTTGGTGTTTTTTGTTTGTTTGTTCATTTGTTTTGTATAGTGACCAGAAAGATAATAAAAGAAATAAAAATCAAAGATAAGAGTACAAACTTTATTTGTCCCTCTCTACTCATTAATCAGAAAATATTGCTGCTCATGAAGTCCTTCACTCAAACAATAAATTATTTAGCATCTTCTGCTATAGGGAGATGGAAGCTGTCCTAGATAAATGAGCCTCATGATATGTAGGCCCTATAATGTACCCCAAATCTTTAAAATCTTTATTCTTCAAATACTATTGCTTTTATTTTGGTCCTTTCCATTTTGCCTATGTTCTCCTTTGTCCTGTCCACCCCTGCAGCAGAAAAATGCCATGAATATAAGCTCTGCATTCTACTCATGTACCACTTTTTAACACTTTATTACAAACATTGCTCATTTTTTCACTGCCCTATTTTGCATATTTGTGTCTATTTGATTTCTGATAAAGTCTACATGCATAAAGTTTACATAACTCTACATAAGTCTACATAAAGTTTACATGCTGTTGAACTATTATGACCTAAAAAAATGTTTACTTCTGTGAAACACTTTACAGTTTTTTTACCTTATGTATAAAACCCTACATGTAGCATCATAAAAAAAATATACACATCTCTGTGGATTAGATATCAAGGCCTTGCACATGTGGATGCTACCAAGATTAACACTCTTTGCAGTGAAGTAGATGTGTCTATGATACATAGTTCTTTAAGTTCATGGTGATACTCCTGATCCTGATGGCTTAAATATTGCTCACAGTAAGGCTTTATTTCAGTCCAAAGTTTTGCTCTTTTTTTTGTTTGTTTGTTTGTTTTGTTTTGTTTTTAATAAGTTTTGAATTATTTTGCAATAGTTTGTTTTTTTCACTCAGAATATTTTAAATTGATATTACAACTACTAAAATTGATATTACTACAAGAAGAATCATAGCTGAAGACTGCCTAGGCTCTTCATAGGCTACTGGTGGAAAAGAAAGATCTTCTGAGTTCTTGAGGGGTAAATTAATCTTCCCACATTGATTAAAAATATCTCTGAGTTTAATCTGACTCATCATTCTATAAAGTTACATGCAATCAGTTCTTTATTGTAGATAAAGATAAGATTATAAGATAAAGATTTTATAAGATAAAATACACCCTTTATACTTTAATTTTTATTTCCCCCATGGTATGTTCCTAAACTAGGTAACATCAAATCTGAAATTGCCCATATACACAATTTGCTATGAAGAGGCTTGACTGCCTCATATACAGATGTGCACTGTAGATTTCTGTGTTAAGTGTGATAGAATCATTCCTCAGTGTCTGCATTCAAACTGAAAGAGACTGTGTAATTTGAGCTTCTCCGTGGTACAACTGGGAGGGGCTAATCTCTGCTTTCTGGTGAGGGCAACAGAACCGAAGGGAACAGCATGGAACAGAGTCAGAGGAGGGGAAGGTTGAGTGACGGGAAAAGGTTCTTCAGCATGGGGTGCTAGGGCATTGGAACAGGTTCCCAGTGCAGTGGCCATGGCACTGAGCTGCCAGAGTTCAAGAAGTGTTTTGATAATGCTCTCAGAATCACAGTATGATTTTTGAGTGGTCCTGTGTGGAGTAAGGAGTTGTGGTTCCCTACCAGCTCAGAATATTCTATGATTTCATGATTCTTTGAACTGTTTCCAATTAGTTTATGCCAAAACCTGTTAAAATTCTGCACTTATGCTATCCTTTTTTTTTTTTTTTTGTTTGTTTGTTTGTTTGAAACAGAAAATTATGAGCATGCAGTTACTATTTTACAGATGCTGAGAACTTTTCAGAGGGCTGTGTCTAAGACAGTTTATCTCCCTTAAAATTTGTTAATACAAAGCAGCCATATTTTACATCAAAAAGGCCTGCAGTCTTCAAGCAATAACTTGCAAGTAAATCAACATTCTGTTGTTGTCTGCAGCACTTAATTTGCTTCTGTATTGATCCCCAACATCCAAACCAGAGATTCCTACAGGGTTTTATAAATTTATATTCTTTGCTCTGTACAACACTGTCACAAAAGAAAAATTACAGCTACTGTTGATGGCGCAGTTTAGAGAATATTAGTTCAGCATGTGTGACAAACTGGTAATCTGTCATAAATCCCTTGATAGACAACTGATAAACATCTAGAAATGGCAACAAATTATTTGTTAGATGTCAAAGACATTTCACAGATGTAAAGGCAACATCACTTTTTAGGTGAACAGGCTTTTATATTTCTTTCCAGTCTTTTAACATTTTTAAGTTCTGTAGTTTTCTTGAGCTTTATAGTGTAATATAATCCCTCTTTTACAAAATAATAAAAATAATAATAATAGTGTTGCTAGAACTTTTCAGTTACAGGGGATATTAAAATGCCTTGTCAATTAATCTGTAGCCGATTAATTAGCAAAGACTTCCCTGTACTCTAAATTTTGTATAAATATTGAAATTAGAATATTACCTGGATTTCAAGAACTTTAGATGAAAACTGGCCTTTAATCATTGCAGTAAGTATCAAATTCTCTTTCCATTACCTTTGATTTAGATCACAGTGGAACACGATGCCAAAATGGTTTAAGAATTCTTCTCTCTGGAGATAATTAAAGATTATATTTTCTACATGTTTAAGTGAGTGGCTCAGTGATTTCTGTACACATGTACAAAACATCTTCAGTGAAACAAAAAAAAATCTCTCTATATATATATATATATCCTGAGCACTTATATTTAAGAAGCTAAAAAAAGAAAAGTAGTGGAATATTATTAATGTTCAATTAAGTGAACACTGTTTACTTTAAGCTGCATCAATTCAATAATCTTAGCATAGGTTAAGAGTACTATTAATATATTTGGTACTGTTGTGTTAAGATTGTTCATTTATAATATTCAGTTACTTGTAGCTTTCAGTCTTGTTTTCTGTTGAGTAGTAATTAATTCAGGCATTATCTATTTGGAAACCATATGGTTTACTCCAAGGCATAATGGAATTCACCAGATGATGACACAATTCCATAAAAGCAGACCATAACTAATAAGTTATTTTCTCTGGCAAAACTGATTTAAGACATCCTCATGCTTTCTTTTCTTCATCTTCTTGTACATACATTAACATCCACCCCACTGTGAATAGGATAACAGTGTGTATGCTTCATGTTAGTGTTGCAAGCTTGGCCACTATCATAATCAATACTGTTAAATTTTCATTCAAATTAGATGAGGATTTTTTTTTTTTTGTTTTTGTTTTTGTTTTTTTCTCTTAAGATATTTTCTTACAAAATTAAAGAAGTTTTCAATTTCTTCCCTTTTATGCATGTAAATGGAAGAATTGAGAACAGGAAGATTTTACTAATGTGTATTAAGTTCTGGAAGAAGAAACATACATACATATCTACTACTTAACATCAAGTAAACCATTTTTCACCAATAGCAGTGTGAGCAAAAAAATGAACAAAAAAATCTGGCATATGTGCTGTGTATATTTCAATCTTATTCTTCCTTCTCTACCTTCTAACATTAGTCATTGTCAACTGTTTGATGAATCCTGTGGTCTGAATTGAAATGCCTGTGAAAATAAAATAAGATTATATAAATTAAAAAAAAAATAAAAATTGCACTTTCTTTCCTCCAGTACTGTAATTTTTTTCTTCCTATGTGTAACCAACAGGGTATCATAATAAAAATAGTGAAAGTCACTGTTTGAAGTGATACACTGTTTCAAAATATTTTCAGGTGCTGAGTAAGTGTAAAAACATGATGTAGTCTATATATATAGATATGCAATAATGATTATATTTTTTTGAAAGAAAACTCATATTGTGATTGAATATGTATTAGATTTTATTTTGCTTCAAATACAATATTAATTCAACCTTCATAAGAATCCAATTAGATGATGCAAAATACGATTTCATATCCAATTTGGTATTGTGGACAGAACTAAAAATTTTAAATGATTTAAGTAATTACTTGCAAAACATTCCTACTGAGCATTTCTGTGTTGCATGCCAATTATGTATGTATGTAATCACACTATGATGTATGTAACCCAAAAGTTTGCTCACATGAAAACATGAGAGAGATTGAATCGTTAAAACAAATTTTTCTCTTCCCACAAAAGAAAGTCCTTTGAAGATTCTGTGTAAAGAGCCTTAGAATTTGACCCTTCAACAACTACTTGCTGCAGAGATACCAGATGAATTGAGCAAGATGAAAATCATGTAACCAAAAAGTCTAAATCAATGTCACTTCCCTTCCCACAAACTTCCCACATCTTTCTTTTCTCCCCTTCTCTATCCTCCTTTCTTTAACTCACCATTCCTCTCTCCTTGCCTGCCCCATTCCAGTTCTGTTTTCCCTTTCTCTTCTGAAAGCTGTTTGGAAGCAACAGTAATACATTTGTGGATGGCTTGCTTTCATGTTTTTGAAGTCATTACCTCTTCTTCTTTTTCTTTTTTTTTTTTTTTTTTTTTGTAAAGTAATCCTAATTTGCATTTTAATTTGACAGTCATCATGATTATAAACAGAATACAAGCATTGCACCTGTGTTCCTAGTTCTAGTGGCTTTTAACATTATTTCATATATTTATATTCATTATGGAAATCTTGCAAAATGTGCATAGAAAATTGATTGATGCTTCATATAGCATGGAATGTAATGTATTCAAAAAGCAAAATCTAATATTTATTTTGAAAATTTTCACAGCAGTTTTAGACATGGCTTTATGTGTTACATTATTTGTTACTATCATGAAAGTGAAAAGAAGAACAAGTGATATGCAGACTATTGTGCTCTGTGCTTCTTTTCTTAATGTCTAATTTTAGATACTACAAAACATTTGACAATTCAAGAAAAAATAAGAAAAAAAAACAGTGTGATAAGAAATATTAAAACATATATAATATAATTCATATGCTTTTACTTTCATTTTATTTTTTCATTACCTTACCCAAAAATGCAAAACCATAGTCAAAATACTCAAATGGATTTGTATCCATCTACTTATTTGACACACTTGCAAATACATTCGTTGTTCTAATAGTATTGTTCAATTTTTTTCTGCATTGTTACAAGCCAAATATCAAAAACAGCAATTAAAAATAATATAAAGAAGAAAAAATCTGCCAAAAACTACAATGATGATCATACTAAGACTAACCTTTCACTACAGAACAGATGAGTAGGATTCCGGTTTTTGTTTTCCCTCAATCTTTGAAGAAAAAACTTTATGTTCATAGTTATTTGTGTTAATGATTGCAATCTATTATAAGATGAATCAATAATTAAAATAATAACAATAGGGAGAAAAAAAAATCCAACTAATTAGACCAAAAGAATTCACTGATTTCTTGTTAATGATGAGTGCTTTACTATCTGAAAGCATGTTAATTATATCTCTGATTAACCAGACTGATTCGTCATCACAGCATCTTTATACTCCTATGAAATTCACAAAAAATTTTAATATAATGCTTGTGCTTCTGTAGTAACACTGCCGTGTTGGAAATGATAATTGGAGACATTTTAATGGTTATTTCCTGTACACAGCAGAAAGGGAAGGGAAGGGAAGGGAAGGGAAGGGAAGGGAAGGGAAGGGAAGGGAAGGGAAGGGAAGGGAAGGGAAGGGGAGGGGACTTCATAAGATGAAGACCATATTAAAGTGCTCGCATTGTTAAATGGAGTGGCTGATAACAGCAAAAGATATTATTTCCATATGATTTCAGATGACAAACTCAGTAAGCATAATTAGAAATGTAAGAAAAAAATACAGAACAGATAATAAAAAGTATTTTTTTGAAGTAAAATAGCAAATACATAGATTATCTAGCAAGTGCAAAGATGCTAAATTAGAAATACAAGGATCAGTCAAAGAACAATTAGAAGCCATCCAAGAAACAGTAAAGTATAGGAATGTGCTGTGAAGACCTGCAGCTACTTTTTCTCCTGAAAATTTATTCCAGTTTCAGTACTTTCCTGAACCAGACTTCTTCCAGCCATGGCAACATTTTTTTTATTTAAACAGTTCAATTCAGTTATGGATTGATTTTGTTCTCAGGGGAAAAATGGAAAGAGTAAAAAGGATAAGGAAAAAGAAGCACCTTCACAACAACAACAACAAAAATTGCAATCTAAGGAGTTCTTTTGTACAGAAGCCAGGAGCACAACTATGTTGAATTAATGAGTATGAAATTTGGTCAAGTGTGAAATCTATTCATGCCAAAAGAAGACAAGAAGTTTTAAAATCTGGAATTTCCTAATGAGAATGTGATATCTATGATGAATTTATAACTGTATGTAGACTTACATATGTCTAAAATATTTGATTTTCTAACTGTTCTCCTTGTTACATAATAGATTAAAAAAAAGATAGATAAAAGAATCTAGAAAAGATTTTTACAAACAGAGCAAACAAAGAAACAAACAAAAAAGATTAAGTAGCTGATATTGCACTGAATATTGCCAGATGGATTTCAATTCATTTTTGCAGAACATCATTTTTTTACAATTCCATATTTTGTTGTTTCACATGCCTTGATACTTCAGGAAAAATTAAAATATGAGTAACATGTTTGAGTAGGAGGCAAAGCTGAAGCTGAATAAACATGAGATTCTATCTGATTTTCAAATTAAAAAAAACTGTTTTTTTTTCCAATTATTTTTGCTCTTTTTGTACAGACTGCGAGAACTCATTGAAAGCAGTCCTATGGGGAAAGACCTGGGGTCATGGTGAAGGAAAAATAAGACATGAACAAGCAGTGAGCACTTACAGCCATGAAGACAAAGAGTATCCTGGGCTGCACTAGGGGAGGAATGTCCAGCAGGAAGAAGGAGGTGATTGTCCCATCCCCCCCCCAGCTCTGCCTTCATAATGCCTCATCTGGAGTACTGCATCCAGAGTCGGGGTCCCCAGCACAGAGAAGACATGGAGCTGCTATAACTGATCCAGAGGAGGTCTATGAAGATTATCAAAGGACTGGAACATTTCTCCTATGAAGAAAGACTGAGGGTGTTGGGCTTGTTCAGTCTAGAGAAAAGAAGGTTCTGGGGAGACCTTCCAATACTGGAGATAAGTTTATAAGCAGGAGGGAGGCTGATGTTTTACATAATCTACAGAGGAATTACTAGGGGAATGTCTTTAAACTAGAAGATGGGAGATTTATATTAGATGTTAGGTGGAAACACTTTACTCAGAGGATGGTAAAGCACTGCCAGAGGCTGCCCATGGATGTAGTGGGTGCCCCATTCCTGGAGGAATTCAAGGACATATTAGATGTGGCACTGGGCAGACTGATCTAGTAGGTGGCAACTATGTCTATGAGAGTGTTTGAAACTAAATGGTTGTTAATGTCCCTTCCAACCTAAGCCATTCTATGATATAAATAGAATATTTGTTGAATTTCAATATAAATTAAAGATTTCAGTTGAAACATCATGGAACAGGGAACTTGGAATATACACAGAAAATGATCTCCTGAGATTTTAAGTTTCAGAAGTAGTTTTGACTGTATATGCTTTAGAAAGCATACATAAATGAAGTTCTTTCTTACTCCGTTTACACTGAAAATAAGTAAAAATCTCATAATGCATGTATTCTGAATTAAGATAACTGAAAAGTTCAGTGTTACAAACTACTAGAAATATTTACTTCCTAAACATAGGAATCCATTGTCATTTCAGACATTTAAGCATACTGCATCTTTAAAATTTTCATGATTTTATTTGATTTACATTGAAAGCATAATCAGCTTACCTCTAATAATGTCAGGAAAAAAAAATCATGAGACTGTGTGCATTGATTACAGGAAACATAAAGAATATTTTTATCAGCTACTAAGATAATAATAATAATAATAATAATAATAATAATAATAATAATAATAATAATAATAATAAAACATTCTGGTTAAAAAAAAAAAAATCACATGCACTTGAAGAAAATAGTAATTTTAGCTTTCTGCAAAATGTGTAGGTTCCATAAGTATCTAGCTATTTTCCATGAAATCTAGAACACAGAATTATTAGCATGGATAGGAGTTTAGATATATGTCTATTCGTGGTAAAAAAAGAATATTGCATATAGTCACTGATTAAAGAAAGATCAAACTTTCATAGTACCGAGGAAAAGAGCAGCTGGCTCTGGTAATAAGTCCTTCTGGTGAGCTTCTTTGTGTATTCATGTTTCTGTTCAGTGTTAATTTTTGGATACCATTAGTATTGAATGCTTTGCCAACAAACTTTTTACATTTTGCTTGTTTCTCAAGTTTGCAGGTCAAATCCAGGTTGTGAGTATATCCCTGCTGCATCACAGAGCTTTGACAGAGAAAGAGCTCCCTCCTCCATTCTTTTATAAGGATGTGTGGGTGGCCCTCCTTGGATGACAGTGACAAAGCAAACAAAATTCTGATCATGTGGGAAGGAAAAAAATTGCCCTCATAAGTGTCAAAAGAGTGTATGTACAGTAATCTGCTTTCTAATGAGGCTGCTTCTGACGGTGATGCTAACCTTGGGAATAAGCAAGCTGCAGAAATATTCCTGCATGGCAACAGGCTGGCATTCAGTTTACAGAAGGGTATAGAATTGGCAAGGATACTGGACTGAGTGATCATGCCAGCGCTTTTCCCAACACCCAGTTGCAGTCACATGGTTGTACTAATTCACAGTGGCTGTTTGCAATTCATCCGTTTAACTATATTTTCATTGAAAAAATTTGTCTCTTCTAGGAGGAGCATGTAGTACAACAAATAACAGTGTTATTTGTTGTATGGCAATCTGAAGACACTCCTATTTATTCCTATTTTTTTTCTCATCTCTCTACCAAATATTTTCTTTCCTTTTAGAATATGTATGCATTCTGGCAAAAAGAAATAGGAAGTGAAAATTGAATAATTTTGTATAGTGGTACTTCTTTTTTATTTTCTTATTTTTCTTTATCTCATTTCTTGTAAAGTTTACACATAGCTGGTTAAAACTAAATTTCCTTTTCTGTATTTTTCATACTTTTAGCTATGTCAGAAATGTTTGTGGAATAGAATACATTATATTTCTGATTACATAAATCACAGAATCACAGAATCACAGAATCACAGAATTGTAGGGGTTGGAAGGGACCTCCAGAGATCATCGAGTCCAACCCCCCTGCCAAAGCAGGTTCCCTACAGTAGGTCGCACAGGTAGGCATCCAGGCAGGTCTTGAACATCTCCAGAGAAGGAGACTCCACCACCTCCCTGGGCAGCCTGTTCCAGTGCTCCGTCACCCTCACTGTAAAGAAGTTCTTGCGCATGTTTGTGCGGAAGTTCCTATGCTGCAGTTTCCAGCTGTTTCCCCTTGTCCTGTCTCCACTCACCGCTGAAAACATTCTGGCCTCACCATTCTGCCCCCCACACTTTAGATATTTATAGACCTGGATCAGGTCCCCTCTCAGTCTCCTTTTCTCAAGGCTGAACAGACCCAGTTCACTCAGCCTTTCCTCATAGGGGAGATGCTCCAGGCCCTTCACCATCTTTGTGGCCCTCCGCTGGACTCTTTCCAAGAGATCCCTGTCTTTTTTGTACTGGGGAGCCCAGAATATTTGAATCCTTATTTCTTTCACTTTGGGCACACAAGCAAATATAAAAAATACATTTTTTCTTGTTAGTTTTTTTAATTCTTTTTTTGCTCTGGTTGTAATGTCATAAATATTTTGACCATGGTAATATAAGTATGTTCAGAGGAGGATTATCTGGTTTCTAACTGAGTACTGAAACTACTACTAACAGAAATGAAAATATGAAGATAATACAAAAAAGCAAAACAAACAAACAAACAAAAACCAATAGATTTTCATGGAAAACTGGATTACAAATGATTTATTTCTATTTATTTATAGGAAATAAGTCAACACAGATTAAGTGAAAAATCTTATAGAATGTGATATTTAACATTTCAATATAACTGTAGCTTGCTGTCTTATCAATGGCAATCAATGTAAACTAATGATGACTAAGGATGCAAAAAAAAAAAAAAAAAAGGGGGGGGGGGAAAGAGGCAGTACATTTTATATTACACTTTTAAAAAACAAGATGTTTAAAAGTAAGATCCTAAATGTTGAAGTGAATAATTAGATATTTTAAACAATTCTTATCCACTTGATGGAAGAAAAATCTTCTATATCATGATCTTAATTTGACACACACTTTTAGGAAACAAACAACTAAAATCTTCTCTATATGCTCTGCTTATACATTGCATATGATATAAAAATGTTTTTTATCAAATCATGCTCCATGTCTCATTTCTGCCAAGGGTTAGCAAAGATATGTCAGGAGGAGTATAAGATCAATACAGGCTTCCAGTGATTTCTGCATTTCTTTACTATCATTGAAACAGCTCTCTGTGGCTCAAAAACAACACAAGCCAAAGAAAATATTTTCCTATGTAATTGCATCCAATAATATTTTGAAGTCATGCAAAATTTTTGTATCTAAAACATCTTATGGAAATATGTTCCTATTTCCTATGGAAAGCAGATAACTGAAAACCATTATGCAATGAAACGTGATCCCTTATTTGTTTCAGCTGAGTGCCTTTAGATTTTTTTCTAAATCCCATACAGGAAACAAACAAGCAAACAAACAAACAAAAAAAAAAAACAGCATTACTTAGCCAGCATTTTTGATCATTTTGTTTCCACTCAATTGTCTCTTTTCCAGGCCAAAGAGATGTAATGACTTTTTCTGCTTTCTCTCTGTAATATATGCTGTTTGACAACAGAAAAAAATAACAGGATATGGTGTTTAACCACGGTGTTCCTTTTTGTTCATGTCCAACCCCTCAAAAAAATAAATTAAAATTTGAGCCTTCAGGATAAAAGATATTAAAATAGCTTGTGACTTGGACCTCATGTTGAAGATGCTAACAGGGAATTAAATCTAATGACTTGTCTTCATATTTCAAAAATCTGCTACTTAAAAGAGAAGATTAAAGAAAATAAATAAAAATGTAAAATTACATACAACAGTATTAATACCATTTGCCTGGACTTGTGCAAAGCATTTGACACTGTCCCAAATGATATCCTGGTTTGTAAAAGTGGAGAAAAATGGATTTGATGGATGGACCACTGGCTGGAGAAGGAATTGGCTGGATGGTTGCACTCAGCTGCAGTCAGCAGCACAATGTCCAAGTGAAAATAGGTGATGAGTGTCATTCTTCAGGGATCAGTGTTGGTACCAGTTTTTTTTTAACATTTTCGTAGGCAACATCAAGTGCATCCTCCACAGGTTTGCAGATGACATCAAGCTGCATGGTGCAGCTGACATGCCTGAAGGAAGATACACTATCCAGAGGGATCTGGACAGGCCTGAGAGGTGGCCCCATGCCAATCTCCTGAATTTCAACAGGGTCACGAGGGAGAAATTCTTTACTAGTTAGTGCTGAGACACTGGAACAGTTTGCCCAGTGAGGCTGTGGATGCCCCCTCCCTGAAAGCATTCAAGTCCAGGCTGGATGGCTCTTTGAACAGCCTGGTCTACTGGGAAGAGTACCTGCCTATAGCAGGAGGAGATGGGAAGCACTCCTAAGAGTGTTTTTGGCTTATACATTACTGTAAATGGCAGTTAAGAATTATACTTGTTAAATTGGGACTGTGGAAGAAAACATATAAGTACCTTGTAAATGTGACAGTCACAGCTCCATTTAGTTCTGCAAAGATATTTAACTATAATCAATGCCATTTACTGTATTTATTTTAACAAAATTTTCAGAGCAAATTTCTTGTGCCTGGCAGACTAGATAGCTGAATTCTAGGGAAAATTAAATAGTTCATTCTCCATTTTCCTAAGGCTATATATGTATATATCTACTGGAGAGAGTATGCGAAAAAAATTCTCACTAGCAGATGTTACCATTCCCACCACCATAAAAGTGAAAGAGCAAATGTATCCAAAGGCTGTTGCAAGAGGGTTGTAGGAGCACTTTCCTGAACTTAATCCTTTATTGCTATAATGCTATTAATAGACTTCAGGGTCCATACCCCACTGTGTTGTGTTGATAATTAGGAAAGCAAGCAATAAGAGAGTTCTAGATAGAAATGTCTATTTCTTATGCTAAAACCTGGAAAACAAACAAACAAACGAATATGAAAAAAAAAATCTGCAAAAAAAAAGTACTATATTAGGGCTTGCAATTCAGGATTGTAGGTGTTACACTGGTGCTCTTAAAATAGTACTACTTTGAGGAGAAATGGGCTAGATAACTATTTCATCATGATCTGTCACCTGCCTAATCAGTGTACAATGGCTTAAGAAAAATGGTAACATCGAAAGTGTTACAAACATTTTTAAAGGACGGATCATTATTATTTTATGTTACTTTTCTCTTGCTATGGGTAGATAGACAAGCTCTATGGTTTGTTTTTAATGTTCTGCCTGGAATTAGGTAAAAAGTGGTTAAATATCATGGATGACAGATTAAATTCCCCTTCGAAACTCAATATCTGACTAATTTATCCGTATATATGTTAGCTGACAAGAAAGAAAACCAGCAATACTCAGTGAGTGATAAGGGAAGTATTCAGCATATGTAAACTGGATGAAGAAATGTAATTACTGAGACACAAAAAGCTTTACTTCTTGTTTCAACTGTATTGCAGCATGTCATCATTTAACTACTGATAATAAATCTTCTCTATACTGTCAGTACTGTTAGGTGCTGCGAGTGAAAAATGAAACCTAAAAATGTTGTGTCTACAATGAATCTAAACATTGCTTCTCATTAGAAGCTGGTTGAGGAGAACATACAGGTAGACTAAAGTCAAAAGTCCTTAGATGTAGGAGACTGAATATTTCAAATTGGTAGAAGAGCTGTCTATTTTCTGATGTTAAGTTTGAGGATGTTTATTACTCTAGTATCTTCTGTGACTCAGATCAAGCCTTCCTTTTCACTTAGCAGGATTTCCTGAAAACTAGCCATCTGTATATGAATGCTGCAGTAATTTATTCTGATATTAGATGCCAGAATCCATGGCCCAAATTATGTCTTTCACAATTGCCGATACAGAGAATCCAAATCTATGTATGCAAGAGTTTTATTATATTGTCATATATAGGAATGCAGGGGCAATATTGTCCTATGAGCAAAATTTTTCATTCATGAATTCATATAATTTGAGAATTACAGAATATTTGATGGAAGCGACCTCCAGATCTCGTCTTATTCGACTTCTCTGCCCAAGCAAGACAACCTAGAGTCATTTGCCAAGGACTTTTTCCAAATAGCTCTTGAATATTTCCAACGATGGGAAAGAAAGGAGTGAAGAAACAACTGTTGTTAACAACAGGAAGAGATTTAAAGTCCTCGCATCCCCTGATAAATCTGTGCTTGAGATATATATTTAATTAGCAATAATTTTAGTTTAAATAAAAGTTTTCTTACTTTTGTTGTATGACTCAGCCTTATATATCATATAAGCACAGCTATTTCATTCTTGAAGCTGTGGATTCCATGGCCATGATTGAAGTCATTAGCGTCAAAGAAGTCATATGAGTTTTCAGCATTTTTGCTGTAAAGATTAGAACTGAAAATGGGCTTAAATGATTTAGTAACCAATTTTGGTAAAATACACCTTGATTACATTTGAAAGCAAGGTAGACTTAGATTTCTAAGGCCATTTCTTGATGGAAGAATGAAACAGCATATTAGAGACCCTGAAGTTACCCCACTGAAACATGAAATGTCTGATTCATGCAGTGCAGTCTTGGTGAATTCTAAAAGTAGTAGCTGCATTAGAAGATAGTCCAGTGTTTTAACCTTTGTTCCTGTGCTGATGTGTACAGTACAATATCTGTACATTCTACCTTACCTTGGGAATGTTCCTTCATGTTATTCAACATAAGACAGATAATGCTTGGCAGGATCTTTTTCTGCAAATAGTTGGTTATACATCAAAAAGAAAATGGGAAAAAATAAAATTTGCTATTGATCCCTCAAGACTGAAGACAATCCTGTCTCTTATGACATTATGATCAGAATGTTTCATGTTTGTGCTGAAGAAGAAAAATTATGTATGCAGATATTACAGTGAAAAAAAAATAAAAACAATCAAAACTACCACAAAACCACAACTATTTTCAACATTTTCCCACCATAAATATCAGAATGCGTTGCTTTGATGATGGCAGATTACTGTGCATCACTGACATAAATAAATGAATGAATGAATGAATAAATAAATAAATAAATAATTCTACCAATGCATTTGTTGTAATACTTATCTCATAAAACTTCCTACTTGCTCTAAGCCAAGAACACTGCTAGAACCCTGTGCCCTGGCTTCATTCCAGTTGGTTCTGAATATTTGCTCAACAAAAGAAGTTACTGTAAGAAAGAAAGAACACAAGTACTTCAGCAAATATTGGTGAAAAATGGATGTGAAGAGATTCCTGGTCAAATGCTGCCTTCTTCTGTAGCCAGACTCACAGATTTGCTGTCACATCAAGAATCAGTGTGGCATGCATTATACATCATAGGCAGATGAATTAACAACTCTTCAATACAGCTGAGGACTTTAAATATTGGTGGTTTCTGGTCTTGGAAGATCTTCAGTAAACGTGGGGCCCACTGTATAATATTCATCTTACAATCAGTAAATCAGTAAAATGAACATTTTTGGACAGAATATTCCAAAATGATTAAGAAGTTATTACTTAAATAAAAAAAAAGTTTTTCAAACTCAGACTGAAGTAGAAATACTGAAAAAAAAAAATCAGCTCCATAATGATTTTTTTTTCCAAAGGAGAGAAATAAATTTACAGTGATTGTCCAAAGTCTAATTTGTCAATTATATCGACAAAAAATTTTGAGCAAGTACACTTATTATAAGTAAAATATCTTAAAATAAATAAATGCTGGAGATGTACCTTTTCTCTATAGTTAGATTACAGCAATCAGAATGCACAAATTAACTAATTGAACACAGCTTTGTATGTATGGCTTTAGACTTTCATCAGAAATTATATCAATGTCCCAAGAAGTATGATGTCTATCTCCTCTTGTCTCTAGTTTCTTTTGAAGGAACTGACATCTGGGTGGACTGATTACTGAAATCCTGGCTGTTATTAAGAAAAGAGTGGGATGAGTGATTGCCTCCTGATTATCTGAGCGAAAAGAGAACTGTGGTGACTTATAACTGATGTATATTCTAAGCGTATTTGATGCCTTTACAAATCAGACAGATTTCATAAAGCTAAAAAAAAAAAAAAAAAAGAAAAAAGATGTTAAACTTCTTAGAGCTCCTGATTTGCACTTCCTACTAAGGAATTTTACTAAATTGCAAAGCTATTTTCTTTGAATCAATTTTCTCATTCTTGGCATCATGTATTTTAGCCCATAAAAGAATTTACCTATATCAGATGTCATGTCTCACCTAACAGATTCATCCTATCTTTGGTAGATTTCTGAAGTAGATTTCTCCCAGTCATTAATAGTTTTCTCTGAAAGACTTTCAAAAAGATCTTTTTGGAGATATTAACTTTGTGTACAGCAAACTAAATGCATATACATCTACGAACTCATGTCTATGTATGAAGACAAATTTAAGGCAGCAGTCATTTTTCAAATCTGATTTGAAAAATAGGCTTTTATTTCTTCAGTTTAACACAGTTGTCATATAGCAAAGAAGTATTTGTTGGGAACTATTTAACCACTGCACCCAATTTTGGCTGAACAGTGAGCAGAAAGAATGATCCGTCTAAGCTGTGAAAAAAATGAAGTGAATTGAAATATTATCATCTGTGTTTTCTTTCTAAATCCTTTGTATCTTAGAAAATATTTAAGTATTTTAAGCAATTACATTTAGAAAGTGAAAGTGAGGAAACTCCTACCATCTAATTCTTAATACTTTATATGACTATAACTGTGTGCAGTTCCATCAAAATTAGTTAAAATAGGGTAAAACAATGGACACAAGGGTAAAAAATTCAATCAGTTCATGAAATTTAATCTATAAGACTATAATGACAAAATATAGACAAATACTTTACTTAGCTTTGATTATTGAGGCTTAATTAAAAACAATTTTCTGTTCCTTTTTGTAGGATGAAAGACACTGAAGTTAATCTGCTTAAATTATAATTGCAGTATTCTGAATTTTTCTTTTCTTAATCATGGCTCTTTGTAAGTGGAATGAGATTTCCTTCAGCTGTTTGTGATGGCTGATCTGAAAGTAATGCCTCCAGTTTTTTTTAAGTTTGCCCACAGTGTCATCATTACTTTTCAGTGCTAGTAAAAATGAATAACTAGTGGTGGTGACAGTGTTGAAAGACAGTGTTTTGTAGTTGAGAATTTGCTTTATCAACTAGAGATATTATGCTCTTTGTAATGTAATTTCTAGGGAAATTAATATAAGGCATTACTTTTGGAGTAACTTGTGTACATTGCTGTAGAAGAAAATCTAACTACCTGAGAGCTACCCATCTTCAATCTTTCTTGATTTCATAAATTAAAAAGCTGTTGATAATTTCAAGATATATTTATCTACATTCTTATCTAGTTAGTCCTCTGAGTCTCTCATACAAGTATGGCATACCATTCTTTCCAATCAATTAACTTTGTACTGATATTCTGTAGGAAATAAATACATCATTTTTATTTTAGAAAAAATAACTCAGACTCATAGTTAAGTGACTTTAAATCATAGAATCATAGAATGGGCTGGGTTGAAAAGAACCACAATGGTCATGCAGTTCCAATTCCCCTGCTATGTGCAGTGTTGCCAACCACTAGACCAGGCTTCCCTGAGCCATATCCAGACTGGCCTTGAATGCCTCCAGGGGTAGGGCAGTCACAACCTCCTTGGACAACTTGTATCAGTATGTCACCACCATCTGTGTGAAAAACCTCCTCCTAATATCTAACCTAAACCTCCCCTGTCTCATTTTAAAACCATTCCTCCTTGTCCTATCACTATCTACCCTCATAAACAGCCATTCCCCCTCCTGTTTATATGCTCCCTTCAAATACTGGAAGAACTCAATGAGGTCTCCCCGGAGCCTTCTCTTCTCCAAGCTAAACAAGCCCAGTTCCCTCAAACTTTCATCATAGGAGAAGTGCTTCAGCCCTCCTTCCCCTAGTTTATATAAGTACCTGGGATTGCCCCAACCCAAGTGCAGCATCCTGCACTTAGCCTCATTGAACCTCATTAGGTTTTCATGGGCCCACTTCTCCAGCCTGTCCAGGTCCCTCTGGATGGATTCCCTTACCTCCATGGTATCGACTGCAACTCTCAGCTTGGTGTCATCTGCAAACTTTTGCCGAGGGTGCATTCGATGCCATCGTCTATGTCATTGATGAAGATGCTGAAGAGCACCGGTCCCAGGACCGACCCCTGAGGGACACCGCTTATTACTGGCCTCCACTCTGACACAGAACCGTTGATCACAACCCTTTGGCTGCGTCCAGCCAGCCAATTCGTAATCCATCAAACAGCCCATCCTTTAAATCCACACCTCTTCAATTTAGAGAGAAGGATGTGGTGAGGGACCATGTCAAAGGTCTTGCAAAGGTCCAGGTAAATGACATCCACTGCCCTTCCTCCATCCACCAAAGCCGTCACTCCATCACAGAAGGAGTACGTACCTAAATGGTACTATGAACACAAAGACTGAGCCTGGAGTCCACCTAGGTAGTGGATCACTCATTTTTTATAACCAGAATTAAGATTTAGTCCATTCTCAGGTTCCAGATTGATCCAGCTGACACTATACCTGGTCTAGTACACACAGATATTTGCTTGTCTGTCAGTCCCAGAGGAAGGTAGTCGTAAGCAATGTGACTGCCAGTTATTCCTATTGCTTAGACTCATAACTGTGTTTACAGCCTGAAACTATGATTATAATACCAAAATTAACGCAAAGCTAGACAGGGTTAAATACTAGTTAGGCCATTATATTTACTTGTAAGTGTACCCAGAGGTGGAGGGTCAGTAAGCATTCCTGCATTCCAGAGTTCTAATAGTCCTAAGTACCTTGGCAAACCTCAGGGAATGGGTAAGCATTCTTGAAACTACTTTGGGTTTCTGTGGGAAAATTACAAATCTAATCACAGTAGCCAAGCTATAGCATGGGAAGCAATTTCAGGGATATCAAATGGACACTGGCTCTTTCTAGTTATCTGTTAGACAATGGATAAGAACTTACCTAAACCAGTGACAGCTAAGTGTGGGATATAGTGAGGAAAATGGAAGGAAGACAGGAGAAGACATCTGTGTATCTTTGCAGAAGTATGTAAAAAGACTTATGGTGAATAAGAAATAAATAAGAATTGCAATACTTACTGAGCATAGGAATTTTATAACTAATCCATACAGCAAATCTGTTCCAGGAACTACAAATAGAAAATAAAATATATGGTCAGGAAAGAATCAAGACAGATTACTTTATGGGCAACATCTTTGATAGCAAAAAGAGAAGACAGGCTCCAAGAAAACTAACTGCAGGTCAGGCATTTGAGAAACTGAATGAGTTCTTGAGCCCAACCAATTTAAATTTCTTCTACTTAAAAATAAATAAATAAATAAATAAATAAATAAATAAAGTAAAAAAAAATCTTAGATTGTCATGATTTTTATTATTTTTTTTCCTCCCTTGGAGTAAACATATAGTGAAGTCAACAATAAAACTCTTTATTTGTATTTTTTCTCCAAGACAAAACTTATGAATTTACGTCCGTAAAATGACTTGAGTGTAGTGTAAAAAAAAAAAAAAAAAAAAAAAAAAATTACTTTCTTAGGCAGTCTAGTTCAGATATATGGCAAGTTTTTATTTCTCCAAGGTACTGGTTAAAATACTCAGTGTTGTTTCAGCTGAGAGGTGCAATTTGGATAAAAAGAGTTATTCAGCTTTTATTTTTGACCTTTAAATGTGCACTCATTCATGGAAGTCTGTGTCCTGGAAAAGAAGGAAATTGATGATAACTATACTTTATTTCACAAAATGTTGCCTATTACAAGATAAGCACTGAGGCTTGAAAAAGTTTACAGCAGATAAACTGAAGCAATATTGAAGGAAAGAAACTTTGTTGTAGCAGCTCTTGGTACTACCTTTTTTTTTCTTTCAATACCTATATTTAGATATTATTTTATATAATATCAAATTCAGTGGAGATATTTTCTTTTGTTGATCACAGAGAATGCTTTACTGATGCTATATATTGAAATCTGATTATATACAATCTCTTTTTATTTCAACTCGTGCAATACATTACCTGCATTTCCACGTTTCTCACTGAAATATAAGTTTCACAGACAATACCTTGGTAGTGAAGTACTCATGTTTCACTGTACCTGTAAGTGTTGGGAATGGAAAGTTTGCAAATGGCATATACAACACTGTATTCATTTAAGATAAACACAGAGCTATTATTCCTTTATGTATTGAAATCAAATGGTCCTGGGCTTCATCCTAATTTCACTTGATTTCTCATCTTATTTTTTAATTAGTGTTTACCTTGAGAAGTAATATTTGCGAATTAATGTCCATATATAACACTGATATTACAAAGCCTGCCTTTGTATAGATTTCACTACAGTATGTTCTTTGCATTGAAATAAATGTATTATAAGAATCATTTTAGAAGGTAGTAATACTCAAGTTTTGAAGCTGCATCGGAATGGTGAACTGTTCAATAATCCATTAGATAACTTGAATTCCTAGTGACATTACAAAATCTGGAAGTATTTAAGTAAGAAGATATGTGTGACCAGAGTGTATTAAAGTTGTTTTGAACCGTGTATAGGAAAATATTGGCGAAAGATCATGTCTTCAAAGAATGGTATTCTTCACTGCAACTAAAAAAAAAAAAAAAAAAAAAAAAGTGTGTTTATATATGGCAGGAGAAATTGGCTGTTCTTTACAGTTCCAGCAAAAACTGAAGCAGGAAGCAGTAAGAGAGTGGGAAGGACACTTGGTGTCTCCTTCTCACTCAGTGTATCATCAAGAGTCAGTCCATAAGTTCTTTACCCTCTGATGGGTGGCATACATTATATTATGAATTGTGAATCTCTGCTGCAATCACCTTATTTCTTCTCCACCTTGTCTAATCTGAATGTATCCTTTTTTGTATACCAAGTTGCCAATGGGCTTCTGTTCAGACTGGCAAATCTCCTCTCAGAGTTTTCAAAAAGGGACTTTATATCCTAAAAGCTTTGCAGCTCCAGGAGTGTAGTAATTCTTATGTAGATGATGCAGATGTAGATGTCTATGTCTATGTAAGAGAGGTGGCAGTGTGTGGTGGGTGATGGTGTGTGTGCATAGGCTGCAAGCATGAGTGTGTGTGATATTAGGCAACTGAATCCTTGTTCAACATTCAGTCAGCTGACAGCATCACAAATGTCACTATATATGAATAACATCCCTTCCTTGTATTTAAAAACATATCTTGCATTACCAAAGTGTAGAGATCATAATCAGTTAATTAATCGTATTTGAAGTATTCCCATGGAGATATTTTAAAAACAAATACACAATGAAAGATAGTGAGGTTCTTAAATGTTGAAATTCACTGACATATGACTTCAGACATAGCAGCAACCTGACAAACTTAAACGTGTAGAGTGACTTTATGAATAGCATAGTTAAATTGGACAGCCATGAAATAAACAGTTGGTATCCAAAAAGAAGACAACTGCAAGTCCTGCAAGTCACAAATTATCCTTAAAGACAATATCATTTAGAATAATGGCCTTTTTTTTTTTTTTTTTTTTTGGTTATAAAAAAGCAAATTAAGAAGAAAAAAAAAACAACAAATGTATTTCAAGTAACTGTAGATCAGTGTGACTTAAGCATGCATTTTGACTTCAAGACTGTAATTCTATCTACTTCTAATTAACAACTTGCTGAATGATATTAAAACTGAAGTAGCTGCTTTGCAAAAATAATGTTATTGCTAAATTTATAGGAGGAATTGAAGTTTCAGAACCATCTTTAGCGCCCTCAACAATTCTTAGTTAGAATATTTATGAGCTTAGTCCTCATCAGTACTTAAATCATGAAATCTTAAATGATGACTAAAAGAATCAGAGAAATAGCAAAAAGAACATCAATAACCATAATAATAATGGTAATAATAATAAAAATAACAGTAAATACTTTTTCATGCCCAGAAGAGCATAAGAATGAGAAAAACCATGCTGTAATTTGATACAGTATAAAATGAGACTGCAAAAAAATACAAACATTAGGAAAAGAAAACATTTTAATCATTATATAAGCATTCAGAATTTCAGTTTTTGGCTGGCATGTCAAGTTCCTTTTGCATATTGGACATACATTATAATTTGTAATTAATTGTCTGTGTTCTTGATGTAAAAAATGAAAAGTAATATAAAGACTGAGGACAAATTTATGCTCACAGAAACTGAATATCACTTACTGTGTTGTTGCAACTATAGATAATGTTTTACTAGAGGAAATAATTGCAGAAATATAGAATGAGAAAGACTGCTCAGAAGACATCAATCAGAGCAGATAAAACTTCTGATTAAATGGGAGTTTAGAACATTAAAGCCAATGAAAAAACTGTTGACAGTATGTTCATAAAACATGCAAGAATGTCATAAAACCATGAAACTCACACTTGCATTCTTAATGCATTTAAGTGCTTTATTCTATGTATAATTAGGTTTCCAGTCTTTTTTTTCCTCTTTCATTTGCCAGGAATATCTGGCTGCTAAAATATCAGCAGCCTTTGAGATGCTGCTGACTGGGCTGTCAGGACTTTCAGAAACCTTTATTTTCCCTGCACCAGAACTGGAGGCCAGATTGGGAAACCTTAGAGGGCACAAGATCACTATGTGCAAGTGATTATTATCAGCTATTATTATATATTCACATTTAAATGCAGAGGATTTACAACCAATTATCAAACAAAAACTTTCTCTTGGCTGCAAAATGGCCACGCTCACACATGCTGATCCTTCTAATTACAGCTCATGTTGCTGTGAACTACTGAGTGTTGAATTTTCTTATCTTCCTGAGTTTAAAGAATTATGCCCATAAGAAACTTTCGACAGAGAACAAAAGCTTCTCTCACAGTAAACAAAATCCTTTCTAAAATAAGAATGATTCTCACTTGTTCTTATCTAAAAGCTACTTGTCTTAGTTTAGTTTAGTCATCCAGTTTCGTTCTATGGTTAATAGAAACAAAAAAAAAAATCCTTCAGATGTAAAATTAAGCACCTATTTTAAAATTGGATTAACAACCTTATGGGTGTACTTTTATCATCATATTATTGATTAGCTAAGATTAATTTCTTATATGTTATTACTCTCATCTTTAATTGTATCAGAGACCTATATATATATATATATGTATATATGTATATATTTCCAAAGTTAGGTCTTCATTGTTATAGAAATGTGAAAACATCTTCTCTATTGTTGTGCTTAATCCTGAGTACTTAAAATGTGTTTGTTCTGATATTTTCAATAATTGTAATTAATTACTGAATTGATGACTAAGTTCCAGTTTTTTCTTTCTCTGAGAGTGGGTGATTGTTTCTTAACATCAAAATAATTACCTTCTCATTTTATTCATTCATTCTGTTCTCATGTCTACAAGATTATGATGTCTCAAATCAGCATTAAATTTTAGGATCTTTGTAGTACCTTTAAGGTTTTTGTAGCAAACTAAATCAAAGTCCAAGTTTTGCAGAAGGATTTCATAAAATCTTGGATACTGTCCATATGGCTGCTATTTCTCCAACTATCTTCCATGTTACCCTGGTGAATTATTTTATTGACAAGGAAAAGACAAAAAAAAAAAAAAAAAAAAAAAACAGATAAGCTCACTCACTGGCCAAGCCCTCTCACGTGGGAGAATGAGAATGGTGAACTACAGAAAAAAACAGAGGATACACTCTTGACAGTGAAAACAAAAATCCTGTATATTTTGACAAGAACAGTGACCTATTTGGATAGCATGACTTCTTTGCTAAGGTTTTGCAAAGAACAATTTTTTGAGTCCCAACATTAAACATGCTTCAATTTAATTATTCAGTAACCCCGTAACTACCTACATTCATATATGTCATTTCATTCTTTTAAAATGCATACTTATATGATCCTTGCTCCCAGAAAAGACCTCGGATGTTTTATGGACTATGTTAATTAGGAATCATATGATACTCCAGAGAGCCTATAAAATAAAATACAATGGGTTTATGACAGCAGTCAGCTGGCTCACTGCACAATAAATACATGTCACTTGTAGAGGACATTCGGACATTTCTGTAGTTCCTATCAAATTAGCATTTGCTAAAAGGTAAAGTATTTGAATGCTAAAGACAAGATGATTGCTGAATACAGATGGCAAACAGGCTATTTTGAAGAATAAAAAGCCAGATAATCAGACAGAACCGGTGAATCCATGGACCAGGTAACATTAACACACTCAGGGGTGGAGAGTTTTTTGTTTTGTTTTGTTTTTTTAATAGTTGATTGGAAACTTTGCATGGGTAATTTGCAATCTGAAACAGGATGTTCAGCAGCTTTCTGGATAGTAACAGAAGTCAGTGGTCAATGTCATCTCCAGCTGGTTAAAGGAAGATTCCCCAATCTGTCATTCTTCTGAATTTCCATGTGTAGATGGCCCATGTCCCTGAGTTAACCCTCCAGTGAATAGAAGTTACACAAATCCTGCTGCTACATACAAAACATCTCCTAAGAATCCTATATACAAAAGACTGTCCTATGTGGCAATTCCTGCATCTGCTGATTATTTATGTGTGTTTCATTTATGCACAGTTTGGCCAATTTTGCAAGAGTATCCACTGACTTTGGTTCTGATATGGGTCTATACAGGCAGCATTTTTTTCCCATGCTGCTTCTCTGCAGGAGCATCCATTGCTCCGAACCCTAGTCAGGCCCAGGACATCCTTGATCGTCAGATTCCATCCTTGATGTTTCAGATTCCTCAGTGAAGCGAGGCACTAGAAATGCAGGGTATTTGAGGGTTAGGGCAGAGCTCTGAGATGTCTCCTAATTGCTAATTCCCTCATTGCAAAATGGGAATTCTGACTTCTTTCAGTGACCTGGAGATTTTGAGAAGAATATCAGGAGGAAGAAGGGGCTCTGCGTTTCCATGTGAGGCAGAGCAAGAAAGATCCTCAACTTGGCCAGCACTGATAAGAGAAGGTCTGATGCAGAAGATACACAAAAAGAGTGATCATTAGCATTCCTGTACAACTCCCAAAACTGGGAGATTCATCTGTCTTCAGAGTCACAGGATGTCACAATGGAGATTATTCACTACACTCATGGGAGAGAAACAGCAATGTATTTTACTGATACAAAGTAGTATTTTAACAAAGCTTATGTGACTTAACAATCGAAGTCACTTGATTATGTACTGAACAGAGAACAAAGTTATACAAAACTCTTAAGGAGACCCTCCCATTGTCACCAGGTTTAGAATTGACACTTGTCCAACAGTTTAGGTCTGAAGGATTTCATGTGCAATCAGTTCCTTCTGTCACTAAATACCATATCAATTTAGCGAGCTATTAACAGATAAATATCTCAGTCTTGCAAGAAGTTTCAAGAAGCCAGATATTAGTCACTTACTAAGCATGTATCACAGGTAACAAACTTCTTGACATTAAGAAGCAGCCTTGAGAATTGTCCCTGCTCAATGGGAAGATCTTGACATGCAGCCCTTTACCGTACAAGGAAAGTTCAAGAAGCTCTGAGCTGTCCCCTGTAACTCTGCTTACGTGATGTTGGAAGGTTCTGTTAGGGGTCAGGGGGATATGCTCTCAAACACAGGAGTATCAGAAGCTGGGGGACAAGTGAGATATGGGGAGGATCAGCAGAGGATCTAGACCCCAAAGTGTATGCACCCTACCTCTATTTCAGCAACCCAGTCAAGTCAATTCCTTCCTGCTCAGCCTCAGGTTCTCAGTTCACCCTAATGGCCAAGAGAGATACAAATCTGTGGACAGTACAGGGTGACAGCCCTTAAGCTAGGAGGGGATCATCTCAATGAACAGCATCCAGGTGCCAGCCCTCCAAATAATAGCAGCACCTTCAATCTTCATCTCCTTCACATAGGCAAGACAATATACTAGTATATTTCAGACTGATGTTTACTTGTGAACTACACCTCCATTCCCTATACACAAATGCACAGCTCATTTCTAGACTCACAGAGTGGGATTTGGTTGTCCAAAAATTGGGCCTACAGCATCACCTCAGTTATTATAAGTGTTGCTCCAGACCCCAGCGTGCAGTAAGTTAATCTTCAGAGACAAATACTTATTTTATACTTCTGCAAATATGGGTGATAGGTGATAATTCCAAAAAGCCAACACACCACATTACATTCCTTCTCCATCTGTATTCTGTTTTCCACAAAGTTAGTAACACCTGTATCACACCCATTATCTTCCCAGTGGCTGATTAGTTAGTGATTTACAGAACTGTTTCATGCTTTTTCACATACTCAGTAAGTAAAGATCTTCAGGTGAAGGGGCTTCCCTCAGGAGTTTTTTTTTTTCACATTATAACAATCTAAGTTCATGTAAAGGACACTAGAGGAATAGGCTGATCTTTCGCAAGCAAATGTGATTAATTTGCACTTAACTGTTCTCAAGGAAGGATGCTGAGATCTTGCTAACACTTCTCTGTTTTCAGGGACAGATGTTGAGCCCTTGTTTCTGCTGAAGATTCCCTGCTCTTCACTGTTTTCATAAATAATGCCAACTTGATATTTATATTCCTATCTGTATTTATGGAACACAAAGAGTCTTTCCTCACCTGAGATACTAATCAGTGGTGCAGGCTTGATATAAACGTTGTGCTGCATATTCCTGTTCTGCTTGGATGTCTCAAATGCCCTGTGAACTCTCATATGTCACAAAAAAATAAAATAAATAAATAAAAATCTGTAAATCTCTGAAAGCTCTATATGTGGAGTAATCTAAGAGTTTAACATTAGATATCTAATGACATTCTAGAGGTTATAGGATATCCCTCATGATTTCAAGGTACAGTTGATCTCCTGTAGATCCAGGGTCAACAATGATAGGTGTATGCAGCTATCTCAAGCATTTAACTGAAATGGCGTTAATACCTATATTTAGTCATTCAGATTGCTTTCCAATATTTAGACATCTAAATTTATTCGTGTGTTCTCTGGTTCTGACAGATGCCACAAGGTATTCAATTCCATGCTCTAGTGATTTCAATTCATTTATTTTTGAACTCTGTTAGGATGAAATTAATCTAGTCCTAAAAATTCTAGCTTTCTTTTGTATTTTGTCACTAGAGATGATCCTGAGCTTTGACAAACACAGTATCTCACATACCAGCTTGTATTACATGAAAGGATATTGAATTGCTTATGGCAGTATACATATCCTTTACAGACCCTAGAAAACATGAAACTATTTCCAGACTGCCCTGAAGAAAGCAGTGTTGCAACACTAGCAGTAATGTAGCTCAGTACATTGCTAAACCTCATGGGAAGGAGAGATGAAAGAATTTTAAAACAGTTTTCAGTCTCTTACACTCTCAGGACACAAGACCCACAGTGGGGCTAGCCAGACTCCAGGCTCTAAGATGTCTTTATTAGGTGGTGTGCAGTCAACAAATGTACAGTTGGAAGAATAGTATGGTTAGGACAATACTTTACAGGTGTTATAGTTAGAAAGATTATCATGATGGAAAAGAGACTGTCAAAGAAGAAATCCTGACCCACATCCAAAGATCTAGGCTCATGGTAGACAACTCCAAAAAGGAGGGATCTCCAGAAAGAGATCCTTTCCAAGTGGTAGTCAGCTATTAAATGGGGTCATTGTCTTACATGTGCTCCCATGGCTGACCCTGTCCTTGCCTCAGGTAATCAATCTGTGTTTCAGGCCATGACTCAATAGTTCCCATACAGATGGTCTGCATAGGACTGATTGCAATGACATGGAAGTCAACTCAGATGTAGAATCACTCCTGACACGTTCTGGCTTTTTCCTAGGAACATGCTGCTTTTGGATATGTCTCATTGTATCTTTTAGAAGTTGACGGTAATTAATGTCTCTAGTCTGTTTTACCTTTGTGAGTTCTCAGGATTTACTCACTGTTTTTTGCTGTTTCAGAGCTGTTTGTCCTGAGCAATTGCATGCACTGGTATGCTAGGATCTTGACCTGCTACTGTAGATATCAGCAACGTGATATTGTTATACCCTCGTCTCACTAATGTTTTCCCCTTTGTGTTCACGCTAACTCTCTAGTTATACAAGTATAAAACAGTTTTGTTTTGTTTTCTTTTTTTTCTCAGTTTTCTACCTTTCTAGAAGATTCCTGGGCACTGATTTTCTGATGTAGGCACTTTGATACCTGCTAGAATGAAAAAAAGCCCAAAACAAAATAAAACAAAGCCAAAACAACAAGAAAATAGCGACAAACCAAACAAAATAATAAAAAAAAAGCAAAACAAAACAACAAAAAAAATTTATGATTCATAGGTTTGATACCTTTAATCAAACAAAGGGAAATTTACAGCTGCTGTAGTATTTGCCTAATATGATTGTTTTGCATTTGCAATTTGCATTGCTTCAGCAATTAATTCAGTCTTCAGCAAACTAATATTCTGTCTAGGGAAAGTTGTTTTTCTTAGATAAGAAGGACATCTGGAGCCTAAAAGCAGAGTATCAACATTCTACAAGCTGTGGGAAGGTACACTGTACCCTGCTAGAGTTGATAATATAGACACTATAACAAGGTTGATGTGATAATTAGAAACTTAGTAAGCTGTAGATTTTTTGTGAACAATTTCTTGACTATATATGGGACCTGACCTACTTAGCACACAAACTTTTGTCCAGATAGCAACTCCTAGTGGGACCTTATGAGCACCGAAGACCTCTTCAAGAACCCCATATTACTGTAGCACTTGCTGTGAGAAAAAGGAAAAATTGCCTTTGTGCATGCTCTTCTATGTATACAAGTGTGAGCATGAGGCACTTATGTAGAAGATTTTTTTCAAATAACATTGTGATGTAAGAAAGTACAAGATCAAAACTGGGTCACTCACCTAAAAAAAGCTCTGTCCTTCAGACACTTCAATATTATACAAGTCATGCTTGGCTGATTGCTTCTCTTAAGTCCCCTGTCACAGAACAAATGGAAATAGATTCTTTCTGTAACACAGAACAAACGTTGCCTCTGGGTACTATCCTGTGACATTTTGTGAACAGATATATTTTTTCATGATGTCAAATTCTTAGTGATTTATTATCTGAAGGCTTTATTCCCACCTTCCTTTTTGTATGTAGGTTTGACTATTGTATATTGATATTTGCGTACTTCCAGCATTATTTCATTTACCTAAGACAGAGGAACCTACATTTAATAATGCTAACAGGCACTGCAGCACTCTTAAAATGTGAAAAACTTTTGTTTAAGCACCCACCATGTCCAAAGTAAATACTCATGCACTGGCATTGACAGTATTGGATCTTGTCTTATCACAAGACTGAGCTCCATTCTAGATTAAAAGAAAGAAATTTGGATATATATTTTGTAATGATAATGTGAACTCTACTGAAAATAACTTTGGCACTGTCACATAAATTCTTTCTTTACCTCAGGCTTTTGAATGTTGCAACAACTGTGAAGGAATGATGGAGCCAAAAGATGTATAGCAAACAATTTTCCTTGTAGCAAAGTGTCTAAGTTCATTCCTTATCTTTGAAAATACTGAGAATTCTTGGCCTGCCTGTAGACATGGAAATAGTAAACAGAGACAGTGTTATGCAGGACTCAATGTGATATCTGTATTTCTGTAGAAATGCCCAAGATAAAATGCAATGGAAGAAATAAACTGTGCAATGCCACCTGGAATGCCCTGTAGAAAGCTTGTCAGAGCAGTATATGCCAGTATATGCAGTATATGCTTTTTTTCATTTTAGAAAAAAATCCGTAGATTTTGGGACATTTCAAGTATCTTCCCAGATAGCAGCATCATAAGCAGTGGAAAATAAGATAGTTTTTTATTGTAAGTTTTTGGTTTTAAAAATATGAAGAATTATCAGCATAATTTGCCTCAAGCTTTTTTTTTTTTTTTTCTTTCAAAATTTTCTGCCAAGTTACCATTTTCCAGTACAGTGCTTTCTTGACTTAGGTGAAGGAAGTTCCAAAGAAAGACAGATGGGGAAAATGTGCTTTTGAGACTTAGGAAGAATTGTAGGGAGTGACTGACTGCAGTACTGGGCTTACATGGACAGGTTTTGTGAGGAGGATCAGAAAGGCTGCAACATTATCTTCTCTGAGAACAGATCAGAAGTTGATCTGTGTTAGACATAGATGATTCCAACTGGCTCCTAAAGCCACTGGCCAAAGCTGAGCTAACTAGTGATGCTGGTGCTGTCTCTCTGATAATACATTTAAGAAAAGGTTAAAAAAAAAAAAAAAAAAAAAAAAAAAAAAAAAAAAAAAAGAAAAAAAGCACAGAAGCTGTGTTAGAGTTGAGGGGAGGAAAACTGGATAGAAAAACTTCTGCAGCCACCAGTCAGTGAAGAAAGGGAAGTATGTGCTTAAGGCACAAGAGCAGATATAATCCTGTAGCCTGTGGAAAGGAGAATGGAGAATCTGATTGCCCCTCTGCAGACAACCTAGCACCATATTACAGCAGAGATTTTCTTCAGTCTGTGAAGGACTCCACAACACAGCAGTTTGATTTGGCCTGAAGAAAGCTGCAGCCTGTAGAGAGACCGTGTAGAAACTGTCTCCTATGCAATGCATCAATGTGTTCCTGAAGGACTATACCGCATGGGAAGGACAGATTTCTTGAAAAACTATTCTGTGAGAGGGACTTCACAGTGGAGCAGGGGAAAAATGTGGTGAGGAAGGAGCAGAGGAGTTGCAGCGTAATTAAGTTATCATAATCTCCCATCCCCTTGTGCAAGTCAAGGGAAGTGTGCCTTAGTTTCAGCTTGGGTGGAACTATTTTCTTCAGAGTATCTGCTATGATGCTATGTTTTGGTTCTAGAAGAAAAACAATGTTGACAACAAACTCAAAGTTGTTGCTAAGCAGTGTTGTACAGAGCCAAGGCCATTCCCATTTTCTCAATAAAGGCCTGGCAGGAGGCTCAAGGAGCTGGCAGGGAACAGAGTTAAACTGGCCAAATGGATATTCTATCATGTGGAAGGAGAGTTTTGAAGGGGATTGGAGTGCATCTCACTCTCTTTCACTGCTCAGGGGCTGGCTGGGCATTGGTTGGTAGATGGTGAGCTTGTGCATCACTTGTTATTTACTTTCATGTATATATATATGTGTGTGTGTGCTATATATAGTGTTACCTCAACCCCATGAGTTCTCTCTCTCTCCCTCTCTTTTTTATTTTATTTTATTTTTTTATTAGGGGAAGAAAGGGGGAGAGTAGAGTGAGAGAATGACTATTGTAGTGCTGAGCCATCTACTGTGTTAAACCACAATAAGGAGCATAAGAATCATGAATGAAAGGGTGAAGCTGAGCTTGGAAAGAAACAGGAGTGGGATTGGGAAAATAAGTTTTTAGTTTTGTTGTTGTTTCTCATCACTCTGTTCTATTTCTAATCAGAAATAACTTCCTCAGGTCAAGCCTAATATGCCATTGATGGTAACTGGTGAGCTATCTCCCTGATGCATAAGCTTTCCAGTGAAATATATCTGACCACAAGTTTTTTCATCTTATTTTCTTTCCATTTTGTGGAGGATGGGAGGTATAATAGTGATTGAGCAGGCAGCCAGCCAAGTTTAAGTCACCACTATCAGAGCTGTTATGAATCAAGCTGAACTTCAACAAAAGGAAAAGGGTAGGGGAAGGAAGTCCACAAAATTTCAAGGAATGAGAGGCAAAGCAAGAAAAAGAAAGCGCATATATTTTACCTAGTAATTGCACTGTTCACAGAACAAAAAGATTATTGGCTTCAGAATTTCTATTTATGTGCTTGCTTATACATTTAAATAATGATTAGTTAAACTATTATCTTTCTGAAAGGAAAAGATAAGAGGTTATAAGCACAACCATAGGAAATAAAATTATCATAATTTCTGTCTTAAATTTAAAAACTTCACACTGTTTTCTCATTAAATGGTATACGGTATTTTGGAGAGAATAACAGCTCTGGCTCTTTATAAGTTAGGTGTTTCAGCTCTGAATAACTTGCAGAGATTTCAAAACAGAATTGTCCTTGAAACATCTTCTTTCAAGCAAATTTTGATAGCTTCTTGCTTTCTGTAAATAAATATAGCTACTTGTCTATCAGTCTTCTGGAATTATAATGCATTTACCACCATAATGCGGATACAACTTCCTAAGATAGACAGGATAGAGATTTTCTAATCCATGTTGTCTAAGGGTCTAGTTCCTTTATTGGATTAAAGTTCTGAATCATTTTTTTCCCCTTAATATCAAAGCCTAGCAGGGCCAAAATCATTTAGGAAAATAATGCCTTAATCTTCCTTGAAGGTTTTTTTTATAGCCAGGAAAACTCTTAGGGAAACAGCTAGAATACGATATTTTGAGCAGAAAATTTTCTTAATAACTCCTCCTGGAGTGATTTCTTCGTATCTTTTTAATATAGGATATAGCATATATACTTCAAAGCGTTATTTTTAGCTCTCTGGTGTTTCATTTTTCTACTCTTGAAACATATTTTACATATACCAGTTGCTCCAAGTCCTTGCAGGGCTTTATGCACTGCAATCTAGAAATCTGGATGTTCTTTAAACGAGACACACTGCCTTTATTTCCTCTCTGATGGCATTCCTTTTCTAAACAGTTATTTCAGTAGCCATTTATTTTGCTCAGTACAAACAGAAGAGTGAACACGAATATTTATGGTCTCTTAGCTGTGTAGACTTTAGAAAACATTTTATGAAGGAATTTAAATGTTTTTATTAAAATTTGTAACTCATAAAAGTGCAACATTTTTCTTTTGAAGATGTAAAGACCACTCAATTATAGATGAAGTTTGGAAGACTGCGCTTACATTAAGAGCCTTTCATCTCTCAGTTACTAATCCAAAACCAACCTATAACATTGACCATGTTGACTGAAGAATATGTAAAAGACTTGTTTAAAATATATTATTACCTCATCCTCTTCTTTATTGCTTTCACAAGATCACCATGCCAAGAATTGTTGCACATTATCAGTCATTAATAATAATTTTTGTGATATATTTAAAGCAGTCAAAATTTTCTAATGACAGAAATCGTAATGTTACACTAATTCTCTCAGCATATTAATATTAATGAGAAAACATTAGGTAATACAAGGTAAAAAAAATTCTGACACAAAAAGTATATGCTAAAGGAAAATATTCATTTGAAGAAAGTTAATTACAAAAACAAGACACTACACTTGGTGGTTGGACTCAATGATTTTTAAGGTCTTTTTCAACCTGAGTGATTCTATGTTTCTAAACAGAAGAAAACCACAACAGAAAATTTATCATAATACCCAGTTAGTATTGGACTTAAGGGGAAAAGTCATCTGGATTATTCACTTAGGAACACACTTTTGTGTCAGTTGTGTTTGATGTGATCTTGAGGAGCTGCTGTCAGCTAAAACATGATGTTTTAAGTGGCAGTCTAAACAATACTCCTTTTCTGTCCTTGACGACAGTGCTAGGCTGCTGACCAAAATAATATTTCTATAGAAACAAAGTGATACAGCATCTTTCGAGAGTAAAAAAATGGACTTTCCTGCAACATATGGATAGAAGTGTTATTTTGTTCAGATGAAGACGTTCAGATGACACAGTGATTTTCTTACCAGAGTGAGTTTATGTTACTTTATGGAATAAAGATACTACTTTTCCTTTGAGAATGAAAAAGTCACACATCTGAAAAAGTGGAAGAAAGACAGAAGGTAGTAATATGCCTTCTGGATCTCTATAAGATTTATTTTTTTTTTTCCCTCAACTTCTGAAGGTACCCCTGTTTTGACTGGTTTACAGGGACCGCTCCCCAGGCACAATTTATTGACAATTGAACTATCTGTGACAGCTATGTCTTAGCTTATTTCATAATCACAAAATCTGGTGTGCTTATGCATATCACAAACAGGTTTCAAGACTAAAAGCATTGCTGTATTTATTCAGACTGTAGCCATGTAGTTATAAAAAAGCTAGCTTCTAACTCTGAACTGCTGTCACTTTGAGAAATGTCAGAGTAGTTGTTTTCTTCCTTAAAAGGCAGGTTGTTACAAAGTATAAATTCCCCTTTCCCCTTAAAAAAGCTTTAACTCTGCATAAAAAAAATAATAATAATAATTCAGAATTCCTTGGGATAACGAGAAGTTACACAGGTAACTTTTATTTTCTAAACTGATAAAAAGGACCGACATGGGAGACGTGGGAAAAAATCAAAGACCAATTTGCTCCAAAATTTATAGGAAGGTCATGGAGTATAGGTTATAAATATGTATCCATAAATCTTCAACAGCTTTGTAATTTGCTGGCTTTGAGATGCTTTCCATACTTATTCCCATGAAAAATGATGTTTCAGTGATGATGAGTTTTTCCATCAAAGGAACAAAATAATCTGAATTGTTTATCAAGGAAATCACTGAAATACTTCAGTTACTTCTCGTTGTCCATCACCTGAGTCCCTCTGGAACTAGTGATGAGGCTTCTTAAAATCACTTCTATTGAACCGATTAATCATTTCGGGAAAAATCCTGCTTGGACAAGTCAGCCTTATGAATATGCTACAGCCTGCAAACCTGCAGTTCACTCCAAGATAAAGATTAATTAATGATACACAGGTATGTTAATCCTGACATCAGATTTAGCAATCTTTTAGCAATCAGAATGCTAAATCTTGTAATTCAAAATAACAGAAATGTTATCCTATACTTCAGATATAGTCAATAACATCGTTTTATTTGCCATGGGTTACGATAAATGCTTGTATTTCTTTGAAATAACTTATAATAGCTTTTATCTGAGATTCTTCCTCTTAAGAAGTACCAAAATTGTGACAAAGCAACAACAAAAACAAACAAATAAACAAACAACAAGGAACAAGTTTCAGTTGAGAATAAGATACTCCAGACAGCATTTATTGTCCCATAGGTATAGCTTACTAAATGCATATTTAACATTAACAGAGGTATCTTATCAGTAAAGAACGTGAAGTGTTGACTATGAATGTCTTTCCTACTTTCTTTGTCTGCTATAAAAATGTTCTCCTGAACATACAAAAACTGGATAATTGAATTGTCTGTAAATCTATCAGAACTGTTCGTCATGATACAAAAGGGGAGGTAAGTTACCTGGCAGTGATATTGAAAATATTTATGATTTCAAACTATAATAGCATATAGACTTATCATAGGTTACACTTCTCAATAGTGGCTTTATGACAGATAATGTATATACATATTCATAAAAGTACCAATACTAAACGCATCGGATTCCAGAAGAGGTAAAGGAGAGGAGCACTAAAAAGTGGTTGAATGAACGAATATATGAATAAATAAATAAACAAATGCCAATACACTAAAACAACAACAAAAAATATCAAAAACTAGTAAACCACAAAACCCCAAAATACAAAAAAGGTCAAAAATGAAATAATCTCCCCAGGTATGGAGTCAGAAGGGGAATGAAGTAACAGGCAAATTCTCACTTCAAAGCTGATCCATGTTGTTGCTCATCACAGAGTTTAGTAGTTGATATTGTTGAGTCATGGAGTCAACTTAATGTGTCAGTGAAGTTTCAACCTATTTAAAGGTAGAAAAGAATAGGAAGCAGTCTATACTTCTTTTCCATAGCTCTCACAATAACTTTAACCCAACACTTAGGCACTGACTTTATGAGAGAGCTACAGGGCCGGCCTTGAAGGTCCTGCTTGATTTGCCATTTTTAGTAAGGCCAAGACTTCACCTTAGTCCAGACATCACTCCAAGTATCAAATATAATGAGATGTATCTTGTTTTGTTTGTTTTTCTTTTTGGCCATAGACCCCTTTTTCCTTATTGTTATTTTGTTTCCTTTATTTTCCCTTATCTAAAATAATGTTGTATGTTTTGTATCATTTCTACAGTTCTTAAAATTGTGGATACTGGGAATGCTCTCCTGTTTGTGATTTCATATAGTTATATATTAATAGTTTTTTTGTCTGCAGTCCTCATACAGTTAATACATATTTTTTGTTTCATATTTAGTTTTTGAGTATATTTTATTTTTATAGATAACAAATTTCATTTCTTTATAGATACTTTCACATGCTGCAAAGTGACACATATCTTTAATCATCAGGTAAATCACTTGATATCATGTAATTGGTGTCTTTTTCATGAACTTTGTCATTGCTGCCCATAAAACTGATAAATGTGGAACATGGATAACATTGCGCTGTTTTAGCTTTAGTACATCTGGGATTGTAAACCCAGATTTTTTAGATATTAACGACAATGCATGAAGCTTTTAGTCACTATTTGCTATTGATTCACACATAGAAAATGGAACCTTCTTTATACCTAGAGGAAGCAGCTTCTTTTCTTTAATTAAATCTTATTGATCTTTCTGATTTTTTTTTAAGTAAAATTTAAAACTCATTGATGACTAAGTACTGCTTTAGAATACAGTAGCAGGTCGCTTTCTTCAATCTGAGTTTACACTGTCATGTGTTTCCTGTGGAATTCTGGCAATGGACTTCTGTCTTAATAATACTACCTCTAGGGAAAACGAAACAAAATAAAAGCAGAAACAGAAAATCAAATTATTATTATATGTAATTATGTAATAATATTAATAATAATAATAAATCCAAAGTGATGTCTTTCCTCTGGTCTTTGAGGTACCACATTTTTTTAAATTATTGTTTATTTTTTGCACACAGCTCAATTGAGTGTCTGCTGCCTCAGAAGCTTTGAAGATAACACAAAACCATCAGGAGCAGTGGATATGCCAAGGTGTTTTGCTGCCGTGCAGATGGACCTCAACAGGCTAGAGAGTAGGGATGCATAAGAGTTTCATGAAGTTCAGCAAGGAGAAGTGCAAAATCCTGCACCTGGAGAAGAGCAACCTCAGGCATCAGTACATGCTAGGGGACACTGGTGGAAAATAGCTCTGCAGAACAGGACCTATGGGTTTCCTGTTGGACATCAAGTTGAACACGAGTCAGCAATATGCCCTTGTTGTTAATAAGGCAAAAAATACTTTGCACTGCATTAGGCAAAGTATTGCTAGCAGGTCTATGGAATTGATCCTTTCCCTCTACTCAGTACTGTGAAGCCATACCTGGAGTACTGTATACAGTTCTGGGCCCCCAAGTAGAAGAGTGACATGGGCATGCTGGAGGCGGTCCATTGGAGAGTTGCAAAGATAATGAAGGAACAGAAGCAGGAGCATCTCTCCTATAAGTATATATATCTTGTATATGTGTAAGCAAATGTTAAACCTCAAAATTTATTTAAGGATATAAGAGCCTTAAATATTGCTCACAAAATAATTCACCAATATTTTAGATTTCTTATATGGAAACTGCTGGATCACAGCCTGAACCTCAAATTGATCACCTGAGGTGAGGAAATTCACCTGTGCTGCCAGAAGGGGTGGAGCCTGGCTCCACCTCTCCTAGACCCATTTAAGAGCTGACTACCAGTGGGAAATGGAGAACTACTCCATGGGAGTTCTGCTGAGCTTAGGACATGGGTAATCTTTCTATCTTTTCTCTTTTTGTTATTATAATTTGCTCTGCTAGGCTCTCTTGTCAACTGGGCCAAGCCAGCCTGGTTGACACTTGTTTATTTCATAATTATGGCATCTTTATATTCATTGGCTATACAGTTATTATGTGTTTTCATGTATTTATGATGTGGCTATACAGTTATTATGTGTTTTCATGTATTTATGATGATAGCATGAACAAAGGTAACTTGGGAATTAGAAATAACATGCAGTGAAATATAGTTGAATAGGTTCTGCATCTTCTGAAAGTTATTGGACAGTTGTAAAACTTTAAATAAGTCACTGTGTAAAGCATAGTATTTTAGTGAAGTTTTGAAGTAAGTGTTTAGTTGTAAATTGTACCTAATTCCCTTTTGGAAAAAAAAAACAACTGTGGGAAACAATAATAGCTTTTTGTGGTAATGAAATCGATTATCTTGAAGTATGAACTGTTTAAATTCTGAGAGAAGTCACACTACTTTAGAGAAGTTAGGGTGTAACATTAGTGTCTAGTTATTCTACTGTATAAAATGTGACAGAATTTCATACTTGGTAACAAAAGAAAAAGAAGTACAGTAACAGAAATTCATGCTATGCAGGGAATATATTTAACATATAGAAAAGTTTTTTTGTATTTTCAACTTTGTAATTTCATGCTTGAGATGAGTACATTATGGGTAACAAAAGGTAAAATGATGCTGGGTCTCAGTGAAAGAGAAAAGCATTTGAACAAAAAAACAATTGTTTTTCTTTCTTTCTTTTCTAATAACCAAGAACAATTCAAATTGCAAAAATGTGTAATGGTTCAAAAATAATCTAAGTAACATCAATGAGGATTTACAGTTAACTCCCAGCTTGTACACTTTCCTTTTCTGGCTCCATTTAACTTGTAGATTTCACAGGCTGTATCCAATATCTAACATATATTCCCAACATGGTATTGCATATACAACTTAGTGTTTAATGTGAAGAGGCTGATCTCGGCAATACCTATCAATAAAATATACTATATAATTTTGGTAGATAGAATTAAGGTATGACATTGGCTTACCCTCATCTTAATTTAAAAAAAAAAAATAAAAAAATCCTATTCCAGTAATGTTCAGCCCATGAATAGAAGTGCCAAGAGATTAATGTTTCCTATCATTAGAAAACAAAAGATCAACTATCAGTAAACTTATTTACAGGCATCATTTTACATGTGAAATCTCTCTGAATTTGCAGGAGCTAGTAGGTGGGGAGAATTCAGGCTTAAACTTTGGCTCTGATGAAACGTATAAATGAACGCTTAATCTCGCTGATATGTTGTCTCTGACAATCAGTTGATATTACAATCAGTGGCAGTGATATTAGGTCAATGATGGTGTCTTAAAACGGTATTAAGATATTAACAAATATCGGTAGTAAATACATTGCAAAATAATCCTTGGACTCCTGCAGGCTGACTTTTAAAATGTGAGAATTGAGTAGAATCTTTACTTAAAATGGCTAAGGAAAGGTAATTTGATATTTCTGAATGGGTATAAAATGTGCTGGTGGGGATTGACTATCTGGAGACAGTCCCCTTTTAGAAAAAAAATGATAGGAAATCCTCTCATCTTTGATATTTATGTTTTGATAGTGTTCAACATATTATTCATTTCCATACTTTTGACTTCTGAACTGTTGTCTGTTGCTTTCCAAAGCATTCCTTTTTTAAAAAAAACATGTACAGTAAATATGCAGATTAAAGTCTCTAAATTTAGAGTTAATGAATAGCAAATCATCTTGATTTCAGTTATGGGAAAATGAAAAGCAAGGACAAAAATTAGCTATCTTTAAGTGACTTAAAATATAGAAAACCAGATGGGAAAGAATACAGATTTCCCTGATGATAAACGATGTTAAATTTTGGCAAAATTTCTTTGAGATAATCATTTATGAGAACTTATTCACCAACTTTATCAATAAACTCCAATTAAGTAAACGTTAAAAGAAAATGCCAGTTAGTTATACACAATGTCTAAGCATTTATTTTTCAATTCTGTTTGTGTGTGTGCTTTTTTTTTTTTTTCCTATTTGAAGTACTTATTGTGCCTTTTTGGAGTAAGCATGATTACTAGGCCTGTTAATTTATTTTTAAACAATTTCACGATATATTACATTTCTTCTCATTTTGTATGTTATTATAGCTGAAGTACTTATATTTTTTTTATGATTTTCCTATGATGTTCTTCCAACTGACAAGCTAGCAGTAATTTATTTCAACTTACTATTTTTCTATTGCTTAAGTGGTTTTTATTTTCGTTATATTAAAATGTATAACATTAATAAAACAGTTTTTGAATTTTTTTTCATAGGGAAATCACAACAAAAGGAATATGATAAAATCAGAAAGATTTTGAATGTTCAGTAATAGTAACTATAATTTCAGAAAGAAATAATATCAAATAGAAAATAAATTTTAATAATGAACATTCATCTCTGAAGGGAAAAAAAGGAAAAGATGGTGAGAGAATGAGATAAAGTAAGCAAATAAATATGAATTGAAAAGAAAATTGAATATCTTTTAAAACGTGAATTTTAACAACAAATTTTACCACTTTGATGCTTATGAATTTTTCTATACAACACTAAAATTAAATTAACCTAATCTTAAAATTGAAAAAAAGAGTAGTTGGAATAGAAGGTATCCAGATAAAACAAAAAGTGTGTCATCTAATATCTGAAATTAAAACCTGGAAAAAAAAAAATCACTGCTGACAGAAAGAAATGAAATAATGAAAAGAGAATGTACGAAATACACAGTCTTCTATCTCTGCTAAAGAAATGGGATGTTTCTTCAAAACAGAAGGGGAAAAATGCTTGCAGTTTCCATATGAAACACTATGTCCACAGAGAATTCCTGAACCTTACTTTAGCTTAGTTAGTAAGCTCAGTATTGTTTATTGTCTCTTTTTCTCTCTGTCCATGGGTCTTTTTAGCAGTTCCATTATACAATTAGACAAGTTTTAGCAAGTGGCACTTTAAAATCTAATGGGCCAAAACATCTAGCCTCCATATTCCAGAAGTCTACTGGAGGTATCGGTGCGTTATAAAAAAACTAAGAAGATTTTTATAATAGTTTTCAAAACAAATAGCTCCTGTATGGAAAAGTAATTAAATAACCATCTTCTTAGTGTCACAAATAACCTCTGTAAAGGTTCCATAGAATATGCTTTTTGGAAAATATCAGCAAAATCTGTCTGAAAACAGTTGCGTTTTTGGCTTCTCCTTGTATTAGAAGATAGTTCAATAACATAACTCTGCTGGTGTTTCAAAAACTTCCTATGGTTTCTTTCCTTTGTGTTTTTGTTTTTTTTTTGTTTTTTTTTTGTTTTTTTTTTGTTTTTTTTTTGTTTTTTTTTTGTTTTTTTTTGTTTTTTTTTGTTTTTTTTGTTTTTTTTGTTTTTTTTGTTTTTTTTGTTTTTTTTGTTTTTTTTGTTTTTTTTGTTTTTTTTGTTTTTTTTTGTGTTTTTTGTGTTTTTTGTGTTTTTTGTGTTTTTTGTGTTTTTTGTGTTTTTTGTGTTTTTTGTGTTTTTTGTTGTTTTTGTGTTTTTTGTTGTTTTTTGTTGTTTTTTGTTGTTTTTTGTTGTTTTTTGTTGTTTTTTGTTGTTTTTTGTTGTTTTTTGTTGTTTTTTGTTGTTTTTTGTTGTTTTTTGTTGTTTTTTGTTGTTTTTTGTTGTTTTTTGTTGTTTTTTGTTGTTTTTTGTTGTTTTTTGTTGTTTTTTTGTTTTTTTTTTGTTTTTTTTTTGTTTTTTTTTTGTGGTTTTTTTTTTTTTGTGGTTTTTTTTTTTTTTTGGTTTTTTTTTGGTTTTTTTTTTTGGTTTTTTTTTTTTGGTTTTTTTTTTTGGTTTTTTTTAAGGAAGCCCATCAGGCTTTTGGCCTCTTTGCTGCAAGGGTACATTTCTGGATAGGAATTGATTTGGCATTTCCACATTATTGTCTGCAAAACTGTTTTCCAGCTGGCCACATCTGAGTATATTCTGATGAATTAATTTATTCCTTACCATGTGCAAGACCTGGCATTTCCTACTGCTCAACTTCATGAGATTTCTGTCACCCCAGTTCTCTAGCTCACTGTGGTCCCTTTGAAAGACAACACATCCATCTGATCAATCAACTCCACCCATTTTGAAGAATTTTAAACTTTCTTATCAATTTTATTTTCATTCATAAACTTGGTGAGGATGCACTCTATTCCAGCATCCAGCTTCCAAATGAAGATATTAAACAGTGCTCACCCTAATACCGATCCTGTGAGCATACCAATAGTGATGACTGAGATAAATTTTGTGTCTCACTTATAATCACCCCCTGGCACCAGCTGCCCAGACGATTTATTTTCAACTTCACTGTTAATTTATCTAGCCTGTATTTTATCAGTTTGCAGATGAGGATGCTCTGAGGATGCTTTCAGTTATTCCTGAAAGCCTTTCTACAGCTTGTGTAAAACAACATCCGCCACTCCCTCAATGGAGGCAGATTTCTCATCACAGAAGGCTATAGGGCTGGTCAGGCATGATTTTTGTAATTAACTCTGACAACACCCAGTCACAATTTCTTCTTCATGTGCTTAAAAATAGATTTCAGGGATATTTGATTTATCACCTTCCAAGGAATTGAACTGAGGTTTAATTATCTGTATTGCCCTTCTTCATGTCCTGGAAGACAGTGCTTCCTTCCAGTTCAAAAGATCCTTTCACAGATATTCAAGGCTGTTTTAAACCCCTTTTTTAAATGGAGGTTTATGTGCCTTAAATAACTGTTTTACTTTTGTGATACATTTGTAAATATAAATTATCCAGCCTGCATTTTTCTAGTCATAACTGAAGAAATACATTGTGCTGTTATTTTCTTCTCTAACATTTTCTCTGCTTTCACCTGTAGCTTACTGGTCCTTATTGCAGTCAAATATTGCCAGAAGTACTTTGCCGGAATACTTTCATCAAATGAGCGTTTCAGCAGCTCTCTCATAGTACAGATACTCTGTGATCAAGTGGTATCCCTTTTAATAACGTATTTATGGTCAAGTTTTGGCTTAGAGATCAGGTGTTCATTCTGAAACAGTTGCACCCACATGATATAATTCTGTATTTTGTCTTATTTATATCATTTTTGTTCTTCTTGTGTGATATTCTGTTCTTTCTCTATAATAAGAAAGCTAGAGCTCTGCATTTTACATGATGATAATAGATGAAAACCATAAACCATCACCAGTCCTTGAAAACAGAAATGGTATTCTGCTAATATTCTTCATGTTCCTGAAAGCCTCGTTTCCCCTAACATCATAATAACACTTTTTTTATTTTTTCCACGTAGTTTCAATGATGATTAATACCTACTGCTTTCTCTACTGCTTTTTTTTCTGAAGAAGAGATATATAGTAAGAAATATCTTAAATATTAAAAATATAGTGAAACTAGAAGAACATAGATCTCTGCATAGTATACATTATACTGTTCCTATACCTAAGCAAAATAAATAAGTGAATAAATAAACGCATGGTTGTTTATAAAAGGATTCATATATAGTTACAAATGTTTTGAGAAGTGTAGTGAAGATAACCGTATATTTTAATGTGATGATTTCAGAAACACATATCTAAGTAAGGCAATTACTGGAGAAATAAGAATGCCACACCAAACTTCAGGAAAAACAAAAAGAAAGATGCAATGAGCTATAGATTGCTCAGCCTCACCTAAGTCAAATGAGAAGTCATGGAGAAAAACCTCCTGGAAAATGTTTCTAAGTATTTAAAATATTGCATATCAAAAATATTTCTCCTTTTCAGAGTTTAAGACCTACTGGTCAAGGGAACAGCAATTGACAATGCTATTTTTAGTAGTTCTCATTCGTTAAGGTGCAAAGGCTTTGGTTCTTGTATGCTTTATTGTTCACACAGATAGTTGTAGGTATCTTCCAAAAGAGTCAAATGCAGATCACCTCTCAAACTTCCATACAAGCATAAGACTGGATGTACCAAACCCAAAGGACACCATCTTGCCTATTTAAATTCTCCTAACCCTGGTTGTGACAAGTAGAGGAAATAACTCTATTATTTCTAGCTAGCACCAACTTCACTGACATGTAGACTCCAATTGGTAATTAAATAAATAAATGCAATCCAATGAAAGTCTGCAAAGCTAAAGACTGAAGCATCTGATAGGCCCCTATCATATAGGATATCTGAGTGGTCAAAAGACATCTGTCAGATTTGTTTTATTTTATAGCTGTCTGACCACATTCTAGATCTCGGATTCTTCTGACCTTGCTCTTGCAGTGGAACACTCATAGTCTGTAAGCACATTGCTGTAAGAATATAATGTGAGTTACTGCTTCAAAACTTTAAGACAAATACCTGCTTCTTAATAAGAAAATTATTTTAAATTATTTGGTTGTGTGAACAACCAATAGGAATTGCAATAGAAATTTCTTTCTAAAATAAAGATTTGCAAATGAGTTTAAAAAAAAAAAAAAAAAAAAAAAAAGAAAAAGAAAGAAAACAAACAGTGTAGTGGAGAAGTCTTTCGCATTCATTTCTATAGAATCTTTATCCCCCTCCCTTTATTTGCCAAAATATCAGATCTGCAGATATATTTCACAATTCGGAGTAGATGTCTGCTCTGCAGAATTTATTTGAAGCAAAAAAAAAAAATGTTCCTTTTCTATTTTTTATTGATTCAATACCCCATAGGGGTATAACATAATTTTTAACCTAACTTACTTTCCTTAATTCAGAGTATGGGTAAAAAATACTGTTCTTATTGGTTTGGCCAAGTATTGGCCATGTTAATTGATACTTTAAAAAACTCACCATAATTGGAAGACTTCAAAAATGCATATTATTTCCATCTTTTAGCCATTTGAAGAGTGCTGAAGACTGAAGGATAGCCAATGTCATCGGTCTTCAAAATGGGCAAGGAGGAGGTTCTGTGAAACTGCAGGTCAGTCGGTCTCATCTCTGTCCCTGGAAAGAAGATGGAACAGCTTGTTCTAGATGCCATCTCCAAGTAATTGGAAGAGAAGAAAGTCGTTGGGAATAGTCACCATGGATTCACGAAGGAAAAGTCATGCTTGGCCATCCTTGTTGCCTTATATGATGGCATCAGCAGCTGCGTGGATGGAGGGAGAGCAGTGGATATCATCTACCTTGACTTCAGCAAGGCTTTTGATACTGTCTCCCAGGACATCCTGGTAATAAAGCTGTTGTCATGGGGTTATCCTTACATATAAGTCTGTGACAGGAGTGCATGGAATAAGAGAAAAAAGGAAGGGGTACTAACGGTTTGCTGAGATCTGGCTGGCCCCAGGCCACATGCGCTCTGGGAGAGGGGGAAGGGCAGAGAGCTAGCAGATAGTTTTAACAAAGAGAAAATACGATGGCAATGGTCTGAGGAGGAACAGTACTTCCCTGAATTTAACTAAAACAACAAAAAATAGAGAGAGGTAAGAGTATCTAAAATGCTAGTCAAACCACGATATTGAGAGGGGAAAGCACGTGCTTTTCTCTATGGCAGGCTGAGACGGCTGAGCCGGGGCCAGAAGGAGAGTGAGGCAGCTGCTTGGGTCCTTGATCTTATTAATGTTTATAAATATTTTAAGTGTAGGAGTCAAAGAGACGTGGCAAACCTCTTTTCAGATGTTTTCTGGGGACAGGACAAGGGAAAATGGCCATAAACTGGAGCTTAGGAAGTTTTGCACCAGTATGCACAGGAACTTCTTATTGTGACAGAGCACTGGAACAGGTTGCCCAGGGAGGATGTGGATTCTTCCTCTCTGGAGATATTCATGACCTGCCTGGATGCATGCTTGTGCAACCTGCTTTAGAGCCTGCTTTGCAGGGCTTTTGGACTTAATGATCTCTGGAGGTCCCTTCCAACACCTACAATTCTATGATTCTGTGATTCATCTAGACTATTAGATCAAAAAGTGCACCGTGTTGTCATTCCAAACCTCTATGTGCAGGTGAAATAACAGATTTAGTGATTCAGCACCTTTAACCTGATATGAAAGCATATCAAGAATACATTTAATAAATGGTCCATATCAATCAACTAATGTGCTCATTCAAGCAAAAGTCAAGGTGATTCAAAACAAGCTTTAAAAAATAACATAAAACCCATGTCTAAAAAGTGATCTTTTAAATTGTGTGATGAATAGGATGCCTGATCAAAATTGTATATTCTATTGTCAATTGGATTTGACTCTTAAGGTGTATACAATGTACACTGTATTACTGTACACCATATACAGTAAAGAATGTGCTAAATGTTATTCTTCAAAAAACATCATGCTCTGTGATGAAAGGAACTCCATATTATTTGATTTATGTGTCTTTCTCTCAATATCTATTAACTACAAGTGAATAAACACAGAATTATTCCAAGATCATGGAATCATAGAATGGCCTGGGTTGAATGGACCATAATGATCATCAAATTTCAACCCCTCTTCTATTCTGCACTAGACCAGGCTGCCCAGAGCCACATCCTGCCTGGCCTTGAATGCCTCTAGGGATGGGGGCATCCACAACCTCTCTGGGCAACCTGTTACAGTGGGACATCACCCTCTATGTGAAAAATTTCATCCTGATATCTAACCTAAACCTCCCCAGTCTCAGTTTAAATGTCTTATGGCATGTTCTATTGGTATCCATGCTTGTAAACAGTTGTTCCCCCTCCTGTTTACTTGCTTCAAGTACTGGAAGACCACAGTGGGGTCTTCCCGGAGCCTTCTCTTCTTCAAGCTGAACAAGCCCTGTTCCCTCAACCTTTCTTCACAGGACAGGTGCTCCAGCTCTCTGATCATCTTCGTGGCCCTCTTCGAGACTCGTTCTAAGAGCTCCATGTCTTTATTGTGCTGGGGGCCTGGGAGCCCAGCACGTAGTATATATGGATCCATAATATAACTCTATTAAGAATAATTCTGCCAATTATAGTTACTTACAAAGCATAGTTACTTCCCTTATGTTTCAAAACACATAGAAGGAAAATACTCCTAGTGACAAGTTCTGATTAAATAATCTGAAGATGATTTCAAATTATTTTAGTTTTGTAGGTGTTCAGAAGTTTTCAAAAATGACTGTGCAATAGTTGTCAAGCAACATAATGAAACTATGATTTGATAGTCCTATGATTTTGGGATGAAATAACATAAATAATTCAAATTTTTTTATTATTCAACACATTTAAAGAATCAAATCAAGAATTTCAAATATACATTTAAATAATGTACTTGATGAAAGAGTTGAAATGAAATATTCTGACATTCACTATTCAGAAGTAGAATCATTTGGTGGAATATAAGGGTCACAGACTAGGGATTCTTGCAACTACTGAGTTTCAATGTACCCTTTTAATAAACTATGGTATTTGAAAAATATCTGATGAATATTTCAAACTGTGTTTGAACATATATCTTCCAAGAATCCTGTACAACTTTCCCTTGGATTCATTGCAAAGGTCATCTGTTCTCATCTGTTGTCATCTGTTTCAGTTTCCCTTTGCACAACACTAAGAGCTGCCAAATGAGAACATTCTTTCAAATTATTCATGATGAATCTCATTGCTTCAGGAACTTAGTCATATACAGAAAACTCAAATATAGGAAGAAGCATATGACAAATGAAAATGAGTCTGATTCCTTAATTTCCAGTCTGAAACGTTTATATTTTGAAAGTGTGGTTGTTCCTGCATTTTGTCTCCTAGAAATCTTGTACTGAAAGAATCTTCTACAATTAACAGTTAAAAAACAAACAAAACAAAAATAAATTTTGATTTCAGAGAGTAGAAAAGAAACTTCAGATTACTTGAAATAAATCACAGCTACTGAGACTGATTAATTCCATGCAACTAAATGTACTGAAGATCTATAAGAAGAATCAAACTCTTTAAGCTTTCTTGCAGACTGCCTTGTCTATCATGTAGGTGTTTTAAACTTTATATAAAATAGGCTTGCCTACTTTTCCTTGGTAACTCTGCTGTCATGGGGTTATCTAGATCAATCTGTGCCTGTGACAGTGAGGCAGTAATCCCCTGGACCCCCTGGTCCAAAAATGAGAAGGGAAAAGGGGAAGGGTAGGGAGATGGAAGCTGAGCCCCAAACCAGAGCAATGAACTAAGGAGGAAAACTTAATTTTACTAAATATTATATCAGAATGCAAGATAATACAATATAATACAGTGCAATTGTAATTGAGGCTAATAAATCAAATAAAATGAGAGAGATACTGAAACCAAAAGGCCTACTTTGAACTGAAGGCACACGTCTAGGGAGCACCCACACACTACCAGGCAGTGAGCAAGAGAGAGGGAGAGAACAAGATCCTATGACTTCTTTCCATGGCTTATCTTTAGAGATCTGCAGAGAGGGACCTGGGTGTCCTGGTGGATGACAAGTTGGCCATGAACCAGCAGTGTGCCCTTGTGGCCAGAAAGGCCAATGGCATTCTGGGGTGCATTAAAAAGAGCATGGCCAGCAGGTCGAGGGAGGTGATCCTCCCCCTCTACTCTGCCCTGGTCAGGCCTCATCTGGAGTACTGCATCCAGTTCTGGGCTCCCCAGTACAAAAAAGACAGGGATCTCTTGGAAAGAGTCCAGCGGAGGGCCACGAAGATGGTGAAGGGCCTGGAGCATCTCTCCTATGAAGAAAGGCTGAGTGAACTGGGTCTGTTCAGCCTTGAGAAGAGGAGACTGAGAGGGGACCTGATCCAGGTCTATAAATATCTAAAGTGTGGGGGGCAGAATGGCAAGGCCGGACTCTTTTCAGTAGTGTGTGGAGACAGGACAAGGGGAAACGGCTGGAAACTGCAGCATAGGAAGTTCCGCACAAATGTGCGCAAGAACTTCTTTACAATGAGGTGACGGAGCACTGGAACAGGCTGCCCAGGGAGGTGGTGGAGTCTCCTTCTCTGGAGATGTTCAAGACCTGCCTGGATGCCGACCTGTGCGACCTACTGTAGGGAACCTGCTTTGGCAGGGGGGTTGGACTCAATGATCTCTGGAGGTCCCTTCCAACTCCTATGATTCTGTGATTCTGTGATCCTCCTCTCTGACCATGAAGTCCCCTGGGTTATGTAGTTCTCTTCTGAGAACCAGGTATTCAGAAGGTTGTCAGTCCACAGAACTGGAGTATTAACTCTTTAATTATCCGTGCTTTACATGATGTTATGATGTGGAATACTGATAACAAAATTATAAAACCATGACACTCTGCATACAAGGAACTGCATAGATCATTTTACCCTCTGGTTATTAACATAGCTGTAAAGTTTGATACTGAAACTGGTATGTAAAAATGCTAGAAGGACAATTGTCTAAACAAAGCAAAATCAAAAATGTAAGTTTTAAAATTAGAAAAAGTAAAAGGTTTGCGTGGCATTATAGTTTATGTTGAAATAGACCTGTGAGGCATAAAATTATTTTTCTATATGAGATAGAAATTACATGGCTGCTTAGAGACTGAAGATTTTTACCCAACTCTCTTCTTCCTGTAAGACAATGCATCAAAGTGTCTGTTAGAAGAAAGATCCTGTGATATATCACTAGCAAATACCATAAATTCTTATGATGTATTTATATGCCCTGCAGTACAATTTTAAAGTTTTCTGTTCATAGCTTTCTGATTATCTGAAAAGACAATAAGGGTGTTCTTGTTTGTTTGTCTGTTTTTTTGTTCTGCAAGTCTACTGTACTTCCTTTTAAGTTTTTTTGTTGTTGTTTTCCTTTTTTTTTTTTTTTTTTTTCTTTGTTTTTTCCCTCTTAGGAAGTGAGGGGGAAAGTGAAGAGGGAAGTACCAGAAAAGATTAATGAGTCCTGAATTCTGTACTCAGGCAAAATTGATTTTAAAAAAAAATGGAGCTGTCTCTGTCATTCCAGAAACCACTTGACCTCTTGCTACCTTATATTTCCAGGAGGAAGTTGTTGCTTATATTTACCACTGCTGCACTTTTTATAACAGAATGAAGAATTTCTCATGGTCTCTCTATTTATGCAATTGCTTTTGCTTCCTTGATCATTTTTCACCACCTTGTTCCACAGAAGAATATTTTTGCAATATTTTTGTCCACTAGTCTTCTGATTGGTTCTGCTTCCTTATTTAGAAATCAGACTTTTTCTCTCACCTAGAACAACTATCATAACAATAGTCATGAGAAAGTGGGAGTGGGGAGGCTAGATTCAACCTACCAAGGTCACCAGCTAACACCATCCTGGAGAAACTTTGTGCCTACTGAGGCATTTCAGGGCTGGAAGGGGATAAGGGGAAGAAGCAGAGGGAACAGTACAGACCTATTTTTCATTGGAATATACAACTCACAGTTAAGAAGAAGAGGCATCTCCAGAGGATTATTTAGCTTACATTTAGTCTTTTTTTGTCAGGAGGCATGATTATGCCGCATTCAACTAAATTATTTTATGATCTTGGCATAACTGTCTTCAGAAAGTACCAGTTTTCAGATATTTCTCAGACTTCTTCCCTGGTCAAAAGGCTAGACTTTCAAATAAAAGAATACACTTTCCCACTTAAAACTGGAATCACATTAATGTTTTACTAGATATTTCATTCTTGTAAATGAAATTTGAGATCATATTATAACATTCTGGAGTCACTGAAAATGGCTTCAGAAGTGAAAAAAAAAAAAAAAAAAAAGCAATAGTAGAATATTTGAAACACTAAAATCAAACCCTGAGAAAAGAAAAAATAAAGCAAATAATCAAACAAAAACAAATCAACAAGCCAACCTAATTTTTCCCCTCAACTGATGTCTATGTTAGAACTCTCAAGTAAAAAGAGCTTTGCATCTATCTGATCTGATGTGAGACCTGACCTGAGGTCAGATGGAGAATTGAGTATGCTCATAGTAGCTTCACACCCATGCAAAGCTGCAGGGACAGGATAAAGATGGCTGGGGGACAAATCTAGCTTTGGTAGAGTGTAAGAGCTCTGTGGGAAATGGCAAAAGAGTAATCAAAATGGCTGTCATAATGTCAGCTGTCTCTAGTTCAAATTGTTTATAATTTTGCTTCAGCGTATAGATAATGAAGAAAACTTGCATAAGATACAAACACAGTATAGGAAAAAAAATCAGAACAATTAGTGTAATAATAAAACAGTAATGAGGACTTCATGCTGCAAAAAGGAAAACTGATTATCATACATATTTCTCTCTTGGGAAAAGAATAATCAGCAAAATAACAAGATTTTGCACTTGTCAGTCAAAATAACTGTCCTTATTTCTGTGCAGTAAGGATCCTAAACTTTACACCAACAAGAATTTCTTGTCCTTCTTAAAATTATTGACCTGCAGAATTTTTTAACTGAATCTGAGGTGGAGTCAATCTCAGAAAAGAAAGGAAGCGGACCAGTGCCTAAAAACGGTTTTAAGAAAATATAGAAGAGGTATTTGTGGACTTGTGTTCAGTAGAACTAGACATTAGGAAAGCTCCAGTACTTTTATTATGTGGCCTTAGGGAAACTGAGAATAAGCAACCGGGACTGGATACAGTATGAACTCTACAGATATTGTAAATGAAGGAATTTAAACGGAATCTGGGTTCTTGATGTGGGATTCTTGAGCTTTGGTTTTAGCTAATTGTCCTTGTTTTGGTTGGAATAGAGTTAACTTTCTTCCTAGTACCTGGAACAGTGCTCTGCTGCTGCTTTAGGATAAGACTAATGTTGATAAATCACAGATGTTTCATTTGTTGCTGAGCGGTACTAGTACTAACTCAAGGATTTTTAGCTTCTCATAAGGCCATATCAATGAGGAATCTGGGGGTGCACAATGTGCTGGCACTCATTCTGCCAGCTGAACAGACCCAGGTCAGCTGACCAAGGGATCAAAGGGATCAAGGGATCAGCTGAACAAGGGATGTCAAAGTGATATTCGTAATGATGTAGTGTTATTATGAGCTATGAAACTGGAGGGAGTTAGCAGGGGTAGTGTGGGTTTGTGTGGTGCTACTCCCTATTGCAATTACTTTGTGCATCTTTTGTTTTGCATATTCTTTTATAATTATTATTACTATTATTTTCCTTTCATTTTCTGTTTTATTAAATTTTCTTTATCTCAACCCATAACTTTTACTTTTCTTCCAGTTCTCCCTCTCATCTCACTGGGAGTTTGAGAGTGAGTGAACTGCTGTATGCCACTGAGCTGCCTGCTGGGTTAAACCACAACACATTTCTATCAGGCTTTAATCTTCTGAAGTTCAGAGAACTGAGATTTTGTCCTGTTCTTAGTCCAATTACTTTAAAAAACATGTAATAATGTAGCACATTCAGCATACACCAAGCGTACAGGATGAGCTTCGTATAATGATATTATTTTCTAACATTGTTATGAAAAAAAAAGAACCATGAAACCAAGGTGATAAAAAATAATAGCTGAACTGCAGAAATAACTGCAACAACAAATGCGGCATCTAAGCCATTTTGTCATCTCTCATTTGACCTTTTTTTTTTTTTTTCTAGTTGGATCTTTAATAGACTGAGAGGCAATACTAAAGTAATGTACTGTAATTTCAGACAAAGAATGTACCAGTGCTGGCATAGATTTCATGACCCTGAAGAGTTCAGGTATTTATCTAGCCCTCACATCTGAATCTCTCTTCTCCCTTTGTCTTCTTAAATTAATTGATTTTTTTCTCATAGTCGTAGTGCTTTTCTTTTTCTCTCAGCTATCACGAATTCTTGTTTAAAACCACAAAGAAAATTAAGGACACTTCAGCTTTAAGTAGTCTCACTAACGGACATGAATAAATATAGAACGTTTAATTTGAAGAATGTGTTTTTATTCCATAAACTTTTACATGAGTACATACATTTGGAAAAATATGGGTAGGTCTATTGGCATGAATTGGATCATTAATGTACCTAAAGTTAAATATCAATTTGAAAAAAAAAAAGACCTTTCTTATGCTCATAACATAGCAAGACCACAGTGAACGTGCAGATATACTAGGGTGAAAAATTATGCTAATTATGCTTAAAATTATCTCATGCCCTAGGAATACTTAACTCTTCCAATGGAGAAGAGACTGTTTGTATAGCTATGTCACATTTATTCCTATGTCTCTCTGTGGATAGTATGCAGACTGATTTACAGACACATTAAAAAGCCTTGCAACTTGCATGTCTGGTTATAGAAATGCAGCCTGCTAAGCTCTGAAATGATCACAGAACTCAAGACAGAAATATACCTTGAATAACTACTTCTGAACAGTGAAATAGCCCAAAGGAACAGCAAGGATAATATATTTTTTACTCTTTCAGAAAAGCAGAATAAGTATTTCACAGCAATAAGCTGAAATACATTGTTGCCTTCCTTCCTCAGCTATCTAGGTTACAAATCTGTTATGTAAAAAAGATATATAATGTAGATAGACAGATTTACAGTTTCATAGGCTTGAGAAATCATGATTAAAATTTGTCTTTCTTTGTGAAGATGTATGCAATTACATTGACACACTATGACTATGACCTTTCATGGTGAAGTTTTTGATTTTTTTTGAGGGTTTTGGTTTGTTTCGTAGTTTTTTGTTTGTTTGTTTCTAACCTGTTTGCAGACTCCCACTTAAAAAAATTTGCATTTAGTTCCTTTTCCTAAAGAGAAAATTTTATGAAAAATTACTTAATTCTATGTGATTGCAGATATTTGATTGTCTCCACAGCTGCTTAATTGACAGGAGATATTTTACTAATACTTTAAACTAATATTAGAATTGTTTGTTAATTTATTTACTTGTTTGCATATTTATTTTAGTTAGAAATACTTTCAAACTATACTTTAACTCTCTTGTCTGTGAACAATGAAATATCCAAGCAAGGTGGCTGGAATGCCTAGAGCCTGATCCAACATGCTGTGGGGCTTTTACACTGGTGAAACAGCTAAGAACCACTGTGCCACTTTCAAACCCTCCAGTCCCAGAAGGACAGTGAGGGAAAATATAATGAAACTGAAAACAAGCAGATGAGGTAAGAAAAAGGAAATGGGTCACCAATTACTGTCGCATGCAAAACAGACTCAGCTTAAGAGAGATTTATGTAATTAGTTGTCTATTGAAAGCAATATAGAGCAATGAGAAAAAAAATCAAACTAAAAGCACCTTCCCTCCCATCCGTCGTCTTCTACTTCCTCCATTCAAGTGGTGCAGAAATGGGAAATAGAATCTGTGATCAGCCCATAAGGCTTTGCTCTCTGCCATTCTTTATTCCTCACTCTATTCCTCTGCTCTGATGTGGAGTCCTCCCATGATCCTTCCCAAACTGATCCTGAGTGGGCTTCCCACAGACTGCAGCTCTTCAAGAACTGTTCCAGCATGGGTCTGTACTACAGTGTGAAATCCTTCAGGAGCAGACCGCTCTAGGTTCCCACAGATGATAGCTCCCTCAGATCTTCTGCTCTACCATAGGCTTCTTTCCACTGAGACTGCTCCCTCAGGCCATGTCCACCTGCTTCACCTGCTTCTCCATGGGCTACACATGGAGATCTGCTCTCTGTGGTACCTCATGGGGTGCAAGGGGCCTCAGTTTGGCCTGTCCTGGGCAGCAGGGAACTTTTTCTGCATGGCTGGTGCACCTCCTGCCCTTTCTTCACTCACTTTGGTTGAATACTGTGCTGGTTATTTTATTTTATTTTATTCTTTTTTTTTTTTGGCCTTCTTGTTCTTTCTAGTCCCAGATTATGGGTGAAGAAAGAAAACCACATCTGGACACGAATTTCTTACAGTTCTGTACCATATTCATTTATTCTTTTTTCTCTAAATTCAGTGTGATTCACAATACTTTTTAAAATTCAGATTTTGAACCATTAATTATGTAGAATAACACCTTAAACATAGAACAGGTATTTTTGGAACACAGCATCAGTACAGAAGTATTTCTCTAATTATAAAGAATAGCAGCAAGATATTCCCTGGTATACAATTTATTTTCTCTTTAATCGGGTAATAATGGACAATCTTTCGTAAACAGTAATTATTTCCCCTTGAGCAGTCAGAACAAATACACACAAAGTATTTAATGTAAAACATAGACTATTCAGCGTAGTTAAGCACACATTGCTTTGACTTCCAGCTGGCCATGAATTCTTTGTAATTAGCAAAACAGTCCACAAAATGGTGTTGGTTGTAACACGTTAGCACCCACCACTTGCCTCCTCAATAAATCAGTTAAGAGTCTTATCACAAGAAATAGGAAGCCAGCTTTGAGCCAAAAACAAAAAAACCAACAAAGGATTCTCATACCTTTAGGTGACTTTTAAGAATTCTTGGGGTCACCAAAATCTTTATTAAGCCCTTATGTGTAGAAAAAAGTTATTTCTTCTGTGCATCCAGAAAACATACTACTTTCTGTCCGTCTGGGCTATTTTGTTTTTTGCACAGAAAATTTTGCCTTCCTCTCTTTTTATGTATTTCTACCCAACTTTGACTATTTGAAAGAAGAAAGCATTCCTTCCTGTGACCTATGGAACACTTCTAATAAAACATACCATAGAAATGGTAGACAAAACCAAAAAGACAAAACACTATTCATAAAACAAAAGATTTAAGATGTACAAAGTGATTTACTTAAAAAGGTCTCCTTAAAAGCTAGGTATTGACCAAACACATTAATTGCTTCTGCTAAATAGCACTAAAATGGAAAAATGCAGAATGAAAAAATATATATATGTATTACTTCCCAATGCTTTGTTTTTATCTTGTTACAACACATATTCTAAACGTTAATGTGCTAGGATAATATATAGCCTAGCATGTTTTCTTCTAATTTCAGTGATTTTTGAATTCAGCTGACATATTAAGTTTAGCAAATTTTTAACTTAAATTCAATAAGGCTCACTTTATGCATTTCTGGTTTTACCTTACACATATCTAGGAAATATGCTAAATACTCTAATACAACTCTTATCATGTTTATGTGGAAGGCAATGAAATTTTCTGAAAAGCATATATAGTACTTACATGCAATCCAAAGTCATATGTTACTCATTTAGGAAATTCCTTTTTAAAAGTATTATGAAATCTTGAATTATTTTCATGAATTAGAACACTTATATCCAAATACATTTTTTAATTTTTAGCAGTAGTAGACATCTCTTTCTCTGTCCTGTGACATTAAAACTCGTTTGAGTCTTCTGAACTCTTAATTTAACCATCTTGCTTGTATTGATAGAACTAAATAATGTGAATTGAGTCCTTCATATGTACATGCATATATATATATATATACACACATAAGACCTCATTAGATGCTACATTCAGTATGTTTTCCATCTCATGCATATGCACACATACACATATATATATCCATAAATAAGTATATATTATTTCAATGATTTTCTTGTCAAGTAAAAATAATCGTAAATATCTTAAAAATAAAATGAGATTTTCAAAATGAATATATTTTTTTTATTGCTTACTGCACCTGTTGGATTTAGAATGCGCTGGGACAAATATTTACGCAAATTTACACACATTATATGTTATAATAAGATATATTCATGTAAAACTATTCCTTTTAAATCAAAATGTTAATATTTCAGGAATTGCATTTATCTAATAAACTAATTTCAACAGTATTTATTCCTGAAGTTGATTGGCATGCAATGAGATTTTTAAAAATAAAATATAATAAAAAAAATAAAAATATAAAAAGTATTATTTTTATACTTGAAACTAAATTTAATTTATAGTATATACTGAAAAACAGCCATTTTATTCTAGAGCAATTGGGAAAAAATATTAAAGATATACAATTAGAAAACAATTAAAGATATACAATTAGCAATTTGGAAAAAATATTAAAGATATACAATTAGAAATGTATAACAGGGAAAGCTGTATTAACATTCCTAAAGTGAATACACTGCTTTGTTCCTGTAATAAATTTGTGGTGATTAAATATGAAATATATATTTCAGATATAGTTTTTTTGATAATTTTATTTATTTATTTATTTATTCATTCATTCATTCATTTATTGCAGTTGGCTAATTTATTATGAATTAGACTTCAAATATTATTGTCCAGTCTGATAAATGCAAGTTATAAAATTTGAATTTAATGAATAATCTAGTTTGAAATCTACAGAGAGCAAAGAGACAGGCATCTTTTTTTCTTTGTTTGATAGATTTTTAAGCATGTAGAAAAACGAAATGCCAAAAAAAAAGTAGTACACATCTTTATTTCTTTATTTCTCACCTATATGCTGTAATTATAAGATATAATTCCAACCATTTGGATACAATGTTATTACAGCCATTAGCAGTAGCCTAACAGTCAAGTTCATGTAAAAGAAACATTTACTCATTGAATTTTTTACTCATTTTCCTCCTAAAGTTTTTACTCATTGAATATCAGAATGATATGATAGTAATGTACTTTTCCATGAACTGTTATATAGATGATTATTAAAATCTAGTTCTTTTAAAAAAATTGTATACATATGTGCTTTAAAAGCAAGTACAAATCTATTGTGAAATGAGTTTAATTGTGCTAATACTTTGTATTTTAAGTCAAGAGTATAATGTCATATTTTTGCATTTTTTCTTCAGAAAACTTCCTAATTTAGATCTCCAGTTTAACTATATAAGGACTGAAGAAGTCAAGCCTTAAGTATTATCACTGTAAATGTATTAGATGCTTTGAATACTCTGAGATGAAACACATCATCCCAACACTCAATAAGAATATAACAGCTAATTTGTTTTACATGAAGTACAATATATCCATCTATCCTTTTATCTGTCCATCCATCTATTTATCTATCCATCTATATGCCTATTTATCTGTCTATTTAATTTTAAATAGACAATTATTAGAAATAATTTAGAGAGCATATATGCTTAGGCTTTATTTTCTTTTTCCTTCCTATTTTTTTATTCTATATGCTGTATTTTAATCAATCATACATTATTATTTCTGAACTATACAAAAAGTCAACTTCATAACATCTTCATTCAGATCTAGATTAATAGCTCCAATGTCTAATAAAAAATATTCTTTTATTTCTTTTTTTTTTTTTTTTCCCACTATCATATTCTTTCTTGGAAATGTGGAGGTTAACATAGGTGAATAAAATGTTTAATAGTTTTAGCTGAATAAATTTCAATTATATATTTAATAGTCAGCTAAGCCTTACTAGGAATATAATCCTGCAAAAATTTCAAGGAAAATACAGACCTACATAAAGCTGAGATAGTAAGAAAAAGATTGTCTAAAGATGTTTTTTGTATAACTCCTGGTTCACAGGAGGGTTCCAACTTTTAGGTTGCTTTTGTCCTTTAGGACTTCTTTTTAAAGTGTCTACTGAAACTAATATGTATACACACACACAGCATTCCAATCTCTGTCATGTATTCTAACATATTTTTCTAACATATTCTAACATATTCTAACGTATTTTAAAGATTTGATCTCAAATTTCATCATACTGAACTTTGGTAAAATGGCGCCCTTCGTCTATCCAGACCTCCACTGCCTTTGATACTAACTACACCTGGAAACAGTGAAGATTCACAGGCAGAACTGGAATGTAGTATATAAAAAAAATATAAAATGCATTGTATTTTGTTTGATATAATATATAGTATTTACATATATATAGTATTTTATAAATGAGTGAAAATGTAGATATATAATTTTCTTGATCAAAAAATGTATTTTTTTTTTACAAATGACAACGTTGATGACATTTGATTACTGAATGTTCAAGCCATGAACATTTTTACTGAATAATAAAATAGTTTATACAGCAATTATATACATAGACATTAAAAACTATTTTGTTTATCTGGTCTTTGTCAGAAGGAAAAGAATGTTAATTACAGCAGCGTGTCATAGTATTCTGTATAATAGATATTGTCTTTGCTCTGGTATAGGATAAAACAGATAAGGAGTAGAATTGGGTTGTAATGAATAAGTGCCAATGACAAAAATTAGTTTCCAAAACAGATGCTTTTTTGTGCTAACGTCCATTTTTCTTTTTTCTTTTTTCTTTTTTTTTTCTTTTTTTCCCCCAGAGGAGAAGTTGAACCTTTTTCTGCTGTGACCCTTATGACATCTAAGCATTTCTCATTACTACACTTCTGGTGATTACTTCTGGTGATCTCATCTGCCACATCTATTTTTTTTTAAATGTTTTACCTCTCAGGGTTTATTTCTATACTTTTGTTAATCCTGCCCTGACATCAACATCTTAAGTTTACGTTACATCTTTTAATGATGTTGGTTTTCTCTTATTTTTTTCACCAGTAAAATTGTTTTGGAAAACCAATAAACAAATAAACAAAAAAACTACCTTAAATATTTTGAACACCGATCTGGATTTTTACAAGTATGTTACTAACAATTGCTATTGACAGAAAACTAATAGAATGATTAAAATTATAACAAAAATAAACAAGTGAATAAATCAGAATGCATTCTGAAGTCCAACTATTTTGTCATTCTGACTTTGTCCTTCTCAAGAGTCAATGCACCACAGAGATTTCATGACTATGTTGGCTGACCCGTGAAATTGCCTTTTCCTACTTATGCATATATTAAAAAACATTGATTTATTGTGCCCTTCCTGAACTATATGGGTCGATGGTCGTTGCATTGTGGAAATGAAATATGCAAAATCTCTATACTACTTCTTAACCTTTTTCCTGGTCTGACCTGGACTATTCTTTGGAAAGAGAAACATTGGATGTGACTGAGGAGTGTAGGAGCTAAACAGATGTTTTTCTTCTTGAGCTTCATGATTGGAATAAAGTGATATCACTTGTTAAAACTCCCATTTACCTTTCTACTACCAAACAACGTTTTCTTTGAAGTAAATGTCCAATGAAGCTGAAAAGTTTGGAATGTTTTTCATTTTTACTTTGAAAGCAAATACAAGAAAATAAAATTAGTCTGCTAAAACATAAACATATCAACAAAGCACAGTTATTGGAAAATGGGGACTCTTTTCAGTGCACATTTTTTTACTTTTTTTTTTACCTGAAAAAATGCAGAAGTCATAACTACAAATGATCTTCATCCTCATGTGAAAATACACTTTAAAAATACCTTTTCTGTGCACGTAATTATTGTAAAGTGTATCAAATAGCATCAGAAATTAATACATGGAAGAAATAAAAAGTATGAATTTTGAGAATGGCACAAAAATGCAAAAGTAAGATTGAGTTGGCAGGTGGCATATAAGATTTAAAAGTTTAGAAGCTCTGTTTGAAACATAAAAGAAAATGAAGAAATATGGAATAATGAGGGTATGTGGAAGTCACAGAAGTCATAGAAGTAATTATTTTCCTTGAGTAGACAAGCAAATTATGCTTTAGTTAGAAGACTTACCTGATTTGGAGTGACTTATTTGGTGATCCAGCCTAGGATGTATGTATAAAGGCCTTTCAGTGTTTTGGTGGACATTTTATTTTTAAGCTTCTTCCTTTTCCTGTCCCTTCCCCTTCCCCTTTCCCTTCTGATCACTCTTATATTATTTATCAGCTCTTTAGAGCATCCCATCTCCATTTTATTCCGCTTTCTTTCTCTTGTGACAGCTTTTGCCTTAGTGATACTTTATCCTTCACGGTGCAAATCCCTCTGCAGCAGAACATGGAATTAGTTAATTGCTTAAGGATTTTTAGTTATTTTGTGTTTGTTTCCCAATGCTTTATTATTATTATTATTATTATTATTATTATTATTATTATTATTATTATTATTATTATTTTATTCAGCTCTCCTGAAACATACAACTTGTTTGGGCATTTCAGCTCTGAGCTTTTGCATTTGGATGTAGCTTTTGTTGAGTTTATTAAAAATAAATAATTAAAACCTTTTAAGTTGATATTTTATTTTAATTGAATTTCAGATAAAATTTAAATCAGTTACCTGTTCTCTCCCAGGAAAATTCCTAATCAGACATAAAGGATATTTCAGAAATCTGATTATTTTTGTCTCTTTCTGCTATTTTTAGTGTACAGCATAGCTATTAAGATTGAAATTGTTACCAATGTTAATATTATTACTTTTGTTATATTTTAATCATGTTACAAACCAGACTATACCAGTAACATAATCTACTAACATTTTTCTGCAACAGCACTGCCATTGAGTACCTAAAGCTCACGTCTTTACAATTTGATTAACTTCATTCAGTAATTCTATTTAGTGACAGGACTTGACAGTTCAGGCTGATGGGTGAACTATCTTTGGCTTTTTGAGAAGCCATTTAGGTCCTTTCCCTATTGAAGATTGTTGTGATTTATCCCAGCAAGCAGATAAATACCACACAGCTGCTCATTCAGAACCCCAAGCGTGATGGGGGAGAGAATCAGAAAGAAGTGAGAGAACACATGGATTAAGATAATGACCACTTGCTAGGGAAAACAAAACTCACATGTGCAAGAAGCAAATAATTCAATTGTTACTTCCCAGATATTCAGCCACTACCAGGAAAGCAGGGATCATCATGTGCGATGGTTTCTTAGGATAACATACTTCTCCCCACATATTCTGTCCCCTCTTCCCCTTCTTTACCAAAGTTTATATTACTGAACATGTCACAATATGTTATGGGAGAATATTTTGGCCTGAGTCAGCTGTGTCTCCTTCCAGAAACCGTTGAACCCCCAGCCTTCATACTGCAGAGCAGCATGAAGAAGCAGAAATATCCTTGACTCTACAAGCACTACTCTGCAACAACTAAAACACCAGTGTGTTAGCACCATTACTGTCATTAAAAGTCTAAACCATAACACCATATAAGCCTCTACAAATAACATTACCACAGCCAAAACTCTGACAAAGGTTAAGTAAAGTCAGAATAAATTAAAAAAAAATAAATAAACAAAATTAAAGGAGTTTAGCTACTTAAAAGTAAGAATTTTTCAAGATGTTTGAAGGACAAATAGAAATGACTTTGATCCATCAGTATTTCAACTAAAACAAAACAAAATCTTGGTTCTTCAGCATAATAAATTCTATAGTTTTACAAAAAAAAAAAAAAAAAAGAAAAGCACAAGACATTATTCTATGGAGTACAAGTGTGTTTTTAATGCTCTTTGCTGTCACTTTGTATGTTCAGCATGAAAATATGATTGAGTAAACATAACAGAAGTGTCTTCAGGGTGATAAAGCCAAGTCTACATCAAAATTTGCACTCATTACAGATTGCTTTTTATTCTTTTTAGCATGAAATAATTTCTTTTTCTTTCTAATAATTTAAAATAATTCTCAGTTTTCACATGAACAATCTCTAACTGTTTAATTATGCATATGAATGTATGAAAATGCATATGCAAAAGCATGAGTACTTTTGTAGGAGAAAATAAAATGAGGCAATTTTTAATCCAATAAAAGCTTTAATTCACAGTACTGTGAACTATATATAAATTTATATGTGTAATATGTAAATGTTCTAAAAACAGGTTATGTATATTTTCATGGAGGAAAAAGCTGCTCTTGGGATGGGATGTGGTTGCGTCTGTCTACATACTTAGTGGATATTTAGGGAGTGACTGCATAATGTAAACAGGAACAAGACAGTTACCACAGCAGCTGAAACATGATGAGAGTCTCCAGTAAGACTTGAGTACGTGCTCCAGGGTACACAAGATTGCCACAGTCATTGCAATGAGGTGATGAAATTCCAGCTGAGTGTATCCACAGTGTGAGGGAGATGAGACTACCTCAGTTCTGGGTCTCAAGATCCTACCAACTGCAAGACTGAAGGTATATTCTCAGCAGATGCACAAACACACACATATAAACACAGAGACCATAGATATGTTTACATGTATACGTACACACATAGGCATGTACATGCGTGCATCCCAGGGTTCTGAAGGTGGTTGCTGAGCCACTCTCCATCATATTTGAAAAGTCATGGCTGTCAGGTGAGGTCCCGGATGACTGGAGGAAGGGTCATGTCACTCCCATTTACAAGAAGGGAAACAAGGAGGTGGAGGTTGGTAACAAGCGACATCCCCCAGGGGTATGCCTTGGGACCAATGCTCTTTAACATCTTTATCAATGACATTGATGACAGAATCGAGTGCACCCGCAGCAAGTTTGTTGATGACACCAAGCTGAGTGGTGCAGTTGACACGGTGGAAGGAAGGGATGCCATTCAGAGGGACATCAACAGGCTTGAAAGGTAGGCCCAGGTGAACCTGATGAGGTTCAACACAGCAAAGTGCAAGGAGGAATCCCAGGCATCTATACAGACTGGAAGGAGTGGTCCTTGAAAGCAGCCCTGTGGAGAAGGACTGGGGGTCTTGATAGATGAAAAGCTTAACATGAGCCAGCAGTGTGCTCTTGCAGCTCAGAAAGCAAATGGTGTCCTGGGCTCCATCAGAAGAAGGGTGGCCAGCAGGGACAGGGAGGTGATCATCCCCCTCTCCTCTGCCCTTGTAAGGTCCCATCTGGTGTACTGTGTCCAGGTCTGGAGCCTCCAGTACAAGAAAGACAGGAAGCTGTTGGAAAGGATCCAGAGGAGATCCACAAAGATGATCAGGAGACTGGAGCACCTCCCCTACAAAGACAGGCTGAGGGAGCTAGGCTTGTTCAGTCTGGAGAAAAGAAGGCTGTGCTGTGGGGTGACCTCATTGCAGCCTTTCAATACCTAAAGGGAGTCTACAGACAGGAGGGAAATTAACTCTTTGAAAGGGTAGATAACGGCAGGACAAGGGGAATGGTTTTAAGTTGAGGGAGGGATGATTTAGGTTGGATGTCAGGGGGAAATTCTTTACAGAGAGAGTGGTGAAGTGCTGGAACAGGCTGCCCAGACAGGTTGTGGATACCCCATTCCTGGAGAGACCAGGCCAGGTTGGATGGGGCCCTGGGCAGACTGGTCTAGTATTAAATGGGGAGGTTGGTGGCCCTGCCTGTGGCAGGGGGGTTGGAGATTCATGATCCTTGAGGTCCCTTCCAACCCTGGCCATTCTGTGATTCTGTGATTCTGTATAAATATATGTATATTTTATGATGCCATAACTGAATTAGTGAGTAAAGGAAAAACTTGTGATTCCTTCTATCCGGACTTCAGCAAGACCTTTGACATGGTCCACCATAATAACATCTTTCTGAAATGGAAGGCAGGGACTTGATAGGCGGACTGTTCAGTGAACAAGGAAGTTGTTGCAAAATTGCAAGATCGTACTCAGAGAATGGTGGTCAATTGCTCAATGTCCAGATGGAGATCAGTGACAAGGGGTGTCCCTCAAGTGTTAGTATTGGAACTAGTGCTTTTTAACATCTGAGAAGCATGCCAGCACATTAGGGAGATGATTCTGCCCCTGTTCTCTTGAGATCCAACCTGGAGTATTGTGCCCAGTTCTGGAATGCCCAACACAAGAAGGACATCAAATTGGAGTGGGTCAAGAGGAGGGCCATGAAGATGATCAAAGGGCTGGAGCTTCTCCCCTATGAAGACATGCTGAAAGAGTTGGAGCTCTTCAGCCTAAAGAAAACGAGGCTCCTGGGGAACGTTTTAGCAGTATTCCAGTGCCTGAAGGGGGCCTACTTTTCAAAGTGAATCTTGGAATAAGCGATATTGTAAACATATTACATTAACTGAGGAACTGAGATTTCCATAGCTGGGTACAAAGCACTAGGCTGAAATTGAGAATTCAGGAATACTCTGCTAAAAAGAATATAAAGACCAATTTATAAAGAAATATAAGATGGAAGAGGAAAAAAAGGCCTTTAATTAATTTTAAAAACTGGAAATGACATTCTTTTTTCTTTTTTCTTTTTTTGAATGCAACTCAGGAGCCGATTTTCAAAAACCATGCAAAAAATGTGCATTTGAACTCAGGGACAAGAGGAAAGAGATTATATCATTATGCTTAATTATTAATAATCATGATACAAGTAAAGTCCTTATTCATGTAGCACATTTATTCATAGCATAAAATGAAACTGAAATCTAAATTTTACAGTAATTTAAATTTTTAAATTTTAAGTGAGAGCAAAATCAAGATACAAAACCGTCCATGACATATGAGAATTAGAAGATCAAATAAACAGGAGACAAAACCAACCAAACAAACAAAAACCAACAACAACCTAGTTAACAGAAATATTCTACAGGCTGCAATTGGACATCAGGCCATTTTATAAATCTCCGTTTCTTGCCTTTTATAACTTGATTGAACTTTTTCCAGGTACTAGGATGTCAAGAAAGTCACCAGAAGTAATTAGCATGAATTCATCAAAGCAAAATCATATTTGATCTACTGAAAAGAGGGGCCTGGTAGATGAGGGCAGAGCAGTGGTTTGGACTTTACATATGGTATGACTTTTTGACTTTTTATAGACCTTTGACACTGTTTTCCACAAAATCTTCAAACACAAGATGTTGTATGGTCTGGATGGGCAGTCAGGGAGGTGGATTGAAAACTGTCTGAATGATTGTACCCTGAGGGTGATAATCAGTGCTGCAAAGACTAAAGGGAAGCCAGTAACTAGCAGTGTACCCCAGGGATCCATTCATACTTGATCAAGTGCTGTTTAATTTCTTCTCTTATAATCTAGGTAGTAGGGCAGAGTGTGCCTTCAGAAAATTTGAAGATAACATAAAACCAATAGGAGCAGTGGATATGCCAAGGTGTTTTGCTGCCATGCAGATGGACTTCAACAGGCTAGCAAACAGGGATGGATAAGAATTTCATGAAGATCAACAAGAAGTGCAATGTCCTGCACCTGGAGAACAACAACCCCAGGCATCAGAACATGCCTGGGGACACTGGTGGAAAATAGCTCTGCAGAAAAGGACCTGTGGGTTTCCTTTTGGACACCAAGTTGAACATGAGTCAGCAATGTGCCCTTGCTGCTAAACAGACTAAAGATATCTTGCGCTGCATTAGGTGAAGTATTGCTAGCAGGTCTATAGAAATGATCCTTTCCCTCTACTCAGTACTGTGAGGCCACATCTGGAATACTGTATTCAGTTCAGGGCCCCCAAGTAGAAGAGAGACATGGACATGCTGCAGGGGGGTTGAAGAATCACAAGGATAATTAAAGGACTGAAGCAGGAGCATCTCTCCTATAAGGAAAGGTGAAAGAGCTGGGATAGTTTAGACAAGTGAGGAGAGTGCCTGTATATCTTTAAGTATCTGAAAGGATATAACAAAGGACCATAGAATCATGGAATCGTTAAAGTTGTAAAAGTTCTCTAAGGTCATCTAATATGACCATTAACCCAGCACCACCATCCCCACTAAACCATGTCTCTAAGTGCATATCTACCCTTTTATTGAAAACCTCCCGGAATAGTCACCCTACCACTTCACTGAGTAGCCTATTTCAAAGCCTCATTACTCCTACTGAGGAGAAATTTTTCCTAATATCCAAACTAAACTCCCCTAAAGCAACTTAAAACCACTCTATATTGTCCGGACACTACACATCTGGGAGAAGATGCCAAACCTCACCTTGCTAACCACCCTTCTGGTAACTGCAGAGAGCAATAAGATCTCCCCTGAGAGACCTTTGCTTCTCAGACTAAACAATCCCAGTTCCCTCAGCAGCTCCCCATAAGACTTGTGCTCCAGAATCAGGGAGTTGAGTACCCTGAAGATGACTGCTCTGACTATGAAAGACATGTATAAAGCAGGCACTGAGAAGTTCAACTTATTCCTCATTCTCAGTGATAAAGTTCCTCATCTCATCCTATATAAGATGGAGATTCTCCTTGGCCCTCTCTTTGCTGTTATTTATGAAATTTTTTTTTTGTTTTGACCAGATTAGTTCTAACTTGTCTTATGCCTTTCTAATTTTCTCTTAAGATATTCTAGCAACATCCTGGTACCCTTCCCAGGTTGCCTGTCCCTCCTTCCAAAGATGGTAAATGCTTTTTTTCAGGCATCTCAGCAGAAGCTCCTTGTTCAACCTTTTTTTCCCTGATGATTCATGTTATAGCATATGGGATCAGTCTGTAGAAACCAGGCTCTTTTCAACAAGGGCCCATCATCAGGACAAGATACCATGGAACAAAATGAAACATAGTATGTTCCACCTCCACATCAGGAAACATTTTTTTTTTACTGTAAGAATGGCTTAGCACTGGAGCAGATTTCCCAGGGAAGTTGTGGAGTCTCCTTCCTTGGAGATCTTCAAAAGCCATCTATGTATAGTTCTGGGCAAGCAGCTCTGGGCGTCCCTGCTTGAGCAAGGGTTTTAGGCTAGATGACCTCCAGGGATCAGGGATTAACTTCAGCTATTCTTTGAATGTTTGATTCTGTGACTTTTTTTGTTTGTTTGTTTTCAAGAAACTAATTATGGAAAATTATGGAAAAAAGTCTATATGTTCTCACTTGTCTAAAAACTACTTGAATTATTTATCATGAAATTATAGAGTTAATTGTCATGTCTGAATTTCATACTTCTGATCCTGTGATCCTGTTGTTGACATATATTAATGCATCTTTTTTTCTTAGCCAGTGCCTCTACTACAGGAATATAATGTGCACAAAAAAAGGAATTGTGTACAGAGAGACTTCTTAATATGGTATGATTACTTTTTATATACATTCCAGTTTTTTAGAAAATCCTGAAATTCAGTTTTCTTCATAGGTGAATCCAAATTAACTTATAGTGAAAAGCAGTTCTGACAGCTTTAGAACTAATGGTAAAGTTTTCTAGTTTTACAAGGATTTTAACATTTATTTTGAGGGAAATAGCTGAAAGCATAGGGAAATATAGTCAACTTAGGGATGTTTTCTTTTTTTTCCTTTTGAGAAGGAAGGTTTTTTTTTTTTTTTTTTTTTTTTTTTTTTTTTTTTTTTTCCACTAGCAAATAAGTGTTGAGAAACTAGAACTTTGTCATACCAATCTACACAATCATTTAAAAGGAGATTTTTCCTTCAGTTCGGTGGCGTATGATATTCAGTGTCATAAGCTGTCTAAGGCTGGTCTTTTTTCTTTTCGAGATCAGAATTCTGGGCAATTACCAATAATATTAAATGCAGTAAGATCAAGTGCCAGATCCTACAACCAGGACAGGATTAGTCCTAAATATGTGCATAGACTGGGGAATAAAAGGTTAGAGCAGCCCAGCGGAAAGTGATGCAGAGTTTCTTGTTGATGGCAAGTTGAACTTGATTCAGTATGCCCTGGCAGCCAAAAGGAGCAAGTGTACCCTGGAATGCATTGGGCACAACATTACTAGTCAGATCAAAGGAAGGGATTGTCCTGTTTTACTCTGATGCAGCCTCACTTTGAACACTGTGCAGTTTTGGGAACCAAAATATAAGGATATGAAAACATTGGAGAATGTCTAAAGAAGAGCTATGTAGGTGGTGAAGGTTGTAGAGGACAAGATGTATAAGAAGTAGTAGAGGTCAATGATTTGTTCATCTTAGAGAAGTGAAGGCTAAGAAGTGTCTTGGTTGCAGTTTGGAGTTGATTTTCTCTTTCTCTTCATAGTGACCTGTGTGATGCTATGTTTTGGCTTTAGGAGAAAAACAATGTTGATAACACAAGGATGTTTCTAGCCATCGCTGAGCAATGCTGTATAGAGCCTAAGGTGCTTCAGTTTCTTAGCTTCTCATACTGTCTTATCAGTGAGGGGGGCTAAGAGGGTACAAAAAATTGCAAAAGGACAGAATCAGGACAGCTGAATCTAAACTGGACAAAGGAATATATGGCATCATGCAAAAAGATTTGAAGAGAGTGGAGAGTTGGTCAAGCAGGTGACCACTGCTCAGAGACTGGCTGGGCTTTGTTCAGAGAGTGGTGAGAAATTGCTTTGTATATCACTTGTTTTATGTGTGTATATAAAAGACAGTATAATAGTAATGATAATTATACTGTTAATTCTCTTATTTCTCTCTTCCTTTTCCATCTTAATAAATCATTTTTATCTTAGTCTATGAGATTTTTTAATTTGTTTCTTTGTTTGTTTGTTTCCTTATTCTCTCTCATCTCATCTGGTAGGAGATGGAGTGAGCAAAGATCTGTGTGGTGTTCAGCTGCTTGCATAGTTCAGCCACGACAGGTGTGACCTTGTTGTGGTTTTACATGTTCTGCTCAAGGGAAACCAGAGAGTATTAATGTCTTCTCTGGTAATCAAAGATAAGACTCAAGGGAACAACATGAAGCTATATTAGGGAAAATTCATATTGTATGTTAGGAAAAGATTTTTCACCAGAAGTGTTCTGGGCAGTGGAATAGGCTCCACAGAAAAATGGTCATGACACTATGACTTCAGAAGTTCATTAAGCACTTAGACAACACTTTGAGTCACGATTTGATTTTTAGTTAGCCCTGTGTGGAGTCAGGACAGGGACTCAATAATCCTTGTGAGTCATTTCCAATTTGGGAAATTCTAACATTTTATGATTTTACTCTAAATATAGCTGCTATCTCTTGATATACTGTTTTCAAATTTATTTTACAAAACAGCATGGAGTCACCTGTACTCACCTTTTTTTTTTTTTTTTTTTTTTTTTTTTTTTTTTTCCCAATTAGTTAGCTCAATCAGTGTCTTACCACTTTACTTTTCACTTGCTGCCAATATCTGCATTTTGTAAATGTTGCTAGGTTTTCTGCTAATAACTAGCTGTGAACACTGAGCCAGCTTTCATGTAGCCATGAAAAGGTATTGAAAGATACTATTAAATGTATTTGTATTATGAAAATATTGACAGTTTGGTGGTTGTAACAAGAGATAAACAGGTTGGATAAACACAACTTCACAGTGCAAAATAGTTGTGTACCTGCTGATGCGCACAGATACCTGAGAATATCTCTCCACTGTGTTAAGCATTCACCAATCCCAATGTAAAACATTAAATGAATTTTCTGATGCTGTTGGTCATGTGGAAAATGTTCAGTACCTCCTTCTTGAAATGAGAGTGATCATGTATGATGCTCAGCTAGCGTAGTGAAAGTACTTTCTGCACATCCTCCCTGCCATCCTAGGATTCTACATATTTACACATCATGGTTTTCTCTCATGAAATCTTGAATTTTCTTTTCAAGAATCCTACTTTTTTCTTTATTTTTCTTTTTATTTTTTTTATTTCCCCCCCTGTATCTTTTATTATTTCATTCTGTATAGTCTGTACTGTTTTTCAGATATTAGCAATCTCCTCAAAACTTGCAGGAACCTAGCATAACATTCCAGTCACGCTTTGAAGAACTTCTGGAGAATTTACTATAAAGACAGATTTCCAGGCCAAATAACTACTTTAAAAGGCAACTGATTTTGTTGCATTACAGCAAGTGATTTATTTTATTCCCTCCCCTTGCATAAAAACAAAGATGAAGCTAGACTTTTACAGAATTGCAGCAATAAATTAATTGAACTTTCATTCTTCTTCTAGCAAGCTAAGCGTGACATGTTTGCTTGGGGTGAATTTTAAAAAACCGCTTACTAGAGTTACTGAAGGAAATGCATTTGAAAAACGTTATTGGGAAAAAAAAATCAGCATCAGCAACATAATAACTTCTAGCACTCTATCAACTGTTACAAAAATGTTCTGGTAATAAAGTAACAAAATTGTTCTCTGGAGTCTCTTTAAAATGAGTGAAGTATATCGAGAAAAAGTAAACTAGGGAAGAATGGGGTAGGGTGTTTTTCCATCAGTTGCACCAAATGTGGAGGAATAGTTGACTTTAATTTCTATAGACCAAGAAGGAAATTATGAATGAAATTAGTGGGAATATAGGTAATACTTGGAAATGGGAATATATAATAAAGTTAATTTTTGTGCAGGAGCCAAGCGTATGATTCTTTTAAATAGTCTACTTTAAATGAAAGCTGTGAAAAAGACTGATGAAGAAGTAATAGTTGGAATATAACTCTTGAGAATAGAATAATTAATATTAAAGCATTTTTAAGGCTTCTAACTGTCAAAGCAGGTAGGTTAATCACTATGAATTTTTAAGCACACTTACAAATACAGCTAGGAAATTCAGGTGCTCAAACTAGTCCTATAGAATTTGTGGACTCGGACTTTAACTTCGAAGCGATGAAGTTGCTTTCCCTTTGTCTGTGACACTCAGGTGTGACCAAAACCGAGAAGACTGCTAAATAAGAAATGTACACTTATTTACATCAATTCAAAGATTGCCAATAAAATCCTTTGAAATGCATCAGTATTAAATTAAAATACAGAATTATAGAATATCATTTGAGTTGAAAGGAAGTTCTGAAGATCATCTAGTCCAACTTTCCTTCAATGAACAGGAACATCCACACCAGGTTGCTCAGAGCTCGGTCCAGCTTGACCTTGGATGTCTCCAGGGACAGGGAATCCACTGCATCTGTGGGCAATATGTTCCAGTGCTTTACTACCCTTACTGTATTTATTTATTTATTTATTTTCTTCTTGTTTTCAGCCTAAATCAGCTCTCCTTTCATTCACCTGTTCTGTCACAACAGGTCCTGAAAAGAAGTCTGCCTCCTTCTTTCTTATGGCCCCCTTTTAGATACTGAAAGGCCACTGTCAGGTCACTCCAGAGCTTTCTTTCCTCCAGGTTGAATAGTCCCAGCTCTCTCAGCCTACCCTTATAAAGAGGTGTTCTATACCTTGGATGACTTTTGTGGCCATCTGGACCAGGTAAAGTCTCACTATTGCACATTAAAGGGACAGGTTCATCTCACTTGTCGTTTTGATGCAACCCAGGATGTGATTGGCTGTCTGGACTGTGAGGGCACAACGCTGGCTCATATCCAGCATATCATCCATTATCCCCAAGTCCTTTTTGGCAGAGCTGAGCTCCACCCTTACATCCTCCAGCCTGTATTGATAGCAGTGGTTGCCATGACCCAGGTACAAGACCCTGCATTTGGCTTTGTTGAACCTCATGATGTGCTCCTGGACCCACTGGTTGAACCTGTCTAGGCCTCTCTGGCTATTGATAAATTGATAAATTGATTGGCTATTGAAGTAATTGATAAAAATAATACAGAACATCAGTCACAGTAATGACTCCTGAGGGACACCACTCACCACCAATCTCCATCTGGACACTGAGCAATTGACCATCATTCTCTGGGTACAATCTCCAAATCAATTCCTCATCTATTGAACAGTCCATGTATTAAATCCATATCTTTCCAATTTGGAGAGAAGGATAATTTGTAGGACCTCATTGAAGGCCTTGCCATAGTCAAAAAAGATTATATCAATGGTTTTCCCCTTTGACAGTTTTTCCCCATTGGCAGTTATGCCATCAACTTATGCACTGGTGCAGCTATATCTTTCTACTTGCTCTTTTACTGACAAGCAGTTTGTTACTGGTGTTTCTGTTCTGAGAATAGCTTCTGAGAATACAGGGCTTGGGTTTGTAGGCATGGTTTTTATCTTTCTTGTAAAAAGACATCTTCTAAATTTGGAGTGGATGTCTATTCTTATTTTATGGAATGAAGCACTATAAAACACTGCAAAAATTCAGTGGAATAAATCTTTATTTCTCCCAGGTGTTTTGCAAGCATTTTCAGGTTCTTTGTTTCCTTTTTTATATTAGAAAAAAATGTATCTTTACGATACTTTAGATTTAAAAACACTGATGTGTGTGTAGAAAGTGATCACCAGAAAATCACCACAAATCCAGCTTAAGTCCCATCATGTAATTCAATTGGTATTTGTTATCTGATTAAAATATTCACAAAACTCCTGCAGTTATGCATCATGAGAAGAAAATAAGCCTGAGAGAAAAGACTGAAGTTCCTTTCAGTGTGACATTTCTTCCATCACTCACCTGTCCATTACCTTTTATTGCACTGTCATTCCCCTAAACTATTCTCTCTGAAATGAAAAAAAATGGCAAGTCTAAATTTTCCTCATTCAAATGTATCTTTGAATCTTTGTAAGCAGAAAATATGTAAGAGAAGGCATAAACTTCCAAGCAGATAAATCTGTAAATGAAAGAAAAAATAAAAGGTGGGTGGGGGGAAGGGAGGGGAGGAAATAAAAATTAAAAATAGTAACTAAGGTGACTGACTTCTATTCTAATTAATGAGAGCTCATTATCTTCCAAAGCAGTCTAAAACAAAAGCTTGATAAAGAACAACATCTAGTAAAGATTACAGATTAATAATGTTTATTAATATGGGATAAGTTGTTATGGGATCGTGAGGTCTTTTGTTGTGCTGTGCTTTGCATATGCATGAAAAGTAACTGTTCTGCTGAGAGCAAAAGATTTTCACAGTTTTGGGTACCAAGGACTACTACACTAAAATCAGCCAAGCAAATTTAACTATACATTAATTTAATAATACCTTTTAATATATTTATTTAATTTAAGGCAGTAAGAGTCATATTGAATACTGAGTGGCAAATAGCTTTCCTTTCTTTCCCAGGTATAAACAAATGCTGACAAGAATTTCTGCTTTTTATCTCAGAGCTTTAGGTATTTCAATTTTACTTAGGTACTTGGAAAAGAAATGGAAAAAAGTTATTCTATGAGTTATTTTAAAACACCTTAATGACTATGCAATTATTGGTCATACCAACACAGGTACAAGAGGGGAAAATCTTATTTAATGAATTTAAAATCCTTTTATGACAGTGTTACCCTATTAGTTGCCCCAGGAAAAGAGTCGCTGCAATCATTTTGAATTTCAGCGAAATATTTGATGCTGTCTGTCACAGTATCCTAACGGAAAGAATATCCAGCATATAGTTAGACAGTAAGATAATGCAATGGGTGAACAACTGACTGACAGGTCAGTGTAAAGGTGTGCTGGTGCAGCTTCATCTCAAGTACAGGATGAGGTTTTGGGCACCACAATGTAAGAAAGACAAAGAACTATGAGAGAGCACACAAACAAAGGGCTACAAAGATTGTGAAGTGTCTAGAGAGCAAGAGTGGTTGAAATCAGCAGTCATGTTCAGCCTAAAGAAGAGGAGAGTGAGGGGAAACTTCATTACAGTTTATAGCTTCCTCACAAAGATGCTAGGAAATGGAACAGGCTCCCTAGGGAAGTGACTGCGACATCAAGATTGCCAGAGTTAAGAAGCATTTGGACAACACTCTCAGAAATGTGGTGTGTATTTTGGATGATACTGTATGGAGCCAGGAGCTGGACTTAGTGATACTTGCTGGTCCCTTCTAACTGAAGTTATTATTTTGGCTATTTTGGATAATAAGAAGAAAAACAATCAGATAATAAATATAAATGAAATATAAATATATATTTATATTTTATTACTTATTAACAAAAGAAAAATTAATCTATTAAAACTGGACTATGAGAAAAATAAAGAAAAATATATTATAAAACCAAAGCAGCTCTATGTCTTTCTAAATGCAATGAAGAAAAAAAAAAAAAAAAAAACCTTTTCTTGGAGCTAGAGAAATCAAATTTCTAAATTTCTATGTATTGCAGTGGATAAGGACTTTTTTTTTTTTAAAAAAAAAAAGAGGATTAAATGATGGGATGACACTAGCCTGCTGTAAAAAAAAAAAAAAAAAAAAAAAAAAAGATAAAAATTAATAGAAATCCACTTATACGCTACTATACAGCTACGGCAGGGGAGATTCAGGCTGGACATTAGGAAGTATTACTTTTCAGAAAAGGTGGTCAGGCACTGGAATGGACTGCCCAGGGAGGTGGTGGAGTCATCGACCCTGGGGGTGTTCAAGGAAAGGCTGGATGTTGTGTTGAGGGACATGGTTTAGTGGGAGCTACTGGGAATAGGTGAACAGTTGGACTGGATGATCTTTTAGGTCTTTTCCAACCTTGGTGATTCTATGATTCTATGATTCTATGATTCTATAAGCTGTATTACTTAAACAGCAACAAATGCAGTTCTTAAATTCTTATCAACAGAAAATATTACGATTTTTTAAATTATTCTGTGTCATATATACATGACTAAAGCCTGATTAGATTTTAGACAAATACCAAGAGATTTTCATACACTTTGCCAAGAGATCTGATGAAAAGTGGAAAATTAATTGGTTAGTGATCAATCCAAAATAATGAGATGCCTAATGAATTCTTGCGAAGAAATCCATGCAAAACCTCCCTTGCTTTGAAATACACATACATCCCTTCCTCAAACTCCATGACTAGATATTATTTACTTTAAAATGGGATTTATTAATTTCAGTTCATTTTTCACTTCTTTAATAATTGCTTGTCTGTTTAAGATTAAATCTACCTGCTATTCCGTGGAATTGTGCTGCACAGATCAAATTCATGTTGAATATGCATTTTCGCAATACTGTGATTGCTTAGCTAAACCTTTTGGCCAGAAAGTATCTTGTACTATATATTCAGCAGAAAGAAACCATAATGAACTTTTCAGTAAGACTTGAATGAAATGGACATGTTCAGGCAATAAGCTAGAAATCTAAATACTGATAAACATGTTGAGAATATGTATCTTCAGTATCTTCTAAACACTTGAATAAATTAGTTTCTTGCAGTGGTTAGTCCAAAACTGAATTTCTGGCTCAAGCAAGTCAAATTTTGTAAGAAGAAATGTTCAGTATCCCTCTCTTCCTTACTTATAGTCAGTGTGTATGGAAGGTGTCATGGAATTATCTCTAGATTTCTCTGTGTCCATAACATTCGGACAGCAGATCCACAGGCCTTTGGCCTTGAAAGGGAGGGTGAGGAGAGGAGGGAGTGTCAATAGTTTATGGGCCAGTTTGGCCTGGTACTGTGACTAGGGGATCCATGGACCCACACCCTGAGAAAAGGGGAGGGAGGAAAAAAAGGAAAGGGTAGCAAGATGGGAGATGGGCCTAAAAACATAAAAGCTGCAACAATCTGAGGAGGAAAGTTAATTTACTAAGTATGATATTGGAATGCAAGATAACACAATATAATACAATATAATTAGAATTGAGGCTAATAAATACAATAGTAATAATGAAAAATAATGAAAAAGAGAGTGTCTGAAACAGAAGAACTTACATTGAATTGAAGGTGAAGTAGCTGGGAAGTACACACACTGCCAGGCAGTGAGAAAGAAACCAGTCTTGTGACTTGCCAGGAGTTTATCTTTCCTTCTGGATACAAAGTCCTTTAGGGTATGTAGTTTTTCTTATTTTTTGAGAAGCAGGTACCTGGAAAATCAGCAGTCCACAGAAGTGAGGCATTAACTCTTTAACTCCCAGTGCTTTACATGATGTTACGATATAGAATTGGATTTAACCAATAACAAAAATTATAAAATCATGACAGATGGAAAACAAAACAAAACAAAACAAAACAAACAAACAAACAATAAAACAAACAAACAAACAAACAAAAAAACCAAAACCCCACACCTAAAAGTGGAAAAATGGAAAAATGTTTTCTGTAATTTCTTTTAGATGTGAAGCCAGACCAGAAACACAGTTGCACTTTAATGCCTCTTGCTATTTTGATGCTACTGAAGGAAATGATAACTGAAAGTTTGACTTTTTATGCCTCAGAAAACACCAAATTTCAGCCTGAACCCCCATCATTTTTACACTGAAAAAGAGTATTTTGATCATCCATGTGGCATAGAAGAGATATTCCTTCATCAGATCATAAGTTCCATTCAAAGTAAAGCAAGATGGATTTGTTGGATAATTCATCTTGTTCACTCGAAAAAGCTTCATTTTAGTCCAAAAAAGCTGGAATACAAAGTCTATCTGCTACCTTAAAATAAAATAATTATAATAGTAGTAATTGATAGGAGCTACAAAGCTCACATCTTCCCATGAGGAATTTTAGAACTTATTGTTACATGAACTGCTCAGGATTCTGTCTGGCAAGAATAGATACAGAAGAAGAAACTGCCTTTAATCCAATTATTTGTTACAACTTTAGGCCCAGTAAATTTAAACGTGCTTTAAACTCATTAAAATTAATGGGAATCAAATGGTTTTTAGTGTTTTTCTGAAGGGAACAGATTGGTGAACTGGGACCTCAAATACTTTTTTCTCTACACATACATGAAACATGTTTAATGTAGACTAAAACCTCAGTCCCTCAGGATAAAATAGTAATAAATTGGATATAAACTTGATCTGTTCTTATTTTGTAACTTTTTTTTTTTAATAACTATAATCATTACAAAATATTTTCATATTTAAAATATGGGAAAAGCAAACAAATAAAAAAACAATAAAGTAACAGTAATGTGATTAACATGCAACTTCCTCTGCCTTGACTTATTGTGAGCTATAGACAACAAAGTAAATCCATTATATTCTGTAAATTAACAGTTCATAACACTTTACAAAGCCACAGAGGGGATAGTAAGGATGACATCAATATGTCAACCAACATTGCCTTGCTCAAAACAATTTGAGACAGGCTGCCCAGAGAAGTTTTGGATGTCCCATCCCTCGAGGTGTTCAGTGACAGGTTGGATGGGGCCATGGGCAGCCTGGTCTGATATTAGATATGCAGGTTTGTGGCCCTGCATGTGGCAGGTGAGTTGGAGCTTGATACTTGAGGTCCCATCCAACCCAAGCCGTTCTATGATTCTATTTTACAATTCTGTGCATGCACTCCTTGATGATCAGCAGTATACAAGTCATGTATTCACATAACTAAGATGAGAAACAGAAGATAAGAGACCTGAGATTTTTTCCTTGTTTGTGGCAAACTCTTGAACCTTGAGTATGTTTACTGTAATATACTTCCTTATGTCTTTGTGTTTCGATTGGATGTTTCTGGTGAGTGAAAATGTTGACAGTAGCCTTTTTATGTATAGGTACAAATACTAGGATAAGAAACAGGAGTACTAAGCTGATACTTTATTTTGGAACACTGCCATCAGAAACTGTTCTCTTATCCCACAGGATGCAAATGAATAATCCTTGTAACATGAAAAGGAATCAATCAATCAAACAAAAAACAAACAAAACAAAACAAAACAAAAACCCATAGCAATAAAAATTCTATAATTAGAGACATATTAGTAAGAAGTTTTTAGGAACATATAAAATGTACATATGTACACACATTCACCATGCATGTATTGCTATGACCTGGATTTCTGGGGCTTCTAAGAATAGCAAGAATATGCATGACAAAGAATGCATTAAGATTTTCCTGAATTACAAATAGAAAAACATCCTCCAGATACTCTGTATTAAAGCTACTTAAAAGAAAATTAGGTAGGTATAAGATAAATTTTAAGATGAATGAGCACTAAAAGTAAAAGTATCTTCCATCGGGGAAAAAACAGCTGTTATAATAAGGGTTACATAATTTAGCCATGGGAGAACACATCAGGGTTGACCACAACTAATTACACTAGAGGCAGTTGGCTGCCTGTAGATTATGCAAATATAACTATAGATTATACAACTATAACTGTAAAACTCCTAAGTTGCTCAACTACATTTCTTCAGAATCAGGTATGCAAAATTAGTCAGTTTACTATCCCATATTGATACAAAGTTTAATACTACTTAGTTATCAATAAAGAAATTACGTATTCTACCACTATTTATCTGATACCTTGCCCTTAAAGCCTGGTTGCAATCTGGATGCAATAGCAGGACATGTGGTACGATGCAACCTAGGGCCTGAGAACTTCTCCCTTTGGCCAGTGATGTGTCCTGGTCACAGCATGCTGCAGCTCTGATCTAAATGGTGCCTATCTGTTCCCTGGTTGCTGTCAACAAGGCACTGCCTGGATGGACATCTCAGGATGATCTGAGCAAGTTTACCTGTTGGCACTCAGAGAGCTCTTACAATTTCTTGCAGCATCAGAATAGTTCTCAGAGTAGTTCTGCTTTATTGTGTTCAACATACATCTTATATACATTCACTTACAAGCCAGGGATTCCTGTCCCTCTAATCAATTAATTGGCCTAGCTTCTCCCAAAACACAATGATAAAGGATGAAAGGTTTCTTAAGTGTGATAAGGTTAGCAATACATACAAAAAGACCCTCTGTTTGCCCTTAGATGCAGACAGATACCACTTGCTCTCCACACTCCAGATTCCCAAGGTGTCACAGTGATAGGGTCTATCAAGGAATCTGATAAACTCTTTGCTGACTTGCTCACAGTTACATCTTCCCTCACATTCACCCTCACTGGTCCTGATCCTGCTATCACCTCAGTCCAGTATCATTGTCTGGCCCCAACCTGTCCCTGTCCATACGGAAGTGCCCAGTGCTCAGGATTGGGTCTCGCTGGTGTTCCTGGCTACCTTGAGCCTGGCTGGGGCAATGGGCTGCACCCTGGTGCCAGGCCCTGCTCTGATAGAAATCGTGGCAAGACCCTGTGGATCCCAGCACCCTGGCCACATGGTGCTACTTGTCTACTGTGTGCCCTGTTAGGGTGCTCCCTTGTGTTCTGCTGTTTATTTTGCGATAGTTTAAAAGGAACCACTTCTCTGGAGGAGACTGTGGCAGCCTGTCACTTGGCTGTAACAAATGTTACATAAAGGCATAAAATAACTGTCAAACCACAACTGTTATGTTGAATATATTTTCTTCCTATTTTCTTATTTTCTCCAGTAAAGTACAGATATTTATAACGCAAATAGAAGTAAAGAGGAGTAAAGCAAAAAGATAAATCAGGGAAAAGTAAGATTTAGAATAGGCTTACAGCTTACGGCTATTGTAATGACATTCTTATGTATTCCTGCTTGAATAATGTATTCTGGGATTAATCAGGCACTTAAAATAAGAAAAAATTAATCACTGTTTAATAATGGGAATTTATAAATAATATCAAATAAAATAAAGGACAAAAATTAATATTTAACAAAGTCAAGATTTGATCGTATTTCACTATTTACAAAGCAACATTTACAACCTACATTTAGTAAATAGTATACAGTAAATCAATATTTAATGATAAAATCAATGTAGTAATAATTTTAAAGAAATGAAGCTGGGGCAAGCATTTTATTTGTAACGCTAACTTCAGCTGATTTTTAAATGTTTTTTTCTTCTCATTCATCTTCAGTTCCCCCAACTTTAATTTTACATTTAAAAAAAAATGATAATAAAATGAGAGAGAGAAAGAAGCTTTCCGTAGCCATCTGTGTGTTTTAGTTCTCCGCATCGTATGAGGGAGTGATGCTGCCTCCTCCAGCTACTCCAGCCCAGTGCTGCTTCTGCCTGTCTACTAAGGCCCAGCCCAGCCCAGTGGTGCCTGGGATCCCTGATGCAATCAAACATCTCCAGACTCAGCAGCCTGCTTGTGTATGCTTGAGTACAGGCACATCCTTTTACTTACCCAGCAACCTGCCCAGATTCCAAATACTCTCACCCATCCATACTCATTGGATGCTCCAGTGTGAAGTTTGACAGTAAATGCATATGCACACTCCATGCATATCTGGTTCAAGGCATATACGTATGCTGTCCCAGCAGCTAGCACCAAGCACATGGGATGTGACCTGTGGCCCTGATCCATTCACCAGCATGGGACCTTCACTAATCCATCTTATCCTATGCTCCAGCAGCTGGTCTGGGAATATACACTGCTCCTGCCCCAGGATCTGGGAATGGAAGACTCAACTATTCCAGGAGGTGATCCTGAGGCCTCACTGACTCCAATAGCTGGCACCTGAGCCACACAGAGGCTCAAGAAAGTTCATTCCTCCTCACAAAATCTTACCAGGAGCAGCACTGAGTCCCTGCAAAACAGAGACACATGGGTTAGCATGAGAATACATTGAATTAAAAGAAGTAGTAAGACACAAAAATATGGGACAGATTGTTGTAAACAAGAACAAGGTTTAAGCCAGACAAGGTCCCATTATACACATCTGTCCGCTTTTATATTCTTCTGCTTTTCTTCCCCCTACACACTCAGAGCTCCTATCTTACCCTGCTCCTACACACCACATTGTCTGTTTGCAAAGTCTCACCATTCCCTCCAACATGAATCATAGAACTATTTGAGTTAGAATGGTCATACAGTCCAACTCCCCTGCAAAGAAATGGACACCTATAGCTAGATCAGGTTTCTCAGAGCCCTGTTCAGCTGAACCTTGAATGTCTCCAAGGATTGGACTTTCATCACCTCTCTGGACAGCATGTTCCAGTACCTCACCATGTTTATCTTAAAAAAAAAAAAAAAAACACGTTTTCCTTATGTCCAATCTAAAACATCCCAGTCTAAAAGTTATCCAGGCTTATAACCCAGACCCTGAGGTATACAAGTTAATATTTAGCAAGAAGATAGGAGAAGATAGAACAGACTGCAGGGATCGGGCACACTGTTCAGCCAGACCAAAATACTCACCAGTCCAGTTTATCCTATCTTTGTTACTTCCTTCTCCCATATGCTTCATGGGTTTACACAGCTCCACCAATTCCCACCTATTCTAGTCCTTTAGCTCCCTTGTTTCACAGTGTTAAGCTTCAAAGTCCAGATTGATCTTACTGGAAGACGAGTCTGTATTTTCCTCACAGCCTCTCAATTAGCAGGACTGGGAGATTTGTTCCTTGTAATTTTTTCCATGTTTGTTGTGTAAAGTCTGGTTGGCACATTCTGTTTCTGTTTTCCCCTTTTCCCTTAGTTTCTGAACACAGAAGGTACCCAATCAGATAACTGTTGGGATAAGCATTCTTACATCCTCACCTGCCCTCATAAGTGTGACTGACCAGGTTTGGTTCTCATCATTTCTTCCCTTATCATCTTACTGTCAGGTTTGTCCTTTTATGTTCTAGTTTATAACTTCTTCCTTGTCTTATTTTCTCCTGTTATAGTGAAAAAGGTCCTTGACTAGATACCTTTAATGGAGAAGAAAACCTCCTTCCACTCCCTAACATATGCAAGATTTTGTTATTTTCTTTTTAATGTGATAATGGTAATTCTTATTCAGTTAAAACACTGCAGATTCTTTCCAACAAAATAAAACTGTAATCCACTAAACACTCCTGTTTCAAAAAATAAGAAACTGATAATTGCAAATGCATTTTAACTTTTGTTTTATTTTTCATATGAAAAATAAATTCTTCTAGTGTTTTCATAAACATACAGCTATGCCTAGTAATTTTTTTTGTTTTATTTTATTTTTTTTTCTTTATTCTTCGTTTTTCTGTATTTTTATCTCATACAGTCCCATTTCCCTGAAGTCTTAAAGTCTTACATTTTTGACTATCGTTTAGAAAGACTTTTTTTCTTTTTTTTTTTTTCCCCAAGAGACATACCTATACTATCTGCTAGAGTATTTTCTGTAGTATTTTTGCTTTGTATAGCTGGTTTTAATGAGCAAAGCATCAGGTTTCACATGAGATACGTCTCCTATGATTATCCCAAATGAAAGTTCTAGTTTTTTCCCACTAACTTAAAAATGCTTCACCAAGCCTCATCCATTTTTACAGAACAATAGTATTCTTTTAAAGAGATATGTAATTGTGTTGAATTTTGAAAGCATTGTAAATTATGCACAATCAACAAAGCTATTATGTGGCACTGCAGAATGTACAACTAATGAAACTGTAATCACCAGACCTTATCATTCCAAGCGAAGTTCTAATTTAATAATATAGTCTCATATCCTCAAGAGATTTCTAACGTTTATTTATCATGCCAATTTCCATTACCTAATAAAAAATAAATAATTGTGTTTATTCTCTTAAATAATGCTAATAGCATCTTGAAAAGGTCTACAGTTTCAAAAAGCTTATGGCAATGTACACATATACATCACATTAATACGTACATGCTGTAGAATACCTCATTACCAAAGGATTTTATAATTAATAATTTGACCTTGCAGATGTATCCTTCTGTGACCAGGCCACAGATTCAATTGGTTCTGCACCTACAAAGGACAAAGAATACATGAGATGCACTGGATTTTCATCTTCTCACCCCACTTCAGGTATTCGCTCACTGACATGATTTTCATCCTCCTAATGTCCCACTTCTGAAATTCAGTTCAATTTGAAATCTAAAACTATTTTGCATGCAAATAATCAGTAGTAAGTATTTGTAACTAATATGGAAATATTTTGTGAATACTGCGGGACTTGGCCTTAGCTGAAGAATTGGTTTGCTGATAGAACTTTCAGACAACTCCCATCCATGTTGGAGCAATGAGGGACTCAGAAGTGAGATATCAGTGAGAAAGGCTAAATATTGTTTGCTTAGAAAACACAGACAATTCTGGTGTAAGCATCACTCACCTATCACATACATCTTGAAAACACAGAAAATTAAACATTTCTAAGCATTCTTGATAGTACCTTCCACTCTAAAATTAATTGACAATATATTTTAATGAAGGATCTAGTACAAGGTAATAAACATGGAAATTTCAATAGTAATGCATTCACAATTTATGTTCAAACACATGATCATATTATCCTTCCAGTGCCAAAAAATAAGTTTCATTCTTGTTGTGGAGTTATATAACTAGCCTTTTCTACCTTTTTTTTTCCTATGCTGCGGTTTCCTCACTCACTCTATTAAATTGGGATGAAAAATCTGAACAATCCATGAGAACTTTCTTCACCTTCTAAAGGAAATTTCTCTCAGCTAATATTGGTATATTGGTTAGAATCTTACTCAGGGTACCACAGGAAGGTATTAATAAATATTCTTAGGAGGTAGCCTGAAGAGTTTATGTAAATGTCTCCTTGAGTTTTATCTCTATAATATATACTATATATCTATATCTATCTATATATATCTATATCTAATATATCTATAATACTAGATATTTTTCAGTGTAAAATGGTCTATCTCCAGATCATGGAGATAGTACTTTACTTCTTGGAAGTAAGTAAGTAGCACTTTTTTCATGGAAGTACTTTAATTTAATGGGGTCATGGACATGAGCATTAAGAACAGGTAAGAATGCTTTCTAGAAGTGGGCAACAGTGCTTATGCTTTTCAGGAGTTATTAACTCAGTTTGCATGATACCAATGAATAAATCCTTTAAAGAATCTACAGTTGTTGTTGCTTTTCCCTACCTAAATGAGCAGGAGCTAGAATGGAATCACTGATTCATAGAATCATAAAATTGCTCAGTTTGGAAAAGACCTTAAAGATCATCAAGTCCAACCACAACCGACCCATACTACCCTAAAACTAACAACCCTCTGCTAAATAATTTCCTTGAGCACCCACAGTCATAATGTTTGAGTATAGAGTAGTGGTGGAGAGAAAGAACAGTAATATCAATTTGAAAATATTTTGCTTTGATATATAACCAGAAGGCTATTTTTTTTTTCTCTCAGAACTGAAATAAGCTCTTGGTGACTGTTCATATTTATAAAATCTACATTTTGAACACTCATGTCTTTAGAGTTTTATCTTCACAAATCTGATAACTGATTTTGCAAAAAATCTAAGATTACATACTATGCTGTGTAGGTCAAAAAACTCATCCATGAAATACCTTAAACATTCATCTATGATTAGATACACTTTAAGAAAAATGTAATGAAAGATAATCAGCAGCCTGCAGGTGATTTGTGTTGGGAAAGTAGTAAAACTTTACATCCAACCTGAATCTTCCCTGATGCAACTTGAAGCAATAAACAATAAACGTAAGTAATATCAACGGTGTATAACTCTAATAATTATCTATTTTGAGATTACAAGATCTTTACTGTTTGTAAAGATCACAATCACTTTACTGTTCTAAGAAAGTTCCTAGCTAGAGATTTTTTTAAAAGTGAAATTTTATTCAATTATCATATAATTTATCATGATGCTAAATAACAATGAATCTAAAGGGAGTTAAAAATGTCAGTGGTAACTGAAGAATTGCTTCAGTCCTTTCAAACACTGAAATCGATATCAGGTGAGCTAATTAATTTTATGACCAAGGATAGCCATGTTTTCCTCACTCTTTTTATGCCAAAATGTTGCAAATAAATTACAAAGATGATCAATTTTCTGAGTACTTACTGAAGATAGTAAGCAGCAGTTATTTTGCACTGAATCTGTGGCAGATCACAGGCTTTTACTCAGTGGAGTTTATTAAAATGCAAGTAAAACAAAAATCATTAGGCTAATGTTAATTTGTGATTAAGGAAAAACTTAGCCCAGCAGGTGACCAGTTTACCTACTTGAGCTGAAAAGTAGCTAAATTCCTGCTCCAAATCTTTTTTGCTATTAGATTATTAAAGAATGTATTAAAAGAATTTTAACTAAATATAAAAAATTATTAAGTTTCATTATGTGTATGTATTAATAGCTATAGTCTATATTTGATATAAAATATATTGAATAGAAATCTAATGACTTGCATTGGCTGCAAATACAATAAATGACAAGTTGGAATTTCATATTTAGGAGAGAACAAAATTAAATGAAATAAAATGCATCTGCAAAATCTTACAGGAGAATATGAAGTAACTAGCAAAGTAAATACAAATTTAAAGAAAGAGAGGTGAAAAAATAACCTTCCTCAAATTGTTGTACTTGTAGCAGGAGGCTTACACCTACTCCTCTTAAAAAAGAACATGAAAGGCCTGTGGAATGCAATTAAGAACTGGGTGCATAACAAACATATTTTGTATTAGCATGACTTGTTTTTTCACAATATCCTAAAAACTGATTTAATCAGAGAACTAGGAGAGTGAAAAGTTGTAAATACTGGATATCTGTTGTTCTTAGATACTGATAGGTGCTGTTGCAGTCAAAGCTCTTAATAACTTAAGTGTTATTGAAAGGCATAGATTAATGAATGATGTTCACTCACATAGACAGCTGGTTAGAGGGCAATTACTATCACTATTATCTATGTAGACTACAGAGTTCATACCTCATCACAACCTAGTTCTTTTAAAAAAGGGTCTAGAATCAGTCTCTCAAAGGGACAGAGATGATGGTTTTACTGTTTTTTTTAAATCCTTATGTAACTTCAGTTGTACTTTTAACAAGATAATTCCTTATTGAAGGAAAACACAGCAAAAATAAAGAGAACAGATGTCTGTTTCAGTTTCAGCTGCTAAAAAGTTTTTGAGCTGTGGATTGAGATGCATCTTCTAGACTAGTTTGGATTGATTTAGAGTTCTGACATGTTTAAGCCTCTCTAAATAATGTACCAGAAGTTACATAACTGCTGATATGCACTCAATTTGGTATTCTTCATAACAATTTTTGAATGTAGATATATTGGAAAGGTTGAGAAGTTGCACCAGGGAAGTTTAGAGTAAATACAATGAATAAATTAATTAGAGAGAGAATGATTAAGCACTGAAGTAGGGAATTAGTGGAGTTTCTATCTCTGGACATATATTAGAGAAGTGTGAATATAGCACTAAGGGACATGATTTACTGATGGCTCTCTGTAGACCAGGTTAATGAGTGGACTTGGATGATCTTGAAGGTCTTTTTTAACTTAATTGGTTTTATGAATTTATGTTTCTCTGCTATTTTCTAAACTGTAGTATCTGAAAGTTAGCCGTATTCTTCAAAATATATTGTGGAGTGTTTATGTACTTCACTATTGTTATGTTTTTTTTGTTTTTTTGTTTGTTTGTTTGCTTTTGTATTTTATTACCTGAGGAATTAGAATACTTTGGATATTTAATAGGTTTTGATATGTATATACTAGGCTTTTATCTAATAGAAAATAAATACTACAAAATCCTACCCCCTTCCAACACCTTTTGACAGTATTTCCTGATAATTTTGAGCAGGCATGCTTTTAGGGTGTATTCCAGCAAAGTTAAGATGTAATGCACAATAAAAGTGAAAGCAACAGTCATTTGCAACATTGCTTCAACACTGCTGTTGCAAAAACAGTCAGAAGCAGAGCAATTTTGATATGGAGAGCACAGAATCCACATGAGGTTCTTAGTGCCATAGACAGCTTGCTTGTTTAGCAAGACTAATTTCTCCTTAGAAAGTTGCTCAAAATTTTTTGTTTGTGAAGAAAACAGAGTAAAGCAAAATGTACCTGAAAGATTTGCAGTATCTTTACAGCATACTGGATTTCAAAGCATGCCTATAATTCTGAGGCAAGAGTTGTATCTTCTTACACACAGATGGAGCATAAATTTTCCCTATGTGGTATTCTCTGAGCTCCTTTTAGTCTCTATTAGCATATTCAAACTGATTTGGAAAGAAAATAAGAAATGATGACATTAAGGAAATACCAAGACTGAATCTTGGAACAAGGCATATGTAAACAGATGTGCTCTGTTGGCTGGAAGTTTTGAAATTCAAAACCTAAAATATTAGTATTAGACCTAAGGACACAGTGTGAACAGAAGAAAGCACAAGTCCCCTGTGCCTGACACTTTCCTGTTAGAATCAGATAAAGACTCATTTATGTTTAAGTCAATAGAAATCATTGTTACTGACCCATCTGATGTTTTGTAGAACAAATGTTTAAGATTTCCAGAAATTGTTATCTAAATCTCAGGGTAAGGTGTCTTGTACGTAGTTTGTGTCTGACAGCTATGGTCAAATATAGGGTGAGAATAGTCCATTATCTAGGATTTTTTGTCATTGCTCACAGCAGTGGGAACCAACTTTTTAATTCCTGTAACTGTCTTCTGTTTCCCAGTTTCTTTGTTGTTAATACATGTAGGAATAAGTCATTTATTTTGTATTACTAAGTTGTAGTAGTACTTCCAGATTCATAAATGTATTCATGAAAGGGAATCAATTAGGATTTGCCAGTGAGAAGTAGATTCAGTATTCTATTTTTCAGCCTTTGTTTTCTGGATTTGTACGATAGATGTCTTGAAAAATTAAAAAGCTCTACAGTTACTTTGTGGTAAGTTTTCTTTTTTTTTTTTTTTTTTTTTCTTCTTTCCCCCTTTCTTGTCTGATAAACCAGTTACCGGGGTTATCTTTGGTTTGATTTCTGGGAGGGCTTTCACCAAGAAGGGACAGGCTATTTGGGGAGATTACAAGGAACTTGCTAAGGTATGCAGGATGGAAGTAAGGAAGGCAAAAGCCCAATCACAAGGTTGGAAAGGACCTACAAGATCATGTAGTCCAACTGTCCTCTCACTACCATTGCTACCACAAGCTACTAAACCATATCTTGTAGCTCCTCATCCAAACACCTCTTGAACACTGCCAGGGATGGTGACTCAACCACCTCCCTGGGCAGTCCATGCCAGTTCCTGACCACCCTCTGAGAGAAAAAGCTTATGTCTAATCTAAACCACCTCTGGCACAACTCCTGGCCATTTCCTCAGGTCCTGTTTGTTGCCTGGGAGAAGAGGAATATGTATCTCTCCATGTATCTCTCCCAGGCTAGTATTTTGCTTTTGTGCTGTTAGTGTACTCTAGTGTTGATGATCCTTGCCCAGAAGTGAATGTACCATAAATTGCTCTGTGTTTAGTTATTTTTGTGTGCCCAAGTTAACTTCAACAGCCAGTTTTTGCTATACACTATTTTGAAGTCAGTAAAGGGAGAACAAACAATGAGATTTTTGCCTGATAAAACAAAGCAGCCACCTTTTAATATTCATATTATATTTTATTTAAATAAACAGGGAGTAGTTACAGTTTTTACTAAATAATCAAGTTTTTAAAACTATTCAGTTATTACAGTCATTCTGAAAATACTAATGTGCCACTTCTGCACTTTCAGGGTGAGGTGTCAGTATGTAATTTTATTTCAAGAATAAAATTATTGCAAGACTTAAGTAATCTGCTGAAGTACTCATAAGCAGTCCTTAAAAATCAATTTGTACATAATCCAGAATCAGTCTTTACCTACTTAACCTTTAAAATCTGAACTAATTTCCCTCCAAGGCAATCATCAGAATAGAGATAACCCATAGAATCACAGAAGGGCTTGGGTTAGAAGGGAATTTAAAGATCATCTAGCTCCAACCCCCAAATAAATTTAATATTTTAATAAATACTGCTTTTCCTTTTAAAATTGGCCAGTGAAAATATATTTTTTTTTATTATGTTGAACTTAATTTTCCTAAGAACTAGTATTTTGTATTAACCCAGAATTTAGTTATTAAATTACAGTGCTTGCAAATAATTCTGTTCTTTTTTTTTTTTTTTCTAATTGTTACAGTTTGTACTGAAATCATATTTTATTACTCTTTTACATTAAAAGCTGACTGTAGGGAATCTTACTAAATAGATTAATTTATATCTGCATTTTTAATTTTGATTTTGTTTTATCAACTCATAGTATTGAGTCCAAGCAAACGCACTAAACACAATAGTTTCCATCAGAGATATAGCTTCTTGGCAGTGTTCAAGTCATATAATCTTCATAGTATTTAACGTATTATTTAGAATTATGACAGTAAGCCAATTAAGATTATTTTAAGATGAATTATTTTCTTTTAACCATTAATTGATTGCTACCAAAACTCTGAATAGACAAAAACAAACGCAAAACAAACTAAGAAACATTAGATATGTCTGTAAACACTAAGCTATCATTTCTCTCCTATGGTTTACATCAAAAGCTCATAGATCATGGCTTAGTATCACATGAACTAAATATATTGTATGTTTATGATCACAGTAATAAAATGTATGCACATTACTTTCAAGGTAATTGATTTTTAGATATTATTGAATGAATTATGCTAAATGAATTTATCATTTGAAAATTAATGTGCCCTTTATTAGTTTCCTAAGGGATTCTGAGTGTACTTAACACTGTTTGCTCCTGCTCTTGTACTTTAGAAGAAACTCCACTTTTTTTTGTTACTAAAAAATAAAAATCTCCCAGCAAAGGTACACATTATTTATTGACACAGATACATTCTTCTATACACACATCTAACTTATGAAATCCACGTAGCACAGAAGAAAATAGCATACTGTTATTTCCACAGAAGACATTAGATTAGGACATAAACTAGACCTTATGTACTTGTCTAAAAACAGAGGAAAATGTTGCCATAGTTTAACTCTTGAGGTTGGTATTCTGTTGTCAGAAAAAAATATTTAACTGCCTTTTTAAAAAATACCTCATTACTATTCTTTTACTTGTCTTTTAGTTTCTGACAATTTCAAGAACTAGTATCTGAGCAAACAGACAAAAAACAAAAAATCAATGTCTCCAATTTCCAGAGAAAGGCTATGAATTTGTTTTTTAGACATTGTTTTCCAATATCAAATGCATAGCTCCTAAAGCATAATGCAATTATAATGGCTTATAACAATTTATTTTTTTCTATTATTTCTTGGGTTTGAAGGTATTTTTTTACCTTCTCTCTGGATACTCTCTTCATTGCCCAGGAAAGTCCAGGAAGGCATACCCTCCTAGTGGGTGACACAGGTAATCTGGTAATAACAGACAAGAAGAAAGCTGAGGTATTTGCTGAGGTCTTTAATATTTTATACTCTTTAATATTTTATACTCTTCAATATTTTCATCAATGACATTGATGTAAAGTCTCAGCAAATCTGCTGATGACACCAAGCTGCAGGGTGCGGTCAACACACCAGAGGGACAGGATGCCATCTGGAGGGACCTAGACAGACTTGAGCAGTGGACACAGGAGAATTTCATGAGGTTCAACAAATCCAAATGCAAGGTCTTGAACCTTGGTTGAGGCAACATCCAATACCAGTACAAGCTGGGGGATGAAAGAACTCATCACAGCCCTGTCGAAAAAGACCTGAGGATACTGGTGAATGGGAAACAGGGCATGAGCCAGCAATGTGTCCTCATGGCCTAGAAAGCTGACTGTATCCTGGGCTGCATCAAAAGAAGCATGGCCAGCAGGTTGAGGAAGGTGATCCTGATCCTCTACACTATGCTGGTGTCATGGAGATATCTAGATCAATCTATGCCCTTGACAGGGAGACAGTAAGCCCGTGGGACCCCTAGCCCCAAAAATGGGAAAGGAAAAAGGGAAAGGTAGGGAAATGGGAGCTGGGCTCAAAACAAACAAACAAAACAAACAAACAAAAAAAAACAAACTGCGGCAACGATCTAAGGATGAAAGCTTATTTTACTAATTATGATACCGGGATACAAGATAACAAGAAACAAAAATGCGATTAGAAGAATATATATATTTCCATAGCGCAATTACTTGCCATCTACTGACCAATATTCAGCTAACAATACAACCATTCACTGACAAATGACATGCTAACATCTCATCACCTACCAATAAACACCTAGATGATCCCTGAGCAGCAGCTGACCCCACAACCATCTCCCCACAGCTTTATAGCCTTCTTCATGCCTAATTCAGGCCAACTTTTCTGGGTCTGCCTCCACCCCCTACCACCAAGCCATACTGGTTGTGACTCTTTCATGCTGAGTCATGGGGTGCACATCCTCACTCGAAAACAACCAAAACATCAGTGTTCTATTAATACTGCCTCAAGTTAAAATCAGAGCTGTGCCTTCTGCAAACTTGTTGAGAGTGTACTCAGTCCCACACTCCTTGTCACTAACAAAGATGTTAGATAGGGACCATCTCAATATTGATCCCTGGGAAATTCCACTTGATTTCCACCTGGTCATCAAACTGATGACTGCAACTCTTTCAGTGTGGCCATCCAGTCAATTCCTTATCCACAGAGTGTTCCAACAGTCAAATCCATGTATCACAAATTTGGAGATAAGGTTGTTGTGTGGGACAATGTTGAACAGTTTACTTAAGTCCAGGTAGAAGATGTCAATTGCCTTTCCCTTATCCACCAGTGCTGTGATCCTGTTACAAAAGGTCACAGAATTTGTCAGGATGATTTGCCCTTAGTGAAGCTATATTGGCTGTCACTGATCACCTATTTATTTTCCATGAACTGGAGCATGGTTTTCATTTGGTTTGTTTACTTCAGAATCACAGAATCACAGAATCGCAAGGTTGGAAAAGACCTATAAGATCATCTAGTCCAACCGCCCTCCCATTCCTATTAGTACCACAAGCTACTAAACCATATCTCATAGCTCCTCATCCAGGCACCTCTTGAACACTGCCAGGGACGGCAACTCCACCACCTCCCTGGGCAGCCATTCCAGTGCCTGACCACCCTTTGAGAGAAAAAGTTTCTCCTAATATCCAACCTAAACCTCCTCTGGTATAACTTTTGGCCGTTTCCTCGGGTCCTACTATTTGCCTGGGAGAAGAGGCCAGACTCTTTTGCACCACAACCTCCCTTCAGGAAGTTGTAGAGTGCAATGAGGTCTCCCCTGAGCCTCCTCTTCTCCAGACTGAACAATCCCAGCTGCTCCTCATAAGACTTGTGCTCCAGACCCCTCACCAGTTTTGTTGCCCTTGTCTGGACACGTTCCAGGGCCTCAATGTCTTTCTTGTAGTGAGGGGCCCAAAACTGAATACAATACTCAAGGTATGGCCTCATCAGTGCTGAGTACTAGGAGGTCTACAGGGCTAAGTGAGGAAGAAATTTGAGGGACTAAGTGAGGAAGAAATTTGAGGGACTAAGGAAAATTTCTTTATGTTTTATTTTGAAGGGAAAGTAATGTTCCTTTAGGACATGGAGTAATATTTCTGAAAATCTAGAAGGGGAATTCAGACTGGTTTTTATTTATTTATTTATTTATTTATTTATTTATTTATTTTGTAATAATACCAACAACAAAAAACACAAGCAAACAAAAAACATTCAAATTTAGAATGAAAAGAAACCAAAACACATACAAACCAAACTGAAACAAACAAAAACCAAACCGCTACCATATTTCCTTAACAGAAATTATAAGAAGCAACATAATATTTTCTTGATTTTGTTAGATTTCTTCTTTTTTCAGATATTTATGATTCTTTTCCTGCTCTTAGATGTGTATTTCATATTATTCCCAAAATGCAATTTTAACATACTTAATTTTTCTTTTAAATCTATCTTACTGTTCTACATTTCTATCCTTCTGTTAACCATTGCTTTATTTCCTTTTCCTTTTGTTATCTGTGATATTTTAAATATTTTTACCTCAGTAAATTTTGTCCCTTCTGTCTGAAACATCTCTGCCCCACCATCAAACCTAGAAGTCCCATTTGATGAAGTAAAGACAGTCACAGACATTAGTAAAACTGTTATCACAGTGCCTTTTGTATATAGAATAAAAAAAAAAAATCCACCACCAACAAATGCTTTTATGGAAAGAGGATTAAAATTAGCTTTGGTAGAAGAACCCCTGTTGTCAGATTCAGAAGTGATTCAGGAATGACGATACATAATATAGAACAAACTCACTATCAATATGAGGAATTTTGTGCAATTCTTGAGCTAAGTGATAAATACGTGCATCATTAATTCATTTCTCTTACATTTTGCTACCTTTACTTTGCTGGAATTACTGACATAAATCTTGGAAGTTCTAATGATTCTCAGGTCTATGGAAATACAAAAATTTTTAAGTCGTCAGTTAATTTCTTCAGAGAAAGCCCATCAATAGACTTCTAAGCATGTTCTAAGAAAATAAATGGTAATGCCAGCACCTATTAATCTTCATCATGAATGAGTTTTAAAATGCTCATCTTGTTCTTGTCATTGACTAAGGGTTTAACTTAATCTTAGTAACTATTTGACTGTTTTATTTTCAGCTGCATTTGTTCATCGTTTCTGAGAATATAACTAAGGAATTGCTGGATTCCTGTACATTCTTCCTGTTTCTTCTGAAAGTCAGACAACAACTGATAAAGAGCCACTACAGTCATGGCAATCTTCTGTAAATATAGCATCTTTATAAGATGGACTTGATCTCAAGCTTACTGAAATCATATTGTTGACTTCAGCATGCTTTGCTTTTGATTCTAAATTTCAGCAAGGAATTTAAAGATAGTTAAAATTTACAGACAGATAAACCTCTATTTCCCCTAAGAAACTGAACTGAAATCTAATTAGATATTTCTCTGCTATCACTCTTTCTTACCAAAATAATTTTCTATTTTCTTATAGGTCCATAAAACCTGCAGTGTAATGGCAAGAAACTCAGCAAGTTCATTACTTAATTCCATCAACACAGTGGTTTTCTTACTGTCCTGAAATATTGATAGATATACTTATTGTAAATTTTCCAATTATAACCTTAATTGCTTTTATCAACAGTTGTACTGACCTGGACTTCATTAATTCTGTATTATTCAGACAATTTTCATCTTTTCTTAACTGCACTTCAAAAAATATGGATGTAAAAAATTGGTTATTCAAAAATGAACATTAATCTAATTGTACTCTTACTACACTTACAGTATCTATACTTTCTCCTTAATTTCCTAGTTAGGGAATTATTTTTGTTGTTTATTTGTTTGTTTGTTTGTTTTTCCTAAATTACACCATTAAATATTAATTTAGGGAATGGCATTATCATACACCATACACTTTAAAGAGAAACATGGACTTAATACAATCAAAAAATTCTTCAAAATATATTTATTTTACATAGATTTGCATTTAAACAATGAGATCAACTTTATCTATAATATACTGTGACTGAGTGCAGCAGCACCTTGTCAATATTTTTTGGATCAGATTCTTCTGGTTTTAGATAGTGTAACAAGTTTAAGTTGAATAAAGTTTGCAAAATACATCTCCAGGGAATTGCAGCCCTACCTAAGCTACAACCGTTTCCCCCTACCTCTTATTTTCCTTTTTCTTTCTTTTCTTGTATTTCTTTATAGAAATTTAGGCCAGCTATTTAAACTATTGAACATCTGTACGGAGTAGTTGGGTCAAAAAAGAGAACTGAAAATCTGATCAATTCTTTTCTCCTTTTACTTTCCTCAGTCCCATTGTGCTGCAAGTTTTGGGAAGAAAAAATCATATCGTAGACCCATGCTTACCATGCTTACACTGCCTGATATTCTCAGATCTGCTGATCTTTTCCATGGCAGGAGAGTTTATTTCATTCATGTTCCCTTTTTGCTTATTTAACCACTGTAGTGATAAATTACAGCAGCTTCATTTTGGTTGCTTCCTGTGCAACCATCTGTGAATGTAACAAATGCTTATTCTTTTCTTTCTTTTTTTTTTTTTTTTTTTTTAATCTGCTCTGTGGTCTGCTGTCCAGGTTACATGGAAAGAGAATAAGATTCCTCAGAGTGCTTTTCTGTTGGTGAAACATCAACAAGGCTATTTTTCTCTCATATATCTTACAGCGTATGTAATCACAGTAAGAATATTTTGGTTTGGCCTCGTAATATTCTTTGGAGTAAGTTCTAAAACGAAAGTTCTTATCAGTCATAAGAAATTACAATCAATATCTAAGATCACTCTTACAATCATTAAATAAAGAGTTGAAGTTTTCAGGAATGTATGTATCCATATATGCATTCATAAGCATGTATTCAAGCTTTACCAACTAAACATTATTGCCAGATTGAAGAGGATTTTCTGCAGAAACTTATGTCAGTAAATAAGATGCCTGGGACTCGCAGTACTCCAGATGGGGCCTCATAAGGATAGAGTAGAATGGGTAGAATCTCTCTCTCCTTGATGTCTGCCCCTCTTCTGATTACAGCCCAGATCCTGGGTCTTCCGGACTGCATACACACAGCTCTGGCTCAGATTAATATTTTCCTTTACCAGGACCCCTAAGTCCTTCTTTGGAGGGCTGTTCTCAGTGAGTTCTTCCAAATTGTACATATATCTGTGATTGCCCTGATTAATGTGCGGCATACTTTGGGCTGCTGAAGCTCATCAGGAGCAGGGAAGTGATCATCCCGCAGTACTCAGCACTGGGGAGGCTGCACATCGATAACTGTGTTCATTTTTGGGTCCCTCACTATAAAAAGACATGGAAGCCCTGGAGTGTGTCCAGAGAAGGGCAACAAAGCTGGTGTGTGTCTTAAGAAGAAGGCTTATGAGGAGTGGCTGTGGGAACTGGGACTGTTCAGACTGAAGAAGAGGCTCAGGGAAGATCGTATTGTTCTATACAACTATAAAGGAGATTGTGATGAGGTAGGAGTTGGCATCTTCTCCCACGTAAACAGTGATAGGACTAGAGGGAATGGCCTCAAGTTGCACCAGGGGAAATTCAAATTGGACATTAGGGAAAATTTCTCTCTGAAGGAGTGACAGTAGGACTAGATGATCTTATAAGTCATTTCCAACCTTGTGATTCTATGATTCTATGATTCTGTGATTCTATGGAGCCTGAGGGGACACCATCCATCCCCAGCCTCCTCATGGATATAGAGCCATTGACCACAACCGTCCAGCTGCAAATATCCACCAAATTCCTTATCCAAAAAATAGTCCCACAGCCTTGTACACATTCAGTCTCATGAGGCTGTTTTGCTCTATTGCTTTTTCTTTAAGGACAGATTCCAGTGGAAAGCATAAAATATAAACTGCTGCTAATAATGCATGTTCAACTTTAGATGATTAGCATATCAGAATATCTGCTTTTTAGTACTTTTTGGATGAAAGAAGTAGCTAATTTTACTATTAATTAGATAGTAATAAATAGTAATTATATAATACTGAAAATTTTGCATCAGATTTTCTGGTTGGGAAAATATCATGTGTATAACAATGTACTTATGATTGATGCCTATGCATGCCTACCACCTTTCTTTGAAATATTAACATGCATACTAGGGAGAGGCCATGATATAAATATGTAAATACATGTATTCAAATTGTCTATCTTAAATTTCTGTAAAGCTAAAAAAATAGTTACAATTCCCTTGTGCAATTCAATTTATCCTAATACATTCATCCAGAAAAGTGAGAAGAGATGTGCTCTAGAACAGCTTATTCTTGACACTGAAAAAGAAACCTTAAGATCTGTAGACTTCTAGCATTGGACTATCACATTGAACATGAAAGGTGATATCATTCTCAACATGAGTCAGACACTGATAAATAAAGTCTAAATTCTTCAGTGAATTTCTCAGAAATTTATTGAGAAACAGCAGAATATTGGAACCATGGGATTGTAAAATATTTCAGGTGGGAAGGGAGCTCAGAACTCTTCTAATTCTGCTCAAACCAGTGTCAGCTCTGAGGTCAGGCCAGATTATTCAGGGCTTTGTCCAGTTGGGTTATAAAAATCTCAAAAACCGATGACTGCACAATCTTTCCAGACAATTTTTTCCAGTGCTTGACTGTCCTCATGAAGAAAAAAATCTCCTTAAATTCAGTCTGAATACTACTTATGATCATTTTCTCATTTCCTCTGAGAGTTCTCTGCTGTAATGGCCTGCTCTTGTCTCCTTGGTGCTCCCTCTGGGTGCTCTGGGGTTATTAGGTCCTCTCAAAGCTATCTCTTCTCCAGGTCAAGTAAGTTTCAGTCTCTTAAATTTTCCTAACAGGGCAAGTACTCAAGTCCCAACCATCCCAGAAACCTGCTGAACTTCCTGAATTTTAACAATGTATTTCTTGCATTTAGCATACCTTAAGAACTAATGCACCTCTAAGGTTCATCTTCATTTATCTATTTTCATGGATGTATTGGAAGAACTCTGGAATACTTTGTGACTTTTGAGTTCTAAACAGTTTTATTTATTTTATTATACTCTTTCTATGCAGAAGTTTATTCATTACAGCTCACTAGCCTGGAATTAATTTTATTTCCAAATTTTCTTCTCACATTTCAATCGCTTCTCACATTTGAAGCTCAAAGTAAAGTTTAGGAAGAAGTAATCCCAGGAAATTAAACTCCCCTGTATAGCAAATCTAATTTTTTAACAATTGTAGACAGGAATGTGATTATTATTATTATTTTTTAATTTCCTTATTAAAGTCTACAAGTTGCATTTTCAATATTTGAATTATAAATTTTCAAATGCTGGCTCCTTCTTTCCAATATTCCCCTTGCTAATTGCAGATTCAGTATAAATTATGTATTATACTCAGCATCTTATGTTCTTATATTTAGCAACATAAACAACTTATTTTAGTATATTATTCATTTATTTGATGTTATTAGTGTTTTGTAAATATATTATCTATGCTCCATAGTCATTTGAATTACTCAGACATTATTTATTAAGTCACATTTTACTCACATTTGTGAGACTGTACTTTAAACAGTACATTTTTTCCCTTTCTAAGCATGCAATGTGTGAGTGTAATTCTATTACACGACAGAGAATGTTACAGATTCATGGAAAACACTTTCCTATATAAATAGTCTTTGGACACAGAATGCTTTCAATACTCCTTGAAAGCAGTATACAGGACTATAGAGCCGGACGACATGCTTGCCAGTGTTCTGAAAGAACTGCTTGATGTGGTCTCCAGGCTACTTTTCATCACATTTTAAAAGTGGCCATCAAGTGAAGACCCCAGTGATGGGAAAAAGGGAAAATTCACTCCCATTTTTAAGAAAGGGAGAAAGGAAGACCTGAGGAACTACATGTGGATGAGCCTCAGCTCTATGCCTGGTAATATCACGAAGCAGATTCTACTGGAAACTATGTTAAGGCACATGCAAAACAAGGAAGTCATCTGATACACTTAGGACAGCTTCACCATTCGCCTAATCAATCTGGGGGCCCTTCATGATGGAGTGATGACATCGGTGGACAAAATAAGGGGAATTGATGTCCTTTACCTAGACTTCTGCAAGGCCTTTGACAGAGAAATATGTACTTGAAAGTTGGACTAGTTGAATGGTCACAGCCAGAAGGTCGTGGTCAGTGGTTCTTTGTCCATGTGGAGAGCAGTGATGAGTGGTGTCCTATAGGGGTCTGTCTTGGGACCAAGTGCTTGTCAACATCTTTATCAGTGACATAGATTATGGGATTGAGTATATTCTCAGCGAATTTGCAGGTGACACCAAGCTGAGTGGTACTGTTGGCACAATAGAAAGAAGGGATTTCATTCAGAGAGACCTGATCAGGCTTGAAAAGTGGGCCCTCCAAAGAAGGACTTAGGGATCCTGGCAAATGGAAAACCCAGTGTGAGCCAACTGTGTTTTGCAGCCCAGAAGACAAATGGTATCCTGGACTGCATCAAAAGAGGTCTGGCCAGCAGGACAAGGAAGATGACTGTCCCATTCTACTCTAACTTTGTGAGGCCCCATGTGGAGTACTGAGTACTAAGCCTGAGACTTTAAGCATGGAATAGGCACAAAGGCATGCCATGAAGATTATGAGAGTATATTCTGGAGAATGATTGAGGAAACTGGGATTGTGTAGCTTGGAGAAGAGTCTGAGGAGACCTCATTGTGGCCTTCCAGTACTTGAAAGGAACTTATGAGAAGAATGGGGTCTGAATTTTTTGTGGTTTAATAGAGATAGGACAAGGGGAAACAGCTCTAAACTAAAAGTGGAGAAATTTAGATGTTAGCAGTAAATTCTTTGCTCTGAGGGCAATGGGGCACTGGAACATGTTGCTCATAGAAGTTTTGTTTGCCCCATTACTGGAAGTGTTCAGTGCTAGCTTGGATGAGGCCTTGGGCAGTATGATCTAGTGGTAACAATGCACTTGATGGTCTTTAAGGTCCCTTCCAACCTAAGTCATTCTGTGATTGTGTATGGACATTTCTCAGAGCTTTTCCTTTTCAGAGACAATTCCAACAGATCAGGCACATTGTCTCCCAAACGTTTCAGTCACAAATTAATAAGAAAAACTGAGTAGAGAGAGAAAAGAAAAGACAGTTCAGCATATGTATGTATATACGATACATCTTTTTAATAGCAGTGACTAAGCCCTTTTAGAAGTGGAATAGCTTTGTTTATAAATACAGACCTTTGTCTTTTACTAAAGGCAGTATTCAAATGTGAGAACATTGAACACTACACAATCTTTGTTTTCATATTTTAAGTAAATTTATCATGTTTTCAAGTGTTTTATTATATTTGAATTTGAAAAAGCTGTTTATGTGGAAGAATAGATTTTCTCTAGGCTTTCTCATCTATTCTTAACAGAATAAATTGTAGAATCTGAGACAAATGTAAAGTTGCATTTTAATTCACTGTTGACTTAAAATTAATAGGATATAATATATTAAATACTAAATAATATATGTGTCTTGCAGTTCTGAATCTTTCCTATCATAGGGAATTCTAGAGCAGGGTTATAACTTGTTATTTTCAGTTACATGCTTGTAGGTCAAGGACATTGAGAAGTGGCAGACTAAACCACATAAAAAGAATTATTGAAAATATTTTCCAGTGATTTATTGCTAACAGTTAGGTAGTAAAATTATGTAATTCTCCACGGCTGTGCAATACTGAAAACAGCTTGACTGATACTTCCAGTTTGGTTTGATGTTTTCCTGGGAAACGAATTTTACTGTCCTCTTTGATCTCTATATGCTCCAAACACATTCTCAGTTTTATTGTCTATTCTTACTGTTTTACATATGTACAGAACTCAATATAATTAAAGTGAGGATCTTTCACAGATCAACTGTTTATTTTGCAAATAAATTCAGTTTAGAGTTTATCAGTTATATTAAAAGAAAAACTTGTTTGCTGTGTATAGAACAAGATTTTAATAAATAAGACTAATTAAATGATCTCATTCACTGTATTTTGACTTAATAAATTAAAATGGGACTAATACTAGTTTTAGATAAGACATGCACATAATTTCCTCTGGAATGCACAGAACTGTATAGGATTTCTCCACATTTTTCCACAAGACTTATCTTCTACTGAAGACAACATGAGATTTCCCCTATATTCTAGGAGCTAAACATATACTGAACACATTGGGTGCTGGCTTTGGAGTGACTGGCAGACTCAAAACTAGCATAGAGTGCGTATCTATCTGAGTCTTGGTAATGATGCAGACATCTGACATATAGAGATATGCAGACAGGAATAACAGAGATAACATGAGAATCGGGAGGAAGATACGAAAAAAAAAAAAAAAAGTCATTTTCCTGTAGAAATAATTGAAACTGTAGGGAGATTAGGTATTCAGGATGTCTTGGAAGTAAATCTGAATGAACTCTGAGAGGCTAAAATGTCCTGAAGCAAGTGATAAAACAAAAACTTCTGCAAACCTTCTTTTAAGTTTGTCTAAAGATGAACTGGAAGTAATGCCGAGGAAAAGAGGAAAAACACATGACCCTCTTTAATTTGGGATTATAATTTTAATTGCTATTATTATTTCATTTATAAAGGTGAATAAATAACAGGCATGAGTGGAGAACACATAATGCAGAAAAATGCATATCACCATATCAAATTTTGCTGCTTCAATTGACTTCTATCTGCAATTTAAAAAATAAGAAAAGAATTAATTAAATTTAATGTTTTTTATCTTTTTTTTTTTTTTTTTTTTTTTTTTTAATGAGAGTTTCTGTAAGAATGCTTTCTCTCTGTCTCTAGAGACTCAGTTCCAATTTGTTTTTAAATCTTAACTTCAAAGGGTGCTTGATCTAGTTTATTGAACAATTTTTTCACCAGACATATTTATTTAAGATACAGTTTGTTTTGTTTGTTTTTCTCCACTTGACCAAGCTAAGTCTTGGGCTTGTAATTGGGCATGCAGTAAATATTGCTTCCAGATTTTGCATTTTCACTCCTCTGATCACTAATATGATACAGTTCATGAATGCATGTAGGAACTTGGCAGATATAAAATTGGGCTGCACAACACATAGGAATGCTGATTTCCTACTAAATGTTAAGTTTATAATCAGACTATGAAATGTAGATTACAGAAGATAGTCTGAAGCTTTATTTATTTCTTCAGATTTGTCTTTGACCTTATTACAATATATAATTCATTCTGGAATAAATTATTAGTTATATTTTTCAGCTTTCACCTACATCAATGTTTTTATTGTGAAGATGATTTCAACAGATGTACACCAGATGACAGTGGATAAGGATTAAGGCTGAGCTGTTTTCATTTTCTCGTATTTCCTTAGTTCTACCATGTAGAACCACTGCTCATACAAGCTAGAAGTACTTCTCTATTTTTTCTTTATTTTAAATATATATTTTTATTTTCCTTCCTATTCTATTATTTATTATTTATAAAATATCAGAAACAGAAAGTGAGGGAAGCTAAATCTTACATATCTTTAAATATTATTGCTTATGCCAAAAAGTGAAAAAATAAGTCTATAACTAATTTTACAGTGTTTCAAATTCTTGAAATAGAGGACAATTATAGGTAACTGAATTTGCCAAGAATGTAACCGTGCTAACAACATGCAAATGAAAAGATGGATACAGAGAAGATTCATTTGCTTTTAAAAGTGGTTCCTAAGGCTGTCAGCTTTCTGCTGGTCTTTTCTATTACCTTGTGAGAATTAAAAAAAAAAAAAAAAAAAAAAAAGCTTTTAAAATTACTCTACAACAAATGTAAACATCTGCTACCTCAGTATGATATGAGGTTTTTCAACTTACACAGCAAAGATAGAACTTCTGTCCAGAAATTAGCAATGTGATACAGAAATTGAAAATTGTGGAATTAATTCATTCAAAAATTCAAAAGTGGGAACATTCATTTTTTTTTCCTGCTGTGAAATTCTAATCGGTGAAGCTTTTTATTTAATCTTCATCGAAGTGTCTTCCTGTTACCTAACTCTGAATGTTTCCAGGGTATCTGTGTTCTCAGAAATGGAAGAGCACATATCCTCAGTATGGGAGTCATCCACTTGTGTTTGTGTATTTTGACTATGCACAAGGAAGGAAGGAGCTATCTGTTATAAAATTGTCTTTGGACAGAATGACTTTTAACTTAGACAATTTTTATGTAAATTTGTAAAAAAATTCATAATTCTAGAAGTCCACAGAAGATTTTTAGAAAAGGTAAGAGTGTAGGCATGAAAGGAAAGTATATGAAACTGGAAGAAATGCCAAAGAAACAGCAAATTTTTCTGACAAAGCAAAAATCAGTCTAAAAATTGGTGTATGGCTAAATGAATAAAGATTGCTGAAACAGCAACTATGGAAAGAATATACAAAAGCTGGATAAGGCAGCTAGAAAGTAATTGGGAAAATTACAGGTGAGAATTTTTTTGCCATGTCTTCATCTTGACTTATAGTATTCTCAAGTAGTGTCGAACAACTTTTTTTAGTGAGTGATCTTTCTGTTAGCATCCATGAAAACAGTAAAAATTAAATGAATATTTGACATGGAAAGATCATTCTGTATGAATTAGTCTGACAGGAGGGAGGCACAACTGTAGAAACATGGTTCTAGGATACATCATTCCAGTCACAGAAAAGAAACTTCATTGTTAAAATATCTTCTAATCTCTTCTAGAACACAGTCATACTTCCGGTCAGTTGCAATATCAGACTGGTATCATTATGCAATATCTTCTCATGGTTAAGGCATTTACCTGATACCAAAGTGATTTAACTTGGCTTCTTACTCTGAGATAATATATTTTATCTCCCTGAAAAATTGTTTACTGCTTATGTAAACTTTCACTAAATATTCATGAATGTATGTAGATGTATTAGGATTCTAGAAATGTTTTAGGATAAAACTGATTTAAATCTAGGACAACAAACATGTTTGTTGTTGTTGTTTTTGATCTCTTTCTTTCCTTTCACCTTCCCCTTTCCCCACCTCCCCCCCGCCATTTGAAATATTCTAATCTGTATGCCAGAAACACTCTGAAGTAAATCCACATAATCCATAAAGACATGTTTTGAAGACAAAACCACGTTCTGAAGAGAAACCTTATGGCTAGTGATCAAGAAGCATTTTCCTTTTGATCAAGGAACAAGAGAATATTATTATTATTTCACAAGTCAACACAGAAGGGAAAAAAAACTTCTAAAAGCTACCTTGAAAGGTATTAGAAGGAGATGGTATTAAAGTTATTTGGATTATTTACGTCATGCAGAACTCTGGTTTAAAACAATAGAAGCAGAACCAATTTTCAAACAGGTAACAGAGAACTATATTCAATCATATTAAACAATCATTCTCCTTTACTGGTTGAGATGACATTTATGTTACTCTGTACTAAATTGGAATTTGATTGGATTTGAAACACAGATTATGACAAATAAAAGATTTATTTTTGCTATTTGGATGTAAGGAAGAAGATAATCGTGGATTATCTCCATTAGTCAGGCAGTCGGAGAAAGAAAATCCAACATTATTTTCCTTTTAAAATTATTCTGGATAGGTAGAGAGACAGAGATTGCAGAGGGACAGATATTCATATTTGTCATGGTTTTGTGGGTTGTTTTTTTTTTTTTTTGGTTTTCAGTATTCCACATCATAACATCATGTAGTGCACTGGGAGAGAAAGTATTAATGCTCCAATTCCGAGTACCTATCCCTATACACTATGGAAGTCATGGGATCTGGCCCTTCCGGGTGGGGCGGTCTCTTACTGCCTGGCAGGGGGTGCTGGAGGGAGCTTTCCTAGCCATTCCAATCTTTTCAGGTTTGACTCAGACTCAGGAACTCTCTCTCTCTCCTATTTTATTTAGTTTATTAGTCTCAATTTCAATTAGATTGTATTATATTGTGTTATCTTACATTCCAATATTATAGTTAGTAAAATAAGTTTTCCTCTACAGGTCGTTGCTGCTGGTTTTTTCTTTTTCTTTTTTTTTTTTTTTTTTCCCCTTCCTTGAGCCCAGCTCCCATCTCCCTGTCCCTGTTCCCTTTCTCTTCCCATTTTGTGGGGCCAGGGAGGGACTACTGCCCCCCCCCCCCTCACCTCAGGTGATTAATCAGAGATTCAGGCCGTGACTCAGCAGTTCCCATACATTCTGAAATAGCAACAACAAAAGGTCTAAAAATGCCCAAATGATTAATATTCCAAACATTTTCATTTAAAAATAATAAAATAAATATCAGTCCGCAACTGAGAAAGGAAAAATATCCTAAATGTGTATTTCCGTTCCCTTTTTTCCTTTTTTCTTTTTTTTTTCTTTTTTTTTTTTCTTTTAAACTGATATGAAGCTAAACAAAATCAATTCCATTACCAAGACAGTAGCTGAAGTAGGTGAAAAGTTGCTATTTTATGTAGACACTGGGTATCAGCTTCCAAATATTGTTTCTACTTCTAGTCTGGATTGCCTATAACATTATGAAAAGACAGTAGGGTCAGTCTGCAACATCACTTACAAAGTAGCTGTTGAAATTTGATGAATCATTAAACTGAACACAGATATATTCAAAAATGAATAAAAAGAAGATATGAATATTACTGGGAGAGCAATCCTCAGCAGTATCTGTTCTTGCTTGGAAAGGAAAGTTCTCTCACTCCCCCACTTCAACAGGACAGAGGAAGAAAATGGAATGAAAAAGTTGATGGGTCAGTATAAGGACAGAGGCAAAACAGACTTGGTGCACCCCTGCACCTCCTCTGCCAAAACCTTGTCATGTATCCCCATTACAATAGCTTAAAATCTACGAGATATATATTGAAGGAATCTTAACAGAAAGTCACAGAATAAAGCTAAGCAGAAGGGCTAAAGAGAGAGGGGAATAACAAAGTGATTTAGTATCAGTAAAAGCACTTCTAAATTATTAATATAAATTATTTGACAATTTAATTATATATGTATATTTTCATTTTACCTGTTTTCATTCTTTTCGTTTTTTTTTTTTACTCATTTACTAGACTTACACCTTTTTTTTTTTTTTTTTCCTTTGTTTGTGAGTGTGTGTTCATTTTTCTAGCAGAATTAAGATAACTCTTTTTTTCCTTTTGTATTCTAGGTAAGTGAATTTACAAACGAAGTTGAAAGAATGAGGTGAAGACAAGAAAATATAGTAGAAACTGTTTTACCTTCAGGATAAAAGCAGCCCTTCTGTGTTGACAGAGATACTTTTAGGAACTTTTAATGAGGCTGCAGTGGTGTGTATGTATTTGCTCTCTATTTGTTTTGGCAGTTATTCTGTTTTTATGATTTTTTTTATTTTTTTTTTTGTCCCCAGCATGCTGTGAGGAAAGAAGATGAAAGGCTTTTAGAGCCTTTTATAAAAGCAACAGCTACCTATTTTCTGTTTAAAATAATTTCCATGCTCTGGTCTAGAGTCTTAAAAGAATGAAATTAGCAGAACACTTTAAAGCTTGTAGTTACTGTAAAAAAGAGAATGTTTAATGTAAAATTTGTGGAGAGATGCTTTTGATTACTTCATGTGTTGACTGCAATTTTTTATTTAATGTTGCCTCATTGTATTAAAATATTTAGGAATGATTAGTGGATGGTGAAAGAATCAGTGTTCTGAATACTTTTTCTTCACTTCTGGTATAAATATAAAGGGATTAATGCATTTGAAGCTTCAGGTCTCTTGGAACGGGGATGAGAGAGAAGATTTGAAGGGTCCCAGTACTGCATATGGATTCTGAAATCTTTTGCTAACCTGTGATACCAGCACATGCTGGCTGTTACTACCTAAGCTAAAATCAGTCCATCTCACTCCTAATATCTTACCTTTATTTCCCAACCCAAATCAGAAAGCAGGGTCTCTGATTTCTACTGCTATGTCTCACTGTATATTCCTTCGGGGGCTTCTATTCCCTGATGCTCTTCCTCTGACTAGAAGCTAACTGCAACAGTTGACTAAATATTACTCAACTCAAATAAAGTCTCCACAGTGCCTGGCAGGATTTGTTTCATAAACTGTCTGAAAGTAGCCTACATGCTATTACATACCATTATTACTGTTTTTTGAGAATTGATATATTTTATAATGAATGCCTGGACAGTTTTACTTCTGTGCTTCACATCTATGTACAGGAAACTTCACGTGCAGATATTCTTCCCTGTACTTTCCAAGTGTTTGCTTCTTTAGGCCTCATGTCTCCTTCTATAGTGAATAAATTCAAACAAAATGCTAAAGAAAAAGAAGAAAGAAATATTCTAAGATTGCTTCTTTGTATTCATTTTCAATATGTACTTCAGAGTATTGTTTTTGAATGTAGCGCACATCTTTCTCCAAAGAAGAAAAAATTTTCACTGAGAGTTAATCATGGTCAAGAGAACTGACAACAATGGACAAAAACGTCACTTCAGAGTGAGTACACTGAATTACATCAGGCTTTTCTCCATGGACACCTATATCTACATGGAAATAGATTATTGGTGCAAAATTGCGCTTGAATTTATTTGCATGGAAAATTAAGAGTTAAGTAATTGATCAAAAGGTGGAAAATGAGAACATGAACATTAGATAAAGCGAAATAAGGCCTGAAGCACAGTTGGAAAAATAACTGGGGAATGTGAAACATGTCTAAATAACAAGGAATGCCAGTAGACTGAATAGCTATCTGGAAGCTGTGTGAAGTCAAAAGGCCAGAATGCAGCTCACTGAGAAGAGGTATATGTACTGCCGCAGCTTACTTTCTGTGCAGTTAGAAGAGATTTTTTGCAGTCTTCTTCTTGTAAGAACTATTATTCTCAAGAAGAGGCTGAAGACCTGTAGGGAAAGAAAGTTAAATAGCTGGGTGCCAAAGGTAGGAAAGCTTGTGGCTTTAGGGGTAAGACTCAAGATCTCATTGTTTTAGAATGTTGTTTTACCAAAGCGTAAAAAATAGGGAAAAAGAAAATATGAATTGAAGCAAATCCGGAAAAACTATTCTGTCATATTGATGTATGTTTATTCAGTTGGAGGTTACAAACCAAACCAGCAGAGACCACAAACAATCAACAAATCATTTTCAAGATCAGTTTAGCAATACCTAACAAATATATCTTCTGAAGTTGTGTGTTCAGTTTAAAGTTGTATTTCAATGGATTTTATATATTGTGTATGTACTTACATATATGTTTTGTCATCTATAGATCCATATCTAAGATTTCCAGCTCAGAAAGCAAATAGTATCCCGGGCTCCATCAGAAAAGGGGTGGCCAGCAGGGACAGGGAGGTGATTGTCCCCCTCCACTCTGCTCTTGTGAGGCCCCATCTGGAGTATCGTATCCAGGTCTGAAGAACCCTAGCCAGCATGGGTTCACAAAGGGCAGGTCCTACTTGACCAACCTGATCTCCTTCTATGATCTAGTGACCCGTCTGGTAGACAAGGGAAAGGCTGTTGATGTGGTCTACCTAGACTTCAGCAAAGCCTTTGACACTGCCTCCCACAGCATTCTCCTGCAGAAGCTGGCAGTCCATGGCTTGGACAGGTATGCTCTTGGCTGGATAAGGAACTGTCTGGAGGGCCGGGCCCACAGAGTGGTAGTGAATGGAGCTAAATCCAGCTGGCGACCAGTCATGAGTGGTGTTCCCCAGGGGTCATTGTTGGGGCCTGTCCTCTTCAGTGTCTTTATTGATGACCTGGATGAGGGCATTGAGTGCACCCTCAGTAAGTTCGTGGATGACACCAAGTTGGCTGGAAGTGTCAATCCGCCTGGGGGTAGCAAGGCCCTACAGAGGGATCTGGACAGGCTGTATGGCTGGGCTGAAGGATTTGTATTTCTTTCTGAATTTATGTGGAATGTCCTGAATTGTGAAAAAAGACATGGGGAAGTGTTCAAAAGCATTTTGTGTTGAAATCAGATATTCAACTATTCAACTCCTTTCAGGACCTCATCCTTTCAATCCCCATCTTAGCAGATAACAACATCCTTTGCTTCACACTCACACCTTATTTGCATCATTGCTTTTTGGCAGTACACACATTGTGAACAGTTATTGACAATGATGAAGTACAGGAAAGGTAAAAGTTCATCAAAAAAGTCTGATGAATACCTGAGACCTCATGAAGAATTGCAACAGCTGCCATCAAACCAAACTGGTGTGTTAGTTTCACAAAAAAAATAAAGTAAAATATACCATTAGTTTCTTGTGTTTGTTCCTCTCTCTCTCTCTTTTATGTTTTAAGAAAAAATATTTAAAATCAGATTGTTCCATTACTAACATATAAACAATATTGTATACTTTGTAAGGGTTGCTCTGAAAGAAATGCCTTCGGCTTTATTTTTGTTGACCCATAATACCAGAACTTGATGTGATATTGCAGTAGAGGTTTACCCTTAACACTGATATTCCATTACAGTTTGCTGCTGTGTGACAGATAGCAGCAGAACACATTTTGACAAAATAATATCTGAGATGGAAATGTGTATGAAGTGAAGGTGTGTCAATGGATTCCTCAATGCAGAAGGAAATTGCACCCCTTTACATTCACCAAAACTTTCTGAATGCTTATGGAGACCAAACAGTGAATGTAAACACAGTGAGGTGGTGGGTGCTATGTTTCAGCAGTGGTGACAGTGTGTCACCTCTGTTGTTGCAGATTGTTATGAGCATAGCATGTGGACTTTTGTTCATCATTGGTGAAAATGCATAGCTAATCATAGAATCATAGAATCACAAGGTTGGAAATGACCTATAAGATCATCTAGTCCAACCGTCTCCTCATCATCATTGCCACCACTAGCACTAAACCATATCATGCAGCACATCGTCCTGCAGCATGCTTCTGGAACACTGCCAGGGACAGCAACTCCACCACGTCCCTGGGCAGGCCATTCCAGTGCTTGACCACTCTCTGAGACAAATAGCTCTCCATTATGTCCAGTCTAAATCTCCTCTGATACAGCTTGCGGCCCTTACCCCTTGTCCTGCTTGTTGCCTGGGAGAAGAGGCCAAATCCTTCTTCACCACAACCTCCTTTCAGGAGGTTGTAGAGTGCAGTGAGGTCTCCCCTGAGCCTCCTCTTCTCCAGACTGAACAATCCCAGCTCCCTCAGCTGCTCCTCATAAGACTTGTGCTCCAGACCCCTCACCAGTTTCATTGCCCTTCTCTGGACACGCTCCAGGACCTCAACATCTTTCCTGTAGTGAGGGGCCCAAAAGTGAACGCAGTATTCAAGGTGCAGCCTCACCAGTGCTGAGTAGAGGAGGATGATCACCTCCCTGCTCCTGCTGGCCACACTATTTCTAATGCAGGCCAGGATGCTGTTGGCCCTCTTGGCCACCTGGGCACACTGTCGGCTCATGTTCAGCCGAGCATCAACCAACTCCCCCAGGTCCCTTTCCTCTTCACAGTCATCCAACCACTCATCCCCAAGCTTGTAACGCTGCATGGGGTTGTTGTGGCCAAAGACCCGACACTTATCCTTGTTGAACCTCATCCCATTCACCTCAGCCCAGTGGTCCAGCCTGTCTAAATCCCTCTGAAGGGCCTCCATGCCCTCAGGCAGATCAACACCACCTCCCAGCTTGGCATCATCTGCAATCTTACTGAGGATACACTCAATCCCCTCATCTAGGTCATCAATAAAGATATTAAACAAGGTGGGCCCCAGTACCGAGCCCTGGAGGACATCACTTGAAACGGGTCTCCAGCTGGACTTCACTCCATTTGCCACTACCCTCTGGGCATGGCCCTCTAGCCAGTTCCTTACCCAAAGAAGTGTATACCTGTTCAGACCACGGGCAGCCAGTTTCCCCAGAAGAAGCCTGTGAGAGACCATGTCAAAAGCTTTAGTGAAGTCTAAGTAGACTACATCAACAGACTTTCCCTCATCTACCAGTCTGGTCACCCAGTCATAGAAGGAGATGAGGTTGGCCAAGCATGACCTGCCTTTCACAAACCTGTGCTGGCAGGGCCTGATCCCCTGGACACTGCACACATGCCGTGCAATCTCATCCAAGATGATTTGCTCCATAACCTTCCCTGGTACCAAGGTCAGGCTAACAGTCCTATAATTCCCGGATCCTCCTTATGGCCCTTCTTGAAGATGGGAGTCATGTCAGCAAGCCTCCAATCCTCTAGGATGTCACCAGTTAACCAGGAGTGCTGATCGATGGCTGAGAGGGGCTCAGCAATCACCCCCATCAACTCCCTCAGCACCCTAGGGTGCAGCCCATCTGGTCCCATGGACTTGTGACAGTCCAGATGGAGGAGAAGCTCTCTGTCTCCACCGGAATCGCTGGGGGCATAGTCTGAGCAGTGTCCCAGACTTCCAGATCAAGGCATAAGAAGTCCAGAGGATAACTGGTCTGGATATTAAAGGCAGATGTAAAGAAGGCATTGAGGACCTCAGCCCTCTCCTTGTCCTCAGTGACCACATTCCCTGCTGCATCGAGTATAGGATGAGAATTATCTTTGGTTCTTCTTTTGCCACTGATATAGTTATAAAAGGATTTTTTATTGTCTTTTCCTGCAGAGGCCAATCTGAGTCCACGTTGGGCTTTCACCTTCCTAACTATCTCCCTGCATACCTTAGCTACTTTTTTGTAATCTCCCCAAGTAGCCTGTCCCCTCTTCCAGAGAATGTAGACTCTCTTTTTCTACCTGAGTCCTTCACTGTCCCTGAAGGTATAGAGCAGAAGATCACTTGAGCTCCCACTCCTTGGACTAAATGCCCTAAACCCCTGAAATCTTTTTTCATCATGCATGAGCTTGTCTGAGCGATTTCATCACTCCCCACCTGAACTACGATTAGCGGAAAGCAGTCAGATGACCTAACCAGCTTTGGGAGTTGCCTGGTTATGTCCCTGACCTGAGCCCCAGGAAGGCAGCACACTTCTCGACAGCTGGGGTCAGGTCTGCATATGGGGCCCTCCGTTCCCCTGAGAAGGGAGTCACCCACCACAACCACCCTTCTTTCTTTACTATAAGAGGCAAGTCTCAAGGCATGGGGTTGACCGTCTTGCCCTGGGCTCTCTCCTAGGCAGATCCTCCATCAACTCTCCAGTCACCTGCCCTTCAACTTCTAGCATCTGGAACCTGTTACTTAGAGGGAGTTGTGGAAGCAGGCTAGGGTTTCTCTTGTAACACTGAGTCAGGACTCTTTTCCAATCTTCCTCATCAATGAGGTCTGTCTGACTGTGACAGGGTAGGGGGTCCACCACCTGTCTGGGTTTTTTTTTTCCAGAGCCCTTCCCTCTGGTAAGCCACTGAATCACTCCACCAGTTATGTCCTGCTCACACTCCCTGATGGTCCTAAGTCTCTGCACCTCATCCTGGAGCTCCACCACCAGGCTGAGCAGCTCATCCACCTGCTCACACCTCACACAGGTGAAGTCCCTGCCGCTCTCCCCGGACATAAGTAGGCTCAGGCACTCCTGGCAGCCAGAGGCCTGAACAGCAGCATTTCTCTGTAAGCTTTCCATCTGGGTTGCCATGGGCTTCTTAGAATGAGCCCGCTGTCTAATGGAGACCATGTTTCAGCCTATGGTCTCAGAGACTGCCAAGGAAAGTTGGTCTCCTGAGCAAGGTGGGACCAGGACTTACAATTCTCACCACTGGACCGACCTCCCACACACACAGAGGTAGTGCCCTATGACAAGTGTGGGCTGTACTTGCTTGCAGAACCTCTCCTTTCTCAATGAACAAAAACAATAGTTTCTCATCCAATGTGACTCCTTGTGGGGAAGCTAACTTCCACCCTCTCAGGAACTATTTAAGGCTTATTATCAGGTGCGAAAGTGAGGGCAGGTGTTTAAACCCTGCTGCTAATGTGCCAGCTCTACCCCTGGTGACTCAGGAGCCTGCCCACAAGCTGCTGGCTCCCAGCACAAGTGCAGTGCTGATGCTAGCCTCAAAAAGCTTTAAAAAAGCCTTAAAACAAGCCTTAAAAAGAGCTTTTTGGTTGGCCTTTTTAAATCCAGATCTCTTGCTAGTACAGACTTACCTGCTCAGAAGCTAGCCTCTGCAGCAAATGACTGATGGCATGTTTGGTGATGACCATGTTGAAAAAAAATTATTTTGTAGTTGAGGATTTTCTCTGTTAAATAGAATGCTCTTTGTATCTTACATTCTTTCTATGGGAGGCATTACTTTTGGAGAGATGTAAGTATGTGACCTAATAGTATTTCTGTTCATTAATTATGGAGCAGACAAGCCAAAAGGTTGGATAGTCACTGCTTAGACCATAGCTATTACTACAGTAGTAGGAATATGTCTTAAAAAGAGAGAAATTAGCAACAAAAAATTTCAAGATGAAGACTTTACCTGATAAAAGCTTTCAAGTCTGTATTGAAAATACTGTGAGGAAATCCCCTAAACAATGATTCTCAAACTGAGTCATGGTATGAAGAGACACAGCACATTGTATTCTTTGAAGATATTCTAGACTACTAAATTTCAAATAATAAAATACCCTGTGAAAGAGGGGAAGAATCTACCTCTGGAGAGAGTTTTTTTGCTGCTGGGTACAGCCAAGAATGTAAGAACAAGCCTACAACAATAGATGTATTGCAAGCAGCCCAAAAGAAAGAAAGAAAACATGCCAGGAAAAAGCATATAAAACTAATGTATAAAAATCTTCTTTTTGAGCAGAATAAATGAATAGAATTTGAATGAACCAGAAAGAACCCACAGTTATTTAAGTATGGGGTTGAAATACTTCAGTACCATTTATGGCAATAATACAAACTATTTGAGAAACAATTCAAGAAATACTGATCTAATTTACAGTTATTATTATAAAGGCTACTGTGTCTAAGACCATTTTTGACAGGAAATTGGTACATTTTGGAAAATATCTTAAACATGAAAGATTGAATAAAATATACTTCAATAATAGAATAGTTTTGTGAAATTCTATGAAATTTTAAAATTAATTTCAGGTTTTATCTTTGAAATAAAAATTCTTAACTGAATCATGAAATTATTTTTTTTTCCTGATACTTCAGTCTATGATACCTTTCAGATTTTCATATTAGATCAATATTTACACATTTAGATCAATATATGTAGAATAAATACAAATTGACAGGCTGATAGACAAGGAAGCAAACAGTAAAGTGCAAGTCAACCTCTTAATACCATTTACATTTCTGAATTTCATATAAACTCCTTATCTATTTCAAGACACCCCAGCAATTCTGAGTGTTGGAATTTGTAAAAGCATTATCTTTTTCCTTTTTTTTTTTTTTTTTTTTCAGCCAGATTCACACACAAGATGAAACTTTTGTACTTCAAATTCAAGTTAGCAAATCTGTCTATTGTTTTATTTATTTTTTAAGCTCATTTCTCTCAGTACTTAAAACTCTATCATCTTATGGTAGCTGTAGTTTAGTCTATCAGTACCCTCAACATCCTCAACTTTCTCTTATTTGTAAGTAGCAAAATTCTCATGTAAACAACTTGTTAATCAAACATTTGCCTTCCACATTTTCTAAAAGTATTCTGTACTGCTTATAATTCTTTCGAGGTAATGTGGTGATTAAAGTGTTCCAAGAAAACTTGGGCTTGTGATCATTAGGCTTTCTCCGGCTGTCTGGCTTCCTGTGTTTTTCTGCCATCACCTCTCAATGGTTCATGTTACAGTGTTTCCCTTGTTTTAGGCTTTCCCTTGTTTTTACACTTTCCTTGGTTTTCTGATACAGGTGTTTGGAGAAGCTTTGAATATAAGTGCTTTTCTTGTGGTAAGAATGTAAGGGTTATCAATACATATCATTCTTATATTAATATTTATATGCTTATATACATATATATATATAATATATATACTAAGCTTTCAGTTTTTCCATTACAAATTAAGATATATCTAATTTAAGAATTTTCATAAGTAATTCACCTTTTTCAGTGTTCCTGCTGAATATAAGATACAATCATAATCCTAGTAATAATTATAATTTTGTAAAAGCTTTCCCTATGTATTATTATTTACAGTGTGTCCAGAGAATGCATTCTGTACCGACCAATCAAGAATTTCTTCCGTGATTCAGAGTAAAATAAAATAGCTATATTTCTGCATGTTAGCAGAAAAATAGTCATGATGATTAAAAATGATGCTATCTATACACACATAGATACATATAGAATATACTGAGTTGGAAAGAGGTTCATCTAGTCCAAATATTGGCTCCATGCAGGACAACCCAAGAATCAGATCATATGTCTGAGAGCACTGTCATGATTCTATGATTGTTTATGATTGTTTACATCTATGATGGTCCGGAAGGTCTTGAACTCTGGCAGTGTGGTGCCATGATCACTGCTCTGTTCCTGTGCCCAGCCACCCTCTGGTGAAGAACCTTTACCCAATACTCAACCTGACCTTCTGATGCAGCTCCATGCTGTTCCCTCAGGACTTGTCACTGTCACCAGGGATCAGAGATTGGCACTGCCTCTCTGCCCCCCTCATGAGGAGCTGAACGCCTGTCACAAAGACTCACATTAATCTCTTCTTTAGGATAAACATAGAAAAGAAGTGATCTATCTGCTTCTCATATGTCATGTCCTTTAGACCCTTCATAATCTTTGTTGCTCTCTTTTGGACACTTTAATAGTTTTATTTGTTGTCGTGGAATTCCAAGGTCACAGCCTGAACCAATGGGTGATCCACGTGAGTACATGAGTGCCTGGAGTGGGCAGGGGGGGTTTTGAGCCACCCCTTCTGTCTCTGTGATACTTCCCATGCCACCTGAGTCTGCGCGGGTCTCCCTCCCACCTGGCCCTTCTCTGCTGTGGCATGACAGTATGAATAGGAGAGGGACACATTCCTAAGCTCATCCTTTTCTCCAAACTGTTACTGGGAGGGGTGAGTTAATTCCTCTTGGATATCTTCTCCTATAGCACCTATTTCTCAAATAAAGGCTCTGTCATTGCTTTTGTTAGCTCTACATGCATTCATTATTATATTGTGGCACCTAAAACTACACAAAGTATAGGCCACGCTACTGCAAAGCAATGGAGGACAATACCTTCTCTCAACCAGCTTGCTATACTGTCTCTGATGCACCTCAGGGTGTGACTGACTTTGTTCGTTGTCAGGTTACACTGCTGGTTCATTTTCAACTTACTATCAACCAGAACTTTCAAATTCCTTTCCATGAGGCTATTCTACACCCTCTCATATTGCAGTCTGTATGTTTATCCAGGGTTGTCCAATCTCACATGCAGAATCTCACAATTGCTCTCATGAGACTTTATTCAGATGGTGATCGCCCAGCCCCCAACTTGTGAAAATCTCTCTGCAAGGGTTCTCTTCAGAGGGTTGTTGACTTGAGACAACAGCTCCTCCTAGTTTAGTGTCCTCTACAAACTTAGTAATCTTCTAGCAACATACAGAAAGGATTCTGAGATAAATTAATCCTTTTTAATGATTCCAAACATTTTGTTAATTATATATTTTTGAACTATATTATTAGAAGGAGAGTCAGCTGTGAATCATGTTCTTCAAATTAGCAGCTCTTCTGTGTCTAACTTCCCTCAGAGTTTGATAACCGTGTGCTAAATCTAGTGATGGAAATAAAAAGCCTGCATAGGATCCCATGCACATCTAACTGATGCCATATCCAATGTGGAAGTTACAGTCAGAACTATAGAACTAGTTTTTTTTCTGTGCCAAAATTTAAAGTCAAGTCCTCTTTTCTTCTTTCATAACAATAAGATGCACAAAGAGGACTTAGAGCCTTAATTGATATTCTACCTAAATATATATAAATATATACACAACAGTGAACAATAACAGTATTAACATTTTTTTTTCATAATCTGCTGTGATTAGTTGTTCCCAGCTATCAGCTAAATTTTTATGTAGCTGCTCATTCAATCCCTGTTCCTCCTTGTCATTGTTTTAAGGGCTGGTTCGGCCCAGCTTCATGACTAGCGGGGTGGAGGAATTTTGCAAAATCCATGCCTCCAGAAAAAGGGAACAGGGGACCCCAGCATAATTAAAAACAGCCACAACGATCCGAGGAGAAACAAACTAATTTACTAAATACAGCATCGGAATGCAAGATAACACACCATAATACAATGTAATTAGAAATGAAGTTAATTAATCAAATATAATGAGAGAGAGAGAATGTCTGAAAGGTGGATAGGCCTCACCATAAAGCTGAGGTGAGATGCGCAGCCCAGTTGAGCAGCAGGGAGGTGGAAAAGAGCAGACAAAGAAGAGCACATCAGATGACCTTGCCAGGAGTTATGTCTCCTCTCCATGACTGCAAAGTCCCCTGGGGAATGTAGTTGTTCTTCTCTTCTGTGCAGGTACCCATAACTTGAGCATTAACAGTTAAACTCCCAGCGCCCCACATGATGTTATGATGTGGAATACTGAAAACCAAAAATCACAAAACTGTGACACTCCTCCAGGATGTAGAGAGTGGAGAAAAGAGAAAGAACAGAAGAAAGAAAACTTGTTGATTCAGACAAATGAGAAGATCATTTATCAGCTACCATTGTGGAACACTTCCTCATTTATTTCTGACTTTGGTGTTTGCTGTTTCTTGCTCATTTTCTTATCTCCTCTTTGGTCTGTTCAGCTTTTTCTCCCCTTTTTCCAATGTACTGCCATCTTGGCTGCTGGATCTGATGGGGATTCTGGAGCCAGCATCCTGCTGTTGCCGCAGACTCTCAGTAACACTGGTAATTGGGCATGTGAAATGAAATGGGAAAAGGAAAATACACTAATGTCATATACGTAAGGTTAGAATATTACATTTATCACTATAAGAAGTCTTAATAAATTTTTAAAATAAAAATATAACTAAAATTGATATATATATTAGATGCTTGGCACTTAAATAATCACATTAGTTTTATAATTTTGTAATCCAAATTGAAAATAATCCTGTAAATACACTTGAAGTATTATTATTAGAGCAAGTGATGTAGTCTAGTTTAAAAAAAAAAAAATTCTGTACTAGAGTGTGTGTTACAGAAATAAAATTTAGAGCTTAGCATTTCTGAAATTCACCTTTTGAACACTGATACCCTTTTCTTAGCATTGTGATCTTTTTTTTTTATGTTTACTTGAAAACAAATAAATGTTGAGATTCTATTTTTACAGTAGAAGCTTACAGAGAAGGAAAACAGTGTGCTGGCTTAGAGATGAGGAGCACATGTGTAATAAAACCACTGTTCCTCAAATTCCTAATCTAGTCTTCAATCTTTCCATATCAGCTCTCTTGGGCTTTTTGTGACATATGTGTTTAATATCTTATGTTGAATACGAACAAGACAGAATCCCTAAACCAACAGGTTGTAAAGGTAAGAGGGAAGCAAAAGGGAAATTAATAACAATTATACCAGAACTGTTATGTTGTTGTTGTTGTTCTATGTGTTTTCTTTTTTCTTATTTTCTTTTTATGTTTATTAGCTAGATACAAAAAGATAGTGATATTTTCTTGAATATCTAACGATTTTAAATTTCACAAGTATCTGGAGGGGAGAAAAAAGACAGAACTTGTACCTGTTTTTTAAAAGCTTTGGGGAAGAAACAAAAGAAAAAAAAAAACAACCAATAACTTGCTAAATAAAAATTGTTTTCATTTGAAAGGGTCTTGACTTACGTTTGAACTCTAGTAGGGAAGAGAGCTGCAGGGTGAAAATAAGAAAAGCTTGGAATCCCATAATGATGTGCACAAAATAACAAAAATCTTTATTACAAAAATTTAGAACAGCTGACATTCCAAGCATAATATTGTTTTCATTTCACCTGTATGTCATACAACATGGAGCATTTTGGGTAAAAGTGTCTGTCCTCTTGCAGTGTCTTCAAGAATGCCTTTAGCACTTGCTATGCATTTTAACCACATTTATTGTATTCTTGCACTACACAGATGTATGTTACACAAGGACTAGTTTATGATAACTTGTCATTAGCCATTCTACTATCTACTCTTCACGAACAAGCTAAGATGTCTGGAGCTGCAGCTGAGGGAGTATGACAAAGTTACAATCTTCGCTCTCGTTTCCTCCAACATCTAACTTCTCAAATTCTTGTGTCTTTGTTCAGATTGTAGGCTTTCAAAAGAGTTCATCTTCTTGCCCCTTGTTCTGAGGCTACCCTAGCCTAATCACCTAAGAACATATATCTCATATAAGTTTCACAGAGGGCACCCTATACTCAGAACACTACTTTCAAGACGATGAGATTGCATGGCTCCAATTTGTCTTCCAATCCAAAAGATCAGAGTTGCTATCCAAAAGATCAGAGTTGCCATCATGCAAGCATGAACATCATTATAAACAACTGTTCTGACTGTGCAATAAGATTTATGGGAAGGAAAAAAAAAAAGTTGATACTTACATAGATGGGATTAAAACATCAGTGGAAAAGACAAGAGGAATAAGAGGAATAAAGTCAGCAACATATGGGCAGGAACAAACAAAATGTCTCTAAGGAAGATGTACAGTAAACTAACTTTAATTATCTGATGTTCCCTGTGAGCTAAGACCTAGTATCTGTGTAGTTTAATGAACTTAGTTTTACAAGTTGGATATCCAAGTTCACAGTAAAATGTTAGAACTGCACTTCAGGGATAATTATAGCCCATTAATACAATCTATGTAAAATGTCTTAGGAAAAAGGCTTATGATCTGTTTTGCCCTGTGAGGTGCTGGTTCAATATGATCTCAGTAAGAAAATAGATTATATAAGATGTGTACAATTCTTTTTATTAGAACTAACACTTGAAGAACAGAATAGTTTAGTTATTCTTTCATCTCTTTAGATGCAGGGAGGTCCAGGTGGTGGATTATGCAGCACAACATACGGACTTCATCTATAGCAGAGATGAATGACTCAGTCATTCTAGCTATTCTGGGATTTCTTTCATAATAACTTTTATAATAATTCTATTAATAATTTTTGCAGGCTTTCATGAGAACTTAATGCACAAATGGGTAAAAATAAAACAATGTAGGTAGCATATATATACTTGAGAATGATGTCTCAGTTTTATATTCCTTCAGATGTTCTTTTTTGTTTGAAAATAATAAGAAAAGGAAGTTCTTAGTAATGACTTAGAAAACTATTAAATGAAGAATTCCATGGAAGCTAGAGGAAACCTCCATTAGAGCCTATAATAATGCTATGTATTGTAATCTAAAGATTACATCCATAACTATAGTTCTTATTTAATATCAAAGCAAGGACAAACATTATTCAACAAACACATGGAAATTATGTACCAGAAGATGTGGGGAAGTGAGAAAACCCCCTTCTAGTGCAACCTTTTAAAGGAAAACTGATGCAAGTGTTGCTGTTGCTTTTTTCTTTATCTTCAGTTAAGATACATCAGCTTTTGCTCTAGCATAAGATTTATTCTTGCAACTTGGGGCATGGAAGTTATAAAAGCGTCTTATCTGAGATTATAATAAATCATACCTGTATACGCTGACATAAGATGTCATAGCTTTTCTATTGTAATAAACAGAATTATAAGCAGTCCTAACAAAGCAAAACAAAACAAAACAGCCCTACAAACTTGGTGACATTTGATGCATATGTATATGTGTATATAAAAACATATATGAATTTTTCTAATACTGATGGAAGTTCCATCATCCACTTCACAGACTTTAGAACATAAGCCTCAAGAAATATGGCAGAGAGAATACAGAGAGAAGATAAATAAAGACTTTTCTTTTTCCTAATATTTACTTTAATTCTGCTGTTCAAACTATGATATTTCTATGAAAAGAGTTAGCAATAGATATATTAAAAAACATTGTCATGTACTTGCAAGTTAAAAAACAATTTAATATGTGAAGTCAGAATTTCCTACTGGTGCTGACAGCTACTATAAGATTCTATCTATTCATCAGGAAAAGATTTTCCTAAAGGAAAATTTCCTCATTGCTAAAAAAGATTAAAGAAACATTTTATAGTATATTAGAGGAAAAATCTACTAGACCTAGGGCAAAAATGAATGTATTAAAGCATTAAATATTTCCTTATTGTCAAGGAAAAAATTGTCATTTCTTCAGGATACCAGTGTGATACACTGAAATACATCCTGCAGGCTAAAAAATCTTTTATAGAAGAAATTTAATTTGTCTTTTTTTTTCCATGTTCAAATTATGAAAGTGTAGAAAACTCTGCCCACTGTGCTCATTTCAAACTTCAAGGGGCAAACCAGAACATTTACAGCTATTTTATAGAAACACTGAATGGCTCAGGTTGAAAGGGATCTTAAAAATCATATAGTTAAAACTTCTGGCTATAGTAAGAGTTACTATCCACTATATCAGGCTGCACAAGTCCCTGTCCAACCGGTCTTTGAGAATCTCCAGATAGGGGGCATCCACGGCTTTTCTATGCAAATTGTTCCAGTGCTTCACCACCCTTTGAATAAAAATAAATTTCTTCCTAACATACAAAGAAAATCTCAACACTTTCTGTTAAAGCCATTCTCCCTTGTTCTATCACTATCAGACTGCATAAAACATTGGTGAGGTCTCCCTGTAGCCTTCTGCAGCGTGAATAAGACCTATTCTTTCAATCTTTCTTCAGAGAAGAAGTGTTCCAGCCCTCTGATCATCTTTCTGGCCCTCCTCTGGACTCTCTTCAACAGTTGAAAAAAAAATTTCTTTTTGTGATAGAGGCCTTAATCCTGAATTTGGTACTCCATACGGGGTCTTACGTGGGGCAGAGCAGAGAGAGATAATAACTTCCCTCTCCTTGCTGGCCACATTTATTTTGATGCAACTCAGGAAAAATTGGTCTTCTAGGCTGGAACCACACAGCATTGTCTCATGTTAAGCTTTTCGTTCACCAAGACTCCCACGTTCTTTGCAGAGCTGCTCTCAATGAATTCTCTCAGTCCGTACTCATGTCTGGTATTTCCAGGTGCAGCACCTCAAATCTGGCCTTGTTGAATCATAACAGATTCATGTGAACTCACTTTTCAAGATTGTAAAGGTCTATTTGTCTGGTATCCTTTCTTTCTGTCATATCAGCTGCATCACTCAGTTTAGTATCATAGAATCATAGAATTATAGAATCATAGAATGGCCTGGGTTGAAAAGAACCATAGCAATCATATAAAAAATATATAATTATGTTAATGCTCATGGAAGTCTTTTGAAAGACTTATCACATATCATGTCATTGCATTTAATGTGGAGATCTCAAGTGGATTGGCTTTGAGCTCATGCTGGGAGACTTTTCTTAGAGAGTAATAACCATGGCAAAACTGCAGCAACACTGTGCAAAAACAAGTGCAGGGAGAGAGAATCATAGAATGGGCTGGGTTGAAAAAGACCATAATGATCATCGAGTTTCAAACCGCTTGCTATATGTAGGGTCTCCTGACATTACATTAGATCAGGCTGCCCAGAGCCACATTCAGCCTGGCCTTGAATGCTTCCAGGGATGGGACAACCACAGCCTCCTTGGGCAACCTGTTACCCACCCTCTGAGTGAAAAACTTTCTCCTAATATCTAACCTAAAACTCCCCTGTCTCAGTTTAAGACCATCCCCCATTGTCCTATCACTATCCATGCTTGTAAGCAGCTGTTTCCCCTCCTGTTTATATGCTCCCTTCAAGTACTGAAAGGATGTAATGAGGTCTCCCCAAAGCATTCTCTTATCCAAGCTAAAGAAGCCTAGCTCCCTCAACCTTTCCTCATAGGAGAGGTGCTCCAGCCCTCTGATAATCTTAGTGGCCCTCCCCTGCACCCGTTCCAAGAGTTCCTCATCTTTCTTGTGCTGGGGGCCTCAGGCCTGAAATCAGTACACCAAATGGGGCCTTACAAGAGTCGAGTAGAGGGAGACAATCTCCTTGCTCTCCCTGATTGCTGCATTCAATCCCACTGTCTCGGTCATTCATAAAGATGTTAAAGAGCACTGGTCCCAAGATGCCCAGATAAATTTCTGAGGGACACGAGAAGTTGTAAAATGATTTATTACATATTTTTAGCATGTCATCCTGTGAGAATCCTTCTTTGTTTTTTGTCTCAAAGCTTGCTTCCTTGCTTCCTGGTCTTGTGATAAGACTCTGAATGATTTGTTAAGGAGGCAGCTAATGGGTGCTAACTGTGTGACAATGGATATCGCTTTGGGAACATTTGAAAGTCCCTTCCCCCAGAGGTGCTTGCTCTGTAGAAGAGCGGAAGAGAGTGCTCAGGAGTGTTTACTGGTGGAAGGTCTGACCTGTGACAAAACAGCTCCAGCTAGTTGTGGGAAAATTGGGGAATGATACCATCATGTTCTGTGAGAAACAGGATGCAAATGGGCATCCCTGCTACCTCTTATCTGCTGGCAAGGCCCGGAAGATGGGAACAAAGGAGTTTCTGCTGAGATCCCAGAGCCAGAAGCTGCCACTCAAAGAAGAGCTGACTCGACCACTTTGAAAGCATTGAAAAGGGGCTATCATAGCCATGGTCGTCATCGTCGTCAATAGAACAACAATGCCCGACGACCCACCACTACTGAAGATCAAAGACTGAACTACGAACCACGCTGGATCCATGGTGGTGACTATGTTTCTCTTGCTTCCTATAAAAACTCCTTGCTCCCTCTCTTCTATCTTTTCTATTGCCCTCCTTCCCTTCCCCATTAATACCCTAATTCATAATAGTGTCCGTCCTCCCCTTCCCCATTTCCCCTGATTAAGATTTGTAATAAACTGGTCGGACCAACATTTGAACCGTTGTTTCTTAATCTCACGCCGGGTATATAGATAATAAAAGAACCTCCTCTCCCTCCTATAAATTGGAGCGAGACACATCCATGAAATTTCATGAAATTATTTTTTTTTTCTTTTAAAAGATGGAAACAAACATAAAAAGTAATTCAATGTAACCCAATAAATTATTTTTCTTTTTTAAGTCTGTGTATACTATAATATACTCTATATGTTTATTCCAGTGAAAAAAAGTGTGCCATAAAATTTTCTGAATTTATGCAAGACCATCATTCTCAAGTGTTTCATAGACTTTGTTGTTACAGTTACGAACAAGTCAAAGAGCTCCTCGACTTTTTTCTGCATTTAATAAGATGAATTCTTAGTAACTAGAAAATTGTATTCTCTCCAACTCTCTGTTGTGGGCCTGTGGTAAGTAAAGTATACCTTCCAGTTTAAACACTTCAGTTACAGGTATGAATCAAATTTACTTTGAAATTCTATTATTCTTTTTGAAAACATGATTTTTTTAATTTTTATTTTTTTTTATTTTTAATATTAATGGTAATTCTAGAGGGAATGCTGTATGCATTTTCTTCTGCCTCACTTCCTGAAAGACATTTATGCTAACATATGGTTATCTTAAACTTTAGCATAGTCAAAAATAACGATGAGGCTTTTCTCAAAAGTCTTATTCCTCAAATGCAATGTATATAGTTTCCAATACAGTAGAGTTACTCTGAAATTGTGTAGTACTCTTTGCACTAGCCATAGCAGTGCTCTCTCCCATATCACAGAATCACAGAATTGTAGGGGTTGGAAGGGACCTCCAGAGATCAAGTCCAACTCCCCTGCCAAAGCAGGTTCCCTACAGCAGGTCGCACAGGTAGGTGTCCAGGCGAGACTTGAATATCTCCAGAGAAAGAAATTCCACAACCCCCCTGGGCAGCCTGTTCCAGTGCTCCGTCACCTTCACTGTAAAGAAGTTCTTGTGCACATTCGTGCGAAACTTCCTATGCTGCAGCTTATGTCCGTTTCCCCTTGTCCTTTCTCCACGCACCACTGAAAAGAGACTGGCCTTGCCACTCTGCCCCCTACACCTCAGATATTTATAAAGCTGGATCAGGTCCCCTCTTAGTTATCTTTTCTCAAGGCTAAATAGACCCAGTTCACTTCGCCTTTCTTCATAGGGGAGATGCTCCAGGCCCTTCACCATTTTTGTGGCCCTCTGCTGGACTCTTTCCAAGAGATCCCTGTCTTTTTTGTACTGGGGAGCCCAGAACTGGACACAGTACTCCAGATGAGGCCTGACCAGGGCAGAGTAGAGGGGGAGGATCACCTCCCTCGACCTGCTGGCCACGCTCTTTTTAATGCACCCAGAATGCCATTGGCCTTTCTGGCCACAAGGGCACACTGCTGGCTCATGGCCAACCTGTCATCCACCAGGACACCCAGGTCCCTCTCTGCAGAGCTCCTCTCCAGCAGGTCATCCCCCAGCCTGTATTGGTGCATGCAATTATTCCTCCCTAGGTGTAAGACTCTACACTTGCTTTTGTTGAACCTCATCTGGTTTTTTACTGCCCAGCTCTCCAGCCTGTCCAGGTCTTGCTGAATAGCAGCACAGCTGTCAGGCATGTCAGCCAATCCTCCCAACTTCGTATCATCAGCAGACTTGCTGAGGGTGGCCACTATCCCCTCATCAAGGTCACTGATGATGTTGAACAAGACCGGACCCAGCACTGACCCCTGAGGAACACCACTAGTTACAGGCCGCCAAACAGACTCTGCACCACCAACAATGACCCTCTGTGCTCTGCCAGTCAGCCAGTTCTCAACCCACCTCACTGTCCACTCATCTATCCCACACTTCCTCAGCTTTGTTATAAGGATGTCATGGGAGACGGTATCAAATGCCTTGCTGAAATCAAGGTAAACTACATCTACTGCTCTCCCCCCATCCACCTAGCATGTGACAGCATCATAGAAGGCAACCAGGTTGGTCAGGCACGACCTCCCCTTGGTGAACCCATGCTGACTACTCTTGATAACCTCCTTTTCTTCCAGTTGTCTGGAGATGCCGTCCAGCACAAGCTGTTCCATCACCTTTCCAGGGACGGAGGTGAGGCTGACTGGCCTGTAATCACCCGGGTCTTCCTTCTTGCCCTTTTTGAAGACCGGAGTGACATTGGCTATCCTCCAGTCTTCAGGGACATCCCCCATTATCCAAGATCTCTCAAGGATGACAGAGAGAGGTTTGGCAATGACCTCTGCCAGTTCCCTCAGCACACGTAGACACACCCCATCAGGTCCCATGGACTTGTGGACCTTAGTACTGACTAGGTGCTCACGCACCACCTCTTTCCTGACTGAAGGGAAGTCTCCCATTCCCCAGAGCCTCTCACTAACCTCCAGGATGTGGGAAACCTGATGGAGAGCCTTTTCACTGAAGACGGAAGTAAAGAAGGAATTCAGTATCTCTGCCTTCTCAGCATCCCCCATTACCAGAACCCCCCCGTCACTTAGTAAGGGGCCCACATTCTCTGTGGTTTTCATTAACCATGAGGTTAAGTCAGCTCCTGAGATTGCTCAGGGAATCAGCTGAATGTTTTTTTCTATATAGCTAGCTCAATATAATATCTTTAAAGGATATCCTGAATTTTGTGAGAACTTACATATAAAATCAATATCAAATTCCTGAGATAATGTTCCAAAACCTCACTGACTAGACAGATTTTGCAGCAATAGTTTGACCCAATAACAGTAGCATTCAAAATTATTTCATTAGGATAGAGAGCAAACTGTAAAATGATAAGACTTGCATTCAATTTTTACAAGTTAAATATTCTTTAGCCTTGTCTCACCTCTTCTGGTTTCTCACTCTCTTACTTGTATTGTTCTAATTCCCAAACTGCATTGCATACTTTTGCCTATTCTCATTAAAACCTCCCCTGGAAAGCAAATATGGTTGCTGCAGAAGTAATTCTGTCTTCACTGTTGAGGGTGATCATTGAAGAAAGCAAAAACATCAAAAAGAAATAACCAAAACTTACATGAGTCTTCCTGACAGCTAAGTTGTTTCAATGGAGATATCAAATCTTTCAGTGAGGGAGACAACAGTAATAAAGTCCTTTAACAGACAAAAGTTTCCTTCTCTGTCTGCCAAGCTCAAAAAGATATACCTTGAACTAAAGTAAGCTTAGTGTTTGAAGGTCTGGAACAGGTATAAAAAGACATTTTGAAAAAATATTCATAACATAATTTACATAGTTTAACAGCACGTACTAAAATGAGAGGATATAAGGTCGTATATCTTCTGCAGAGTCCTAGAGGAATACTAATGTCTTGAGATCTGTAGTGAGAGAAGGCAAACTATTCCTCAGGGAGTTTGCTTTTGTTATATGGAAGACTGTGTACATTAAAATGAATACTTGAATTCAGGTCAAGCACATTGCAGTGATTTTTTTTTGTTGTTGTTTCGCGTTTTTGTTAAGAAGACAAGTAATGGGATTTTAAGTAAATTAAAGCCATTTTACAATTCACATATACAGTCAGAGAGAGAAAAGGGCATTAAAGCAATCTGACATAATATTTTTTAAAATAGAAGTAATTAACAGACACAGTCTAAGTACAAGGAAAATAAGGGGCACTGAACTAATATATTTTTTTCAAAAGTGACCATGCTTTACTATGCATTTTTGCCAGGTGCCTACATGTTGCACCTGTAAAAACCCACACCAGTGGAGGTTAATCACTGCTTCAAAGCTGCTGTGACAGCACGGTTGTTAGGAAAGCGTTGTCCATGGAGTCCAACTTTCACTGCCCCAAACAGGCGGAAGTCAGAAGGTGACAGATCTGGACTTTAAAATGCATATGGTAAACAGCGAAGCCAAGATTGTCAGTGTGATCTAGGGTCTTCAAACTGATGTGGAGCCCGGAGTCATCATGTTGCAGATTGGAGACTGGCAAATGTAATGTCCATCTTCAAAAAGGGATGGAAAGATGATCCTGATAGTTACAGATCTATCAGTCTCACCTTGGTTCCCGAGAAGGTTATGGAACAGATAATCTCAGGAGCCATCATTGGTAATTAAAAGTCAACCAAGGGATCAGGCCCAGTCAGCATGGGTTTATGAATGGTAGATCCTGTCTGACAAACCTGATTTCATTCTATGAGAAGGTGACCCACTTACATATACCTTGTGGGTAAGGCTGTTGATGTTGTCCACCTGACCCCAGTAAAGTCTTTGACACTGTCCCCCACAACATTTTTGTGAAGAAGCTGGCTACCGACAGTTTGGATGCACGTACAATCTGCTGGATGAAACACTGGCTGGATGGCCAGGCCCAAAGAGTTGTGGTCAGTGGAGTTAAATCCAGTTGGCAGCCAGTCACGAAACTGTGTCCCCTGGGGCTCAGTACTGGGGCTGCTTCTATTTGACATCTTTATTAACAATCTTGATGAAAGAATTGAGTGCACCCTCAGTAAGTTTGTAGATGACACCAAGTTGGGAGGGAGTGTTGATCTGCTTGAGGGGAGAAAGACTACAGAGGGACCTGGATAGACTGGATCAATAGGCCAAGGTTAACTGTCCGAGTTTCAATAGGGCCAAGTGTTGGGTCCTGCATTTTGGTCACAACAACCCCAGGTAACCCTACAGGCTTGGAGAGCAGTGGCTAAGAAAGCTACCTGATGGAAAGGGACTTTGGTGTACTGATGGACAGTTGGCTGAATATGAGCCATGTGCCCAGGTGCCAAGAAGGCCAATGGCATCCTGGCTTGTATCAAGAATGGTGTGGTGAGCAGGACTAGGGAAGTAATCCTGCCCCTGTACTTGGCACTGGTGAGGCCTCACCTTGAGTACTGTGTTCAGTTTGGGGCACCTCAGTGTAGAAAGGATGCTGAGGTGCTGGAGCAGGTCCAAAGAAGGGCAACAAGGCTTGTGAAGGGCTTGGAGAATATGCCCTACAAGGAGAGACTGAAGGATCTGGGGCTGTTTAGTCTGAGGAAAAGAAGGCTGAGAGGAGACCTTCTTGCTCTCTTCCAATATCTGAAAGGTGCTTACAGCAAGAGTAGGGTTAGTCTCTTCTCGCTGGTGACAGGTAACAGGATGAGGAGAAATGGCCTTAAGTTGCACCAGGGTAAGTTTAGATTGGATATCAGGAAGAACTTCTTTACAGTTAGGGTGGTTAAGCTCTGGAATAGGCTTACCAGGTAGGTGGTTGAGTCATCATCCTTGAATGTGTTTAAAAAACCATTTGGATGTGGTGCCTGGGGACATGATTTAGTGGAGGTTGTTAGAGTTAGGGTACTATGGTTAGGTCGTGGTTGGAGTCATTGATCTTTAAGGTCTTTTCCAACCTGAGTGATTCTATGATTCTAAAAGAAAGGTTGTCTTTTCTAGCCTTTTCTAGTTCAAGCTTTCATCTTGCATCGTAATGAAACAGTCAGCGTTGATGGTATGTCAAGGTTCCAGGAAATCCAGAAGGATCACCCTTTTCATATCTCATGACAATGCATATCACTTCACACACTGAGGACTGTGTCTATAATTTTCCATTTGACAGGGAATTCACACGTTGCTACTCCATAGACATTTTGATACTGTTTTGTAGTGGTGACACCACATCTCATCACCGGTAATAATGTGATTGAGGAAGCTATCACCTTCAACCTCTTATTGGTTCAATAGATCCTGGCAAACTTGCAAATGGTGTTCTTTCTGTTCCTGTGTGAGCATTCATGGGACCCAGCTGGCATAAACTTTGCAACATTCCAGTGTTATATAAATGTATTAAAATATATACCATGACAGTGTTTTAATCATGACACCAACATCGTTTCCAATGCACTGAAGTCTCTGTATATGATGAATGATTTATGCAGATGAACTTATCAAGACACTCTTCATTTTGTGGTGTAACCATTCAGCATGGCCATCCAGGATATTGCTTGTCTTTCACGTTGCTGTTACCCGTACTGAAACTCATCACCCACCACATAATTGTGCCAACATCTACTGTTTGGTTTCCATAAAAGTTCAGCAAGCATCAATGAATGTCAGTGGGTAAAGTTTTTCTGCATAGATGAACTCATGAATTCAATTCCACACTTTCGTTTCATATGCACTTTTATGCCAGATGCCATTGTGTGAGACTGCTCCTCCGCCATCATCTGTCACAAAATATAACAGAATATTGGCTGGAAAGTTCAATTTTACTACCATACCATCAACACCTGTCCTTGATGTCATGGGCCAATATCTTAAAATTAGCAGCATTACTTTGAGAACATCCCTCTTGTACAGGACAGTAGTTCTTAGCCATTGATCACACAATGTCTGTAGTTTTCACTTCAACAGTAGCATTTAAAATCTCAGGTTGTCATTGGGTAAGATCTGGTTTGAATCCTAGGGATTATCAGAGTATGAAATACCTCGAGACAATTTCTACAGCATATATTCATGCATACTTATTTAGTATCAGACACTGACACCTGGAAAATATTTTTCTATCCATGTTTTCAATCAATTATGTGTTTCTATCTTGCCGCCTGTTACCTTGTGTAGAGACAGGATGTCCACCAAATTTGATTGTAGTACAGTGAGGCAAATTTGCTCCCATAATATGTCACTTACATCAAGGAAGAAGAAAGACAGTGACTACTATCTAAAAAAAAAATAATGTTACACATCTAAGACAATATTATCATATAGAGGATTCACTGTATCTGAAACAAAAAGTTTGCTTTGAAGGTACTGCTCCCTGCCAACATATTAAGTCTTCTCTGTAGTGTCAAGAATTGCTCCTCAGGAAGACATTTAACTTACTGTAGGGATTTTCAGGCCAATTTTTGTGTCAGTTCTACATTTCAAATAATGATCAACAGCAACAAAAGATGTTTCTAGGACTTCCAGAATTCTTTCAGAACTGCATGCATCATTTCATATTGAATGATGAGTGCATTATTAATATTATTTACACAATTTTATAAATCTGTTCAGGAAAAACCTCATTACTTTTTTCCAAGTCTGAATCAGATACATATTCATGTCAGCCAGTAGAATACTCAGTGGATGTTGTAAATATATTGAAAAATATAAAAAGAAAAGCATTATCTGCTCTAGAAACAATTTGATTTAATGTAATGCTAGTACTTCGCAGCTTTGTTTTCTTCTTTTTTTCTTTTTTTTTTTTCTAATAGTCATAGAAATATTTTGAACATTTATTCTGCTGAACCAAAATGAATTTTTGGTTGCTATCTGCAAAATCTCTATAATATATTTCACACTTTGTGCCATCTGCTGAGAAGACTGACAATGTTAAAAATAAAATAAATAGGAGGAGATGTATGTTTTTTAATAGTCTGAATATTATGGTAAAGTCAATAGATTTCAGTTTTTAACTCATTGTACCCTACAATTAAGGGAAAGATATGGTAAAAAAGCAAGCAAGCAAGCAAGCAAACAAACAAAAAACAAACACCAGATATTCTGCAGGCTGAAAAACTCTTGGAGGGGGGCAAAATAATTTTTACATTACTCAAACACAGATTTTAGTTTTAGAAAGATAAAACTTTTTCCTGTATAAATTCAGTTTTCCCTCCACCATCAGCATTCTTTATCTCCAAAATAGAGAATTCTGTACTCAGCAGTACTATAAAAATATTGATCTGCCATCAACTGCTGACACAGTTATTTTGCTTAAGTTGCATGTTCATTGAACTGCAAACACAGCATTATTAAAGACATATATAAAAACTGTTTCTCCCACACATCATCTAAATGCTCTCCCCTGTGTCTTGCTCTAATTATGATTTTAAACAAAAGCCAGTTATGAACTAGATTGTTTCTTTTTACCTTTTTTTTTTTTTTTTTTAAAACATAATGGTATGACAGTATTTTTCCTTTCCTCTCCTTCTATTCCACTCATTTTAATTTTCCTTTAAGAATTATAAGCTGATTAAGAAAAATAATTTTTCTCTGAAGAGTTATTTATGTTGTCTTGGGGGGATACTTCATAGACATCTTTTTGTTAAGAATTCCAGTTTGCAGAACATTTTTTATTAAACTACTGAAAAACAATGTATAGGGAACCACTCAAGTCCCCTGCCATTGACAAGGTCTGCTCCAATTTCTTTGAGTTATTACAGTAATAAAGGCCATTTTTAGCAAAAGATTTAATTGGCAGATCTCCATAGATAACCAGTAGAAAGCATTTCTGCTTATTCTAGAGATTAATTAAATTTGATGACAACTATAGGTGCACAAAATGTGGAAATGTTAACTATAATTTGGAAGGGAATTAAAAACCAGTTCTATGGAAATTATTCTGAACTGTACAGTCTTTACAGTCAAAATATGTATCCATTACATGAATATACAAGTAAAAAGTGCTAATATTTGAATATCAAAACATTCAGTATTAGTGATATTCTTTCTTCATTGGAGATGTTCTTTAATCCTCTGATCATCTTTGTGGCCTTCTTGGAGAAAATGCCTTAATGACAAATAATAACAAGTGTTATTTCTCTCCGGGTAACGCAAAATTGAGTATTTAGTCAAATTAAAATTTCCTTTCTATGCAGAATGGAACAGCCTCATTTAGCTTTAGGTGAATACCAACTCTTTTGATCTGCATCTGTCTTGCTCCAATTAACTGAGCTGAGATTATTTGTGATATATGTATACTCACTGTGAAACTAAGACTCAAAATTGAGTTAGATAATGCCCAAACCTTTATATTATGAAAATCTTGAATAGCTAGGCATAGGGATGGGGAGGGATGACAAAGAAAGTGATAATAAAAAACAGAAAATAAAAGCAAGTATTTGTTATATGAATGCAGAGATAGCTACCACTGCAATGTCACAGTGTTCCATGACTCCAATCAGCAGTGGGAGTGGTGGGTGCAGATTCTTTCTCAGTCAATCATAGGCAAAAGAAACACACAATGAAAAAAAGCACAGCATCCCAAAGGATTATTCTAGCATCATGCCTTTGAATAGAGGGAATATCATGAAAACACATGAAATTATTTATTTGCAGCATAGAAAAAAAAATTATTAAAAAAAATACCACTAAAGCTCAATCCTAAAAAGAAAAGTAGTAACCTTGCTTCAGTGCCACAGGTATTGTTTTTACGCAGACAAAGCCCTTACAGAGTTGTGTTCTCAGGAATTACAGCTTACACACATTTATCTGTTTTAAATGTAAACAAGTCTTTGGATGAGACCATGATTAATACTAACTTACAACAGTGTATGAGCTTCCAGTATTCATCAGATCCTTTGGAAAAGAAGACAAGAACATTTGTCTGAAGATTCACATAAATACTTTTAGTATTTCAGTATTATGACTAGACATACATAAAAAGGAAGAGAGGATCTTTCAAATATTCTTAAATTTCCCTTTGTCTTGAAATTAAAACCCTGCATTTTAATCATAGAATCATAGAATCATAGAATCACTAAGGTTGGAAAAGACCTAAAAGATCACCCAGTCCAACCGTTCACCTATTCCCAATAGCTCCCACTAAACCATGTCCCTCAACACAACATCCAGTCTTTCCTTGAACACCCCCAGGGTCGGTGATTCCACCACCTCCCTGGGCAGTCCATTCCAGTGCCTGACCACCCTTTCTGAAAAGTAATACTTCCTCATGTCCAGCCTGAATTTCCCCTGGCGTAGCTTGAAACCATTCCCCCTGGTCCTATCACTAATGACACGAGAGAAGAGGCCGACCCCCAGCTCACTACAACCTCCCTTCAGGAAGTTATAGAGAGCAATAAGGTCTCCCCTGAGCCTCCTCCTATCATAACAATAAATAAATTAGACAATAAATTTCAAGATGGTGTATGGTAGTACTGTTAAATATATTCATTTTTATGATAGACCATGATTATGTATTGTGGATTATGTACATCAGATTAGATGGAACAAAGGGACATCCATGTAAGTAACTAAAGCCTTTTTTTTCAATTAACATTTTTTTATTAAAAAATTTATTCTGCTTGAAATTTTATCTTCATTACAAATGTTGGCATGCATTTTCATGTATTAGTAGTCATGAAAAAGGAACAGTATATAAAATTTCTTATCTCAGTGTCCTACTGTCAGCATATTATGAAAGCACCAAAAAGATATCACTGTCTGCTCCAGCCAACGTGAGTCCTGCGAAGTCTGTTGTATTAATTGTGAGATTCTTCACTGCACTATTTGAATTCCGCAATCATCAGCAGTTTTCTATAAACTGAAGAAAATTATGAATACATAATTTTCAGAAAATTCAGAAAATACATAATCCTTCAGAAAATATATTATTTTATTGTGCCATTTTAAAAGTGATGAAAGATTACAAGATGAAGTACAGATAGTGTTTATTGGGCTGGATTAGATGGCTATAGTGCACACTATTCCCTACTCTTAAGCATCCCTATGGTGTTGATAGACTCACATTCACTTTTTATGTATGGATATAGACAATGACTATTTGGAAATTTGTACAGTAATCAGAAAGACAGTGCTTGTATATTTCAACAGATGTTTTATTTCAGTTCTTTGTTGTTGTTTGTTTAGTTTTGTTTTGTTTCTTAATTAAATCAGTATTGTTTATCTGTTCTTCATCTTGTTATCTGGTGTTGAAATAAGTCTTCATTCAATATTTCTCTGAATTAAATTCTAAATTAACTTCTAAGTCTGAGGAAAAAAAAGTGAAATTAACTGCAGCAAAGGGGCTAATGGAGAAAATGGCATTTGACATGGAAGTGTGTATGAAGCAATGGCGTGTCTCTGAATTCCTCCTTAAAAAAAAAAAAATTGTATTCATTGACATTCATTGGCACTCTGAACATTTATGGAAACAAAACAGTAGATGTAAGAACAGTGAGGTGATGGGTGTTACATTTCAGCAGTGACAACAGCAATGCGAAAGACAAGCTACGCTCCACACAGTCATGCAGAATTTTACGTGTGGCATGCAGGCTCTTGTTCATTTCTGGTGACAATGCATAGCTAATGGTGGTGACTATTTTAAAAAAATAGTGTTAAGTAGCTGAGAATTTGCTCCATTAAGCAGTTTTAGTGTGCTCTTTGTATGTTTCACTGGAAATAAATAAGAGGTATTACTTTTGGAAAGAACTATGAAATATATTATTTGCATATGTTTTATTTCTTAAATCTCTTCAATACAGCCATGTTTCTTTCAAATGTAGCTCAAAGTTATTAATATGCTTGAAAAGAACAGTCCAAACACCGTATCAGGAATTCTGAGGTGAGACAGAAGATAAAAAATTATAAAAGAATATTACATAAAAGCCAAAGTTTTTGTTCATTTGTTGGTTTGTTTGCTTTTGATTTTGCCTTTGCTTTTTGTACAATAGCCATAGACTGGTAGTTGTTAACTGGAAGTTGTTAACTTCTACTGTGATTCTTTCTTTTTTTTTTTTTTCTTCTGAATTTTCAAGGCAGATTTTCCTTGATGGAGGAAGATCTCTTTCTGAGAAGATTGTTAAAACATTTTGAGGTAGCAGAACCTAAGTTACTGAAAAGGCTTCATACTTTAAGGAATAACTACACTAAAATTTCTTCTATGTAAAATAGAGACCTCAAGGTATCTGCCAATTATTTATCTATAAATATGAAGAAACAATCACTGCAGAAGTCCTGGTACTTTCTTTGGTGAAAAATCTAGCTGGGAAGTAAAATAATTGCTTGCCAAAACAATTTATTAACTATTATCCTCAGACTGAAGAGTAACTAAGTAGAATACTAAGCCTTTCCTGCTAAATATGCTTTCTCATATGATTACTAATTCTATTCAGATCATAAGTTTGTGTTTTAGCCATAGTAAAGCATAATGATTGTGACTGTGTAAAGACATTCCATTCTTAAAAATATTGTGTATTTTACATAGAGCAAACTTTTCTGTTTCACTCCATCTTTCAATTAACTTCATCTTTCAAAGGTAGATGATTTTAATATATAACTTTTCTGAGAAGTAGTTAAACGTATTCTGAGGATTAAAGTGGATTAAAATTAAGATATCATTTAATCTTTACTAGAAAAAGGAATGTGAAGCTATTAATAATTAATTAAATAATGTACAAAATGGGCGCTTACATTGGAATCTGTCTGCCTGTTTGAATAAGAATTCGATAAATTTAACTTTTATTTCCTCAGGAAATGTTTTGATTACTGTATTGAAGAGCTAGGCCTTAGACAATTCATTTTCCTTCTCTGCACTTATTCTGGAAATTATATTGCAAAAACTGGTGTGTATTCTTATTACACTAATTAATTTCACTTGGGAAGTATTAAATAGAAGGTATATAGGTAATGAATGTAAATAATTGTACGGTATATGCTAATTGGAAAAACAAACAAACAAACAAAAACACAATTTCTCAGAGTTCCTGAACAAAGTAATGCCTAGAGTTTATATTAGTAGCAGAAGCTAAATATATATGTCATTAATTTAAAGATAAGTGAATGAAATCTTTTGTATTTTAAGGCTTAGAGAATATATAAAAGCCAGATTTAGTACTACTACATCTATTCAAGTTATAGAATCATAGATTTAAAGAATGGTTTGAGCTTGAACAGACCTTTAAGATCATCTAGTTCCAGTGCCCCTGCTATAGGCAGGGACACCACCCTCTAGACCCATGCTCAAAGTCCCATCCAGCCTGGCTTTGAATAGTTCCAGGGAGGGGACATCCACAGTCATGCTGGGCAACCTGCTCCAGTGTCTCATCACCATCACAGTAGAGAATTTCTTCCTGATATCTAGTCTAAATCTTACAATTTAAAGTCATTTCCCTTTGTCCTATTGCTACCTGCCTCTCTAAAATGTCCCACCTCATCTTTCCCATAGGCCCCCTTCAGCTGCTGGAAGGCTGCTATAAGGTCTCCCCAGAGCCTTCTCTTCTCCAGTCTACACAACATTTGTAATTGCTAATTTACACCTCAAATCTTACAGAATAAAATATAAATGTTTTTCTGAACTAGAAGGAAATTCTTGAACTAGAAGAAATATGTTCAAATTTGTGTTTTGCCATACTAACCTGTTGAAAATTCTGACAAATTCTTTCTTTACATAACCACAAATAGCATATATTCTAAGTTAGATACTAATTGTGTATCTTATTATTTGCACGTCAAATGTCTGGGAGTGGGAACACAATTAAAAACATGCTGAGTGAAGAATAGCATAGATTAGCATGATTTAGAGAAACCTAGCTATTCTCAGGGCTTTATTTAAATCCCCTTCTTCAGGATAAGCACTTCAAGTCATGATTTATTTCCATTATTTCACTACCAACAGAAAATTACTTCTGATATACAATATTTTCTTTATAATTACATGCATATTTCAAGGGTCTTAGTTAATCCACGTTTCACTGGAAAATAATGCAAACAGAAGAAGAAGAAAAGAAAAACAAACAAACAAACAAAAACCCTAAAATTAATTCACATTCAAAGAAACTTTGAGATTTGGCACTTAATTCTTTGCTTTGCAATACAGAAAACCCGCACTGATTAATATTTATGGAAAGTGAAGAGAAAAATTGATAATTATCCTTGTTAGATGAATTAAGTAATTTCAGTAAAAAGTAAGAAGTAATTTCAGGATGTGAGTAGGGACAGTTTTCTGAGAAAATTACACTCTTGAAGTCCTGAAGGATTAATGTAAGTCACTGCCAGCTATTAGTATTCTGGCATACTTGACTGTTTCATATTGCCTATTGTTCCACATAGTCCAATTAAAAATATAATAGTAATCTCTCTAGCTTATTTTCATTATGTAGATACTAATATACATCTTATTTTAAATTATGACTCTTGAGAAATACTTCTTATTTGATATGTTCCTTCTGGAATATAAAAATGGTTTACTAATTATTCTGGATTCATTCCTCAATTTAATCATTTTCTCAAGTGCTTAAATTTCTGGTGATAAGAAGTATCAAATAAATATTTCAAATGGCATTAGTGTTTTAAAAAAGTTATTCAAAAAATTAATTATGTCTTCTAGTCTTTCTTTAACAAGTGTATTTTTAATTAACAGGTTTAATTTCAGTAATACTCATTTAAAAGAAGTAGCAATTCCTCCTTGCCTCTAGATATTTAATGAAACCTCTTTTCTTTAAAGATTATAGCCAACAAAATAAATATGTGAGTAAATTTGAGTGGCTTAAAAATGATTAGAGATGCAGTAAGGGAGATATCCAGTAAATGCATCCTTCAAGTTTTAAATAATAAAAAACAGGAAAAAAGAGAAAAAAAGAAAAACAACAAAAGAAGCCTTCTTATCTCAGCTTTATTTCCCTTACTCCCCTTATTAATATTCTTAGTATTGAACTTCATAAATTTATTTTCAAAATGTGTATGTTTTTAATTGAAATTGGTAACGTTTTCCCATTCATACAAACATGATTACATGAATTGATATATGCCTCCAATAAAATATCAGCAGCAAACTCAGATTAATTCTTTAAATTACCTCGTATTTGATTATTTTTATTTATTCTTATATATTTTAGAGCCAAACGAATATCTCAACTAACAAATCCCAGTCAATTTCATTATGGTTCATTACCAGGAATACATCATACTCCTTAGGTGCTAGGCTTAGACTTGGTCATTTGACAGTAATTACAGAACTACTTTCTTTCATATGAATTGTAGCCTAATTAAACTAGCTTGCAGGCATCCAGAGCAATAATGCTGGTTAAGCAGCATTTTTTACACTCCCAAATGTAGCTATGGTCTTTTTATTTTTGCTGATTTTGTGCATTTTCTGCCAAGTTAAGCAATTGAAGCTGTGCCATAAGGGAAGTTTTTCACTGAAAATACATCCTTTTTTAAATCTCCCGTAAAAATTACCCAAAGAATTGGCTGACCAAATTTAATACAGTGTCAGTTAATCATTTTTATTAGTTACAAACCTTATTGATTACAGAAAAAATATGAGTTTGCAAGAAAAAGTGAAATGATCAACAAATACTTTTGGGATATTTTTAGTACCTTGTTTTTTTTTTTTTTTTGTTGTTGTTTGTGTTGTTTTGTTTTGTTTTGATTCTATGCAAGATTAAGCATATCATTCCCTCGATTTCCTCAGCTTTTACTCTCCATTGAGGTCTTGACAGAATGGAGATTGTCTGCCATATAACAAAGGTTTTGAAATGTAACTAAATGTTAAAAGTTTTAGTAAATTGCAATATTCATTAGCACACTATTAAAATGTATATTCTTTAAATGTATATTTAATAGCGTCCTTAATATCTCATTGATAGACATAATTATTATGTGGATCACTGGTAATGTTTTCTCCTCATATATGGACATTAACAAAAGTAGTCTGTTTGTGCCTTTGGAAATCGGGACTATATCATCAAGGCTGTAGGAAGAAGGTTGAGGGAAGTGAGTCTTTCTCTGTATTCAGCATGTGTTTACATCTTCTAAATGTCTCAAACGTGCCTACATTTAGATGAATCTGATCTTTAGCACTCCTTCTGAGAAAGTTATTCCCTTTTCTCTGTCTGTATCTGCATTGTCTTGTTTACCATAATATTCATTCTGATTAGTAGCACACTTAATTCACAATGATGCATACACACTCTCTCAAACTACTGACCATGCATCTTTTGATACAGCCCAGGATATAATTTGTTTTCTAGGCTGTAAGTGCACATTGCCAACTCAGTTTTTTGTCTACAACTACTCCCAAGTCCTTATTCTCAGTAAAGTTCACAATTCACTCGTTGCCCAGTCTATAGTTATAATTGGAATTATCCTGACCCAGGTGCAGAATCCTGCACTTGGCCTTGTTGAACTTCATAACATTTACATGGGCTCACCTTTCAGGCCTGTCAGGGCCCCTCTGGATGGCATCCCTTCCACGCAATGTGTCAAACGCACCACTCAGATTGGTGTTATTTTTAAACCTTTTGAGGATTCACTCAATCCCATTGTCCATGTCACAGTACACTATGTCACAATGACAATGTGCTGGAAAGTCATGGGACTTGCTTCTTTTCTCACCGCCTGGCAATGTGTTGGTGTGCTCCCCAGACATTTTGCCTTCAATTCAGTTAGTCCTTTGTTTTCAAACACCTTATCTCTCTCTCTCATTTTATTTGATTTATTCGCCTCAGTTCCAATTACATTTTATTATATTGTGTTATCCTGCATTCTGATATTATATTCAGTAAATAAACTTTCCTCCTCAGACTGTAGTTCTGTTTTTAGGCCCTCCTCCCTTCTTCCTATCCTTTCCTCTTTTCCCCTTTCCCAAGGCACGGGTCCACGGGTCCCCTGCTCCATTAGTTGCAAAACTGGGCTGAGCAGGCCCTTGAACATGAAATGTTGAATATGAAATGTACAATATATCTTAAATAACGGATTTAAAAATCTTGATGTAACAATAATTTTATCTTTATAATTTATTAGCTAAATCTACAAACAATCTTGCAGAAAAAATGAACATCAAAATCAGTTAAATCCTGCAAGAGCAACAGCCAAGCAATCAATATTATAAAATCTATTATTTTCTGGATGCAAACTGTATACATTCAAACAACAGCAAAATCAAGTCTGAAAGATACCTTATAACATGACTACTACTACACATACTTTTTGTTTAAATATGCTAGACATTTCAGATGCTTCTACGTTTAGTTGCTTTGTTTGTTGCTTGATGTTACACTCTATACTCTTTACTAGCCTTGTGGATATTTTCCAAGAGTATCTGTGTGATTAACTAATTTAGTTTAGGAAAGCTTTTTCAATAAGATGTGTCTTCCAAATCAACATTCCTGTTGCTTTCATCAATACTTGGGGCGTTACATACTCTAATTCAGTTGCTCATATTGACAGGTTAACTGCATACCTTGCAGAAACAGCAGCTTCCTTTGATCTGATTCAATATTATAGTATTCAGAGTTTTAGGTATGTGTCAACAGTTTACAGGCTGGTTCAGCCCAGTTCTGTGACCAGCAGGGCAGAGGAATTTCAACAAATCTGTGCCTCCGGAAAAGGGAACAGTGGACCCCAAGATAATTAAAAACATCAGCAATGATCTGAGGAGAAACAAAACTAATTTACTAAATATAGTATTGGAATGCAAGATAACACATCATAATACAATATAATCAGAATTGATGCTAATAAATAAAATAAAATGAGAGAATGTCTGAAAGGTCGATAGGCCTCACCATAACACTGAGGTGACATGCTCAGTCCAGTTGAGCAGCAGGGAGATGGGAAGAGAGCCGATGAAGAAGAGCAGATGAAAAAGAGCGCATCAGGTGACCTTGCCAGGAGTTATGTCTCCTCTCTGTGACCGCAAGGTCCCCTGGGGAATGTAGTTGTTCTTCTCTTCTGGGCAGGTACCCAGAACTTGAGCACTAACAGTTAAACTCCCGTGCTCCACATGGTGTTATGATGTGGAATACCAAAAACCAAAAATCACAAAACTGTGACAGGTATGTTACCTGCCAATCACACTGCATGATTTGGCAAACACATGTTTACTTTAATGTATCAATTAATTATTATTTGAAATCATTGTATGTGCTGCCAAGTGTGTATAGCAGTCCATTAGACATGCATCTCTATGCGAACTTCAGGATCACTCTGTCATGTCAGTTGGAAGGAAAATCTAGTGGTAAAATATTTAAGGTGAACTCTATAATATGTGTATTTCTCCAACTGAAAGAGTAGTATTTGTATAGATTTTTTACAGAGTAACATAGATTTATTCAGTTGCTTTGCCTCATACACATCCTTTTTTATTTTTTGCATTTATTTATTTATTTTGCTCTGACTTCCCCCTTTATAGTTCACTACATTAAATTAGGTGATGCAAAGTTTCTAGCATTTCCAGAGTTCTATATAAGAAACATACTCAAGTATGTGGAGTAGTCTAGACTAATTTATTTTCCCTTTTTCTATTTATATTTTATTTATAAAACACAAAAATATTTGTATTATATTTGATCTCCTCATGAAATTGAAAGTGTAAAAGTCCATAGTAAAATAAAGTCCAGTGTAAAAGAAAGGAAGACCCGGGGAACTACAGGCTGGTGAATCACACCTCTATGCCTGGGAAGATCATGGAGCAGATACTCCGAGAATCACAGAATCCCCAAGGTTGGAAAAGACCTTCAAGATCATCCAGTCCAACCATTCACCTATCACCAACAGTACTCACTAAACCATGTCCCTCAACAAAATTCAAACGTTCCTTGAACACCTCCAGCGTCAGTGGCTCTGCTACCTTCCCAAGCAGCCCATTCCAGTGCTTGACCACTCTTTCAGAAAAGTAGTATTTCCTAACGTCCAGCCTAAATCTCCTCTGGCGCAACTTGAAGTTATTCCCTCTAGTTCTAGCACTAGTTACATAAGAGGCCAACCCCCAACTCACTACAACCTCCCTTCAGGTAGAGAGCAATGAGGTCTTCCCTGAGCCACCTCTTCTCCAGACTGAATAATTCCAGCTTCTTCAGACGCTCCTCATAAGGCCTCACTAGAGCTGAGTACAGGGGGACAATCACTTCCCTATTCCTGCTGGCAACACTGTTCCTGATGCAAGCCAAGATGCCATTGGCCTTCTTGGCCACTCGGGCACACTGCTGGCTCATATTCAGCCAATCATCAATCAATACCTCCAGGTCCATTTTCTTTGCACAGTCTTCCAGCCACTCTGCCCCAAGCCTGTTGGGTTGCCTGGGATTCTTGCGGCCAAAGCGCAGGACACAGCTCTTGACCTTGTTGAAACAAACTTCCAGCCAACTTGACACCATCTGCAAACTTACTGAGGGTGCACTCAATGCCCTCATCCATGTCATCAATAAAGATACCAAAGAGTACAGGCCCCAGCACTGACCCCTGGGGAATACCACTCGTGATTGGTCACCAGCTGGATTTAACTCCATTCATTACCACTCTCTGGCCCTGGCCCTCCAGACAGTTCTTTATCCAGCCAAAGCGTCTCCGTCCAACCCATGGGCCTGTCAGCTTCTGCAGGAGAATACTGTGGGAGACAGTGTCAAAGGCCTTGCTGAAGTCTAGGTAGACTACATCAACAGCCTTTCCCTTGTCTACCAGATGGGTCACTAGATCATAGAAGGAAATCAGGTTGGTCAAGCAGGACCTGCCCTTCGTGACCCATGCTGGCTATGTCTGATCCCCTAGTTGTCCCACACATGCCACACAATCTCCCTCAAGACAATCCTCTCCATAACCTTCCCTGGCACCAAGATCAGGCTAACAGGCCTGTAGTTCCCTGGATCGTCCTTACAACTTTTTTTATAGATGGAAGTTACGCTGGCAAGCCTCCAGCTTTCTGGGACCTCACCAGTCAACAAAGAGTGCTGATAGATAATTGCGAGTGGCTCGGCTATCACCTCTGCCAGTTCCCTCAGCATTCTCAGGTGAATCCCATCCCATGGACTTATGACAGTCCAGCTGGAGTAGTAGGTCACCGACTGCATCCTTCTGAATCACGGGGGGTTCTGTCCACACTCCAGTTGAGACTATCAGGTCAGAGAGTAGAGTACACTGAGGATAACTGGTGTGACCTTTAAAGACAGACGTAAAGAAGGCATTCAGAACTTCTGCCTTTTCCTTATCCTCAGTGATCACATTCCCAGCCTCATCCAGTAAAGAATGAAGATTCTCTTGAGTCCTCTTCTTACCGTTGATGTATTTGTAAAAGGGTTTCTTCTTCCTTTAAACCCCAGCGTCCAGGTTGAGCTCAAGATGAGCTTTTGCCTTTCTGATTTTCTCTCTACACATCTTAACAACTTATCTGCGCTCTTTCTGAGTCACCCATCCCTTCTTCCACAAGAGGTAGATTCTCTTTCTCCTGGAGCCTTAAGAATAGCTTCCTGTCCATCCATGCCAGTCTTCTTCCCCACCGGCTCGTTTTGTGGATCATGGGGACAGCCAGCTCCTGCGCCTTTAAGACTTCCTTCTTGAAGAATGACCAGTCATCTTGGACCTCTTTACTCTAAGAGTGAAACCCAAAGGATTCCCTCTACTAGCCTTCTGAATAACTCAAAATCCGCTCTTTGGAAGTCCAAGGTACCAGTTTTGCTGTTCCCCCTCCTGGATCCACCAAGAATTGAGAACTCTACCATTTTATGGTCACTCTGTCCAAGATAGCCCCTGACCTCCACATCTCCCACCAGACATTCGCTGTTTGTGAACAGCAGGTCAAGCAGGGCAGCTTCTCTCGTTGGCTCTCTCACCAGTTGCGTCAGAAAGTTATCCTCCATACACTCCAGAAACCTCCTAGACTGCTTCTTCTGCGCTGTGTTGTATTCTCAGCACATATCGGGGAAGTTGAAGTCCCCCATGAGGACATGGGCTGGCGATCACACAGCTTCCTCCAGCTGCACAAAGAACACTTAATCTGTCTCTTCACCCGGGTTCGGTGGTCTGTAGCAGACGCTCACCAGGAAGTCTGGCTTGTCAGCTTTTCCCCTGATCTTTACCCATAGGGATTGGACCTTAACATCCCCAGCCTCAAGCTCAGTAACATCAAAGCACTTTCTAATATAGAGAGCCATGCCGCCACCCCCGCTTCCTTGCCTATCCTTCCTGAAGAGTTTGTAGCCAGCCATTGCAGCACTCCAGTCATGGGAGCTGTCATGGTTCTATGTTTTTTGTTTGTTAAATTAACATCTGTTAAATTAACGTTTGTTAAATTAATGTCCTGTCACGGACATAGATTGATCTAGTCAACTCCGTGACAGAGCAGTCCCCTGTGTTTCTGTAATGGCAATGAGGTCATAGTTAGCCTGGCACACAATGGCTTCCAACTCTTCTTGTTTGTTGCCCATGCTGCGTGCATTGATGTAGATGCATTTTAGCTGAGCCCCTCGCCTCACCCCTAATCCCATTACTGCTCCCCTAAGCTCATTTCTAGTGGGCCCGGTTTTATCCCCTCTCCCTCTTCATATCTACTTTAAAGCCCTCTTTACAGATCCCACCAACTCCCGGGCAAGGATCTGTTTCCCCCTTTGGGATAAGTGATACAACACAGCAGTCCTTATACCAGGTGCCAAGTAGACCGCCCCATTATCAAAGAACCCAAAATTTTCGTGTCTGCACCAGCCTCTCAGCCATGTGCTTATAAGATTGGTTTTCCTGCTCCTCTCAGTGTACTTCCCTGCCACCGTAGGAATACAGGCAAGTACTACTTGTACGCCTGCTCCATCAACTTACCTTTCCAGTCCCCTAAAATCATTTTTTATAGTCCTCAGGCTTCTGTCAGCAACCTCCTCACTGCCATCCTGGACTATCAATAATAAACAGTGGGGCGGATCAGACTAGGAAGTTTTCTAGAAATATCCCTGATCCGGGCCCTAGGGAGGCAGCACACCTCCCCATGGGGTAGGGGCAGGCCGACATATTGGGCCCTCTGTTTCTTTTAGAAGGGAGTCACCTATGACTAACACCCTCCTTTCTCTACTGGAGGAGGCAGTCTTCAAGTGTGGAGCTGACCACCTCTCCTTAGAAAATCTTGGAGGCAGTCCTCCCATCTCATTCTCAGCCACCTCACCCTCCAGTTTCAGGGCTTCAAACCTATTACACAGAGGCACCTGGGGCACCAAGGTAGGTTGGGATGGGTGTCACCTGCGTTGCCGAGCTGGGACCTGCTGCCATTCCTCCACTCTTCTCAAGTTGGCTATCTCACTTTGACCACGGCAAGGAAGAGGATCCACTACAGTTTGGGGGTTGCAATCTCTGCTTCTTTCTCGCAGAGAGTCACATTACCAGTCTATCTCCCTCTCACACTCTCTGATGGTTCTTAATCTCTCAGCTAGTCCACCTGCTTGCACCTCACGCAGGTGGCATCCTTCCCATCCTCCCCCGGCAGCAGCAGGCTCAGGCACGCCGTGCAGCCAGAGACCTGGACTGCCACATTTATGGGCAGGCCCTCTGTCTGGGCCGCCACCCAGTATTCTTGGAGCAAGCCCGCCATCTGGTAGAGACCATGTTTGAACCTGCAATCTCCGGGTCTGTCAGTATGAGAGCCTGCCCTGAAGCTGGTCCCCGCAACAATGTTGAGAAGCTATGCTAAGGCACATATGAGATGAGAGGAGATGAAGAGGTGATTTGTGACAGCCAGCATGGCTTCATTAAGGGCAGATTGTGCCTGACCAATCTGGTATCTATGATGGAGTGATGGCTTTGGAGAATATAATCAGGAGGGGGAACAGCTGTTTACGAGGGTGGATAGTGATAGGACAAGGGAGAATGGTCTTAAACTGAGATGGGGGAGGTTTAGTTTAGATATTAGGAGGAAGTTTTTCACTCAGAGGGTGGAGACACACTGTAACAGGTTGCCCAAGGAGGCTGTGGATGCCCCATCCCTGGAGACATTCAAGGCGAGGCTGAAGGTGGCTCTGGGCAGCCTGATCTAGTGGTTGGTGACCCTGCACATAGCAGGGGAATTGAAACTGGATGATCGCTGTGGTCCTTTTCAACCCAGGCCATTCAATCATTCTATGACATATGATATTTCAGTAGTTTTTCTACTGACATGCTCTCTAAATATCTGATATTATGACACCACTAAAATCCCAAACCTTTGAGAATATATTTACAAAGAAATTAAAAACAACATTTCATTATTTATTTATTTATTTATTTATTCTCAGTTTCACACACGATGAGGGAGAAGAAGGGGGGGGAAGGCCTCCACATTCCCTTTCACCTTTTTTCTCCTTTTTGGGGAAAGGAAAAAGAAAAGAACACAATTAAGGAGACATAGCGAGTTTACTGCAATTAGCAAAAGAATGTGAGATAATTATATGAAAAAGAGTTTTATGTAATAAATCCAACAAATGTGAGAGAGAGGTATTCTGACTATATTGCTTGCTGAGCTACCAGAAACAAGAGAGTCTTCTTTCCCGTCGCTTTGCCTCTTTTTTTTTTTTTTCCCCAGAATTGGAAATCATGTGGGGAGCATTGAAAATTCCTGGGAACTGCAGTCTGTTCATTCTCAGTGTGTCCTCTTCTTTGAGAGCTGGAACTCATGTGGTAATAGCTGAGACTGACAGTCACAGGACTTTAGGAAGTGCAGCTCCACAGTGCTTTAACACTCAATAGTCTACTGCATGATGTCGTGATATGGAATACTGATGAAACCAGGACACTTTTGATATCTAGAATTATTTACATGGAAAATATTTTCTATCTATTTATCATAAATTTTCCATCATCGAAGAATCCTAACACTTATATATAGGCTGTGAAAGAAGAAAAAATATCTGTCTTTCATTTAAGTATATTCTCTGTATTTAAATCATATGGCTCTTACAAGTAAACATGCATGACTGGCAAAATCTCTATCAAAAACCTGATATACAACCTAGGAGACATGTAACCTTGTTTTATACTATGCAATATGCTATGTCTCTTACTCTCATTCTTCTGCACTGTACCTCAGCTAAAACATTCATTAAAATTTCCCTCCCTGGAAACATTCAAGACCAATCTGGATGGGGCTTTGAGCAACCTAGTATAGTCTGGTATAGAGTCACTGCCTATACCAGGAGGCTTGGAACTAAATGATCTCAAAAGTTCTGTCCAACTCACACCATGCTACGATTATGATTCCATACCTTTTTTTTTTTTTTTTTTTTCCCTATTAAATAGCAGGTATTTTTTAAGTACATGAAATAGTACAAGTAGCAAGAATGATTATCTGAATTGACTAGCAGATTCTTTACAATACAGTTTTAAGTAAGGCTTGTATGAGATTTTATTACCCAGTAAGATCTGCAGTAACCACACACACTGACCATTGATAGGGAACTTCTTTTTAGGCCAAAAGGTACCTAATTGTCCCCATAATTATCTCAGTTTGAAAATGTGTTTTAAAATAATTTAGATGTTAAGAATTTCTTTCTTGAATTAGATGTACCTCATATGCTTTCATTCTCCTTCATCCATCATCCTAAACTATTCTTGTAGGACTCTTTCTCTTTGTTAGATCTTCTGTATATTATGTTCATTGAGACCAGCAAACAACCAATACTTTGTGAAATTTATAATTTGTTCCAAATATTTGTTTAAAGATTAAAATAAACAGGTTAAAAAAGGTGATTTCACCCTTCTAAATACATATTTCAGTCTTGACCCACCTAATGGTATATTCAGTCTTTGCAATAATTGGCGCCTATCTATCTGTGTCAGTGTGTATAGCTGGAGAGTTCAAAGGCATTCATAAATGTTAGATTATTCATAAAAGTAGTGTAGCCACAATGTTACACATGTATCTTGAAGTATTATACCATCATAAAAATATTGTACTAGTTGATATACATCGTAGAATCAGAGAGTCATACAATGGCTTGAATTGGAAGGAACCCCAATGACCATCAAGTTCCAGCCCACTGCCACAGGCAGAGTTGCCAATGTCTTGAATAAGTACTAGACCAGGTTGCCCAGGGCTCCATCCAGTCTGGCACTGAACACCTCCAGGGACGGGACATCCACAACCTCTCTGGGCAGTCTGTTCCAGCACCTCATCACCCTCTCAGTGAAAAACTTCCCTGACATCTGATCTAAATCTTCCCCCCTTTAGTTGAGAATAATTTCCCCTTACCTTATCACTATCTACGAGAGTAAAAAGTTCATTTCCTTACTGTTTTTAACCCCCCTTTAAATACTGCATGACCGTATCAAGGTTTCCCCACAGCCTTCTCTGCTCCAGACTGAACAAGCCCGGGTCCTTCATCCTGTCTTTGTAGGAGAGCTGCTCCAGCCCTCTGATCAACTTCGAGGTCTTCCTCTTGACACTCTCCAGGCACCCAGAACTATCCATGATCCACGGAACTGGAGCACTAACTCTTAAACTCCCAATGCACTACATGATGTTATGATGTGAAATACCAATAACAAAAAATCATAAAACTGTGACATATGGACTCACCTTTCATGTTTTTCAAGGTTTTTTTGGATAGCATTCCTTCCTTCCACTGTATCAGCTGCACCACTCATCTTTGTGTCATCAGCTAATTTTCTGAAGGTGCACTCGATCCCATCATCTATGTCATTGGTAAAGAAGTGTTAAAGAACACTGGTCCCAAGGCAGACTCCCAGGGGACACTTCTTGCCACCAGCCTCCACCTGGACACAGAGCCATTGACTACAAACCTCTGGCTGGCAGTGACTGTCTAACAAATTCCTCATCCACTGAGTATTCAGCCCTTCAAATCCATATATCTGAAATTTAGAAATAAAGATGTGGTGGGGGACTAAAAACTAAAACAAATGCTTTGTGGAAGATGAGGTAGATGACATCAGTCGCCTTCCCTTTTTCCAACAATGCCATCACTGCACCATAAAAGGCTTCTAGGTTGATCAGGTACAACTTCCCTTTGGCGAAGCCATAATGGCTGTCTCCGATCACCCACTCATCCCACATGTGTTTTAACATGACTCCTAGAAGGATCTGTTCCATGATCTTCCCAGACACAGAGGTGAGGTTCATCCAGCTTGTAGTTCCCTAGGTCCTCCATCCTCACTTTTATATATGACTATAGTGTTTCAGACTGTAGACCTATACATATTCCCAGAAGCTCAAGCCTCTAATCTGCTACATGCGTAGTTAAGTACGTTTGCTTTGTTCTTTACATTTTACACACTATTTACTTTCTGAAGCATGAAAATGTCAAAGAAAATTAAATAAATCCTATGCTGGTATTAGACTTTCCCAAGACCAAGCATAAATATTTGAAAGTTGAAATTTTTTGATTGACAGAAGAAAAATCTGAAAACTGACAGTTTAGAATTTGTTTATGGTTTCAAAAGTGTTTTTTCTCATTGAGTTTGAATTCTTTAAATCAAATGTTGAGCCTCAGAAACCATCCAAACAAAAGTTCTAGCATTAGCTTATTTTACCTATCATATATTCCCTTATGGAAATTCCCTAGTGGATGAAGCTGATAAAAATGTTACAAAGCTTAGGTATATATCTCTCCCAGTTTTGAGAGGTACTTGAGAAATGCTGCTTGCTTTCAGCTCACACCAACTTCATTTAGAAATGTTATATTAATGTAAATATTACTTCATACATTTTGTTCCAGACAAGTTTATGGTTCTGTGTAACTCTGATTATCATAGCTGATGACTGCAATTTCAAAAAATTTTATGTTATTCATATATTTGAATACCAACATGAATAAGAATATATATTGTAGATAGCTTAAAGAGTTGATATGTTAGCATCTTCCAAATGATCTATGGAAGAAAATTTCATTATATTCATAATTACAAAAGGAATATTAGTAGCACTGATTAACTTAGACAGAGCTGGGTTTTATAATAATTATTTTGCATAGTAAAAACAATTGAGAGTGATGAAGTCTTGTGATCCATTTTGTAATGTAGTTATTGAAAAACAGATTCTCAGGCTTTTCTATAACTTGCCATTAATAACAAATGCAGATGGTGTTTTTATTTTTGAATTTCTGTACTGTGCATGCAAATAACTGAACTAATTTTGGGTAAGAAAATTCCTTTCAAGTTCAGAATTTCTACTTTCAGTGAAGATGCAAATTTTATGAATACATTTGCTTAGACAATCTCTCTAAAATTGATTGAATCCAAAAACTATCAATTAAGCGGTTGGAATAAGTATTGCTTTAAGGTTTCAGTAAGGTTTGTCAACCAATGCAACTATATATACAATAAAAACAAAACAACAAAATACAAAACAAAACAAAACCTCCAGTATCACTGTCTTGTATTACAATATTAAAATGTAATAGGCTAAAAAAATTAAAATCAATTTTCAAACACATAAAGCTGTGGTCTTAAATCAAGATTTCCATCTATATAGACCTACATATAATCTAATCTATTTCAAGGACTGTTACTTAACCCAATTAACTTTCAAGTTGAATATATTTTATCAGTCATATAGCTCCATACAGAATAAAAAATGTAATCTAATATTAAATTTAATGTTGTGTTCTGATTTTAGCTGTTTTTAAATGTGTTATTTCTTTAAATTACATTAACTTGTGTTGTTTATTTAATTTAAATAAAATCTTGCAAATTGGTCCTTTCCGTTCTCAGTTTCCTCAATAAGACCTTATTTTGTTTTCAATAATCTGTTGATAGATATGCCTGAAGACATGAAACCATTTAGATTTACAGATTTAAGTTTGTCAGATTGCATCACTGTGACAAAATAGTTATAGCGATACAATGATTATTATAACTCATAAAAGTTGAAGTGCATCTTTAATAGGTTCAGTTTCTGAATTGTAAAATTAGAATAAATCCTTGTGAGCAACTGTGAGAATCCTTCTTTGTTTTTTTGGCTCAAAGTTTGCTTCCTTAGGTATTTTGTTGAGGAGGCAAGTGATGGATGTTGTGTGGCAATCAACATCGCTGTGTGGACAATTTTACATCTTTGGAACTGTTTGCCTTCGGAAGATAGTGCTCAGGATTGTTTACTGGCAGAAGATCTAGCCTGTTACCAAATAACTCCTGTTTGCTATGGAAGACTGAGGGACAATGCCATTGTATCCTGCGAAGGCAAGATACAAGTTGGCGTCTCCCTGCTCCCTCTTATCTGCTGGCAAGGCCAGGAAGATAAGAACAAAGGAGTTTCCTGCTGAGGCCCCAGAGCCAGAGGCTGCCACTCAAAGGAGAGCTGACTCGACCACTTTGGATTTGAGCTGTCACTCCGAAGACAGCTGACTTCACCACTTTGAAACCATTGAAAAGGGGCCATCATCGCCATGGTCGTCGTCGTCCTTCTCACCGTCAACAGGACAACTCTGCCTGACGACCCACCGCTACTGAAGATCAAAGACTGAACTACGAACCTCGCTGGATCCATGGTGGTGACTATGTCCCTCTTGCTGCCTATAAAGACTCCTTGCCTCTTCTTCTTTCCTATCTTTTCTATCGCCCTCCTTCCCTTCCCCCATTACCCTAATTCATAATAGTGTCCGTCCTCCCCTTCCCCATTTCCCTGATTAAGACTTGTAATAAACTGGTCGGACCAACATTTGAACCGGTGCTTCTTAATCTCACGCCGGGTATATAGATAATAAAAGAACCTCCTCTCCCTCCTATAAATTGGAGCGAGACAGCAACGTAGCAGATAGTGTTCTTTGAAAGCTTTTGTTTCGTAGCCTATGTTTAGATCAATATAATCTTATTTGAATTGTTATGACAATTGAGAAATTGTCTGGTCAGAAATACACTCGTCAGATTCTTTTAGATAGTCCTTGTATGAAGGTCATAATGTTTAAGTAATATTTGCTTGCCTGAAGATATTTGGTGTGGTAAAAGATGTCTAATTGACCAATCATACAAAATATACTGAAATCATAACAAAAATATAAGGTACATCCAGCAAAATAGAACATCTACAATTCACAGTTCAATCACAGTGCCAGTGTGATCCTCATTACCAGTTTCTACAACATGCTCACCACCACCACAGTGCTGGTGTCCCAATTGCTGGGAAAGAATGCATTCATTGAAGCTTGCTGAAGCTCATTACTCTCTTCAAAATTCTTTGTTAGTTGTTTTTATCCTCTATGGTGCAGGGCCATGTATTCATTCCTCTCATGTTGATCTGGCTGTCTCATTGAAACATTCACTTCCTTTTCAGGAACCCAGGGATAACACCACCAGTTGATCTGCTCAACCATGATGAAGTCAGTTGATTCACTCTACTGACAAAGATATTTATCTAAAACATTGTCCACGCTCCAGTCCCCTCTGTGTTGAAATAGAATCAGCTTTCTTTGCAACAGCTGTGGTAAGTCACACCTGACATTATTATTTGATTTTCATGGGCACGTTGCCCTTGTCCAACTCTTCCACTGTAGAATTTTCATTATCAGTCACAACATTAATTATTTTGCCTACACCATGACAGAATGACATCCATGTTCCAGAATCAACCCACAGTTATTTAATGCTTCACAAAATAGAATAGGAAAAAAAAGAAAAAGGAAATGAAATTATGGTTTTATTTCAGCTTATAGATTATTTTTTTAACTATAAATCATGCTATCAACTTTAAATTGGTATGGAAAGGAGAAAAAAAAATCACTGATTTTGTAATGATATTGTCAAAATCAAGTTGTCTGCATTGTTATTATGCCAACACCCAGCAGCAGTCAAGCTTAGAAGGGATTATTGGCTCTGAATCTCTAGCTTGCTTGTCTACCATAAAAGCTCCAACATTTGTTTTGCCAGAATTTCACTAATTCCAACTTGCTGAACAGACGACAATGCACAAGATGCTATCAGATAGCACTGTGGGTGGACCACTAGGAGGTTTTTTGTTTGATGTAAATAGCTTGCCAAATCTGTTATAAGCTTTAGCGTCTCCTGACTCTCAGTTTGCTAAACTGATGCCATAAGCACTGTGATTTTATTAGCTGAACACCTTAATCTCTCTGCTTATCTCAAGGGCCATCTTTTGTAAGGATTCTGGGTAAGCATCAATCATCTGTGATTTTAATAGCTTAGTTCATCTAGTATTCCTGGTTAAATATCAAGGGACAGTCCTGTGTTATAACACTGCCTTACTGGCAGAGCTCTGAAGAAGAAACAATGCCCAAAGAAGGGCAGTGGAGCAGGTGAAGGTTTTGAAGCACAGGTCTTATGAGGAGAGGCTGAGGCAACTGGGATTGCTTAGATTGGAGAAGAGGAGGCTCATGAGACTTTCTAGCTCTCTAAAACTATCTGGAAGGAGGTTGTGGTGAGGTGAGGGTCAGCCTCTACTCCTGCGCAGGTAGTAATAGGACGAGAGGGAACGGCCTCAAATTGTGCCAGGGGGAGATTCAGGTTGAAAGTCAGGAAGAATTTCTCAGAAATAAAGGTGATGTATTGGAACAAGCTGCCCAGGGAAGTGGGTTGAGTTACCACCCCTTAAGAATTTAGAATGGCATACATCTAACACAAATGGACATGGTGGTGATAGGTATACGGTTAAATTAGATGATCTTAGAGGTCTTTTCCTACCTTAATGATTATCTGATCCTATAATAAATAAGCAGTAAATATATATTTTCCCTCCACTTCTGTCTTGGAACTACTGTTCAAGTGCAGCTGTAAACAAACATTGTCAATGTAATTATACAGAATGCTACTATCTGAGTACTGACCTACATTGCTCAACATTTGCCTAGTCTGATCATACTGAAGCTGTGCTTTCCTCTGGAGATCTGGTCAAAAACAGATTTGGAACTTATGGTCCTTCTTTAGAGGAACTTCTAGATTTATACAAGCTTTTAAGGTGCAAAGCTTTTCTTCCTGGATAATTTTATATGAATTATCCTCAAAATTACACTTGTAGAGCGCTCCTTAAACTGATTTTTTTAAAATTGTATCTTAAATGTTCCTGATTTATCAGCCTATTTAAGTTACTGATCTTAGAATACAAAAATATTATCGTGTCTTAATCCTTCACCTCAACATATAGAAATAAATTATTAGTTTATAATTTCTACACTCATAGATAACCATGTGTGTCAAAAAGAGACTGTCAGAAGAGCTGTTAAAACAAACAAACAAAAAAAGTTGTTAAGGCAGAAGTTCAGCCTTGCTTCGCTTCCTCACAATCTCTTAAGTTGCCCAGAAAGAGAGTGACTTTAAGTGTCTTACAAGGAAGAAAATCACATGCTTTAATCTATTTCTAGTCTCCTGCTTTCTGAAAAAGAAAACAGGGAAGCACTGCTTATTTCTCTGTGAAGCATCTGCACAAAATATGTGTACACAGAGGCATCAGATGCTTTTCTTAACATTTAAAAGGGATGTATATTTTTCTTGAATGGAAATTACATCTGAATACACTAATTTGCAACTTGTTATAATTTACATAATATCTTCTATCAGTTTGAGAATACATCAATGCAAAATAACATTTTTATATAAAAATGAAATTACTTTTTTGCAGTTTGAAAATTTGCACATTTCTAGAATATATTAAACTTCACCCATAGAGGAAGAATGGAGACACATGCAAAATGCGCTATAATTATGTAATAAATTATTTTGTGATATTTTGATTACTATTTTATTACCAATCCTATGCCAAATAATAAAATAATTGTGTTATTTTGGTATTGGTCATTTTATTTTTTAATGTCAGCAAATCATTCAGAAAAGTTAATCTGCAGCTATTTGAAATATAGCACATTTAACTTGATTTGCTGCTGTATGTTATTCTTTTGTCCAGATGTAAACAGTACAAATTGAATTAATCAAATAATTGAAGGGTAAAAAAAAACCACTGTAATACATTTGAATGTTACTTAAAAAATTAATGTTCATTTAGGAAAAAGAAAATGTTCTGACTATCTAACTTTGTATTATTTCTTACTTCAGAATTCTGTACAATTGATCCTGGAACTATATGACAAGAAATTTTTCTTATTTCTGAAAATAACCTACCTTTTTTGAACATTATCTTCAGACTGAGTCACACATAAAATAACAGCTAAAGGATTTTCTCCTTCTGTTTCACGGATTGGGAGATTAAAAGAAACATAAAATAATGGAAAAACAATTCCTTGCTTGTCAAATTTAACACGCGATCTGCACTTGAAGTGTTTCTTGATTAGCAGAGCAAAAGTATCAAAAAAATCTCAAACTGTATTTTAACAAAGAAAAGGCAGCATCTCAATACCAGATTGTTTCCACTTGACTCAAGTTTGCAGAATGAGTACATTTGTGCCCCTGGAAACAGTCTTTCAGAAATAAAGTGTCCTCAATTTACTGCAACTTGATCTCCCCTCTAAGGGAATCAGCCTGTGCTGAACTATTACCACTTTATTTGAATAATGTCATCCAAAGAATGGCATGATCTCCTCTAGCCATACAATTCCAATGATTTATTCTATTTCCTAAATTGTTCATGTATTGCCAAGAGGGCAATACTCTCACGGTAGGGTATCCTACCTTGACTACACTAACTAAAAATGTCTCGCTCCAATTATGAGAAGTGAGATGGTTAACAATATATGTATACCAGACATGAGATCTGCCCAATCAATTTCTTATAAAAGTTTTTGTTAGTTAGGCCTGGGGATGGGAGGTGGGATGAAGAAACTGATAGTAAAAAGATAGAAAATAAAAGCAAGGGTTTGTTACAGGAATGCAGAGATAGTTATCACTGTGTCATAATGTTCCATGAGTCTGGTCAGCAGCAGGGATGTAGGGTGCAGATTCTCTTCCTCTTTCTTGGCCGATCACAGGCAGAAGGAAAATACAAGGAAAAAGTGCATGCTCTTGTTTTTCCAGAGTCCATTTATATACTGTCCACTTCTTTTGGGGCTGCCCATAGTGATGGCATGTCTGACAGGGAAGCAACAGTCCTGCGTAGGCTTATGGACATTGGAAAGGCCAGGGCCTCCACACAAGGCCAAACCACCACATCTTTGGAGTAGTCCAGAATGTGACAAGCTTTGAGACATTTCACTTATTTTCGTTGTTCCTGACACCCCTCTAAAACCCCTCTAAAAGCAGAAATGCCTCCAGTTGCATGAAATGCCAGAAATGCCAGAAATGCCTTCAGCAATCAGAACAGTTAGAGTCAGCTGCCCAGGATCATGTTTGGATGACTTTTGAGTATCTCCAAAGAGGAAAACTTTACATTCTCTCCTTATAACCTGATCCAGTGTTCTGTCACACACACAGTAGTACTTCCTGATGTTTAGATGTTACCTCTTGTATTTCATAGAAGCACAGAATGGCTTAGGTTGGAAGGCATTTTAACAGTCTGTGCCCATACCTCCTGTCTTGTCAAGGGACACCACTGAAAAGTGCCTATCTCCATCTTCATTGCATCCTCCCTTCAGATGTTTATATACTTTGATGAGACCTCCTCTGAGTCCTCTTCTATAGGCTATACAGTCCCAGTTAGGACAGTAACATTCACATCAAAGAATTAAAGATGTGTTCTTGGCCATACTCATTCTTTGTCGTTATTATTTTTATAAGGTCTGCTATTTAATTTGAAATAGATAGTTCTGATTATTTTTTTTTATGTTGGTATTGTTTAAGGAGCCTACATGCATTTTTCTATATTAATTATATAGATTATCTGTATATATATATATTATATATATATTATATATAGATTATCTGTAGCCAAAGTTACATTCACCTGCAATTCTATGAAAAAGTTATGAAAAGTAAAAAGTCATGAAAAAGTAAAAACTTATTCATGGATTTGGTTTCCTTGTGAATGATTATGTGGAAATAAAATTAAATTATGATTTTGAAAGAATATCAAGAATTAAAGAGAAAAATAATCTAATAACTTATTATGAACACGAAGATATAAAATAATTCTGGATTCTGTGTACCAACTCAGTAAAATCTAGTGCATTTACCAAAGTTATCTATTATTTTTCTCACAGATTAAACTTCTCTTCTGAACTTTTGAAAATGTTATTGAAAATTTTAAGAATATTTAAAATGAAAATGAAATTAAAATAAAAGTGAAATTTTAAGAATATTTAACTGCAGTCATTTCTGTACATTTCTATGACACGATCAGATCACTGAAATGAAATATCCTTCAAGACTAACACAAAAGAAAACACTGTACTAGACAAGACAGTCTTCTATTCTGAGTGAATCCTAAACACATCTGAACACAGATGTGTTTGAAGTTATTATTATTTTTTTTTAAGCTAATAACTCAGTGGAATATTGGAACACAGTCCCTTATATTTACTTCCTGTGAATTATCTCACAACAATTATTCTAGCTGTGTATCTAATGCAGATGTGCAGGACAACCGGGGTTAACTGGGGGGATCAGACCCAGCCAGATGCATTCATGAAAAGGCAGGTCCTGATTGACCAACCTGATTCTTTCAATGATCTAGTGATCCACCTGGTGGATGAGGGAAAGGCTATTGATGAAGTCTATCTAGACTTCAGCAAAGCCTTTGATGCTGTCTCTCACAGTATTCTCTTAGAGAAGCTGGCAGCCCATGGATTGGACAGGTACACTCTTTGCTGTGTAAAGAAGTCGCTGGAGGGCTGGGCCCAGAGAGTGGTGGTAAATGGAGTTAAATCCAGCTGGCAACCAGTCACAATTGGTGTTCCCCGAAGGTGGATACTGGGGTCTGTCTTGTTCAATATCTTTACTCATGACCTGGACAAGGGCATTGAGAGTACCCTCATTATTTGCTGATGACACCAAGTTAGCTGGAAGTGTTGAGCTGCCCGCCGTTAGGAAGGCTGTACAGAGGGATCTGGACTGGCTGGATTGCTGAGCTGAGGCCAGTGGGATGAAGTCCAACTCTTGAAGATCAAGAGTCAGGTCCTGCACTTTTGCCACAACAACTCCAGGTAATATTACAGGCTTGGGTCAGGGTGGCTGGAATACTGTATAGAAGAAACAGACCTAGGGTTGTTGGCCGTTGCTCAGCTGAACACAGCAGTGTGCGTAGGTGGCCAAGAAGGCCAATAGCATTCTGGCTTCTATCAGAAACAGTGTTGCCAGCAGGAGCTGGGAAGTAATTTTTCCCCTGTACTCAGCACTGCTGAGGCTGCACCTCGAATACCATGTTAAGTTTTGGGCCCCTCATTGCAAGAAAGACATCAAGGCCCTGGAGCACACTCAGAGAAGGGCAATTAAGCTGGTGAGTAGTCTGGAAGTATAAGCCTTATAAGAAGAGACTGAGGGAATTGGGCTTGTTCAGTCCAGAGAAAAGGAGGGTCAGGGGAGACCTGATTGCTCTCTATAACTACCTGTAGGGAGGTTGTGGTGAGGTGGGGGTTGGACTCTTCTCCCATGCAACTAGTAGGTGGACTAGAAGGAACCGCCTCAAGTTGTGCCAGGGGAGATTCAGGTTGGATATTAGGAAATACTTTCCTGAAAGAGTTGTTAGACACTGGAATGGGATGCCCAGGGAGGCGGAGTTGTCATCATCCCTGGAGAAACATCTAGATGTATTGAAGGACATAGTTTAGTGAGGAGGTTATAGGTGAACTAGCTGCTGTTGGAGATCTTTTTCGATGTTGGTGATTCTATGATTCTATGATTATGCATTTCAGTCTAGTGAAGTTCATCCTTATCTGAAAATGAATTAAGAAAACCACATTAGTAGATTCAAAAATTAGGTGCTGTAACGCATATATACGTTTTATAATACTGGTAGTAGTACATATTCATAAGTAAATCTAAAGTAGAATTGATAAAATACTGTATTTCTCACAACTATTTTTAGTGCTACGGTGATTACATTGTAAAATCTTCCTTGCCAGTTTCAAAATCTATTCCTCTGTAAGCACCATAATTCTGTTACATGGAAAAGATCTAGAGAATTTTTTGTTTAAAATATAAACCTAATTTAAAATCATGATGATAACAAAATGAGAAACAGACAAATCATTCCAGCCACCCCTCAAAAAAAAAAAGATGTCACTGCTGTACAACTTCTAAGGCAATCTCATTTAGCACTATTTTGAGTAATATCATTAGATAAATTTACTGTTTTGGGCACTGTTACCAAACTGATATAAAAGTTTGCTATATCAGAAAAATAATTTCCTTCCCATTTAGATTATACCTTCCAATTCATAATCTTCTTCTAACTTGTCACTTCTTTGACATTTTTCAGATAAAGCAGAAAACAAGTTTAAAAAAATAGGATCAAAACATTTTTCTGTGCAGCACAGTGAATGAACCAAATTATCTTTGGGGAAAAAAAAAAAAGAAAAAAAGGCTGCTGTCCCATCAGTCTAGTGGCCTTTGAGAAATGATACACCTAATACATAAGCCAAATAAGTTAAAAAATTTCACAATGCCTGAGTTGCATGATCAGTCTGGAGACCAGAATGTCAGGCATAAAGTCATGAATGATCAAACTAAATAAAAACTCATCAGTATATCTTTGACAGATTGTCCCATAATTGAGTGATTTAATCATAATCCAGGTATTTCTAAGGAAACATCTGGAGTTGAAGGTGTTGGAGACTTCTCCAGGGAATCATACTTATCATTTTTCAATCAGCAGTACTGGATTGACAAGGGGCATATGCTTTTGTGGGTTATCAGTCTGCTGAATGTCTTTCAGCAAAAACAATGATGAAAACAAGAAAAAGGATTTGGTCATCAACTTGCTATAAATAACTGTCAGAAGGCTTTATTTCCTTCATTTCATAACAACATCAATGAAACAATCTTTGGCAATCCACATTTCAGCAGAATTTATTAAAGGCAGCGTTATTTTACTTTATTAAGGATTATCCAGTCACACAAAATAGAACTAAGGAGAATCACATCTTGTCCTGTGCTTTGTCTTTTACTATTGCGTGAAGGATATAACCAAATATTAAAAAACAAAATCTATGATTTAAAATGGCTTTGTCAAACTGGTCTCAGAAGCATTTTTATATACTGTTGCTGTCATAAGCTATGATCAACAGTGCACAGTAAGATCCATTAGTCACTATATGTTTAGATTAAAGGAATCATAATAATATACAGTGCTACTATAGTCTTAACATTTCACAAATTGTGTTACTAGGTCTTGTATTTCCTTTTTATTTTTTTTCCTTCCCCATAATGTTTACTTATTATTTAATTAAGTATGAAAGAATATCTCTTTGCTTTTGATGCTGTCGAAATTATAAAGACTAGATGCTTCTTGTAATGAAAAAAAATATATATGCTTCTTGTAATGAAATATATATATATATATATAAAGGAAACCATACTACAAAGTTTTTTTTTTATATTAGTTAAATTCAAATTTTATGTGTATGCATTAGTATATATGCATATGCACATGTATATATATACCTATATACATGTATATACATAATCTTGTCTAATAACGTTGCAGCTTTATCTAGACTCATTAAAATTATAATTCTATATTATGATACTGGCGATCACTAGCTAATTCCACTTTTTATTGTCTTATTTATCATTGCTGCTTCACCACTTGATTTGCCAAAAAACATTCCCTATTTGTGTATCATATTTTCCTCTCTGTTGAATCAACTCTTTTTTTTTTTTTTCCTGATTTCACACAAACACAAGCATGCAGACACACATAAAGATACAAACACAAACTCAGTATTTGAATGAAGTCACTTCTTTAATAAAAGAACTAAGTTTACTAGAAATGATCCAACAAAATTACTTTTTTAAAAATCAATAACTTATTTACTGTGACAATTTGTATGAGATATAAACAGGCCAGCTTGCTATTTTACCACATTTGACTGCCTGAAATTCTGATTGAAGTAACAGTAAAGTTTGAGACACAGTTTCAGTGGAAGGACTCTCAGACTCTCTTAAATGTGCAATGGTGAACACTGTATTAAATTTCTATAGCTCAAATTTATTATTTATTTCTGATGAGTAAAGAACTAATTTAAGATTTTCATTAAAAATGTTCAACTACTATGAGCTCTACTCGCTATTTCCACACTGTGTTAAAAGAATACTTTCCACAACAGTCAGAACTGCACTACATGCATGTTCATTCGCTACACACCAAAAGAAAATTCATATCTTTAATCCTGCTAGAGCTGTGTCACGGTTTTATGATTTTTGGTTCTTGGTATTCCGCATCATAACATCATGTGTGACATAGGGAGTTTAACTGTTAATGCTCAAGTTCTGGGTACCTGTCCGGAAGAGATGAACTACATTTCCCAGGGGACTTTGCGGTCACAGAGAGAAGATATAACTCCTGGCAAGGTCACCTGATGCACTCTTCTTCAATTGCTCCTCTTTGTTGACTCTTCTCTTGTCTACCTGCTGTTCAACTGGACTGCACATCTCACCTCAATGTCATGGTGAGATTGTTGCTGCTGTTTTTAATTATTTTGAGGTCCCCTGTTCCCTTTTTTTTCTGGAGATGTGGATTTTGTAAAATCCCTCCACCCTGCTGGTCACAGAACTGGGCTGAACCAGCCCGTAAACCATTGACAAGCTCTAAGGGAAAGTCTGCAGCATTCATTTAAGGAGGACATCCAAAGAATACCAAGCAGAACAAACCCTGTTAAGTATGTGCAAAAGAGAAGATAAGTATTTAGGAAGAGATAGAAATCAAATATTTTATAATAATAGAATAGATTTATATGATTAATATGATTTTCATAGAATCATGAAATGGTTTGGGTTGGAAGGGACCTTAAAGATCATCTAGTTCCAATGGAGCTGGCACATTCACAGTAAACATCCTATGAACCTGTCATTGGTCATTGCTGCAGACATCAGCTTCAGGACAGGTAAGACTGCACTAAGCAAGGGATCTGAAGCAAAAAAGGCCAACTAAAAAAGTTCCTTTTTAAGGCTTTTTTGAAGTGAGCAGAAGTGCTACATTTGTGCCAGGGGGTTGGAGGCTTGTGGGAGGGCTGCTGAGCTAGCAGGGATGGAGCTGGCACTGCCCACCCTTGACCTTGACTTTGACCCTTGGCTACTGGGCTTTAAATAGCCTTGGGGAGGGTAGAAGCTAACTTCCACAGAACACATTGAGTGAGCAGTGTTGCTGCCTACTGAAAACAGAAAGGGGAAGTCAGTGTGTGAGAACAGCCCACGCTGCCTATGCTGTACTGTGGGTTTGCCCCAGGAGAATGTGTGACCCTGACTAAGGGCATGCCCAGAAATACAGTTGTTCAGGTCTCTGAGTGCAGGTGAGCCTGCTGCTGCCAGGGAGGGGAGGCAGGAATTCCACCTGTGTGAGGTGTGAGCAGGTGGATGAGCTGCTCAGCCTGGTGGTGGAGGTCAAGGGGGAGGTGGAGAGACCAAGGGCCATCAGGGAGTGTGAGTATGAGATTGACTGGTGGAGTGACTTGCTGGCATGCCAGGGGGAAGTGTGAGAGGGAGATACCACCAGAAAAGTGGTGGACCCCCTGCCCGGTCATACTCAGACAGAGTTGACAGATGTGAAGGGGTGGATGAGAGTCCTGGCTTGGTGTCATGGGCACAACCACTGCCTGTGTACCCAACTCACCCAGGTCCCACTAAGCAATAGGTTTGAGACCCTGGAAATTGAAGGAGAGATGAGTGGGGATGTGAGGGGGCATCTGCCCTGCGGGAGCCTAGGTCAAGGCAATCAGCCCCACACCTTGAGACTGCCTCTGGCAGGAAAGACAGAAGGGTAACTGGGTAGGCAATTTGATTCTCAGGGGAGCGGAGGGCCTCATATGCAGATCTGACCCACAGGGAGGTGTGCTGCCTCCCTCGGGCCTGCATCAGGGACATCACCAAAAACCTCTTGGGCCTGGTTCACTCCTTTGATTGCTACCTACTATTGATAGTTCAGGTGATCAGTGATGAAATCACTCAGGGAAGCCTGTGAGCTATCAAAAAGGGATTTCAGGGGCTTAGGGCAAATGGTTGAAGGATTAGGTGTGCAAGTATTTTCCTCTCTCCCTTCTGGAGCAGAGAGGGATACAGAGAGTTGTAGGAAAACATAGGCTTTGAATAAATGTCTGAAAGGTTGATGCTACCACAAGAAATTTGGGGCGGTTTTCTTGGCTTCTGGCCTAATGGCTGCAGACAGGTCTTGACTGTCTCTGAGTGGAAAGCAGATCCTAACCTGGGAGTTGGCAGGGCTCACTGAGAGAGCGTTAAACTAGATATGAAAGGGGATGGGGATAAAATGATGCTCACTAGGGTGGACTGAATAGTTGAGAAATTTCAGGAGGATCTGTTCCATGATCTTGCCAGAGCTGAGAATGACTAGCCCAAAGATCTCTGCATCTTTATGTTTCTTCTTGAAAATGTTATGTTTCCTCATTTCCAGTAGGTGGAAACTTCACTAGAATGCTGTGACCTTTCAAATATGATGGAAAGAGACTCAATAATAAGATATTATTTCAGTAAGTTCCCTGAGAGTTTCTGGATGGATCTCATCAGGTCTCATGGACTTGTGCACCTTTAGCTTCTTTAGATGGCCTTGAACCTGATCTTCATTACAGCAGGCAGATCTATCTTCTCCAAGTTCTTACCAAGTTCTTACTATTGTTTTCTGCAACTCAGTTGAATATATTTTGTGCTTTTTTTCTTTTTTTTTTTCCTTTTTGTTAATATTCTTAACAGGTAAATTTATAATAATATTAAATCCTGATTCAACTTCAGCTAACAGAGGTTTACCAACTCAGTTCTGGAGAACTGTATTTTTTTCCCAACTTCATTATTGAGTACAGCAATCTCTCTTCTCGCTGTTATATAATGAATTTTGTCATTTTTAAAATATCTTTACATGAAAATAACTTAATAGGTCTTTAAAAAAAAAAAACAACCTTTAGATGTTATACAAATTTATTCTTTTCTTAGGATTTCTTATTTGAAATTAAATTGATTATTAAGAATCATTGTAAGCCTCGTAGAAATCAACAACTGCTTTTACATTACTTTTCTTATTTATTTGTTTGTTTGTTTGAATTAGTGGATATGCTTCATCCTGGTAATTTTTCAAGTTGTAATTTTATTTATTTATTTATTTTTACAAGAAAAGAAAGGAAAAAATGAAAGTATGTGATGGAAAGAGTTTGAAAGTTGAATTTTTAGCATGTGTACTTTGATCTTATAAACTCTAAGTAAGTAATTTTTTGCCTTACCCTTGTGAATAATCTCATTGAACTCCAGGACTTTTCCCATGATAAAGCATTTACAGAAATGTCCCTGAGATAGTACAGGAAATTAAATATTCATAGAATTGTTCATAGTGGAAGTTGTAATGTACTTTCATTATATCTGTTAGGTAGGTGACTTTGCTGACTATGTTCCTTGAACAACTTTTATTATGTTCTTTTTTTTCCCCTATAGTTGAGATCTGTTATCTGATTTTACATGAGACTGAACATAATTTTCTAACAAATTTGAAGTTCAAAAAGATAGAGTCTGACAATAATTTTATATACTTTAGGGAACTTATATTTCCTCACAAATGCATAGCAAGAATCACCAACTATATTTTAAAGACTCACAAGTCCAGTATTTGATAGGAATTTATATGCTTCTGCAGTTAATACAAAGATTTTATGCATTTAGTTATAATTACAAAGAGTAGTAGTGATTTGTTGTCATACAAAGGATCGTAATTTTTTTTTAAGATAACTTCTCCAGTCTCATCAACCAGCATGGGATTCTGGTTAGTCTTGGAAACCTGACATATTGGATCAGTATTACTGCTGCTTTTTTTTTTTTTTTTAATGACTAGCATGTACTCTCATTTGACCTCAATCAAAGAAGAGTCAGATATTGCTTGAAGTCATTTCAGAAATTGTATTGCATTTTTTTAAATCAGTGTGATCTATATTTATATATCCTACACAACTAACTTTTGACTGACATATAATTTAATAGAAAAGGAAAAAAAATAATTACTTTCCATTCAAAAACCCTCAGTTTAAGTCCTTTAGTCTTCTACTTAGATATTAAATAGACTTTTTTAAGGGAGACATTTACAAGGAGTAGGTTATCTATATTAACTGCCACTTATGATGATGAGATTATGATAAAAAACTGTCTAGTTTAGTTTTCAGACATAATACTGACAAAACTTTTGACAGTTATTAATATATTTAGCATGGCTTCTCCATAGCATACTACATTCTAAAATATCAGTGCTTTTTAAAGCAAAAGAAGAGCTTTCAGGCCCATAATCACAATGGGACTCTACTATTAGAGGACGTGAGCACAGGACAGTATTTGTCTAAGAGGGTAACAAACCCATGTAAGGATAATCTTAGGGACATGACTGGATTTAGGTTTGGAAAGGCTCTTAAATTTCCCATATAAATCCTGTAATTATATTAAGACAGCATGGGATAAAAGGATAAGTACTTGTACATTTAAATGATTAAGTATACGACAGGTAACATTTCAAGAGTCATTGATTAGATCTTGCAATGGACAAATATCCCTGCCAGAATACTGTGGAATCTGTGTTATGAACTGTGCTTTTTAAAACATTGCCAAGTAATACGGGAAAAGAAATAATAGGAAAGATGAGAAATTCTGTTGATGACCCAAGACTATTCAAGTCAGCAAGCACAAGAATACACCTGTGGAATAAATTTGAAAGAACATTATAAGCATAAGTGACTAGCAGGCAGGAAGTATTGCCAAAGTAATTTAATGTAAAATATAAAAAGCTGGGCTCTTACTGCACAAGAGCAGGAAGACAGGATTATGATACGTAGTTTATGGAAATGCCATTGCTTGATAACAGCTGGAAAAAAAAAAAAAAAAAAAAAAAAAGAAAAAAAAAAAGAAAAAAAGAACATAACAAAGAACAAATATAAACAGAGTACTATGAAATAGAAAAAAAAAAACTTTAATCCCTATTAAAATGAGCTGAAATTAAACTAAAGACTGGCTTTTTCAGGTTTTGTTTTTCATTTTTGTTTTGTTAATTAGTTTATTCTCTTTTTGTTATTTGATGAATTTGTAGTGCTAAAGATTATTAAATATCAGGGGTAAATTTCTGCAAGCCAGGCCTCTGTAGCTATTACATAATTGTAGAATAATTATAAATCTTCAAAGGTTTATTGCTAGATGAAATGAAGCAACAGAAGGCAGTTCTAGGGGCACTTGCTCTGAACAGAGCAATACATAAAAGATGAGCCGATAAAACAATAAAACAACATATTAAAGAGTAAGTGGGCAGAGAAAGAAATGGAAAAAACACTAGACTCACCTGTTGTGCCTAAGCTACAGTATAGTATTACTATACACATACATCTATTAAGTTGTACACTTTCCTTACTTAAACACTTTTCTAGCTAAACATATAACATCATCCTTTTAGATATTCACTGTCTTCTAGAATGTATTTAGTGTGTGTTTGCAGACTACTTGCACAAGAGCAATTAAAACATCAGCTATTCAAGAATTTAAAAAGTTTCACAGTCCTGACAATAATGAATCAATCTAGCATTGTTTTCTGTCATATGTAACTCTGTTGCGCCTAACTTTCTACCTCAAAATTAAATTCCCTCAATATTATCAGAAAGAGACTGTTACATTCTCAAGAGTACCATTTTCATTAATATCATTTACTATTTTTCATTTATTAAAATAATTCAAGCACTGTTGCTGTATATAGTTCAGAACTGTCTTTTATATAAAATAATATTCCTATTTTCAGGTTAGCAACAAAAGTAAATCTACTTCTAGCCATACTTCTAGCCATATTATCTGAAATAGATGATGGAAATACTCAATGCATATTTATCAAAAAACTATCTTTTGTCTGAAGGGATTTTTAAAAAAGTAAATCTGAAATATCAAGTGTAAATTTGTTTTCAATGTAATCTTTATTTTTAAAGAATTTCTATACTTTTAAAAGCTTAGTACTTCTTTTAAGTATGTCTTAAATGTGAAATTCTCACTTCACTTTCTTTGGAGTATTATGCAACTCATCTGAGGATCTATAGTTCTTAGATACATTGGTAGTTACGCATTTTTTTTTCTAATTTATAAAATTGATTATATGAAGCTTTAAACAATCACTGCTAAATTTGATGAAGACTGCTGGCAAACATTATCCTAGTTCAAAACATAAAAGCCACAAGCGTATGTTTCTGAATTCATATACTTCTGACCTTCTAATAGTGCTCTGATGCAAACTGAGCAGGACACCAAGTGCTTCAGTAGAAGTGTTATAGAAGTATTACAGCTTCTACTGCCATGCATAATGGTGAAAAGTATAGCCTCTCTTGACCTGCTGGTCATACTTCTTTTGATATAAACTCAAGATACAGTTGGCCTTCTGGGCTGCAAATGCACATTGCCAGCTCATGTTGAATCTTTCGTCAACTGACACTCCCAAAACCTCTCCTCAGGGGAGTTTATCAATAGCAGGGTAAGTACACTTCAGCTGTGCTAATGGCCTTATCCCCAAATCTAGTATACTTCCCTTAGAATCACCTTTAGTGAACCTAGTTTTTTACCTCTCCTCTTCAAACCTAGTTTAAAGCCCTTACAATAAGACCTGTCAAATCCTGGGCTACAAACCCTTTTTTCCTTTGAGACTGGTGGATCCCACCTTTTGCCAGCAGGCCTGGTGCTGAATAAACCACCACACAATAATAATGAGAAACAACTAAAATTCCTAAATTCATGGCACCAGAGTCTAAGTCGTATGTTGATCAGGTGGATTTTCTTGTTTCTCTGTATTTTTCCTTGCTACTGAAGGGATTGAGGAAAACATCACTTGAGCTCCCATTCCTTCAACTAAACACAAAAAGTCTATTTTGATAGCCCTTAAACTTCTTCTTATGTCTTCATTGCTTCCAACCTGAACTGCCAGAAATGGGTAATAATTGCAGGACCATAACAGACCAGGGAGTTTCATAGAAATGTCCCTCACCCACGCCACAGAAAGACATCCCTGTAGGTAAGTAACTTGTGATTCTTGCTTGATTTTAATTCTTATTAAACTCTTAGATAAGAGTGTTCAAAAGCACTCAGCTTCATATTGTATGGCTTTTAGTTTGTTTTAAACAGGAAAGATTCATAGCTGTTAATAATCCTGGCAAATTTCCTTGTTTTTCAGCATGAAGTTCACTATTCTATGCAGGACAAAGGGCCTTACCAGAGTTAAAATCCTAGGTCACAGGGATGCAGCACATCTGTATCTGCAGCACTATCTGTACACAGAGTCAGGTCAGCGTATCAGGTCCTCTGTGTTTAACTCTTAAAGGAGTTGCCAATGACAATCACCATTCTTTTCTTGGCAGAGGAAGTCTTAAGGTGTGGAGTTGACTGACTCACCCTAGACAGCCCTCTGGATAGACTTCTATCCACATCTTCACTTACTTGTCCTTTGAGTCCCAGGGTCTCATACCTGTTGTGCAGCAGCACTTGGGAAGGTGAGACAGGTAGGGAGAAGGATTGCCTGCCACCATGAGCGGGGACCTCCCTATCTCTTAGATCCCCTTTTTCTAACTGAAGGCAGAAAAGTAGAGGATCCATCGCTACTAGCAGAGTATCCCCCTGGTGCCTTTCTTGCAAGGATCGCAGGGTGTAGCACCAGTCAATCTCTCTTTCACGCTCCCTAATGCTCCTTAATCCTTCTACCTCCTTCTTTATTTGTGCCACCAAATAAAGTAGATCACCCACTAGTTTACATTGCACACCTGAAGTATGTTTGCTACCCTTCAATACTTGGTCCAGACACTTCCTGCAGCCAGAAACCTGGATATGTTTGCATGGGTGCTCAGTACAGGTCACCACATTCTTTTTGACAATGGCTTTCAGTGAAGTGGATGCCATGGCTACATCAAGTTCTACTGAGACAGCCTCATGAGGGAGGAGGGGGACTACACCATTCCTGCCTGTGCGAACTACCTTTCAAACTGCTGCACCCTTACCCTACTGATGTGCACTATTTTCTCAGCCATTTCACTGCACTCCTGATCACTTGCATTCACTATGGGTTCCCTCTGTGTGTGGTGGGTTTTGTCTGCCATTATTCCTGACTTTGCTCAGCCTGCATCAGAGCCTCTTCTCATCACAGGCTTCACTCTTCCTGTTCATGGGTGGAGCTGGGATTTCCTCTCTCTGTCGTGGCTGTCTGGTGAAGTCCCTGGTGACTGGAAAAAGGGAAACGTTACTTGCATTTTTAAAAAAGGGAGAAAGGAAGACCCAGGGAATTACAAGTTGGTGAGTCTCATCTCTGTAACTGTGAAGATCATGGGACAGATCCTCCAAGAAGCTATGTTAAGGCACATACAAGATAAAGAGGATATTCATAGAATCACAAGGTTGGAAACGACCTATAAGATCATCCAGTCCAACCGTCTCCTCATCATCATTGTCACCACAAGCACTAAACCATATCTTGCAGCATGTTGTTTAGACACCTCTGGAACACTGCCAGGGACAGCAACTCCGCCACGTCCCTGGGCAGGCCATTCCAGTGCCTGACTACTCTCTGAGACAAATAGTTCTCCATTATGTCCAGTCTAAACCTCCTCTGATACAGCTTGCGGCCCTTATCCCTTGTCCTGCTTGTTGCCTGGGAGAAGAGGCCAAATCCTTCTTTGCCACAACCTCCCTTCAGGAGCTTGGAGAGTGCAGTGAGGTCTCCCCTGAGCCTCCTCTTCTCCAGACTGAACAATCCCAGCTCCCTCAGCTGCTCCTCATAAGACTTGTGCTCCAGACCCCTCACCAGTTTCATTGCCCTTCTCTGGACACGCTCCAGGACCTCAACATTTTCCTGTAGTGAGGAGCCCAAAACTGAACAGAGTACTGAAGGTGCAGCCTCACCAGTGCTGAGTACGGGGGATGATCGCCTCCCTGCTCCTGCTGGCCACGCTGTTTCCAATGCAGGCCAGGATGCTGTTGGCCCTCTTGGCCACCTGGGCACACTGTCGGCTCATGTTCAGCTGAGCATCAACCAACACCCCCAGGTCCTTCTCTTCTTCACACTCATCCAGCCACTCATCCCCAAGCCTACAACGCTGCATGGGGTTGTTGTGCCCAAAGTGCAGGACCCGGCACTTGGCCTTGTTGAACCTCATCCCATTCACCTCAGCCCAATGGTCCAGCCTGCCTAAATCCCTCTGAAGGGCCTCCCTACCCTCAGGCAGATCAACACCACCTCCCAGCTTGGTATCATCTGCAGTCTTACTGAGGGTACACTCAATCCCCTCATCTTGGTCATCAATAAAGATATTAAATAAGATGGGCCCCAGTACTGAGCCCTGGAGGACACCACTTGAAACGGGTTGCCAGCTGGACTTCACTCCATTCACCATGACCTACTTGTCACGGCCCTCTAGCCAGTTCCTTACCCAGAAAAGTGTATACCTATCCAGGCCACGGGCAGCCAGTTTCCCCAGAAGAAGCCTGTGAGGGACTCTTTTCCAACCTTCCTCATCAGCGAGGTCTGTCCGACTGTGACAGGGTAGGGGGTCCATCACCTGTCTGGGTTTTTTTTTTCCCAGAGCCCTTCCCTCTGGTAAGCCAATGAGTCACTCCACCAGTCGAGATAGCCAGAATGGCTTCTAAAGGCAGATTGTGCCTGACCAATCTGGTGGCCTTCTACGATGGACTGACAGCTTCGGTGGACGCAGGACAGGCAGTGATTGTCATCTATCTGGACTTTTGTAAGGCCTTTGACATGGTCCCTCACCACATCCTTCTCTCCAGATTGGAGAGGTATTGATTTGAAATTTGACTGTTTGATGGATTAGGAATTGGCTGGCTGGACGCAGCCAAAGGGTTGTGATCAATGGTTCTGTGTCAGGGTGGAGGCCAGTCACAAGCAGTGTCCCTAAGGAGTCAGTATTAGGACCGGTGCTCTTCAACATCTTCATATATAGATGTAGACAGTGGCATCGAGTGCACCCTCAGCAAGTTTCCGGATGACACTGAGCTGAGTGATGCAGTTGACACATTGAAAGGAAGAGAAGCCATCCAAAGGCACCTGGACAGGCTGGAGAAGTAGGCCCATGAAAACCTAATGAGGTTCAACATGGCCAAGTGCAGGGTGCCCTGCAATCCCAATGCCCAATCCCAGGTGTTTGTACAAACTAGGGGAAGACCTCCTTGAGATCAGACCTGAGGAGAAGGGCGTGAGGGTCCTGATGGATGAGAAGCTGGACATGAGCTAGCAGTGTGCACTTGCAGCCTGGAAGGCCAACTGTGTTCTGGGCTGCATTAAAAAAGGGGTGGCTGGCAGGGAGAAGGAGGTGATTGTGCCCCTCTACTCGGCTCTTGTGAGGCCCCATCTGGAGTACTATGTTCAGGCCTGGGGCCCCCACTACAGGAAGGACATGGAGCTCTTGGAGCGGGTCCAGAGGAAGGCTACTAAGATGATCAGAGCACTAGGGCACCTCTCCTATGAGGAAAGGTTGAGGGAACTGAGATTATTTAGCTTGGAAAAGAGAATGCTTTGGGGAGACCTCATTGTGGCCTTCCAGTACTTGAAGGGAGCATATAAACAGGAGGGGAACAGCTGCTTACAAGGGTGGCTAGTGATAGAACAAGGAGGAATGGTCTTAAACTCAGACAAGGGAGGTTTAGGTTAGATATTAGGAAAAAGTTTTTTCACTCAGAGGGTGCGACACGCTGTAACAGGTTGCCGAAGGAGGTTGTGGATGTCCCATCCCTGGAGGCATTCAAGGCCAGGCTCTGGGCAGCCTGTTTTAGTGTTTGGAGACCCTACACATAGCAGGGGGGTTGAAAATTGATGATCATTGTGGTCCTTTTCAACCCAGCCCATTCTATGATTCTATGATTCTCTTTCCCTGCACTTGTTTTTGGTCAGTGTTGCTACAGTTTTGCCATGGTTTTGACTCTCCAAGAAAAGGCCTCCCACCATGAGCTCCAAAGCCAAATCACTTGAGTTCTCCACATTAAATGCAATGACATGATATGTGATAAGTCTTTCAAAAGACTTCCATGAGCATTAAGATAATTATTTTTTTCTCTAAATCAGATGACAAATTTAACTGTAATGACAATTATTTAGCCTTTAAAAAAAAGAAAAAAAAAAAATGTGATTTAGTAAAACATTACATTGTGGAATTGTCACAGTCCCCACACAAATTTCAATGTTAAGGCAGACCCTGTAACTGCAATAAAGGAATTTTTCTAGATCTGTGAAACTGAAACATTCTATATTCAGGACACAAAGAAATAAAGTAGGTAAAAAAAAGTAACAATGAGAAACTTAGAAAAAAAAAGATAGCAATTTCCATATAAATCTAAATATATATTCAGAGTATCTGTGCTTCTAATCATTTAGTTGATTTTTAATGGGGAGTTCATGAGTGTTCTTCAACTATTATAACATCAGTAAGTGTTAGGAAGGCAACTATAACCACTTTTAGAAGAGTCCTTAAGATTTTTTTATAGTTCTTTGACTTTCAAATCAATTAGGTGACTTAATTAAAATCTATGTTAATGAGTCCAGATATCTTGTACTTCATTCTCAACAAGGGAAATCAGTATGTAATTGGTAATCAACTTTTTTGTTGTTGTTGTTTTCTTTGAGCATTCTCATGGAATCTGCAGCTAATAATTAGATAGTGTGTGTCTAAGATTTTTTTAAATGGATGAAGACGTGAGGATTTGCAAAAGTGTTTCTATTGATGATAATTTTAGCAGGAAACTAAAATAGTCTTGTACAAACCTTCACAAGACATTTTTTTAATATATAAGTCATGCATTGTATCAGGATGTTCTCTATCACTGGAGATTTTCAAGACCTGAATGCAGAAAATACTGAGCAAAGTTCAAATCTGCCCCTGCTTGAAGCAGGAGGTATTTCCCATAGTCACTTCTAACATGTCTGTGATCCTTCAACCTTAGGAGAATGATGGCTTATCATTGTTTATGAGTATATTGTACTGCATAATCACTCTCTAAAATTATTTTATAGTTCTACAACAGAATTTAAATTGAATTTAAGGATATACTGAAAACAGATCTCTTCAAAATAATGCTCACATGACTACAGAATCCAGGAAATCAGGAACTTGATGTTTGAGAATACCTGCTTCTCAGCTTACATCACTGTATGGAATCCATAATTTTTAATTTAACTTTTACTGGAAAAAAAAAAAGAAAAAAAAAGAAAAAAAAAAAGTGGTGTCAAATTAATCAAATATGGCTTATTCTTGTTTCTGAATATATGAGGAAACTTTTAATTACTTATCTTTCTATTCTGTTCTCAGGGTCTCACTACATGCTCTTTATTACACTTAAGTGAGATAGAATGTCGTACAAGAATTAAGCACTGTCACAACCTTGCTAGGTAACATTATTCTGTATTACATAATGCTTTATGAGATATCCATTTAAAATAAAAATAATCAGTGTTTACTGGATCATTGACTAAGGGAAACTCAATAGGAAAGCTTCTGGTTTGTGATTCTTAAAACATTCATTGATTTTCTTTCTATTAAGCCTCCTCTGTTCCCAGATATGCACAGAAAGGTAATTTCAGGTATCTGTATTCTGTAGAAAAAGAGATTATATTATATAATTACAGTCAAGAGTTGTCAGAAACTGTTTGTGTGTACAGAAGATTTGTCATTATTTTAGTCCTTAGAAATAAAAATATTTTTTTAAAACAAACAAACAACAACAACAAAAAAAAAACAAACACAAAGAATGATACCTGAAGTCCAACTAGAGGTATATAAGGATGTTTTTGTTTGGCTGCCTGCTTGTTTGTTTCATCTGTCCCTTTCAATTTAAAATGCACACCTGACAGTTATAACACCTTGTAATAGGAGAGAAATAAGAGTAAAGTGACAGCATACAGTGCATTCTAGATAGTGAAACTGAAATACGTTTGCTAGAAACACCCAGAAAAGAGTTGAAAATGTATTGAAAATCTTGTAAAATAAGTAAATTATTCTACTGATTGTACACTATTTAGACTGTTCCTATTGTAGGGCTACTGTGTGTAATACTCCCAATTATAGTTGCCATCAGAGATCAGTGAGACCATTATACTGATGACCTCTCAGAAATTCTGATGAAGGACTAGCAGGAAAAAATAAAATGATAGTTTGTGAACTGAAACATAAAAATCTGAGTGTCATGGAGAATCAGAGCTTTAAGATTTCTAGAATTGTGTATTACCAGACTCACAACTGTGAATTTTAATGCAGGGAAACATTTGGCTGTTAAATTGTGAGTCAATGGAATGTGATTCTGATGGGAAGTCAAGAGGGATTGCAAGTGGGTATCTCCACAGATTTCAATAACATTTTAGCATGTATTCCTAGTTGTTTACTTTAAAATGAATTAAACAACATAGACAGTATCACTCTAGTTGCATTTTCTACACCTGAGTAATATCAAGTATCTTTTGTATTACTGAAAATAGTTCTTTTTAAAACTTCACAGAATCACAGAATGGCCAGGGTTGGAAGGGACCTCAATGATCATGAATCTCCAACCCCCCTGCCACATGCAGGGCCACCAACCTCCACATTCAACACTAGACCAGGCTACCCAGGGCCCCATCCAGTGTGGCCTTGAACACCCCCAGGGACGGGGCATCCACAACCACTCTGGGCAGCCTGTTCCAGCACCTCACCACTCTCTCTCTAAAGAACTTCCCCCTGTCATCCAACCTAAATCTTCCCTCCCTCAAAACCATTTCCCCTAGTCCTGCTGTTATCTACCCTTTCAAAGAGTTGACTCACCTCCTGTTTCTAGGCTTCTTTTCTCCAGGCAGAACAAGCCCAGCTTCCTCAGCCTGTCTTCGTAGGGGAGGTGCTCCAGTCCCCTGATCATCTTCATGGCTCTCTTCTGGATCCTCTCCAACAGCTCTGTCTTTCCTGTACTGGGGGCTCCAACCTTGGGCACAGTAATCCAGATCGGACTCTCACAAAAGCAAAGTAGAGGGAGACAATCACCTCCCTGTCCCTGCTTGGCAATCACCTCAGCTAGCTTCTTCAGAACACCATCCAGGCCCATAGAAGTCTATGGGCATATGCATTCAGTGTCATGAGGCAGTCTCAGACTTGCTCTGTCCTTTATAGTGACGTGACCTCAACTGGGATCTTACCTGACAGCCACGAGTTTTCAAATATGATGGAGAGTGGCTTGGCAACTACCTCAGTCAGCTCCTTCAGAACTCTGGGATGCACCCCATTCAACCCACTTGTGTGCGCATTCTGTCTCATGAGGTAGTCTTGGACTTGCTCTGCCCTTACAGTGGGGGGGGGATTTATCGTGCTGGTCCCCACCTAGAGGTTTAGGGATGCAAGACTCAGGGACATGAGAAATACTAGAATCCTGGCCTCCAGCGAACACTGAGGCAAAGAACTCATTCAGTACCTCAGCCTTCTCTTTGTCCACTGAAGTCAGTTCTCCTTTTACCTTTACCAAAGGAAGTAGACTTGCTTTGGCCCTTCTCTTCTGACCAATGTACCTGTAGAAAGTCTTCCTATTGTTTTTCACATCCTTCACCAAGTTCAGTTCTGCCTGAAGGGCATGAATCAACAGGACAAGGGGAAATGGTTTTAAACTGGAAGAGGGTAGATATAAGTCTTTACTGTGAGAGTGGTGAGACCCTGGAACAAGTTGCCCCATCCCATGAAGCATTTAAGGCCAACTTGTCTGAGATTCTAAGCAGCCTGGTCTCAAGGGAGATGTCCCTGTCTATAGTAGGGGGTTGAAACTAGATGATCTTAAAAGTCCCTTACATTCCAAATCATTCTGTGATTCTGATATTTGTCATAGATTTTCCACACTGCACTTGCATGTACAGAAATGGCTAAAATAGCCTAGGGAGGGAAATATTGATTGCATTCATCGTTACATAATGAATCCACTTTAAAATAGGTGATCAGCTATGAAATACCAAGCTATTTGTCTTGTTTGTCAAAATCATGCCTCAGCATTAACTTTCACAAGAGTTAAAATAAGCAGTTTCATAGGCATAACTAATATTGGGTGTATGCATCAAAACTGTTACATTTTCCAACTGACAGATTGTTTCTAAATCACTCAGCAAAGTTATCTTCTTCTCAGAATATTAACAGTGTTAAAGTTGAATAGCTATTTCATCATTAGAGTAATGAAAAGAGATTAGCTCATTTCTGTAGAGTGGTATTTGTTGTAAGGCTGACCAAGTGTTGAATTTGCTGAAGATTTCAGGTTTTGACAATGGCTAAGTACATACTCAACTTCTGGAATTACATATTGTATACTTCACACAGTTCTGCGTTAGGACATGCTGACTTTTTTTGTGTAGTTGTTTTTGTTTGTTTGTTTGTTTCTGTTTGTTTTTGTTTTAATTAATTAATTTATTTTGTCACAGTCTCCAAAAATTGCAGAACCAGAAGATGAGCCCACATATTTTAACTAAATGAAAAAAAAAAAAAAAAAAAAAAAAAAAAAAGGACACCCAAACCTCAAAAGCAGAATAAAAAGGCTTGAATATTTGAAGTTAATCATAAAGGGTTATTGACTGCTTCCCTTTGCTAAAGAACTCAGGAGATTCTGGTATGAGATACAAGTTTACTTTTCTAATCTGTAATAGACATTTTTCTTACCTTAATTTTTACCCAATGTTCTGTAGAGTATATAATTTAATAGATGTCATATCAGAAATCTTTTAAGTTTTCATCAAGCTATCAATGACTTGTTTTTGGAGCAAATTTATTCTCTATAGTTAAGCCAGACATGAAGAAAAGGAAACCTGTACAAATTGTAACTATGTTACAATATCAGGCTATTCACCTAAATAGAGACCTGAAGAAAATATGAACTATACTTATAAATAAGCAAGGGCTTCTTTAAAATACCAAAATATCTGTAGTTTCATTTTGTCTAAGAACAGAAATTGTTATATTTTGTAGAATATGTTCACACTTACCATCGATGTGAGATATCTCTCTTCGTCTTTTCTGTAATGTCCAGTGACAGAACAAGCCATAACAGGTAGAAACACGACATTTGAAAACATTTATTCTGAACATTAGAAATTTATCCATCTATCTATCTATCTATCTATTAATATGTGAATGACAAAGCACAGAAACAGATTTATTAGAGAGATTGTGGAATCTCTCTTATTGGAGATCTTCAAAAGCCATCTGGACATAGTCCTGGACAAGGAGCTCTGGGTATGTTTGGTTCATCAGGAAGGTTGGACCAGAGTCCCTTCCATCCTAAATATGTGACTCAATGAATTCATTATATGCAGTATTCTACATGAAAGTTCAGATAAAATCAGTTTCTGTATCAAACTCGTTTATAACTGTTTTTTGTTTGTCTGTTTTAGATGCAGGTGCAAATAGTAAATTTGGAAATTTTCATATGAACATGGTGTTTACTTTTTTTCTGTTAGATGGAATAAGATTGAGATGGAAAAGTCTCATCTTCATCCTGAAATCTGAAATAGAAATAAGTTTTAAATACTACTTGGAAGATAAGACATTCATCAAAACGCTGAAAATACTACATATCAACAACTAGGATTTTTTAAACTTTCTCCTCATTTTCTAGTTTTTTTCTTGCTTTTTCTTTGTTTTCTCCCTCTCAGCTTCCTTTTCTATTTTTGTTTTCTATTTGTTGCTTTTGTTTTCTCTTAGGCATTTGCCTACAGTCTGTGTTCTCTAATGAACACTTCAGCTCCTTTTTGATTTTTTTTCATATGGTTCTTCATGCACGCTGGAAAATTTTGTATTGTTTGCAATCTTCCTACTGAATGTCAGCATACGTGCAGCTGTCTCTTGTTCTTCTTTATCTGACTTCCGCTTGCAACAGTAAAGCTTTTAGTTTGTTCCCTGCTGTCTTTCCTTATGTTTCCAAAGCCTCTTCCCCAGATTTTTAGATTAAGGATGTGTTATCCATCTGATGAAAATATAGTGAGTAATATGAAAAGTCAGCATTTTTATTGGATGCCTATAGAACAAATAGATTTCAGTTAAAACATTGAAGTCCACACTATAGGTGCAGTTTCACTGAAATGAGAACAGTTAATAATCTTAAATTGAAACCATTAACAGTTAACAATTATTCACTTAACAGAGCACAGAATTATGCAAACTACTGTTCACCTGGAATGTTGAAGGCATTAATTCATCATCACACAAAATATTTCTTGCAATGTAATTATATATAATATATAAAAGTAATATTTTATATATTTTATATATATATGTAATACATATATTATAATATATATAATATATAATTATAAATTTTAGGAGGTAAATAAACATCTGCTTATATTCATTACAGTACGTTTCATTGCAAAATAATTCTGGTACATAAATAAGAGAAAAGGTGAAAAAAAGAAGGTCTGTGGCTAAAACAGCAGGGAAAGGAAAAAAAAAAAAAAAAAACAAATCTAAAATGACTTTTGATCTGGAGATCCTGGCATGAAAAGGATGTATAGATATATAGGAAACAGAGAATAAATAGATAAAAACAAATAAATACATAAAACTTATGTATTTTATGTCTCTTGCCATGACAAATGAAAACATTTTTAATTAAAAATTTATTTTTCATATAAAAGTAGGAATGTGAATCAAATATGGATGGAAGAACCTTATGAAAGAAGTTAAAAGAATACAAATATTGTTTTAATTCAAAATTGGCTGTATTCTCAAATCATGCATTTCATGGTTAAAATTGGTACTGCAATACGCAGTACCAAACTGGGTCAAATTCCATCAATCTGCTATGTACAAGCAGACCTAATCACACTCATATTTTTGGAGAGATTGTCACAGAATGAAATGAAATACAATTAATTATCCAGATTTTCAGTTAACTTCCACCTTTGTATCACAGAAATGAAGAAAATAAGTAACATTATATATATATATATATAAAGTGAATATTTCCCTTGTATGACTAGAATAGGAGTACTAGGAATACTAATATAAGCATTGTGGCTAAAGCCAGAAAAGGTTTAATCATGGTGGAATTGTGTTGAAGCATAACACTGGTAATTTTAAACATTGAACAGAAATTTTGAGCAGAGATAACACTAGTTCTTTACATTGTTTGCCACAAATTACATTACTTTAAATCAAGTAGTTGCATTTTACAAATTGTATAATTAAATCACAACATTAGTATTCCAAATCTGTATATTCGCAATAAAAGTATTGCTATTTCAGTCAAAAAATGTTAAATGAAACTTTCAAAATGAATTATTTGTTAGCTACTGTGAAGTAGATTTAATGATGATTTTCATATGTGCTGCTCCACAGTTCCAGCATTATTCTTATGTAAACTGATGTAGTGAGCAGCTGAAAAAAAGAAATTCCCAAGTTTCCCATCAGTGTTAGCAAAAGACTAGTGAAAGCAGTGTGGGTGACACAGATGTTCTCATTCCCCCTGGGTTAATATGAATTAATGTATACATACTGATACAAACTTAATCAATGTGTTCATCTGAGGGTTCCAACTCTACTGTTGATGCTCTTAAGACCCATTAGTCTTAAAGTCCCATTGGAGAGCCACATTTTTAATAAAGTGTGGCTAGGAAACTAAGCAGTCATTTGAAGAAAATACGTAAACCAATTAATATTGCTCTGCTCCACGGACTGTCTGCACATATATTAATGATAGAAAACTGTGAGGAGTGGCCGATATTTCGCAGACTTGTGCTGTCATCCAGAAGGACCTCACAAGTTCAAGAAGAGGAAGTGTGGAGTCTTGCATCTGGGATGGAACCACCCTAGATGGGTGGTCGCTAGATCAGGTGTCCCAAGGAACCATCCAACCTGGCTTTGAACACCTCCAGGGACAGAACATCAACAGCTTATCTGGGCAGCCTGTTCCAATGCCTTACCACCATCTGAGTGAAAATTTTCCACCTAACATCTAACCTATATCTTCGCTCTTTTAGTTCACTATCCTTTTTCCAATCACTGCCATCCTATGTTAAAAGTTGATCTCCCTCCTTGTTTATAAGCTACTTTTAAGTCCTGGAAAGTGTCATGGTTTTATGATTTTTGGTTATCAGTATTCCACATCATAGCATCATGTAGTGCACTGGTAGTTAAGAGTCAATGCTGCAGTTCCATGGATCATTGATAGTTCCAGGTACCTGGTTCTCAGAAGAGATGAAAAACTACATACTACATACTCCAGAAGACTCTGCATTATTTGTGTTTCTGTTTTCTGGTCATAGGGAAAAGATAAAAAACAACCCACAAATAACATTCCTTACCCCTTTTTGATTGTCTGGCTCATCTCTGCTCCCAGCTGTGTCATTTCAGCTTACTTAGAGTAATGCCTTCAGTTTCTTAGACTCTCTCTCTCATTTTATTTGACTTACTATCTTCAATTCGTGTCATATCGTGTTTCATCATATTTCAATATCTTATTTAGTAAAATAGTTTGTTTCTCCTCAGATTATTGCCCTTGTTTTTTTTTAGGCCCATCTCTGTAGTAACAAAATACGCAAGTTAGAGATGTAGGCTCCTTGACTCATGAGAAACCATGATGAGACATGGCAAGACAAGACACGTCACACATCTATTGGGCACAGATAACCGTAGCAAGGGTGATTGGTAGCACTGTGATATAAGGGACAACTATAAGAAGAGTGTGTTGCTTGCAATAAACGCCATTTTGCCGCTCACCACATTGGTGTCATAAAAGTGTGAGTTGGCTGTGGCTGTTTGAGCACTTTACGATGGGACATTAATCAGAGGTTGCCGAAGCAAAGGCAACACATCTTCTTACCTTTTCCCTTTTGATTAACTAGGTTAGTTCCTTTCCCTCGCAGGGACTCAAGATACAGCTATCAGTCTGCCCACATCACCTCATGATAGCACCCATCAACTTGTCGCTCAAATTCCTGGATACTCTGCTGCTTGATAATTTTGTCTCATATTCTGACCATTTGCTCAAATTGTTTTTAAGCTGGGCACATTTGCACTGACGACAACCACTTCTGCTTTCAGGCCCTTAGGGGACAAACAGAAGTCTGAGAGGCTCATTTAATCATCTGAAGGACTGTCTGGTTGCATTTGTTTGCTCTGGAAGATTATGACCCAACTCCATCTGGGTTTTAATCCTATCCCAGCCAATCCCACAGGTAGTCACCACACTCATTCCAATAGAAAACTGCTACTTTCTGCTTAAAGAAGTGAAAAAGTGGGATACCTCCCACTCACATGCATGACCATGCTCTTGTTGCTGTCATTCCTGGGACTTCCTTTGAATCTTATTCCTTCGTAGAGGTTGGCCTCAGCAGCTCTAGGCCCCACTCACTCCTGTCCAAACATCCTCCTATTACCAATTGTTCTCATTAAACACAAAATACAAATGTTCCTTGAACACTTCCAGGGTCAGTGACTCCATCACCTCTCTGGGCAGCCCATTCCCACACCTGACCACTCTTTTGGAAAAGCAGCATTTCCTAACATACACCCTGAATCTCCCCTAGTGCAACTTGAGACCATTCCCTCTAGTCCTATCACTAGGTACGCAAGAGGCTGATTTCCAGCTCACTACAACCACTCTTCAGGTAGTTATAGGGGGTGTTGTAACCTTCACCCATTCATTTTCCCTGGGAGACCGCAGCTTGGCCAATTACCGAGGTGACACCAATATGGTGAACAGCAAAATGGCGCTTTAATGGAATTAACACGTGCTTATATATGGAAAGGGGAGGGCCTAACGCGTTACAACCCAAAGATGGCGCAAGCGCCTAATACAATAAGAGGGCAATAAGGTCTCCCCTGAGCCTCCTCTTCTTCAGAGTGAACAACCCCTGCTCCTTCAGCCACTCCTCATAAGCATGCAATTTGGATGTTGGGGAAATTCTTTACAGAGAGTGGTGTGATACTGAAAGAGGCTGCCCAGAGAGGTTGTGGATGCCCCGTCCCTGGAGGTGTTCAAGGCCAGATTGTATGGGGCCCTGGGCAGCCTGGTCTGGCATTAAATATTGGAGGTTGGTGGCCCTGCATGTGGCAGGGGGGTTGGAGATTCATGATCCTTGAGGACCCTTCCAACCCTGGCCATTCTGTGATTCTGTGTAATTTCTCCCTTTTCAGTAGGGAGTGTGTGCCCTTAATTGCAATAATGAATAAACTGCTGTTCAGAAAGATCTTTGCCTGATAAGAATTGTTTTTGATTTTGAGCATGTTTTTCACAGTTCCCCGACACATCCAGTAAAGAATGGAGATTCTCCTTGTTTATGTAAGTTTCCATATAACTTCAAACTCTACATTTTTAAGGATCAGTGTTTTGAAGACAATGGAATCCTTACATATTTCAGAAATTGTAGGATTGGAGAGGCTAGAAATCATAAAAATATGGTACTTAATGTTAAGCTTAGTTAAGATTCCATCATGACTGTTCATAAACCTGATTTCTGAATGAATCTTCATACATCACAGGTTTATTAAAGACAGCAGAAAAGAGGCAAGAGAATTGTAAATAATAGTTTTAATCCAGATACCAAAGATACAAAAATATATTCTTTCCAAAGAATCATCTATTGCTTCCCACAGGTGCTGTCAGTATGTAAGACATCTTAAGACAAAATATTTTATCTAGCTATTATGAAAAAACATGCATATTTATACATCTATTCTTTCACACACATCTTCTTTCTGTTCTTCTGCTCCTCTATTTCAGTACCTAGACACTATATCTCATTTTTCACTTTTTATTTATTTTTTTTCCTGTTACTGACTGACACATTAATCCTGTTGCATTTCTGGATTAATAGCAAACAACTTTTGAAGTAATTTTGGTTCCTAGCTGTAAAACACATTTCAAAGATTCAATGCAATTCTAATGAAAATTTCAAGATTTTTTTTTTAAGTTTCTTTATATTTGTTTCAAAAGTCTGAATCATAAAACTAGTCATCACACCTTCAAAAATATTTATTGTACTAATAAAATGTCCCCTTGCATTAAAAAAAAAAGTTTCTTTGATGCTAATGAACTGAAAGAAAATTTAAAATGCTTCTGAAAAGTCCCATGTTTAAATCTATAAGAGAATGCATATATACATGAGGCTTTTTGCTAGAATCAAATAGTTTAAAACCTCCTTTTCATATCAAAAATTTTGGCTTAATCTTTCCACTATTCATTAAGTGTATTTGTAAGTCTGAATATATTCCACATTCAACAGTCCATATTATAAATAAAAGAAACTTTTATATATATATACTTTTAAAAAATAGAATGAAAACTGGCAAAAACTAAAACTTCAAAGTTGAACTTCTAATGTCATTTTTTTTTCTATTTTTCACTTGAATCTTTCCTTCACCAACATGAGGTACTGCCATCAAAAGTGAAAAACGTGAAAACCAGGAGACTAATGTTTTACACTATTGAAAAAAAAAAACAAAACAAGCAAAACACTACATTTATAAACTCAACTGTGATAAATCTCTCCTTTTTTTTTAGATAGATATAGTCATATATATGTAAATATTTGCTTTTAAACACTGTCCTAGTAACGCAAAATGTATAAACAGCCATCAGGACAAGATACACATTTTTTATCTTTCATTCAAGTAGCATTGGCCTTAGTATTGATTCCTGATGTACAGGCAGTTCACAGGCTAACTCATTGTCCACTGCTCTAGTTAACACTTCAGTTTTTTAACGACGATATTATTGGAAACAGCTCTGAAAGCCTTGGTAAAAATAAATTACAAGCACTGCTCTCCCTCCAAGCCACTCATCTCATTTTAGAAGAACATGTTGTTGGTTAAGCATGTTTTGTCCTTCACAAAGTCCTGCTGACAGCATTCAATCACCTGCTCTTTCATATGTCTAGAAATAAATCAAGAGCGATCTTGCAATGACACTTGCCACTTACATAGATCTCATTCTATGAAATCTTTTTTCTTGTTCGCATCATATGCATTTAAATGTTCTGTAATATCTGTCCTCTACCATGGAGAAAATATCCTCCATCCAGTCTTTCCCACATATCTCAAGGATCTAGTATTCCTGAAGAAATTTTTACTAGACAATATTGAAAATTATGCAAAGGGGATACTAGGTAACTCAACGCTGTTCATGTTCATTAACACCAGTTTCTCTGCCTAATTTGGCAACTAGATTTTATTTTACCTTGTTTTCCCTTTACTACTGACATATTTACAGGTCACATTTTTGTTGTTATCAACATATTTTTTCAGAGATTCTTCAGATCCAGCTGGTAATTAGCTTTATATAATACAGTCCCTCCATGCTCAGTGTCTCCATATTCCTTCCAGGTCGCTTGACTCTTCTTTAACACTTTGTAATCCACCTTTCTGCATGTTAGTCAAGAGTTCACTGTTCAGTAACACTGGACTCCTGCTGCCTGTGCTCAACTTTCTACACGTGAGGATTTATAGCAGTTTAGGAACAAATTGACACTATGACAACTAACAGGCATGGCAGTGTCCCTGGTACTGGACATGCCTGTTTTCTACAGGCAAAGGTAATGAAATACTTTCATTTCCTAAATGTGGAATATTTATTAAACTATGACCTTAAAGAAGAGTCTTAAATCAACAGTTACAACTCTTCACATAGTCATACTGTACTCTTTATAGAATGTCACCAAAAGGTCTCACTTTGTCATAGTCTACACACAAAGAAAGTAGGGAACCAGAAAAAAAATTGATTTGTTCTTATCCATGTAATTTTTTGGGGAAAAAACCTCCTCATGAAGTTACTTATGCTTTCACTCACAATATTGCAGGTCTGTGATAATAGATAGCACTTCTTTAATGGTAAACTGACAGAACCACAGAACAGCATCCGGGTAGGTTTTGATTATCTCCAGAGAAGGAGATTCCACAACATCCCTGGCCAGCTTGTTCACATGTTCCATCGCTCTCAAAGTGAAGATTTCCCTCATGTTCATTTGGACCTTTGCATGTGCCTATTGACCTTTGTTATGCCACTGAGCACCCATGAAAAGAGCCTGGCCCCACCCATTTGACTCCTGCCCATTAGATAAATGTAAACGATGATAAGATTTTTCCCTCAGTCATCTCTCTGCAGACTGAACAGCCCCAGATCCCTCAGCCTTTTCACATAAGGGAGATAATCCAGGACCCTAGTAATCTTTGTAACCCTCTACTGGACTGTCTCTAGAAGTTGAACCACTGTCACGGCTTTGTGATTTTTGGATTTTGGTATTCCACATCATAACTTCATGTGGGACACTGGGAGTTTAACTGTTAATGCTCAAGTCCTGCATACCTGCCCAGAAGAGAAGAACAACTACATTCCCCAGGGGACTTTGCAGTCAGGGAGAGCAGATATAACTCCTGGCAAGGTCACCTGATGCGCTCTTTTTCATCTGCTCTTCTTCGTGGGCTCTTCTCCCATCTCCCTGCTGCTCAACTAGACTGTGCATCTCACCTCAGCTTTATGGTGAGGCCTATCCACCTTTCAGACATTCTCTCATTATATTTGATTTATTAGCTTCAATTCTGATTATATTGTATTATGGTGTGTTATCTTGCATTCCAATACTATATTTAGTAAATTAGTTTGTTCCACCTCAAATCTTTGCTGCTGTTTTTAATTATTTCGGGGTCCCATTTCCCTTTTTCTGGAGGCACAAATTTTGTGAAATCCCTCCGCCCCACTGGTCACAGAACTGGGCTGAACCAGCCCTTAAACCATTGAACTGCAGAGCCCAGAGCTGGACCCAGAAGTCAGGTTGTTTTTTCCACCAGAACAGACCAATTGGGAGGAGAACCTCCCTAAACCTGTTGGCCACTTTCTTTTTAATGCACTCTAGGATTCCATTGGTCTCCTTGGCCAAAAGCCCACACTGTTGGCTCACAGTCAACCAGCTGACCCTCAGAATACCCAGGCTCCCCTCTGCAGAGCTCCTTCCCAGCAGCTCATGTGATTATTCCTTCCCAGGCATAGGGGTCTGTACCTGCCCTTGTTGAACTTCATAAGGTTCCTCACTGCCCAACACTTCAGCCTGTCAAGGACTTGCTGAATGGTAGCACAGCTAACAGGTAACCACTGATTCCTCCTATTTTTGTATCATCAGCTGACTGGCTGAGGGCAGTATCCTATTTCTTGATGAAGCTCACTGATGAATACTTGGACTGAACTCAGTATCAACAGCTGGGAACATCACTAGATAAAGGCCTCCACATAGACTTTGCGCTGCTGATCATAACATTCCAAACTCAGTCAGTAGGCTGTGAGTTGGATTGAGAACTGACTATCCCACACTTTTTAAGCTTTTTCATGAGAATGTTATGAGACACTATCAAAATTCAACATGGAATCTTATTTAAATATTTCATTTTGCTTTTAGTTTTATTTCAGAAAGAAAATATTGTTTTGAATAAATTTAAATATTTTCTTTCATATACAGTTCAATAGACAAATATTTTCAGAGACTTCAGTTGAAATCTTCATTTTTTTTTCTTCTTTTGTTGCTTTGTTGTTGCTGTATTTCAGTTCCTCGCTTTTTTGCTTCACACGCTTTGCATAAAAAAAACCATATGCTCTTCACCAAAGACTTCTGATAAATAGATATGTAATGGTGTCTACATGTGGAGGATTGGACTCAGTGATCTCAAGGTCCCCTTCAACCCCTACAATTCTGTGATACATATTCAAGTCTGAACTCAATTCTTAATTAAAATGCCTGCTAGTTATTTTCAGCAAACTATTTGATAGAACAACTCTATTCATTTTCAGTTTTATTAGTAGCAAATTTTTCATACAACTATACACTCAGAAATTGATACTGTGTAGGAGACAGAAGCAATAAAGAAATTCATTTTCTTCATTCTTCTTGTGCAAGGAGAGAGAGAGGAAGAGCAGGAATATGTAAAATGGGATGCTGTAAAGAGTACAATAGCACTGTCTTAAAGATTCTGTCAATGAAGTTTTGAAGGAAAGACACCTCACTGAAGTTGCAACTACACAAAAGCCTCTAAATGTTGTGCTTTTAAGAGCTATGCACACCTGCTTGGTTTAAAAAAAAAATGAAAAAAGAAATTGTCTTCACTGATTTTATACTTGTCAAATCAACATAGAGATATTTCAGTAATTTATTTTGCATGCCAGTTATGCAGAAATTTCTAGTATATCTCCTACTAAATGTAATTTAGCGTAGAGATAAAGAAAATATGTACTTACAATATATGAAAAAATAAACATTTACTGAGCTGGAGTCCTCATTACAAAGTGAGAAGAAAAAAAGAAATCATAGATGAATGCTCTTTACTACTAGCTCATTTCCTTTCTTCATATACTTATAAAAATCCATTTATACAATGGATTCCACAGACCGCTGTACCTTCAGCATATGTGATTACTTAATTGAGGAATAAAATACCTTTTCTACCCATGACCTCCATTGAATTTGTCTAGATAACATCCAAAGAAGAAATGAACAAGTAAATAATATTGCTATTACTACTATTACGTAATCATTTCACTTATTCCTAATATCTTTCCACAGAACAATGAACATCACTATTACTAGTGGTGGATCACTAGTAATCACTCTAACTAGCGTGGATTTTTTTGGTTTCTCGTGGTGTTTGTTCTGTTTTTCTACCTTTTTTTTTTTAAAGTTTAATGGAAGCTAATTGGAATACATGTAAAAGCATATCAATAATATATAGTTTCCAAAAACTTAAATTTACATAAATATGCATATTTGAGCATGGGTATCTGAACACAGATTTACTGATTTTTTTATTATTATTTTATACACTATTTAATTATTCTTTGAAGAACCTTGGGTGCCTACTGATTTCTTATAGAACTTGAAAAAACTGGCATGATCATCTTGATTTTCATTTACAAGTGTCTTCACTCACCTCATTTTGAGAAACAGCTTCACAGATACAAGGTGAGACATTTAAAATTTAGCTCTTGCAGATGAGCACAAGCAAAGAAATGAAGTTTTTGAGCATGCTGTTTATAAAAACTGTGATTTAATTTTTTAGATAGGATAAATGTCACTGAAGTCTGCAGGTGAACCTTAGATTTAAGAGTGTTCACATAGAATTCTATGCTATAGAACAGAAAACAATATTGAAGAGAACATATAATGACCACAGCTCCTATTCATCAGGATCACCTTTCACCTTTCACCTTTGCCCACAGAGTCAAGAGAAGGAGAAAAAAATACTAAGATCTTCAGGTGGAAAAATAGTTTTAGAGCAATATGCCCAGGATTCTATCACTAGAGAACTGTTTCATGTCTCAAAGGAAATTGAAAACTAATTATTTCATTGTTTATTTCATATAGTCATTATGGTTGGAAAAGACCACTAAATTCATCTAGCCTAACCATTGGCCTACTACCTCTCTGGCTACTATGTTATGTTCCTTAGTGCCAAATTTACTATCTTCTTAAATACCTCCAAGAACGTTGACTTCCTTGGGCAGCCTATTCCAATGTTTCAACACTCATTCTGGGAATTTTTTCCTAACATCTGAACAGAACCTCCTCAAATACAACTTGAGACAATTATCTCCTGTCATCTGGAAGAAGAGGCTGATCTCCACTTTGCTACTGAAAGGTGAGACTTCCTTTTAGGTAGTTATAAAGAATATTTAAAAGCAAAAGTTAAACTTCCAAGGTGCTATCTAGTGACTCTGAAATGTTAACCCATGCAAGATAATTGCACAGAATCACAGAAATCTAAGGCCAAGCTGTATTTTAAACATCTTAATTCCTTGGTATTCTCGCAGCTTTGCGCCTCACTATGCAGTAAAACAAGAAAACAGTTACAAAGTAGTATTGTTAATTAAAAAAAACCTGAAAAAGAATTTTTTTTCATGTAAAACTCAAAATTGACTACATAGTGCACACATGGTATATTGACTATTTGTTCAGTGGCCCTACTGGATGAACTTCCACTGTATTTCTGTCACATTAACTGAAAGAGTAGGTTCATAAGCTGCAAAACTCATGCTTTAATTGCAGAGTTTGATTTACTTTAATATGAATTGAGACAATTTCAGATGCACCATATCCACTGTCAAAAAATTTTACTTTGCTAAGGTCAATATGCTGCAGAATTAAGATCATTAAGGTTGAATATAATATAGTAACAATGATTTCCATTGTCAAAATGGCCCATTAAAGGAAACATGATACTTCAATACTTCCTTGATTTGTTCCATTATTCACAATCATTATAACTATATATATTTCCAAAAAAAGTTAACATAAACTGAAGATAGCATAACTCTCTGTAGCAGATCATTTCCTAGCTGAAGAATTCCCATAGTATTCAACAAAGTAAAATCATTACCCTTTCAGCCAGATGACAGTTTTACTTGTAAAAATAGAATTAGTAAAAGTCAAATCTGTAATCAGCTGATTAACTTCTCATATTTTAAGTAACTTAGTTACAGATTAAAAAAGCTGGACCTACGGCATGGAATTTAACTTGGAGATAGTAGATTCTAGATATATATTGCTTATATATTCAAATAGCATTAAAAAAGCAAAACAAAGACTCGTACAAAGGGAAAAACCTTTGAACCATACTGAATTTTAATACAATAGAAAGCTTCCCCACTGGGTAACAACATGCAGTAGTCAGTTAATTATCATTGTTACGTAAGATAAAATAAATCTCTTCCATCTTTTGCTAATTATATTTGCAGATTCCCTCTTGTCTCATTCACTCTAACATAAAGCACATTTTGATCGTGTCTAAGCACAATTTTTTGTTGCTGTTGCTTTTAACTCGTGCTTACCAATCCTGGCGCCACTATAAAGGGATATTTGATCTATACTCCTTTAACTCAATGAAATTGGAAAACAGCAAAAGATAGTTTTCAAAATATGATTTAAAATAGATTTTTTTTAATGGCAAAAGAAACTTCGTGCATACTGACCTTGAAAATGCTACTGAAGGTGATACTAATCACACTGTAAAATATCTGTGATTAGACTTAATGCAATTCATTTTTGGAAAAAAGAAACTGAGCCCCAGTTAAGTGCTACCTATCATATACTCCTTTTGGCACAAATCTTAGGACATGCACACAGACAAAAGCAAAGTAGAAGCAATATGTTTGGAAGCCTGTGACTTCTCATCAGGCTTTAAAAGGGATGTCTCATCTGTCTAACTAATAAAAAATATTAAATCCCCAAAGCTATTTTTTTTCAGAAAATGTAAGTTTTAGTGTTTTAAGTTTTTAATGTTATAAGTACTTGTTTAATTAGATTACTCATTACATGTTTTCTATGTAGAAAACACTAAGCATCCTATCAGTTATAAGAAAACTAATATAGTAACATAAAACCATGTTTATGGCATATAATAAAACATCACAACTTCACCATTATATCATAATCGGAAGTAGCAACTGTTTTATAAGCTAAACAAAAATAATAAGGAAACACACTGCATGGTGTTCTACTACATCTTCAGCTTTCTGGTGTAACTGATAATATATGCAAAGTGAACTACACCTTGCTTTTTAAAGGTCATGAAGTAATATGCAAAAACTTAACTTCCCCCACAGCTGTTTTTCTGCTCTTCTCCATACTGGTGAAATTCCCCTGCATTTCACGATTCCAGTCGTGAGTGGTGTTCCCCAGGGGTCGGTGCTGGGGCCTGTCCTCTTCAATATCTTTATTGATGACCTGGATGAGGGCATCGAGTGCACCCTCAGTAAATTCGCAGATGACACCAAATTGGCTGGAAGTGTGGATCTGCCTGGGGGTAGCGAGGCCCTACAGAGGGATCTGGACAGGCTGGAGAGCTGGGCTGGAGCCAACGGGATGAGTTTCAACAAGGCCAAATGCCGGGTCCTGCACTTCGGCCACAACAACCCCAGGCGACGCTACAGGCTTGGGGCGGTGTGGCTGCAGGACTGCGTAGAGGAAATGGACCTGGGGGCATTGATTGATGCTCGGCTGAACATGAGCCGACAGTGTGCCCAGGTGGCCAAGAAGGCCAATGGCATCCTGGCTTGCATCAGAAACAGTGTTGCAAGCAGGAGCAGAGAGGTGATTGTTCCCCTATATTCAGCACTCATGAGGCCGCACCTCGAGTACTGTGTCCAGTTTTGGGCCCCTCACTGCAAGAAAGATATTGAGGCCCTGGAACATGTTCAAAGAAGGGCAACAAAGCTGGTGAGGGGTCTGGAACACAGGCCATATGAGGAGAGGCTGAAGGAGCTGGGAATGTTCAGCCTGGAGAAGAGGAGGCTCAGGGGAGACCTTATTGCTCTCTATAACTTCCTGAAGGGAGGTTGTAGTGAGCTGGGGGTCGGCCTCTTCTCTCGTGTCATTAGTGATAGGACCAGGGGGAATGGTTTCAAGCTACGCCAGGGGAGATTCAGGCTGGACATGAGGAAGTATTACTTTTCAGAAAGGGTGGTCAGGCACTGGAATGGACTGCCCAGGGAGGTGGTGGAATCACCGACCCTGGGGGTGTTCAAGGAAAGACTGGATGTCATGTTGAGGGACATGGTTTAGTGGGAGCTATTGGGAATAGGTGAACGGTTGGACTGGGTGATCTTTTAGGTCTTTTCCAACCTTGGTGATTCTATGATTCTATGATTCTATAATTTAATTTAGCTTTCCATAAATTCCTAAAGGAAACAGACCTTCTAACAAGTTATTTGTGATACCTGACAAAATATCATTAGAAATACTAATTACATAATCAACAAATACTCAAAGTAGTGCTGCTAGACTGGTATCTACAGCTCATATAACTAGAAAGACTATCATGGTAAAAAAAGAATAATTGAAAACCCTCACCTATACGCTAGGCTTGGAGGAAGACTTCATAGGAAGCAATCTCTAGAAAGAGAACCTCTAACAATGGCAGTCAGCCTTTAAATGGGGTCTAGGAGAGGTGCAGCCAGGCTCCACCCCTTCTGGTCACACAGCTGAACTGCCTTCACCTGTGCTCCCGCAGCTGACTCATTGTTTGCCTCAGGTGATCAATCAGAGGTTCAGGCCATGATTCAACAGTTCCCATACAGTAATAATCACATATAAGAAAAAGCTGACCAGGCAACTGGTGTTGAGGATCTCTAACTCTAGAATATTTCTTCTTAGGAAGTGGTCTCCATCCAGCAGACATTTTCCCTTTGGAAGATAGCCCTTAAGTGAGCCCTAGAGGTACAGGCTCTGTATCCATCTCTTCCAGTCACATGGGAAGAATGGACAAATTATTTTGCTGCTGGGCTAAATGGGCCCTTCACCAGGAGCTCAGTAGTCAGTTCAGGCTGTGATGTAACAGTTCCCCTATGCTGTACTGTAGGAAAGTGCTGAAAATACTGTGGAGCTCATAGAGGTATGTAAGGATTTATGATTTTTTAGAGATTATGAAAGTTTGAATTCAGAATGAGCTTTCATGAAATGTAAATTCTCTAGAAACATCTCTTTATAAGTTTGTTGTTTTGGGTTGTTTGTTTGTTTGCTTGCTTGCCTAAATTATTTGGTTTCTTACCTTGTTTGTATCTCTTTCCCTGGTTTCTTACCTTGTTTGTATCTCTTTCCCAAACATTAATTAATTAATATCCAAGCAGGTTATTACTCACTTGTTTACACTTAAACTAGTTATTCTCATGTCTCTTTATTATCAGGGGAAAGTAATAAAGATTACTCAAATTTAGGCAGAAATTTATCTTGTATTAAATATTTTCTAAAGGCGATTGAATGATTTATTTCCAAAAAGAGCTTATTTGCATATAATTGCAATTTAGAATGATAACCACAAATAAAAACACTTACTATAAAAGCATGATAGTTGAAATAAGATGAATCTAAAATTAATGCCTTGCAACTTTATTTAATGTATTCTATGCAAAATTTACATACAGTGGTCTACAGATCACTCAGTCATTATCTCTGCTGTTGCAGTTTTTATTTTTTTCCTGGATCAGACAATTCATAAATAATTATCTGTTTTTCAGTATCTCTTAACATTTTATTTATTTTCCAGGACAATGCTACAGCTGACAGATGTTTCAATGTTTCACATCATTAATAACAGGTAGTGAGATTGCTATTGAGTTAAAATTGTAAGCACAACACACATGCATTGTCACAGTAAGAGTGAAATGCAGGAATTGGAGAAAGTCTTCTTCCACAGAGATCTTCTATCAATAATACCACATAAAGATTTTGCTTTAAAACTAAGCACCTTACAGTCTCATTTCTTTCTTCTTTATAGGAAAGCCTAAGGTAAGAGCTACAGGCAGTTTGAGTCTTAACATAATTATTTCAAGAGTGGTTTTGACTTCTCAGAGTAGTTCTGCGTCTGGAAATTTCCTATTATCCTGCCTTTGTCATAAAAGCACTTCTTTTTTATCTATACCATCTTTTATTATTTTCAACTTCATGGGCATTCTCTATGCCCGAAATTTCACTTCTTACAAACAGTTTCAGCATAGCAAAGAACACTATTTAACTGGACATGGTATTCGCATCTCCTGAACTAAATGATGGAGACACAGAGACCAATTCCTGTGTTCAAGACTAAGCAGAATCTTAGAATGGGCTGAGTTGAAAAGGACCACAATGATCATCAAGTTTCAACCCCCTGCTATGTACAGGGTCTCCAAACACTAGACCAGGCTGCCCAGAGCCATATCCAGCCTGGCCTCGAATGCCTGCAGGGATGGGACATCCACAACCTCCCCGGTGTCACCACCCTCTGTGTGAAAAAACTTTCACCTAATATCTAACCTAAACCTCCCTTGTCTGAGTTTAAGACCATTCCTCCTTGTTCTATCACTAGCCACCCTTGTAAACAGCTGTTCCCTTCCTGTTTATATGCTCCCTTCAAGTACTGGAAGGCTGCAATGAGGTCTCCCCAGAGTCTTCTCTTTTTCCAAGCTAAATAATCTCAGTTCCCTCAACCTTTCCTCATAGGAGAGGTGCCCCAGCGCTCTGATCATCTTAGTAGCCTTCCTCTGGACCCGCTCTAAGAGCTCCATGTCCTTCCTGTAGTGGGAGCCCCAGGCCTGGACGCAGTACTCCAGATGGGTCCTCACAAGAGCGGAGCAGAGGGGGACAATCACCTCCTTCTCCCTGCTGTCCACCCCTTTTTTAATGCACCCCAGAACACAGTTGGCCTTCTGGTTACACCACTGGTTACAGGCCTCCAACCAGACTCTGCACTGCCAACGATGACCCTCTGTGCTCTGCCAGTCAGCCAGTTCTCAACCCACCTCACTGTCTACTTGTCTATCCCACACTTCCTCAGCTTTGTTATAAGGATGTCATGGGAGACAGTATCAAATGCCTTGCTGAAATCAAGGTAGACTACATTCACTGCTCTCCCCTCATCCCCCCAGCCAGTGACAACATCATAGAAGGCTACCAGATTGGTCGAGCATGACCTCCCCCTGGTGAACCCATGCTGACTACTCTTGATAACCTCCTTTTCTTCCAGTTGTCTGGAGATGGCATCCAGCACAAGCTGTTCCATCACCTTTCCAGGGACAGAGGTGAGGCTGACTGGCCTGTAATCACCTGGATCTTCCTTCTTGCCCTTTTTGAAGACCAGAGTTCAGCAATCACCTTCACCAGCTCCCTCAGCTCCCGTGGATGCATGCCATCAGGTCCCAGGGATTTATGAACATTGGTGTTGCCTAGGTGCTTTCGAACCGCCTCTTCCCTGACTAAAGGGAAGTTTTCCGTTTCCCAGACCCTCTCACTAACCTCCAGGGTCTTGGATTCCCGAGGGAGAACTTTTTCACTGAAGACAGAAGCAAAGAAGGCATTCAGTATCTCCGCCTTCTCAGCATCCCCCGTTACCAGAACACCCCCTCATTTAGTAGGGGAGCCACATTCTCCCTAGTCTTCCTTTTACTGTTAACATACATAAAAATCCTTTTTTTATCTTTTATCACCTTTGCCAGATTCAATTCTGGCTAGTTTCAGCCTTCTTTGTTGCATCCCTGCAGGCCCTGACAACATTCCTATATTCTTCCCAAGTAGTCAGACCCTTTTTCCACATTTCATGGACCTTATTTCCTTTGAGTTTGTGCACGAGCTCCTTGCTCATCCACACAGGTCTCCTGCCACCCTTTCCTGATTTCTTGCTCACAGGGATGCACTGATCCTGAGCTTGTAAGAAGAGCTGTTTAAATGTTGACCAGCTCTCACAGGGTCCCTTACTTTCTAACACCCTAGCCCACGGGATAGCTCCAAGTAGGTCCCAGGAGAGATCAAAGTTGGCTTTCCTAAAGTCCAGGGTAGCAATCCTACTTTTTGCTTTGCTTCTTCCACTCAAGATCTTGAACTCCGCCATGTCATGGTCACTACGACCCAAGCTGCCCCTGACCTTTAGTTCCTTGACAAACACTTCCTTATTAGTGAGAACAAGGTCCAGCAACACCTCTCCCCTTATTGGTTCCTCCACCACTCGAGCATACGCCTTACAGAGCCTTCTTTTTAAATGTACCTGGTCTGCTTCCAGATGGTCCTTGTCTGTCTCTGCAGTGATTGGATGAGAAGGGGGAGTCCTCCCAAGAATTCTCGGGGCTCACCAAAGGTGTCCCCCTCCTCAACTGGTCCTGCAGCTGAACAGAGAGTGTCCTATCTGGGGTGCCAAATTGATTTGCGGAATCAAACTCTAGCCCATGTAAGGTTATAAGAGCAGGTACATATTTATTTCAGCGCTACGCCAGGTGCAAGGGGGATCACTCCTCCTAGCTTGCACACCAGAGAGTGGGATCTCGATACATTTATAAGCCAAGCCATACATATTCAGCAGTACTGTCCAAGACCCATTGACATATTCATTACTTTTTCGTGAATTCATTTACATATCGTCCCCCTCCCCAGTGCATGTGCAGTAGCTTCCATTGGATGAAGGCCTGACGTCTTCCTTTCTGTTTGGTGGTCATTCCAGGATGAAATCAGATGTCTTCCTCACCGTGTCCTTCCAACCTTTGTCCCAGTTCTGAGCTCTTCTTCCTCTCTGCATGCCTCAGCAATTTCTTATCCTGCTTATCTTCCCTTTCCATTGCTTTCTTAGAGGCCCCTTTCTACTGCCTTGAGAAGGCTTCCTTTTGAGAATGTACTTGGGCTAGCAAAAGGTTAAACTAAGCAATAAATTTGTCTTGAGTTAGCAAGAAGTTAAACTAAACGATGCTATTTGCGAATTCCTTTTGAGTTATCAAAACTAAGAGATGTTATGGACCCCTTACATCTTGTATTCTTCCGCTTACTATCTCAGAGGTAATTAATTGGCCCTAGAGGGACCCATAGAGAAGTCTTTGTTTCTTCAAGTATTGTTATGTTTCTCAGTGTTTATTCCATATTGGTCAAATAAAATGAGAAAGAGATATCCAGTAAGATAGCACACAGTTCTGTCAGGATTAGCTCAAGTTTTCCACTGTATATAAGCAATGTTTCTAATCTCCTTTGCTTACAAATAGATACAGCCACTTATTATGTTTATATCTGCCTTATGGCTATTAATTCATGTGTCTTTTCTTTAAAGCCTTGTGCAAAAGATGATCTATAAAGGCAGAAAGCTGGATTAGACACATTTCCTGAGAAGCTAGGCATACGCAGTACTGACAAGATGGAATTGGAGGCAGAGTGCACACTAGGGCAAAATAGTGAAGCAATCTCTAGTTCCATTAAACATAAAATGGATGTCAATGGTATTAGCATGCTTACACTACAGGATCCATGGAAGTTTACATGATTGAGTCAGTTGGTATTATTCAGAATTGCTAAATTTTTGCTTTTCCCTGAAATTATTTTTTGCACCACAAGAATGTGCAGGCATATAGAAATCTAAAGTGATTTTAGCTAAAAATTTCAAGTCTATTGAGAAGTTAATATATTAATAATCACATTCCCTCTGTAAACTCATCGAGTTCGATTGATTAGATTAAAAGCTTAACTGTATTTCAGAGGAAACAAGTAACACAATAAAGATTTCACTGCATAGCAGTATAACTGCAGGGTTTTGATGATATATGAAAGATGTAGGGTTGTCCTGACCCAAAAGAGGTCTTCTTACCATTTTAAGTCATCTGCTTTAAAATAAAATGTTACATTGTGGTGGCCTGACATATTATTCAGTCCAAGAAATCTTGAAACTTAAATAATATTCAGTGTTTTGTTCTTTTCCCATATCAACTCACTGCTCCTTCTGGAAAATGTATGACAATGAACTGCAGAAAGAATGTTTAACACTTTTATCTTCTTGGTAATACTCCCTTCTTTATGCATTTCTGCTTCTCCTCTCCCTGTTTTCTACTCTGCTCCCTAGCTTGGGTCTTCATGTTAACACATTTATCTACTTCCAGTATTTTCCCCAAAGTGCCCATTAAGCCAATGCATTTCAACTGTTTAAACAGCTACTGTAATCTAAAATGATCCCAATGGTAAATGAAACAAAACTCAGCATGCCATACAGATGAGATTTATTTAACCATATAAAGCTGTTTACATGGACACGTAAATCTGAGGTAACCCAAACTCCCTTCAGTGATTCATCTCATGTCTATTCACATGTCAGATGAATCATGTCCTAAAAGTACCTGAGCAAGCAGTGGAATGTATGAAGTATATCAAAGAAAAAATTCTTTACAGATTATTCTCAGTAGTTTACACTGACAGGAAAAGAAACAATGAGCACAAATTTAAGAAAAAGAAATTTCACCTTAGTACAATACTGTCATGATCTTATGATTTTTGGTTATTGGTATTCCCCATCATAACATCATGTAGTACACTGGGAGTTAAAGAGTTAATGCTCCAGTTCTGGGCACCTGTCCAGAAGAGAAAAACTACATTTCCCAGAAGACTGCTGTTCTGTTATCATTCCTGCTTGGGGGAACACATATAAGTATGTGTTCCTCGGTATGTCACCTGACCTCTCTCTTTTCAATTGTCAGACACTCTCAGTGCTGCGCGTCTCAACCACACACCATTAGTGTAAGGGCTTCAGCTTTTTCAGACACTCTTTCTCTCGTTATATTTGATTTATTAGCTTCACTTCTAATTATATTGTATTATAGTATGTTATCTTGCATTCTGATACCGTATTTAGTAAATTAGTTTGTTTCTCCTCAGATTGGTGCTGCTGTTTTTAATTATTTTGGGATCCTCTGTTTCCCCTTCCTGGGGGTGCGGATTCGTGAATCCCTCTGCCCTGCTTGTCACAGAACTGGGCCAAACCAGCCCATAAACCACTGACAAACACTCTTTTCCTTGGAGAGTGATCAAGCACTGAAGGACATTGCCCAGAGGTTATGGAGTCTCCACCTGTGCAGACACTGAAAAAAAAACAACTGGACACAGAACTAGGTCACTGTTGTAGGTTGACTTTGTTGTGGTGAGGAGATTGGACTACCTGATCTCAGTAATTGCCAGGGGAAGAAAAGCAACATCACTCTTTCCTCCTTTTTCTCACCTCCTTCTACTTCAAAATATCACCGGATTTAACAGCTTTTGGTAACTGCATCTAATCCTGAACAGATGCCAAAGCTCATACATCTCTTTAATTATTCATTTTCTTCTTGGCTCAGTATGTAAGGAAATGTGATTGAGTAGTTGAACATGAATAAATAGCACACAGCTGAACGGACTGATGTAGAAAGAGTGGATTTATAAAGTCATACTTGTCTTTTGTACACAGAACTTTGTTCTCTCAATATTTATATTATATATACTATTTTTTGTGTTTTCTGTTTAAAGGTATTATTTAAAATAAAACATAATTCAACTGCATAAACTCTGAAAATAATGAAAATTAAATAGACATAAATAATGCATAAATTATAGGTGAAACAGATGATATATAGATATAGATACAGAGATGTGTACAGATAGATGCTATATTTTTTGAGATGCTACAATATCTTCAATTCCGCTTCACCAATGAAGAAAATAGTGTCAGTGAAATCAATATGTAGACCTCCCTTCTATTGTATTACTCAGAGAAAGCTGATTTTAATTAATCTTCTGCTAGGAAATGTAATTGATTTTTTTTATATTTCATGTAAGTTTACATTACTATATTTAGCAGAATTCAGTGAAATAGCTGGAGAAAGAAATAGAAATATGCAAAGCAATTTAAGCCAACTGCATGCCTTTAGGAATTCTTCATGTTAATTAAAATAAAACTAGAAATGCTACCTATCAGAGCACTACCTATGACAAGTTTTGATAAAGGAAATACAGTTTAGGAAAGTTAATTAAAACAGTGGCACCGTTTAGCCTTTTCTTTTTTCAATTTTCAATTGATACAAATATATTTTATTTTATAGATGGTTTATATAAATCGTGTTTACAGAAAATCCTGAGTTGGAAGGTATCTATAAGATAAATGAGTTAAAGTCCTGGCTCCACACAGGAAAACCCAAAAAATCAGACCATATGCCTGAGAGATTTGTTGAAACATTCTTCAATTCTGACCCTGTGGAGCATGTTCCAGTGCCCGAACCCCCTTCTGTTGAAGAACCTTCTCCTAATATCTAACCAGAACTTTCTCTGTTACATCCCCATGCTGTTCCCTTAGGTTCTATCACTGTCACCAGAGAACAGAGATTGGCGCTGCCCCTTTCCCTGTTCCTAATGAGGTAGTCAGAGGCTGCCATGAGATCTCCCCTCAGTCTTCTCCTCTCTAGACAGAACATACCAAGTAACTTCATCTGCTCTTCATACGTCTTTCCCACTAGACCCTTCACAATCTTCATATCTCTCCTTTGGATAATCTCTAATTATTTTATGTCCTTTTTGTGCTACGTTGCCACATAGTGTTCAAGGTGAGGCTGCAGTGTAGTTTGGAACAAGATCTTCCCCCAACTGGCTAGCAATGCCATGCTTGATAAACCCCAAATTGGCCTTCCAGGTTAACTGGGCATGCTGTTCGTTCCCCAGATTTCTCTTTGTGGGACTGCTCTAGAGCATCTCTTCTCCCAGTCTGTATATATAACCAGGGTTGCACCTTCACAGGTGCAGAATTCAGCACTTACTCTTCTTAAACTTAATGAGGTTCGTGATTGCTTGGTTCTCTAATTTGTCTAGATCTATCTGCATGGCCTCTCCAATCTCATGGCGTCAACAGGTCCTCCCAATTTAGTATCATCAACAAACTTGTTCAAAATACATTCTAGTCCTACTTCCAAGTCATCTATGAAAACATAAAAAAGATCTGGTCTTAAATAGAGCCCTGAGGAATCCCGTTAGTTACAGGCTGAAAACCTGATGTAACCTCATTTTCTGTAACATTTTGGGTCCACCTTGTAAGCCAGTTGCTCACTCATTTCATTATGTTTTTGTTTTTCTTTATGCTGGATATTTTGTCCAGAAGGTACTTTGGGAAGCGGTGTTGAAAGGTTTACTGAAACCCTAAAAGATAGCATCAGCTGGCTTCTCTTTGTCAAGTAAATGGGTGACCTTGCATATAGATAGCACATGTATGTGTGATGCATGCATATAATGCATATATGTCATGTGGATATATATAATGTACTACATTTGATGTCTTTCACATCCTGTTTAACAGCTTTGTGTATGATCTGAAAGAGAAGATACCGTTTATTCTCGTCAGGATATCTGATGGCACCAAATTGGGGAATGAGTTCAATATTCTGGAGGGCAGGAATGCTGTTTAGTACTCCAGCTGGAACCTCATTAAATGCAAAAAGGAAAAATGCACTGTCCTGCCCATGGGAAGAACATCTCCCCACCTTTCTCCTTCAGTGACAGGAACATACGCTTGTATAGAGGAGTACCATTAGAATGGTCAAGGCTGGTAGGAGAAGCCAGGAGTCTTGTCCATCTTGAAGAAAAGGTGGTCTATGAGAGGACATAACTTCAGCTACCAGTCTGTGCAGTATTTGGCAAGGAGATGAGAATAATGAATGAGAATAATAGCAAGAAAATGAGAAACAGTAAAAACAAAATTAAAAGAAGAGAGTTTCAGACGGTATATAAGGACAAGCTTTTTACCCATGAGGGGAGTCAAATAGCAAAAAGGATGCTCAGAGAGACTGTGTCATTCAATTAATGGAATTATTTTAAGACCTGATTGGACCTATTCTCATCTCAGAGTTTTTCTTGCTTTGTATATTCTGAGGTTCCTTTCAATCTTATTTATTCTCTCTCTGTGTATATATATATGATTCTTCACAATGCAAATATATACATGTATTTATTCTATTATTATATTATCCTACTATTCTATTATTCTATTATTCTATGTTTATTATATATTTATATATGTATATATATTTATATTTCTTTTCTTGCATTAGGAAGCACCATAGTAAAGCTTGCAAGAATATGATCTTACAGAAACACAAGTATTTTAAAATCTATCTTCCAATATAGTTAGATACAATTGCTTCTTTCTTTTGGACTTCAAATGGCACTTTGCTTGTGTGACACTAAGGAATCCTGCCTTTTGTCCAGAAGAGCACTCCACAAACTCTTAACACAATGACAAACCCCTAGACAAGTCTCCAATCAATACCCAACTTTACCTAAAATGTTATGTAGGCAAATTTATGGTTAGATTAAATATCCATATCCAATACGGCCACTTATGGTTCTCTCTTCAGTCAAGAGTTTATAGTTAAAATGTGTAGAATTGAGATTTCTGATTGGGGAAAAAATAAATGCAGGAAGGTATTTCCAATGCAATTTTAGTTAGTTGGAAATAAAAGAGAATACTCTTTCTTAATTTAAGCACCAAGGCAGTTAAGGGCTCATGTTACATGTATTTATCAGAAAATGATTAGGAGACTTCCAGTATACTTTCATGAGTCAAAAAGGCAGTTTTAAAAGAAGCAGGCTTTTTGATTGATTGAATGTTTGTTTGCTTGTTTGTTTTTAATTCTGGAGCCTTTATTTAAGCTTTATTTAAGTAAGAAAATCATCAATTAGACTTTCTCTGACAAGGCATGTTTCAATGAGAGGAATGATAAGAATGACTCTTCAATGTGATTACAAGAACAACTGTGCTTTTAATTTGTTTTATAACTTGAAGACCAGACCTTCCTGGAGATTTATTGAAACGAGAAATTTGTTTTTAGCAGCTGAGTCCAAATATAATAGATACATTGCTATTCTCCTGTATAGAATTAATTGCTTTATACTTTTTTTATTGTTCTCACATTTTTTGCAATGAGATCAGTTTTTCTCAAGCTGAGTCAACATGAATATAAGTATGATTATTTTTTTCTCAGCTTGTGTCAAAAAAGTTTTGCTTTTTTCTTCTTTCAGTCAAAGTTTTTTTATACTTTCTTTCATATATCATATTTAGAAGCATGCAAAAGAGGAAGTGAAGACAGACAAAGTAGTATTTTCATGCTTTTGACTGTTAAAATAAAGAGTCAAAGTAAAGATTTTCTTTCAATTTCTGTATTTGCAGCTGTTAAAATATGTAATTAGACATTGCCTTTGAAATATAAATGAGATTATTTCTTATTAAAATTAATAGTATTCTTAGATGGTGCATTGCATTCTTAAAGAATACTTTGAAAAACAACTGTTACATGGAAGAGCTATTAGGTATTCCATTTTAATAGGAAAAGTTCTATACTAATTAATGGGAATGGGGGATTTATCCTTAATTTGACTGGTAGAGGATTTTACTTGATGTATACAGAAGGATGACAGATATAAATGTCTGAGGAAAGATTGTCTTTAAACCAGACTGTCTTAAAGGATTAGGGAAAAGGAGAAGGTTCCAAGTTGCTCTTGCCTCTACTCCAAGAGAAGTCATTTAATATTCTTCCTCTGTGGCTTCTACATAACAAGGCCAAAAAATGCATTAGATGATATCTACTAGGAGATGATGTTGCTGAGACAAAACATTGCCTGGATACCTTTTACTACATTTCCTGCCAAGGGAGTATTTTCCCCCCACTCCCACCCTCCTCCACACACTCTAATGCTATCTGTCCAAATTAGCTGTCAGAACAGTATATGGTCCTACAACACTTGGGAAGGAGACAGCAATTTGAAACTGAGTACCAATGTCTCCCCTATATTTGCAGTTCCTTAGTTCCAAGTGTGAACTCTGTAAACTACCTCCCATTCCACTCTGTCATAAATTCTCCGTTGTCCATCAAGAACATCTTTATAAGAAAGAGGTATACAAAATTCCCATTTCTTCCTGACCTTTTTCCTGAGGATGATCACATTACAATATTTTTGATTTTATTCTTGTTCACGATGTTAGTCGTATACTGTACTTCTGGCCTGTATTTTATACAGAGGTACTAGTCTGCTGCCAGTAAGTCTAAAATACAACTGAAAATATTGTTTACTGGTGCTAACGCTATAAGAAAAGATGAGATAATATGGATAATATTACCTCTTTAGAATCTAGGAACACTAAGTCATGAAACATCAAATGAAATTCCAAACAAGAATGTAGCATCCCACCCATAGAAAGGTTATTCTGCTTTTTCTTCTGAGTGTTATTACAATAAGAGAAATTACTGTAATCACTTTTGCTGCCAGCACCTAAACTGCATAAAATTGACATAATTGGTAGTGTGAAAGTTACTTGGGTCTAAAATGTTAATAGGAAGAATCTATTTTCCAGTGATCTGCTTATTCATCCTTCTCCTTATCCCTCTCTCTCTCCCACTCTCTCTCTCTCTCTCTCTCTCTCTCTCTTTTTTAATTTATAGTTTAAAACCTTGATTATGTATTAAATATGTATATTTCTTTAGAGCATATACTGAATACATACATTCTTAAGTGTATCTCCAGTTTTCCTACAGTGCTGTTCTACTTTTTTATTATCAACAAGATTCTAACTCTGAGATAAATTAGATTCTTTAATAAAACAAACAATGACAAGGGAAAAACTAGTGATAGCAAATTCCTCTTTGGAAGCCATAGTTTTTTGTATTCACGTACACTATTCATAATCTAATTATTCCAAGAGAAAACTTAATTTAGATTTGTTATTTGTTTCAGAAGGGGGCAGAGGCGTGAATCACTCATAAGATATCTTAAAGTAATACTTTAAAAGTGTGATTATTGAAAATGAAAAGATGTGTAAATTTTATTTATTTATTTAATATTATTCTACATACCACCATTCTGATCTTTATTTGGAAGTGCAATTGATATAGTACTATATTTCATCATTGGAAACCCTATGCTTTTCAGCACTGTAAGGTCAATGAATTTGCAATATCGTATCAAGCAGCAGAAATATATATTAGCACTTTAAGAATTTGTGACCTAAGGAACTTAAAGCAGGAGAGACATAGGTTCTATAAGTTTATTCGAGGGCATATCCTTAATTAAGAGCCATAAAAAATATGCTGGTGGAACTCAATTGCTCTGTAGCAGTCAGCTATTCTAATATTAAATGACATGCTGAAAAGTTAATAGTATTCCATTAATTGAAATAATGCTCTTAAAACAGCTTAATGGCTAGAGCAGAATGTTTTAAATTAGGTAATCAATGCTCTCATCACTGTTCTGATACTTGCTTTGGAGAGGTTGAAAAGTCAACATCTTCCTTTTAGTCCCTCAATTTTTCAAAATTGTAGGTTTGATATACAGTGAGTTTCTAGACTCAATGTTATATTGACCTTCTCTAACACTGTTAGCATGATCTCACTCAGATCTCTTTCACATTTATTTCTTAGAGTAGAACTCATTTTCTCTTAGTGTCTTGAATTGCAATTCCTTGTTTTAAACTGCGGTAACTGTCATTTTAGTGCTTTCTTGAACTGGTTCTAGTGATAACAGACAATGAAAGATCTGTGAAAAGGAGAGGAGAGGAGAGGCAAATGGGGAAGGGGAAGGAGAAGGAAAGACACAAAGTATATCTAAAAATTACAAATGATTGTGACTATTTTTTAGTTATCCAACAGCCCTCTATTTATGGGTTATGATGTGGATTTGATCTAAAAATTAGAAACTCCTTAGAATAGTGTGAGGTTAAGATGATATTAAGCTTCCAGATAAAAGAATTTTAAGAATCACAGAAACATAGGTGCTGGAAGGAACCTCTGGAGATCATCTAGTCTTGCTAAAACAAGTTCTCCAGAGTAGGTTACACAGGAGAGTGTCCAGTATTGTCTTAAATATTTCCAGAGAAGACAATTCCACACCCTCTCTGAACAGTTTGTTTCACTGCTCATTCTCAAACAGTTTTCCTTCATATTTGTATAGAACCTCCTATGCTCCATTTTGTGTCCACTACCCCTTGTCCTGTTGATGGACATAGCTGAAAATTAAATTAAATTTGTGTCACTCAGTGAAAACACAATTTTCTTTTTTAAAACAATAAATAAATTATCCTTGGTACTGTACCTGATCAAATGTAAGCAAAGCCATCAGAAATTACTCATGATTTGACTTTGATTTTCCTTTTCTTGAATGTCATGTTGGGCTTTAATATATATATTTTACATATATTTATGTAGAACTTGATGAAGTATCTTTGTCTTTTTACTTTTCTTAAATATACTACATTGAATCTCAAAAAATATTTAAGTAGTAGACATAGAAATCAAACATACAACTTTTCTAACTTTTCAAATTGCTTAACTTTTCCAACTACTTATCTGTATCAAAAACAATCAAACAAAAAAACACAAAACAGGAAAAAACAACTTACAACCAAAAGAGAATCCAATTCCTTTTTCTGAATGTAACAATATAGAAGCCATGTCTGAATAATACTATAATAATATAATACTTATTATATAATAATACTTTTCTACTCCTTGAATTCAAATGGCGTGTGCTAATTTTGACATCATAAGTTATTTAATCATGATACATTCCTGACTACATATTTGTAGTCAAGAATCTTGGATGAGATTTTGATTTACCTTGCCATTCCTGAAAAAAGATTTGACTTATCTGCTCTTATTATTTTATGTTTATTTGAATGTAAATTCTGAAAGAGCTGTCTCATACTTCCTTATTACTTTATTTTCCTTACATGCCAGCTGCTATTCAACACTTTTTTTTTTGGGTTTTCTGTAATGCAGATAGTCTGTTGCTTATCAGGAGGAGAAAATACCTGTTCAGTTAGAAAGACTTTTCAGAGAACTTCCTATTTCCCTTCACTTTATTGTACTTGAAATGTGTCCTTGTAGCGGTATTTTTTAAGTGATTTTATTGAATAAGTTGAGCTTTACAGATGCCAAAAGTGTAGGAGCACTTCAAACATCAATTTATCACGTATATCAGCTGAAAATTACAGAATCACAGAATCACAGAATCACAGAATCACCCGGGTTGGAAGGGACCCCAAGGATCATGTAGTTCCAACCCCCCTGCCTAGCAGGGCCACCAAACATACATATTCAGATCAGGTTGCCCATTCTTAAAAAAATTCTTAAAATTCTTAAAATTCTTAAAAAAATTCTTAAGCTTTAAGCACTCCTATGTATCTTACTGCAATGTCATTCTTGTTGACTTTAGTAAGTGGTCATAAGATCCTTCCAGAGATTTCCTGATACTGTCTTCTTTTTGTGGAATCCTAAATATGTAAGCTATGCTCATTTTCCCAATGCCTTTTTTTTTTTTTTTTTAAGGAAACAATCAACTTTTATCTAAATACTATGTATAACCTACTGCCATGAGCTTTCTTTGTTTTCAAGAAGCCAGTCTGTGTCAAGGGGAATATAACTATGATGGTCAGTGTGAAAACTGACTTCTAGCTTCTGTAATTTCAGGGCATCCCTAAAACTTCTAAATGTTTGAAAATCATGAAATCAACTTTCCCATCAATAGTCAAGTGATAGATATTTATGACTGATAGTACTGCGTATGAGGAACTAGAGGAAGAAAGAGAATGGATAAGAGAAAAACATAACATACAGGCATTTTGTACTCAGGCTGAGTGGTGACCTCATTGGGATGACCACAGGGCAGGCCACAGCTTATAAACTAGGAGAAATATAGGGGTGGGTGTTGATCTGTTTGTAGGACCAGAGGGAATGGCATGGAGCTGCATCAGAGAAGGGTCTGTTTAGACATTATGAAAAGGTTCTTACGAAGGTTGTTGGGCTCTAGAACAGGCTCCAGAAGCAGAACATGGCTCATGGCAGCAGGACTGCTTGAGTTCAGTTAGCATTTAGACTACACTCTCAGAAATACTGGTTGAATTTCAGTAGGTCCTGTGTGGAACGGGGATTTGGACACAGTGATCCTTGTGGATTGCTTCAAATTCAGCATATTCTGTGACACTCTATAATAACAGTCAAAATATCTATTTCCTACATTTATTCCCTATCCCTGTACATTAACATAACATTACAGAAACTCAGAGGAGTGGAAATACCATTGAGATGGAATTGTTCAGAATCTGCTTGGAATTTGCAGGACCTTTAAAGTTGCTAGAAATTAAATCCTATTTATTCACATCTTGACTTTAAAGCTCATCACATTTTCCCAGCTTCCCACTGATGATGGGGAAGAGAAAATGCAAAGACTTTCTGAGGGAGGAAAATGGCATTGATTATAAAATCACACTCCAAAAGTTTCATTTTTGTTATTGTCAATGGTTTACAGGCTGGTTCGGCCCGGTTCCATGACCAGCGGGGTGGAGGGACCCACAGATCCGCGCCTCCGGAAAAGGGAAACAGGGGACCCCAAAATAATTGAAAACGGCAGCAATGATCAGAGGTGGAACAAACTAATTTACTAAATATAATATCAGCAAAATGTAATGAGAGAGTGTGTCTGAAAGGTGGATAGGCCTCGCCACAATGCGGAGGTGAGAAGTGCAGTCCAGTTGAGCAGATGAACAAAAGCAGGTGGCGAAGAGCAGACGGAGAAGTGCAGGCAAAGAAGAGCAGGCGAAGAAGAGCACATCAGGTGACCTTGCCAGGAGTTATATCTCCTTGCTGACCGCAAAGCCTCCTGAGGAAATGTAGTTCTCCTTTGGACAGGCACTCAGAACTTGAGCATCAGCAGTCAAACCCCCAGTGCATTACATGATGTTGTGGTGTGGAATACTGATAACCAAAAATCGTAAAACCATGACAGTTATATGTCCAAAACCAAACTGAAAATAATTAAAAAATATACTATATTTAAGTAGGTAGTCTGTGCAGGCCAAACACCAATTAAAGATTTATGAAAACACTCATATTTTTCAATATACAATTTTAGAAAGAGACAACTGGCATAAAATTTTTATGAGCTTTGGTGAAATGTATGTGTTCTGTGTGTGAGAGTGCAAGATACAAACAGTATCCCAAACAAATATTTAATGATTCAGTTACTCTATTTCTCTTAATTTAATTTTCAGAAATGCATTATTGAGTATGTTCACTATGCAATCATAGACATAACAGAGAGGATAAGTTTATCTAGATATGATAGATATTCAGACATGTAAATATAAATGAGTCTATTATAACAACTCTTTTCACCAGTGTGAATTTGTATTAGCTTATTTTCGGTACCTTGAGGAGTATTAAAGATATTAATAATATTTTTAAGAATTCTTTGAAAGAAAAAAAAAAATCTTTAAAGATCTTTTTATTTCCTTACTAGCTACTACAAATATAGTCATTTTATTTTATTTTATTTTATTTTATTTTATTTTATTTTATTTTATTTTATTTTATTTTAAACTGGAATTCCTTTAAATATGGTTTCTATTTGCATTTCCTATGTAAAAGGAATTCCTGTTCATTATCTGATCCTGATGGCTGGGATTTTAATGCTAACATTTCCATTTGCTGTTGTTGGTTTTGTTTTTCTCCTTTTTCCTTTTTTAATTCTTCATAGTTTTTCTGAATAGCTGTTTACACATGTTTTATTACAATTTTTATAAGCCTTATTTAAGTTTTATTGTTTGGTACTATTTGCTGCTTTGGTTATCAGGTATTCTTATTGCCTCCTGCTGTTTCAGTTTGGTCTTCCAAATTTATTTTGAACCTCCTGCTGTGTTTAAATTTTCTAGAGTGTTTTTTTATAATTGATTAACTGGCTTCTTCCATTCATGAATATGTGGATATCACATGAAACAGTATCTCACAGTGTGGTGTTTGTCTTCAGTGCATATCTTAGAGACATTTATTGGTTAGTATATATTTCACATCTGATGGCTTAAACATATTGTGTTCTGTTAGTGATAACTGGTTCCTACTACGCATGTTTCTCAAATACCTGGTTTTCTGTGTTTTTTGTTTTGTTTTGTTTTTTGTTTTGTTTTGTTTGTTTGTTTTTCTGAACTATTTTGCATTCATAAACTTTCTTGTGATTCATTTCTGTCTCGACGTTACTGTGATGCTTTGTTAATTTACTATCCCAAATTTTTGCTGACTAAAAGAAGTCAAATATACATAGGCATTTTTTTATTTGTTTGTTTGTTTTTAACGTGGTGTCTTTCAGAATCTTTCATAATAAAGTTTTTGGTTGAAGTTGAAAGTTTTGTTATGAAGTTAAAAACTTTCATAACTGTTTTACTTCTGTGTAAATATCTAGCTGGCACATGTGTTTTCTAACTGAAAGGAGGCTGTTTACACCCACTGCCAGGCAATAAGAGACCTCCCCACCCAGAAGGGCCAGATCCCATGACTTCTGTGATGTATATGGATAGGTACCTGGAATTGGAGCATTAACACTTTAACTCCCAGTGCACTATATGATGTTATGATGTGGAATACTGAAAGCCAAAAAACACAAAACCATGACAGCCTTAGCATAGCTTCAAGGACAATTCACTCCGTGATCTTCTCAGGCACAGACACGAGACTCACTGGCCTATCATTTCCCAGGTCTTCCTTTCTCCTTTTCGTAAAAATGAGAGTAATTTTTCCCTTTCTTCTAGTCACTGGGAATTCTCAGGATCCTGAGATGCATGTTATCAGTCTCCATAGACTTATACCTATTCAATTTAATCAAATGGTAGCAAACAGTGATACAGATTTTTTGCTGGTTCTGCCCTTCTCTGCTTTATTTCTTAGACTTTTGATTAATCTTTCAGCAAGTTTTAGATTATATGCAGAACATTCTGAAATCTCTGTCCTTTTTTGAATGCAACAGAGAATATTACCACAGAGGTTGAGGAAAAGGTTGAGGTTCTCAATGCTTTCTTTATTTTAAGTCAGACCAGTTATCTTCAGGGTACTCAATTCCTTGAGCTGTAAGATAGGGATAAGGACCAAAATAAACTCCCCACAGTTCAGGAGAAAACAGCAAGCAACCTGCTACTCTGTGTTGATTGTCACAAGTGGGTTGTCACATGGGGTTGGATAGCATCTACCCAAGGATACTGAAGGAAATGTTTTAAGAAATTGCCACCTCCTTTCCATCATTTATCAGCATTTCTAGTCAACCAGGGAGGTTTATTGATGACTGGAGACTTGCTAATGGTACATCTATCTAAAAGAAAGTTTAGAAAGAGGATCTGGGGAGCTACAGGCCCTGTCAGCCTGACGTTGGTATCAAGGAAGGTCATGAAGCAGACCATCTTGTCTGAGATCACATGGCATATATGGGACAACCAAGGCATCAGGCCAAGTCAGCATTCATTCATATAATGTAAGTCTGACCAACCTCATCTCCTTCTATAAGCAAGTAACCCACCTAGTGGATGAGGGAAAGGCTGAAGATGTAATCTGCCTAGACTTTTGTAAAGCCTTTAACTCTGTCTCCTACAGTATTCTCCTGGAAAATCTGGCATCCCGTGGCTTGGACAGTGTACTTTTTTCTGAGTAAAATACTGACTGGATGACTGGGCCAAGAGAGTGGTGGTAAAGGGAGCGATTCCACCATTCAGCTGGTGATTGGTCATGAGTGGTGCTTCCTAGGGTTTGACAAAGAGTCTGGTCCTGGTTAAGATCTTTGTTGATATTAATACACTGTATTTCAGCCACAATAACTTTATGCAGTGCTACAGGCCTGGGGCAGAATGGCTGGAAAAGCACAGAAACACAGAATCATAGAATGGCTTAGTTTGGGAGGAACTTTGAGGATCATCAAGTCCCACACCTACTGCCATATGCAGAGTTGCAAACGTCTAGATCAAGTGCTAGGTCAGATTGCCTAGGGCCCTATCCAACCTAGCCTTCAATACCTTCAGGGTCTGGGTGTGCACAACCTCTCTGGGTAAGGTATTCCAGCACCTCACCATCCTCTCAGTAAAAAACTTCCCTCTGATATCTAATCTAAATCTTCCCTCCTTTAGTTGAGGATTACTCCTCCTTCCTCTATTACTATCTACTTGTGTAAAAAGTTGATTTCCCTCTTGCTTATAAAAAACTGGTGCTCCAGTCTTTTGCTTAGAGGAAAAGGATCTGGAGGTGTCTGTTCACAATCAGTTGAACATGAACCAGCAGTATGCCCAGGTGGCCGAGAAGGCCAGTGGCATCCTGGCTTATGGGAAACAGTATAATCAGCAGGACTAGGGAGGTGATCATCCCTTTGTACTCAGCACTGTTGAGGCCACATCTTAAGTACTGTGTTCAGTATGCATTTTCACCAGTGATGAACAAGAGCCCGCATGCCTTGCTTGTAAATATCTGCATCACCATAGAAGACCCACTGTCTCTGTTACTACTGCTAAAAGGTTACACCCACCACCTTACTTTTCTAACGTTCAGTATTTGGTTTTCATATAAGTTCAGCAACCACCAATGCATGTCAGTTTTCTTCAATTGGAGAAATTCAATTACACACCTTTTTTCATACTTCCATGTCAGATGTCATTTTTTCAGACTTGCTCATCTTCTGCCATCTGTCACATGGTAACGAAATCTAATATCATATTAGTGGGAAGGTTCAAGCTGTACTGCCATACCACAGATATGCACCTGTGATGTCATGGACTATCATAAAATTGGAAGAATTACTTTCAGAGCAGTCTTCATAGAATATAATTTCATTATAATTATAGTTCCCTGATTTGTCTACTGTCAACTTACCATTACTGCTTGTATTTTAGATTTTTACTAGTAAAAATCTCCTCCAGCAATTGATATTCAGATTTCATATTTATATTTTTTGCTTCTTGAGGCTGTATCAGAAGTCAACTTTTTCAGCAGGGTAACTTTTGTTATGAATACCAAAAGAAAAAGTGTTTACTTCTTGTAAATAATAATAGTTGGGGAGGATAGGTAGAGTTCAAGAGTTTAGGTGGTAAAAGGGCAGAGATATGAATTATCTCTGAATAACAGATTGTTGAGGTGTACTGAACTGATCACAAGGTTAATATTAGGCATGATCTTTTGTGCTTTGCTTCTATGAGATTAGAGTATAAATTCCCTCATCTCAGTAATCAGGTAAAGTTTTTGCAAGTCACTTACTGAAGGGACTGAAAGAGCAAAGAAATTTGCCCAAATAATAATAAAAAGTGATATGCCCAGTGGATATAGTAAATTAATAGAACATTTTTTCTTTAATATCTTATATGAACAGATTTAAGAATATGTAAATATAAGCATGTATCATAGAAATAAACAAGTGTATGATAGTGCATTTCAGCGTTATTTTCTAGTAGTCTTTGAAAAGGCAAAAATCATGAGCAAGATGTATTATTTTCAGGATATAGGAAACAACTTTTCCCTGATGTAGAAACACAAAATAAAATAAAATAAAATAAAATAAAATAAAATAAAATAAAATAAAATAAAATAAAATAAAATAAAATAAAATAAAATAATGTGCCATCAGAAATGGATAGCTTTGTTTAACAGCAGTCAATTAGTTTTAGAAAGATGACCAGAGGTAAATTAAATCTGTTACGGAGATGTTTTGTTTGACTAAAACCAGTCAAAATGAGTAGCATAATTTTAAAATCAATATATTATCAGAACACCAGCAAGCAATGTTCACCTGAGACTGTGATAACACAGTCAGACTTTTTATGAACTGCTATATTAGATAATGGAGGTGTGATAAAATTAAAGACTGCAACAGATTACAGGAAACTGAACTGGATCATTTTAAACAATCTTGCAATTTGACAACAAATCCCAGTGGATCAGTGGATTTTTCTTTCTTTCTTTCTTTCTTTTTTTTTTTTTTTTTTGTCCCTCTGTAATGATTTTAAATAGATGGAAAAAATCTTAGCATTAAGAACTTGAAGGACAATCTTCTAATATCTACAGAAAATATGTTTTCAGTATGTGTTACTGTTACATACATGTTTAATATATAAAAATGTTCAAAAATTCTAAAGATACAAAACACCTTATATTACACCTAACCATCACAGCTAGGTGTTACCTGAGATTGTTTTTTTTAATCTGCCATTAATGTTCAAGCATATCTTGTTCTTACAGTCTGGATTTTGATAACATTAGCAAGACTACATGCTTAAGTTATGCTGTTGTTGGTTGTTTTTTTTTGTTTGTTTGTTTGTTTGTTGAGAATGGTAAAGGAAGGAGAGAATGGGATGAATAGTAGTTATTTCTTTATTTTTGTTGTATGGCTTATGTTGTTCTAGCATTCTTCACAGCCTTCATCTTTTTTTTCACATCTTTAATACAACAGGTGTTTTCATCACACAACTTTTGATAATAGATACAGAATTATTTTCTCTGGTTTACTTTTTACTTTTTTTTTCTTTTTTCCTTGTTTTTTAATCGTGCATACATATTCTGTTCTATAACATTTACTCTATTAAAATTTTTACTCCTATTTTAGTAACTTGTCATAAAATAGTATTGTTCATAAACATGCCAAGATATTGAGATGTCTTTCTGCCTTGTCAAAGCATTTAACATACTTCAAAGAGAGAAGTATGAGCACTATTATGTATGTAAAATGGACTTAGAAAGGTACAGGTAATTTTGAAGGCATAACCTGATACAATTTATCCTGTCTGGTGTATACTAGACTGTAATGAAAAAGATGAATCTTATATTCATAAAACAATTTTAAGCATCTTTTATAGATACATAAGATAGGAGACATACATTATTAATACAATTAATCAAAAGATTTTTTTTTTGAAAAAACATTTCTGAGATAAAGCACCTAATTTAGCTGCTGGTAGAATATGATTTCTAGTGAAAACTACGTCTGCCACTAACTGTATCTGAAACAAAATGGGACATATAATAACAGTTATCCTAAGTTCTTAAATTAGGTAGCTTAAACTTTTTTCAGAACATGTTTAGTAAAACATTTAATTTAAAGATAAATGTGCTAAAATAAAATAGACATATTACTCTCTGGAAAAACAATTTTGAATTTTTTTAAATATTCCTTTTGTTTTCATTCTATAACATTTTTTATTTATGATGTGTTTTTTGAAGAAATAACACTAATTTCTTCTATACTCTAGACATCAAAAATAGGCAAGTCAAGAACAGTATCTTAAATTAGAGTTTTATATATTTTAATAATAACAAAAAGTAACATATATTCCATTTTAGTCACATTCTAATTAAATATGTTACAGTACTTGAATAAGTATCCAAATATATGCTTTCATTAAATATATGCTTGCATAATTATTGACGTATTTGCAATCAATCTGCATTTTATAATTTTTTTAAAATGCAAACTTTGTTTACTAAAATAATTTAAAATGTTTATTACCACAGAAAATTCAAAATATACACTTGAAGTATTAATCACATCATAATTTAATCTAGGATATTGAAAACTGAGTCAGAAGAAATGAGACACTACTTGACCTACTACTGCTATGTCACTACTTGTGCTGTCATTCTAGACCTCCTTTTGAAGGAGAGATTTTTTCAAGGTGAATCTTTTTCCAAGAGCCTTTCCAAGTCTTAGCATATCAGTTAATATTAAGTAATTTTGTAATTTTCATACACACTGAAGCAACCTCTTCATTATCATATTTAAATCTCAATTTAAAACTCAAATGCATTCCTAGTTCCATTTGAGCTCTTCAGCCTAGCCTCCTGAAATTGTGAATTTCAACCTATGAACTAAAATGAAGTTGAAAGAAAAAAAATGTCAGCTCAAACAAAAATATACTAATGATTCTTTGCCTTTTTGTCCCTCAATCCAAGAGAAGATAAGCATTCAATTTCCCTTGTAGAACAGTCCTTTTATTTGTGAAAATACAATCCCATTTATTTCAAGATAACTAGTGCCATATTTATTGAAACTGAAGGTATTCCTTCAAATTATAGAAAATTTTTAATTTGGCAAACATCAAGATTCTGTATAACGTTTACATAGTGAGGTAATGGAAAGTAATGTCCTATTTTCTTTTGATTTCTGGCAATAAAGACAATTTTAAACTTGTAAGAACACTTAATTGAAATAATTTTTAAGAAGACAGACTACATTCAAGAGAGAAAAAATTTCTTATACCTAGTCAGAATCACTTTTTTTTTTTCTACTTATAACTTGTCTCTCATTTTCCCACCGCGCACCAATCTGAAGAGCCCGTCTCCTTCTTAGCCTTTAGTATTAGGAAACATTACATTTATAAATTAAGAATATTTTACATTGTCTCAATCTAATATGAAATATGTAGATTTTATTTCCTTAAAACCTTTCAAATCCTAATTCTCAACATTTATATTTAATATAAATATAAATAATAAATGCATAAAAGTGAAAAGTAGATTATTGAAAATATAACTTCAACCACGTAAGACAGTTTTCATTTGTAAAACTTGTTTTTTTTTGTTTTATCATCCACATTTATATACATATATCTTTGAGGAATAATGACCCAAAGTGTCGAACTTCAGATGAAAAGTGTGTATAGATCAATGTGATTTTTTTTTTGTTTCTTTGTTTAGCTTTTTTAAGATTAAGTTTATTTAAATAAAAATCTGAATAAAACTTTTGCTCTGACTGGAATAAAAATCAATGCATTATCTTACTTTAGCTTTATTTTTAATCCTAACATTCTTCTTACCTTATTACTGAGTAAATTTTCTAAAAATTATTGTACTGTTCTTAACAAATTATCGTGTTCTCCTGGGGAGTTTCAATACACTTTTGTAGAGAGCCAAGCAAGGGTCTTTAGGCTTCTATTGTGCCTTGTCTTCAAAAACATAAAGCAAGGTCAATGTGTGTTATTTTAATATGAAATTAGTCGAAGGAATATGTTAGCAATGTATACTTTTCCTCACTGAGTAGTCTTACAGCTTAAAAATGCATTACTCACAGGCAGTTTCAGTCATGTTTAGATATTCAAGTGAAGCAAAATATTAAGTGCATTTTGTTTTTTCTGAAACCTTGTAAAAAAATTACAATCTATACTAATACAGGAAATACTATTGTCTTGATATTTGAACTCCTCCAAAGAAAAAAGCATTAATTGTTTCTATAACTTTTCTACCACTAGGAAGTCATTTTAGTGAGTGAGATGGATCATCATATTTAAATATGTGTTACTATGTTGATGTAGGAAAAACAACAATTCCAAAGATATTCTCTTGTTAATTCAAAGAGGTCATAATTATCTACTTCTATTTCTTTTCCTAGATGAGCTTCCATGAAGACTATGTGACTGCAGTGAATGTATCCTGTGAATATCAATATGTGCTTATCTTGAATGTTTCTACTGGGTATAGTTAATGTCAGAAATATTTTATATGTATCTCCAAATCAGTCATATTGCTTAATAGGCTTTTGTTGTTCAGTTTTGATTGCATATAGTTTAATTTTGGAATAATACACAATATATATGCACATGCAAATTGGTTTACAGCAGAAAAGCAAGTAACTCATCAAATGCAATGCAGTAACTTTCTGTAAAACTATTTATTATAATAATGTTTATTTGATTATTTCATGCACTTACACAAAACCAAGCTTAAAAAAAACTTTTAACTTTGAGATTAAAATTTACAATTTGTCACTTTTAAACAGATTTCTGTGTTTGAAATAGCTATCAAAATCTTTTCTATGTACAAGAGAGAGAAGAAATATATATGTGCCTAGGATGAAATTCATCTGTTTTGTTTTAAGTGTCTATCTTAAAGTGAGAAAATGATCATTCCCTATAAAATTCTTCTGTTTAGGTATATAGACTGAGATGATTCTCAGATGTAAGTATCTCCATAGTGAGACCTATGGCCAGATGGAAACTGGTATGTCTGAAAAATCAGCAAAATGCAGCTGTATTTTTTTTCACCGAAAAAGGCTAAAAGTCATTTAGCACTGCAGCAATCAATCAATTAAAAAAAAAAAAAATCAATCAGCTTTGCCTGCTTTTGATTGTTTGTTACAGTTAAATTGGCTATCTTTAAATTAGTACAAAGGAACACTTGATACATGAGCTTAATTCCTTGAATGCTCCATAGTGATATAATCTGCCATCTTTCCAGTGGTGGAAAATGGCATAGGTGCCTTCATATTAACCTGAGAGAGTAAAACAAAATAAAACAAAAATATAGTGTATAAATCTACAGTTGCGTGCAACTGCAACAGAAACTGAAATCCAGTTCAATATACCTCTACCTTTATATGGTCTGGCTTTGCATTACCTTTAAATAATTCTTTCAAAGTCAAACCTGCTGGTAGTCCTACAGCGCTGAACATCATGTCATATTTGGATGAACTGCCTCCTATATTTTGGAGTGTGAGGAGTTTTGGAGTGGAGTGTGGAGGCTTCTGAATTCTGTGTCTGATTAAGTTATGCCCATTAATATAACTTAATTTTGTGACATAACATGAACTGAATATGGATAAACAAGATATTTCCAGTGTCATTTCTTCAATATCACTTGTGATTTGATGTCACTTGGTGCTCAAGCAGATGAAATTTGTAAGTAGTTCCACTTAAAGTTTATATGTGAACAGTAACATATTTTTAACCTGACTACATTAAAGACTTCTGTCAGGTAGGCCAGTCAATTTATGAAAGAGGAAAATTATATAATAATTAATGAAGCTTCAAAACACTATAAATAATAATACAATCAAAAATAGAAATATTATTTTTATAAGAATACATTTTATTGAATGACATAATTACTTTAAGTTCTAAGGCATCAATTTGTAAGCAAACAAAATGAGAGAAAAAATCATAAATTGGTGAAAAAGATATCAAGGGTAAAGGGTGAAAGAAAAGAGAAAGAGGTAGAATCTTATGTTTGTTTGTTTTTTTGGTTTTTCTTTTCAGTAGGTATAAGAGAGTATTCTTGTTTCTTTATTTTTAGTAAATATTGGAAGTAAATATTTCCTTTAGCATGATGTTTCTTGGCCTAGAGATTTAACCTTCCATGAGAAAGGAATGTTTTGGACTGTAGAAATGAAACTTCTGATGCAATACATTCTTCGAATATATATTGCTCATTTTATTATTTACTATTCTATTACAAAGATTTTGATACTCAGAAAAAAAAGACATCTTTCTGAACAGGAGACAGATTATAACAGAATGTAGAGGTCTTATCTTTACACTTTTTTAAGTAAGATTCTCATTTGCATGTTTATCTTCTGTTAATGGGTATTTCACAAATAGATCATACCACAAACTAACAAGTGTATTGTTATTTTGCTATTAAATATTAATTATAAGAACATTAATAGATTGTAAGAAGCTTAAATGTAAATGTTGTTGCTGTTTAGTTCTTTTAAATTACACAAGCAATACAAAAGTAATTGAACTGCTATTAACAGACTGTAATGTAAATGATACTAAAGCCTTTTGCTGGTGTTTAGCAAGATAATTAGAGCAAGTGAATAAGATAATAACAATGTTATTAAAAGTCAGTATTTACAGAATGATAACATATCTATTTACTTAAAGCCAATATTACTGATGTTAATTAAAGATTTAATTAGCAGAAATAATGTGTATATATGGGCCACTGAGCAGAACCACTAGTTAGGAAATTAACAGCGTAGCTTTAAACAGAGGATATTTTGAGATTCCTATGATGCACTCTTACATTTTAAGGTTCTGAAACTACTATAATTGTGAATCTTAACTGACATCTCAGTCAGCAAATCTTTCCATGCCAAGTTAGTCATAGACACAAATGTATTTGTCTTACCTGTAACCAATAGAGTCTGGTTGTCTCTTTGTGTATTAGGTATACTTGTATTAAGTGCATATGATTAAGTATATTCAACATTTTTACTTCTTTTATCTGAGAATATTGTTAAAAATCTAAAGTGTTAAAAATCTAATCCTCCACCATGATATTTAATGTTAGTATAGAAAGAAAGTAAAAAATAAAAATAAAAAATAATATTAATAATAACATATATATATATATTAAATCCCAACCACAGATACGGATTGGGCAGAGAATGGCTTGAGAGCAACCCTGAGGAGAAGGGTTTGAGAGTGTCAGTTGATGAAAGATTCAACATGAGCTGGCAATGTACACTTGCAGCCCAGAAGGCCAACTGTAATCTGGGTTGCATGAAGAGAAGTGTGATCAGCAGGTCAAGGGAGATTATTCTGTCCTTCTAGTCTGCTCTCATGAGACCTCACCTATAGTGTCCATTTCTGGAGCCCTCAGACATAAGAAGGACATGGAATTGTTGGAGCAGTTCCAGAGAAGGGTCACGAAGATTATCAGTGAGCTGGAGCACTTCCCCTATGAAGAGAAGGCTCCAAAAAGACTATACAGTGGCCTTCCAGTATCTGAGGGAGGCCTACAAGAAAGCTGAGGAGGGACTTTTCATAAGGGCAGATAGCAACAGGGCAAGGGGAAATGGTTTTGAATGGGAAGAAGATAGATTTAGACTAGATACTGGAAATAAATTATTTACTGTGAGGGTGGTGAGACACTGGAACAGGTTGTGACATTGTGGATGTCTCCTCTCTGGAAGCATTCAAAGCCAGGCTGTGAGAATCCTTCTTTGTTTTTTGGCTCAAAGCTTGCTTTCTGAGGTATTTCTTGTGATAAGACTCTGAGTGATTTGTTGAGGAGGCAACTAATGGGTGCTAACTGTGTGACAATGGATATCGCCTTGAGAACATTTGAAAGCCCCTTCCCCCAGAATTGCTTGCTCTATAGAAGAGTGGATGAGAGTACTCAGGAGTGTTTACTGGCGGAAGATCTGGCCTGTGACAAAACAAGTCCAGCTAGGTGTGGGAAAATTGCAGATGGGTACCCCTGCTCCCTCTTATCTGCTGGCAAGGCCCGGAAGATGGGAACAAAGGAGTTTCTGCTGAGATCCCAGAGCCAGAAGCTGCCACTCAAAGGAGAGCTGACTCAACCACTTTGGATTTGAGCTGTCACTCCAAAGATAGCTGACTCGACCACTTTGAAAGCATTGAAAAGGGGCTATCATCGCCATGGTCGTCGTTGTCCTTCTCACCATCGTCGTTGTCAACAGAACAATGCCTGACGACCCACCACTACTGAGGATCAAAGACTGAACTACGAACCTCGCTGGATCCATGGTGGTGACTATGTCCCTCTTGCTGCCTATAAAGACTCCTTGCTTCTTCTTTCCTATCTTTTCTATCGCCCTCCTTCCCTTCCCCCATTACCCTAATTCTTAATAGTGTCCGTTCTCCCCTTCCCCATTTCCCCTGATTAAGATTTGTAATAAACTGGTTGGACCAACATTTGAACCTTTGCTTCTTAATCTCACGCCGGGTATATAGATAATAAAAGAACCTCCTCTCCCTCCTATAATTGGAGCGAGACACAGGCTTGGTGGGGTTATGAGAACCTGGTCAAGTGGGAGGTATACTTGCTGACAGCAGGGGGGTTGGAACTAGATGATCTTAAAGGTCCCTTCCAACCCTAACCATTCTATGATTCCATGATTCTATGTAAATATACACTTCCCATGCCATAGATATATTTGAATCATTATTCTGTTAATGCTCTCTTCAAAGTGACAGAAAGCTAGAATGAAATGTTGATATATATCAATATATATATATATATATATCTATATATATATATATATATATATATATTTTAGGTTTATAAAATTTACCAGCTTGAAGTTGGGTCTTTAAAAGAAAGTTGCTAGATTTGATAACTTTAAAATCCATCAAGATCCACTTTTGACATCATGGACTAACATAAGAAAATAGGAGGCATTACTTTTAGAGTAACCTTTATATGATTCCATGAATACATTATCTTGCCTTAAGTTGTTTCTTTTGATGCCATTACTACAGGTCAACTAAATCCCATAATGCTCTGATTAATATTCTGTTATTCTTTTATCTCCTAGCATAATGTTCTGTAGAGAAACATATCCAATCATACCTTTTCAAAGATGAAATGTAACTTAAATTGCTTAAATAGTAACACCTTACAAAGTTTTGCTTTATTTTCCCATTCCATATCATTTACATAAAAAAGCAAAACAAGTATTTAAATTATGTTTATTGTCATAGTGAAATAGCTATTTTGAAAATATAATTTTATGTAATGTTTGTTATCTCTTCTACTGCATACATTAATAAACTACATGAGGTCTGAAAATTTAAACTGAGGTATAAAATATTAAAATATTATCTTCAGTGTCTGTTTCTAACTGGATAGACAAATATTATTGCAATATCACTAAAAAAAAAAAATATGTGGAAATGTGATGATTAAACATTTAAAACTTATACCTCCTCAGGGGAAAATGCAGATATATTTCCAAGAAATAATATTTAAAATTGTTTAAATAGAGAGGGTATGTAATAATAAACAGTAAACAGAAGGAAAATGTCAAGAGATAAAAAAATTAATATCAATATATTATTTTCTCATATGGAAAATCAAATGTAATTTACCATTTAAATAAAGCATGGGTTAGCACAGCAGGCCTAAAGCAAGTAGTTTTTGAAAATAAATAAATAAAACATTCTGGTGACATTCCTTTAATAAAATACTCTCTAATTCTACAGATAAAAAATAAGGATACAGAGTCAATAGGATTGTGAAATCAAAAATATCTAGCACTGTAATTTGCAAATGTGGAGATTGCTTTGAAAGCAAACTGTCCTATTTCCTTGGGAACTTGGAACAGATACAAACAACACAATAACACTATTTGACAGAGTAGTTATAAAACTCTAATTTTAAACATATACTAGCTATGCATTTTTGCCAACAATGAACAAGAGCCTGTATGCCATGCTCATAAAAATCTAAACCAGTAGAGCTGACCCCCCTCTTTCACTGCTGCTTTGATGCTGTCATTGTTGAAACATTGTATGCACCACCTCACTGTACTAACATCCACTGTTTGGTTTCTATAAACATTGAACAACATCAGTGAATGTCAATGGATGCAATTTTTTTTTTCCATGGAAGAAATCAGTGACACACCTTTGATTAATACGTTCATCTGTGTCTAATGTCAAATGCCATTTTGCCATACTGCCCCTCTGCTGCCATCTGTTGCATGGCAACACAATATAACAGAGTATTGTTGGGAAGGTTCAAATCCTATTCCATGCCGCCGATATCCACCTCTGACTTTGAGGGCCAATGTAGTGAAATAGGAGGCATTGTTTTTGAAGCATGTATGTGGAAATGTGGAATAAGCAATAAAATCACTATGAAGTTTTAGACTGGCCTACATCTATTTTAAATGTATAAAACTGAAATAATGAAAGAAAATATCAAAATCAAACAAAACAAAGAAAAGAGGAAAATGAGTTTGGGGAAATTAACCCAATTGCATTTTCAATCAAATAAATGAAAAATAACTCTATTGTCTATGACATTATTTGAAATGAAGCTCTCTGCTAAACCTTGGAACACCATAAGCGGCTTGAAATCTAAGAAACTATGATAAATCAGTTTCATAAAGTCACTTATTTGTTAATCTGAAGGAGAACATATGAATATCTGAATAAATAATGACAGCAAATCAAATATGCAAAAACAGATTGTAAAAATGAAATTAGAATTTTATCTGTGTGGTCAGCATTATTATTATTATAACACTGTTGCTGATCTGTATAAAGGAAAAATAATAAATGTACAAGAGGTTTGTTTCTGTTTCAAAGTTTCATTCCAATAGTATATTCATATTATCCATAGATTATCTCAAATATCCTAGGAAAATGCTTGGATCTAGGAAGCACTTTCCAATACTTTAAATACATGGTTGTTTTTTTCTATTACAATTTCCTTTAAAAATTTTGTTTTACAATTTAGCTTAAAATATACTCATTTTCCATATTAAATCACTGACTAAATTTATAATTATGTAACTTTTTAGGGACATATCAGGCTGAAGAATCTTGTCAATGAGAATAATACATAGCCCAGTACAAAACTGACTTAAACTGCTTATATACTTAGATTTTAAAATTTTAATTTTATTTAATGCTAAGCATATTTTATATGCTTTTTTATATAAACATATTGATATGTTTAATATGATTTTTGTAGAATCTTAAAATGGTTAGGATCATCTAGTTCAACTCCCCTGCTATCGGCAGGGACACCTCCCACTAGACCAAGTTACTCAAAGCCCTGTTCAGACTCACATTGATCACCTTCATGGAGGAGGCATCCACAGACTCTCCAGACATTCTGTTCCAGGTATAACTTATATTACTTAATAATTCTTCCAGAAATATAACACTTTGATTGATTTCTCTGAATTTTGGATACACATATATACATATATTTAAATGATGGAGTTACTGTTTTGATTATAGTAAGAGAAAACATTGTTTTGTTTAAAATATGAAATTCAGTATATATTTTCTCTTTAGACTTCTCATCTAACCCTGTCAGGCCTTAGACTTCAACTCAAGAAATCCAGAAAAGGCATTATCAGTTATGTCCATGAGATTCTACAAACATATTACAAGATAGGTGTGGACAAGCATGATGTTATATTCTTTTACTTACATGATCACTTATTGTTTTCTTCCTATGAGTTCCTGACTCAGTAACTAGAAAAACAGATAGTACTTTTGAGATTGTTCTCATTTATTTTTAAAAGAGGTTCTTGTCTAAGGAGTACTGTAGGATTAAATATGTATGAAGAGCTTATTAGGAAAGAAAATACCATCTTGCAACAAAAATGATCTAGAATAATGGATGCCCTGTAGACAGCAGAGAGAGGTAGGGCTACATGACAACAAAAGTTAATTGCATTTTTTACTTATTAGGAGATGTCTAATGACTTCAGACTTTCTTCATCTTCTTTTTAAAAAATTATCATAATAATTTAGATCATAAGTTCAAAATTCACAAGCATAAGCTTATAAAATACAGCTATCTAGACATCCATTTTTCAAAGCATGAGAAAACAGAATACATTCATATCAAATTTACTATGCTTATGTATTTTCTTTAATTTCAAACAGAATATATTTTTTCCCAATTTTTTGGTTAATTCATTATTTTATTGTAGAAAGTATTAGGTCTTTATTCAGTAGTAGCTATCCAATAACAGTATAACTGAAAAGCAAGACCTTCCACAGTAGGTTACATAAAGATATACAGTGTGCTTGCAAACCTGATAAACAAAGAAACTGAAATACAATTCTCCTGAAAAAAGAGGCTAGAAGGGTTCCTGAATTCCCTTTGAAAGACCATTGACAGCAAAGTATGAAAGTAATTTTGTTTCCAGATCAGGAGTTGAACAAGAAGAAATAAAATATGCAATTCTGATAAAATTTGACTGAGACCGTATCAAGTAATTCTATGTCATTGCTATGTAGATTACTTGAAATCTATCTTTCTGAGTTTAAGTTTTTTTATGTTTAAATCTGAATGTTCATCTTACATAAAATCTGCTAGGCATTTATGTGCTGGCTGACACATTATTTTATCAAGATATCCTATTAGATTATTTGTTTGCAAAAAGTCTTTTAATATATTAAGTGCATATGGAAAGACCTGGTTCTCTTGCTTCAGGGTATTTTTGAAATATTATAATTTAATTTATTTGAGAAGTCTGCAAAATGCTTAGGATACATTCTAGATCAATAAATCATAAATAAAAAGGATGAATAATATATGGAAATAAGTGGACAGTAACAACATGAGAACTGATCAAGACCATAGTGGAGTTAAAAGGGATTATTTCACGAATTGGAAGCAGAAAGACATGAGACAAAGAAAATAAATAAATGTAAAAACAGAAAAAAAAAAAAAAAAGAAAAAAAAGCTGAAATCTGAATCATTTTCTTCAGTCACTCTGCTACAAAATCTTCATAAATACCTGAAACAACAATTCTCAACTAAACCATCATGAGCGAAAAAATAATTCTGACCTGTGAATATCTCTTCTATTCATCTCTATTTTGTGTAGAGTATGAAAATTCTTATTCAATACTTATATACTAAAAAATGTCCATAAAACATATGATACAGGCAGAATCTTCTATGTAATGTTTCCTAATGAGTAAAAATATCTAGATATTCACATATTTTCATCAGTACTGTGCCACAATCAACACTGTTACTCTCAATGTTTCCAGTAAAAAATAATAAATATTTTTATTATGTTTTCTTATTATGTTTTCAAATTTGATGTCAATGTCTTCTGCTTTTTTTCATATTTAGGAGAAATATAGATGAATGCATTACTGTATTTCATAAATTGACTACAAACTGCCTCCACTGTTCTGATTTTTTCTGGATCTCTTTATGAATTTTGTGTTACTTGAAATAAGCATTTTGTTTCCAGTACATTTTAAAGTAAACTATTATATAGTGCCACTGTATATAATTGAGTGTGATTAGAACAGCCACATTTTGTCAGACATGGAGTGTGTGATGGCACTGTACTTTATCCTGAAATTCTCAGTAGAGTTGTTTTTATTACTAATCATTTGTTTGCCCTTCATCTACTACCATTCTTTCAATGACAAGTAGTATATATCCTTGCTTATTCCTATATTATGAGTATTACCTGTGTCTCTAACATTACTGGGAGATTTTGAAAGCACTTTGAATGAGCTTTTAATTGCTTAAATGAATTATACATCTGCTTTTGATTATGCAAACAGTAGAAAGATGTTGTCTGATTACTCATAATATGATGTTTTTGCCTTTGTTTAAATTGTTGGTGTTAATTTTCTTTTATATTTCATAAGGCAGTTGTGATGAGCGACTAATTGCTAACACCTGGCTCATAAACTGTACAGTAATGATTGAAAATAAAACCACATTGAAAGAAAGTTACTTGTGTCAAAACTTTAAATAAATAATTGAATTCAAGTAAAGTAAATCTTTTAATATTTTTGTCATCACTAATGATTTGTCCTTTAATCAGAATTTTCTACATTGAGATACTTTGATTCTGATAGTATTAATGATGCATTTGATTGTTACACCACCAGACTGTAACAGTAAATGATTATCCTGTTTTACTATTTGTTTTGACTGTCAATACTCTATTAATAGAAAAAGTAGTCTCCAAAATATATATTTTGGTCTACATTGAAGCATAAATCTGCATTGCCACTCCTAGCCTTCCAAAACTTGAACATATGTTCTAGTAACATCATGATGCTTTGCTCCAGGAGTTTCTGTTTAAACAAAAGCAATAAATCAAACTATACTTTCTGCTAAATTTCACTTGAGCATAATACATTTTTCTATGAATACAATATCTATTCTTTAAGTTTGATTTATTACTTGATACTATCTTTCTGCAAGAGAAATCAAAAATTGAGGTCAGCACTAAATATTAAAACTGAACAGCACTTTAAACTTGCCAGACTCTTTTAAACTTTATGAGTCTGAAATAGAAAAGTGCAAAAGATTTCCCTATTCCATATTGCAACAAAGATATTTCAAGTCAATTTATTACAGACAACAGAAAGAGAATTTTCACGGAGTTAACTAGATCAATCTGTGCCTGTGACAGGGGGGCAGTAGGCCCCTGCCCCCCTCCCCACAAAATGGGAAGGGAAAAGGAAAAGGGACAGGGAGTTGGGAGCTGGGCTCAAGGAAGGAAGAAAAAAACTGTTGTAATGATCTATGGAGGAAAACTTATTTTACTAACTATGATATCGGAATGCAAGATAACACAATAGAATACAACCTAATTGAAATTGAGACTAATAAATGAAATAAGATAGGAGAGAGAGTTCTTGAGACCAAGTCAAACCTGAAAAGCTTTGTACAGCTAGGAAAGCACCCTCCAGCACCCACCACAAGGCAGTAAGAGAGCGCCCCACCCGGAAGGGCCAGATTCCATGACTTCCGTAATGTATAGGGATAGGTACCTGGAATTGGAGCATTAACACTTTAACTTCCAGTGCACTACATGATGTTATGATGTGGAATACTGAAAACCAAAAAAACATAAACCATGACAAGAATGCATTTGTACATTTTAAGATGCGCTTTGAAAGAACTAAGATTAAGTTGTAGTCAATCTTAATGGTGGATCACGTTCTACTGCTAAAACCTAAGGCCTTTTCTCTCCCATAAGAGGTCGTAGTTATACAAATAAACACAAGTAAGAATTTCCATTACTCTTGAAGTGAATTCTAGTGGATTACAGCATTTCTCCTGCAATGAAAGGTTGAGAGAACTAGGACAGTTTAGCCTAGAGAAGGAAATGCTCGGATGAGTTCTCACCTGTGAGAAGGGTAGAAAGAAGATAGGTGCTCCAGCCTTCTTATCGTCTCTGTGACCCTCCTATGGACCTGCTTCAACAACTCTACATCTTTCTTGTGCTTGGGTTCTGGACCCGGATGCAGTACTCCAGCTGAGGCCTCACAAGAGCAGAGCAGAGAGGGACATCAACTCTCTCCCTCCTGGCCATCCCTCTTTTGATGCAAACCAGGATACAGTTGGCCTTCTGGGCTGCAAGTGTACACATCTGTCTCTTGCTAAGTTTTTTGTCTGCTATTTCTCCTAAGTTCTTTTTTGCAGGATTGTGCTGAATTCTTCTTCCAGACTGCATATATATTTGAGGCTGCCTTGTTGAATCTCATTACATCCACGTGGATCCACTTTTCAAGCTTGTTCAGGTCCCTCTGGATGGCATCTTTTCCTTTTATTGTATCAACTGCAGCAGCGAGCTTGATTTTGCCAGCAAAATTGATGAGGATGCACTCAATTCCACTACATATGTCATTCACAAGGCTGTTAAAGATCTCTGCTCCCAAGATTGATCCCTGGGGAACATCATTCATCATCAGCCTCCACCTGGATATAGAGAAACAGATCATCATCTGTTTGCCACAATCCAACCAATTACTTTTCCACCAAATAGTCCATCCTTCAGATCCATATCTCTCCAATTTAGAGGTAAGATTATGGTGTAGGACCAAGTAAAGGGCTTTGCAGAAGTCCATGTAGGTGAGATTAGTTGCCTTTCCTTTATCACTGACTTCATCACTTGATCATAGAAGGCCACATTAGTCAGGAATTTTACTGAATCATGATGAATTATGTATCATGCATTTCATTTCACTGAAATATGTAACATGTAAAAGAGGTGAGAAAAAATATGCATAATGTTATCATATCAAAAATACTAAACATTTATACAGGAAGATTTCCACATCATTCTTTCTTTTGTTAAAAAACAAACAAACAAACAAAAAAAACAGTGTTGAATATATCCATGAAACTCATGTATATGTCTACAGAGATATTAAATGAATTTTGAAAAGGCAATCTCATCTTTTTCAAATTTTGTAACACAGAGATCCAGCTGTAGATATTTTGAGGAACACTGTATATGATATGCATTTTTATATTCTGTTTTGGAGTTTTATAGAATGCTAAAGCTGCAAGGTACTATATTTCCTTAAATTACCATGTCATTACATTTTTGAGACATCTAGCAATTACTCACTTAAAATATTTCTGAAAATTCTGAATATTATGATGATTAATCTGAATTCTGTGGTTTTTATTTTTCTGTTCTGTATGAAATAAAACATTGTTTTGATGCTCAGAGCAAAAGCACAAGATGATTTGTCTAACTTGTCTATCTGCTTTTTTCTTCTTTAATATATCTAATTCAGCAAAAAACATCAAAATGGCTAAGGGGCAAACCTGTTAGCCATTATGGAAAACACTTCTAAGTCTCCTCATAGGTTACTAGGACCTGATCCAACAAAGCACTTAAGCATAGCTTTTACTAACTAGTTTGGATCACGTCCATAAAACACAGAGATTGTCACAACCTCATTAATTTATTCAATAAGAAAATTCATTTCCTTTTTCAGTTTTGGAAAGTCAGAATATTTATGAAGTGTGAATTCTACAGATGTGAATGAAATACATACTTTTATTAGAAAGATAAATATGGTTTTAAGCACTTCAAAATTGTTGCAAACTTACATTGTTATATACTAGGCCAGTATATTACAGTGAAGGCACCTTCTCATACTTTTGAGAAATGAAATCCTTTTCATTTTGTTAAAATAAAGAGGGGTGGGGACGGGAGGAAGACACAGATCTAACACTGATTCATTTAATCACAATTCTCATAGCAGTATCTAATATAATTACAGTATCAGGCCTTGCACATTCAAAGTCAAGAGAGAAACAGCATGAGAAGTACAGTATGAACAACAACAACAAAAAAAAAAACAATGGAAAAATGCTGCTATGAATTTTTTTGGAAAAGCACTATGCAAATACTTAGTTGAAGACTTACAGAGCCAGTGGAAGTCAGGTTTGGACAACTACAAATGGAAGTCATTCAGCGCTATAAAGGTGAAGCCTCTTAAAACACATGGAATAATTATTAATCCAGATTTCTTTTTTATAAATATAAATAAAATCATCACAGTATTAATATATATCTTCATATTAATTTTCCCCAAGATTATTGTTTTTATTATTTCATGTTGATTGCATCCTAAAATTCATCCATTAATTTTCATGAATTCTCAAATTGATACAAACCACTGAGACTGTAGAAGCCCAAGATGCAAATATCTTAAAGTGCTACGTGATTGAATCCTCTCTTGTATAAATCTAATAACAAATACAACAAAAAGAGTGATTTGGACTGAAAATCGGCTATATGTTTAGGACCAGAGAGCAGTGACCAGTAGAATAAAGTCTAATTAGAGGCCAGTAATTAGGATTCAATAGGATGAATTGGATTGAATCAAATAGAATATAATAGATAATATAATAATATAATATATATAATATAACAGTTTAAGTGTGAAGAGATCTACAAAGACCATCAAGTCATGTTGCCTCACCAGTCCAGATCTAAAGAAAAGATGTGTATTATTTAAGGCATTATCCAGATGTCTCTGAAACACAGAAAGACATGGGGCATCAACCACCTCAGTAGGAAATGTGTTCCAATGTTTAACCACACCCACAGTAAACAGTTGTTTCCTAATGTCTAATCTGAGTCTTCCTTGGAGCAACTTTTTGCTATTCCCCCGCATTTTATCATGTTCCAGTCTAAACCCATTTGCAAGGGCTCTCATCACTCCAGGGAATGAACACAATTTCCCAGCACAGTGTCATCAGTAAACTTGTTAAGGATGAACTCAACTCCTATTCTAAATCATTGATAGAAATGTCGAACAGAACTTACCCTAGAAATAAACCTCAGGAGAGGAACACCACTGAACACCACTTAAGTGATTGGCCAACAGCCAGATTCACTACACTACTTTGAGCTCTATAATTGAGTCTGTTCTTCACTGAGGGTAGTGTAAACTCACTCATCTCACAGCTGGATAATTTGTCCAGAAGAATGCCATTAGATATTGTCAAAGATCTTACTAAAATCAATTTCCTTCTCTTCTTCCACCACTGTGACTTTATCATAGAAGAATATCAGATCATTAAAACTGTTTTCCTATCATGTTGACTAAAATAGCTTTGATCCCTAAATTCCTTTCAGTAGCAATTATCAGTAGCACCATAATCACCATAACTTTTCCAGGTTCTAAGGTTAGACTAACAGGTCAGTAGCATACTAAATCTAATCTCATGCTCTTATTGACTATTAGTATAACACTGGCTAACTTCCAGTCAGCAGGAATCTTCCCATACTCCTACACTCTGCGGTAAATTTTTGAGAGCAGTCCATTTATAACATCTGTTCACTTTTGAATGAATCCATTGATCGCCAAGGACTTATGTCTCTTGCCATTTCAGTGATTATAAGTGGAAAGTCACTTGCTCTTTTAGTCATGGTCCTTCAGCTCTGTGGACTGGCCACCCCAAATTCTATCCTTAATATTAAAAACTGAAGCAGAAAAGACATTTAATTCCTCTTTTTTTTTTTCTCATCCATACTTGTTAGGTGGCTATCTTCATCAAGTATTAACCTAACATTTTCCTTTTAACTCCTCTCAGTACTGCGTCTTATCCTGTTTACTATCTTCGCCACTGCATTGTAAGATACTATATTATCTTTCTTGTAAAAACAAACAAGCAAACAGCAACAAAAAAAATCTGCAAGAGATGCAACTGTTGAGAAAGCACAAGGGGAAGACCTCCTCAATGTCTTTAAATACCCTAAGGGAGGGTGCAAAGAGGATGAAGCCAGACTATTTTCAATGGTGCCCAATTAACAGGGCAAGAGAGAATGGGCACAAAGTGGAACACAAGATACCTTTATGTATCAGGAAAAACTAATATAAGGGTGACTGAGCTCTGGCAAGGACTGCCCAGAGTACTTGTGGATCCTTGGAAAACTTCCTGGATGGAGTCCTGGGCAACTATCCTGCTTGAGCAGGAAGACTGGAGCAGAGAATCATCAGAGGTCCCTTCCAATCTTAACTATTCTATGATTCTGTGATTCTGTGTAAAAAACTTGTAGACTACAGAGTTTAAGTTGACCTGAATAATGACAAAATGAATACAACTGTATAACTTTTGCAGTAAGGAGAATCTACATGGAAAGCTGTGAGAATAATAGTAAAAATGAAATAGTAGGGGTAGATGTAACAAAAGTGTAATATATTTGTCAGACACAATGCATTTTTTAGTACACTAGAAAATAAATAAATGTAAAAACAGTAAAGAAATTGTGAAAATACTTAATATTCACCATATCCTTGCAACACTTGGAGCCAATATATGGAGTTGTAAAAAAGGAAAGGACATAAAATGTTTGTGTGAGTTTAAAATTTTAAAGAGGAAACTATTACATTTGGAATTTTAAATACCTCACCCCTGAAAAACAAGATCATTTTGGACATAAACACAGAAAACATTTTCAAAATCATATTCCAGGCCACAACACTGGCAGCTGGAGAAGTTAATATTAATGTTTCAGCAATCAGAAAGTGGCAAAGAAAACATAGTAGTAGTGAAACTACTAAGATTAGATCAACAGGGAAAAATAAAGACAGGAACTTAAGACATGAAGAGGGAGAGCAAAAGCAGGAAAATGTTGTGAATGTAGAATATGTCAGAAATTTAGAAATGATTATGTATTTCTTCATATTATAAAAAAGCTAAGGTAAGCAGATTAAAGCAGTTCTAGCGTAGATTCCTCCATTATAAAAATTTACCAAATAAACACTCAAATTTACCAATTTATTTTTATTTGATGTACAGTATAACTACAAATCATTTGCCTGAACTTAAGAGACAGATCTCTTTTCCCTTAATAAATAAATTATTCACTGTAGGGAAGGCAGATATTATTATAAGCAAGTTAGACAAGGTGGTAAAATTATGCTAGATTTGTTTGGACACAAAGTTCCAAGTGTAGTGATTTCATTATGTTATTAATCAAATGAAAAACTGTCCAGAAAAGTATAGGAAGTATAGGTTTTGGCATAATAGTGTGGAATAACACTTGTACTGCAGATTAAATATAATTGATAAGAGTACTGTCAATTGGTAGATGAAATATCTTGGAAAAAAGAGAAAGTATTTAATTTTAAAATCTCAAGTGAACTACAAGTGCGAGTAGTTACAAAACAAACAAACAACAACAACAAAAAACCCAGCACCATAGTATCTAAAGCTTCCAAAACTACAGTAGTACAGAATACGTAGGTAATAAAACATAAAGAATTCCAGAGCTGAAAAATATATTTATTTATCACAATTCTTGTTAGAAGATTCTCTTAACTAAAATACATTAATATGAGAAATTAGACCATTTATTACTAAAATATACAAACAACATAGAGATGTGTGCAGATGTAACATGGACATGCAAGTCAAATGGAAAAGAAAGCTCAAGGGTCTAATCTCTACATACCAGATTTGGCAACAAAAATTTCAGTGGAAATACATGACAACAGATATGAGTGCTTACTTGAAATAAATGTTCATTTGAGATTGTATCCATGACTTTAAGTAGGAAAAAAATTAGATTTTGAAAAATCTCAGATTCAGTAGAAAACACCTTGTTTCAGTAGTTCGATCAGTGTAGGAGCTGGAATATTCATCTGAGATATGGAACTATAAAGGGACAGTAGAGACAAGGTAATTTAGGTAAAGATGAACTATCATGACTGTATATAAATATTTCCTAGCACTCAACTCCTCAAGATGAATGAAAGTGATTTGAATAGTGTCATCCTTAAAGCAGTAATTTCTTCACTCAGAGAGTAGAAACTACTCCAGTATGTTTATGTTGCATTATTATTCCTTCACTTTTTTGTCCTTTCAAGAATAGCTTTGAATAGTCTTGAGTCTTCTAGATGCTGAATGAGAACACTTAAACAATTGCAAGCATCTGTGCTGGTTTTGCAAAAAAAAAAAAAAAAAAAAAAAAAAACTAAAAATATCCTTCAGGGGTAATTCTAACTTCTGAATGATGTGATGTTTTTCACAGCAGCTTTGGGAACACACTCTGAACAACAGAACCTTTACCTTCCAAATCATAAAGCTTAGTAGCTGTTGAAAGTTACAGCAGTGGGAGATGATGAAAGTAAACAAAAATGAACATGATAAAAATAGAATAGGAAAATATATATGTAGAGCAATATACATATAGCATAATATAAATAAAAATATAAATATAAACACATGATATGGGTTAAGAGTACATACTGTCTCTGGAAAAGCTGCTTCAGAAGTGAAACTGAATATAAATCAAATGCTGCAGCCAATGAGGAAAGATTTGTTAAAAATCAAGGAAGAGGGCCATGAAGGGCCAGAAAAATTATTAAGGTAAATTATTTCTCTTATGAGGAAAGTCCAAGATATCTGAAACTGTTCAGCCTAGAGAAGAGAAAGCTCAGGGTAGATCTGATCAATGTCCATTCGAATGCAGCTATTGGTGTGTTATTTGTAAGTCCGTAATCACAATAATTTATAAAGTAAGCATGAGTGTACTTACAGCGCTAAATTGAGCATCATTCAAGGCTCAGCATACCTCGTCCCTCTGAAATCTGAGGACAAGGTAGAACACAAGGTGTTTATTTTCTGCCAAATTTCTCCTCCTTTTTCATGCAGCAGAAGCATATTTCTCTGGTCTACTTCATACATATGCACAGTTCATAGCAAAATGCACACAATATTTGTACACTAGATACTTAAGATGATCCTATCTGACAACTCAGTGAGTACTGAAGGAATGCAATGTTAAAGATGCTGAGTTAAGGTACTATCAGTCTGAGAAAAAACACTGACAGAGGAAAGAATTAAATCAATGGAAACACAGGTAAACATCAAGACTAACAGCAAAGATTGGACAACTGATGGAAAGTGCTGTTTTCTAAAAAGAAATCTAAACGATAAAAATTTCAATTCTGATTTAGAACGCGGGCCATCAGTCTTAGAAAAACCTTGGACTACTTAATTTTAAATAGAGAAAGAAAGAGCAAGATATAGATGGTAATAAAAGTAAGGAAGTAATATATTACAAAAGGTTAAATGCTTTAATTGACTCAATATTAAAGTGAATTCAATGGTTTACTTGTCCAAAAATTATTGTTTTGAATTCAATTTTAAAATGAGGTAAGGAAATTTATCTCCACTTTATGTGGAAAGATTTACTTTCTGTCTCAGAAAGTAGCATAGTCATGTAAAGAAGAAGCAGTTATATTTGAGTAGTACAGTGATTTTTCCTGCAAGTAAGGATTTAGGAGCAATGAAGAATCGATATGCAATGCCTCAGGAAGACAATTTCAGCATTTAAAATCTACTTGTGGTAATTGACAACTTACAGGGCAATTAAGACTATTCAAACTGCTTCTACAACTGTGTTTCTACTTACGAGGTGAATTACATTTACTCAGAAAAGAAACATGAAGTATTTCCCACATGTGTAACTCAACTGAACCTTATGGAGTAAAATAAATGTTTAGCCACCGTTCTTTTAAATGTGGCATTAAAACATCTGGTCCACAAGATAATCACATGGTACAGTGTAATACACACAGACGAGCAGTTGAACTCCACCACACTACTCTGTCATTTCCCTACCTCAAAGGAATAGGGAAGAAAACAAGGTGATAAAGGGCAGAGTGCTGATGAAGAATAGAAAGATCATCCACCAGTTACCATTAGAGGAAGAACATATGTAGCATGGGGAGATTAATATAATGTATTGCCTAAAACTAACAGACAAGACCAGTAAACAACTAAGACCAAACTAGATCAACTCTCCATCCACTAACTTTTACATCCTTCTCTCCAAAAGGGAACAGAGAATGGGAGTTGTAGTCAGTTCATAACAAGCATCTGATACTTCTTCACGCTCTTATCCTGCCCCAGTGTAGGACTCTGTCCACATGATATAGTCCTTCCTAAACTGATTCAGAATGAGTTTCTGACAGACTGCAGTCCTTCAAGAATCTTAGAATTATAAAATTGTAGAATCATAGAACTACTTGAATGTGGGTCCATATCATGGAGTCCATCTTTCAGAAATGGACTGCTCTATCATGGGTCCCCAATGGATGGCAACTCCCATTAGATCTCTTGCTCACCTGTGGGCTGGTCTCCATTCTATGTCCATTCAGAATCATTTCCTGGGGGGGCTTTCCATGAGCTACTTCAGGACACATCCACGGAATTCACTGTGGGATCTTCCATAGGCTACATGTGTAAATCTGCTCTAACATGGTACCCCATGGAAAAAGTCTACTCCACTATGGTCCTTTCCATGGGCTCATGGGAACTTCTGCTCCAGTGCTTGGACTTCCTCTCCTCCTTCACTGACCTTGGTGTCTGCAAGGTTCTTCTGCTCTACATTTTCTCACTCCTTTCTCCCAGCTACTACTGCACAGGAAATATTTCCTTTATAAATTTGGTCTCATACAGCATAATAAATGTCAATCACTTGCTCAGTTTTGGCAGGTTCTAAGTTACTTTTGGAGTCAGCTGGAGCTGGCTCTTATCTAACATAGGACAGATGCTGGACAGCTCTCACAGAAGCCACTTTTACAGCCCCCTTGCTACCAAAACCTTGTCATGTAAATGCAATAAAACTTAGGAGTGAACTTGAAAAGTTCAAGAGCCAATCATTACAGTTTCAATTTTAAATAAAAGATTGCAGACCATCTGTGAAGAAAATGGCTGTACTTTCATCAGCATGGCTCAAGTAGTAGGTTACAACCCAGCACCACAGATCGCCTTGACTAGGCTGAATGCTGGCAGGTTTAATCTGGAATTATGATTTCTTCTGGGCAGTGGTGTAACAATTGCATTCTTACCACAGAGGTTAGAGCTTTCAAGTATAACCATCTGAAGGGCCTGTTACCTCTTGGCGCTGGCCTGACAAATTTAGTGGCCTTCTGCAGTGAGGTTACATGTGTGGATGAGGGAACAGCAAATGAAATTGTGCAAGGCATTTGACAGTGTCTATCATGACATTCTTCTCTACAAGTTAAAGAGGCACAGATTTGACAGACGGACCACTGGAATTATCTTAATGGTTGTACTCAAGATTTGTAGGTGACACCTCAGTGTTTATGGAGAGGCTGGTGATGAACGGTGCTTCTAAAGAGTCTGTATTCAGACCAGTATTACTTAACATCTTTATTGGTGACAAGGACAGGGAGATTGAATGTTCTCCTAACACATTTACAGATGTGTCTGAACCCTTCTTTGTTTTTGTCTCAAAGCTTGCTTTTCAAGGAATTTATTGCGATAAGACTCTGACTTAGGTAGGAGATGAGAAGTGGGTGTCGCTGTGTGACTATCAACATCACTTTGTGGACATTTGAAAGCATTTCCTTCAGGGCTGTTTACTTCCAGAAGACAGTGCTCAGGAGTGTTTTCTGGAGGAAGATCTAGCCCGTGATCAAATAATTCCAGCTTGGTATGGGAGATTGGGGAATGATACCATCATGTCCTGTGAAAATTAGGATGCAGGTGCGCACCTCCCTGCTCCCTCTTATCCGCTGACAAGGCAGAAAAGATGGGAACAAAGGAGTGACTGCTGAGATCCCAAAGCCTGAACTGCCACTCTAAGGAGAGATGATTCAACCACTTTGGATTTGAGCTGTCATTCCAAAGAGAGCTGACTCGACCACCTGGACTTATATCGATAAGTTTGTACTGTTGTTGGAAGTGGTCATTATCAACGGAACAACAACTGCCTCATGACCCATTGCTACTGAAGATCAATTTCTAAACTACAAGCAACAGCTGGAATCCATGATGGTGACTATCCCTCTCTTCCTACAAAGACTCCTTGCTTTAATTTCCTATCTTTTTCTATCACCCGCCTTCCTTATCTCCCTAAATGACCAGGATTTGCAATAAGATAAAATTTGACCTATTGTGTCTTAGTCTCACTGTTGGGTATACATATGTTAACAGATTATCCTCTCTTTCCTATAAATTGGAGCAAGACAGAGTGACACCAAGCTGAATGGTGCAGTCAACATGCTGAATGGAAAAGATGCCATCCAGAGGTACCTTGACAAGCTTGAGAGGTGGGCCTGTGCAAACATTATGAAATTCAAGAGGCCAAGTGCAAATTCTTGTACATGGGTGATGGAAATCCCAAATGAATACAAGCTGGGAAACGAGTATATAGGGAGCAGCCCTGTAGAGAAGCTAGTAGTCAAAGACTGTGTTTTTCTACTCTGCCCTTGTGAAACCTCATCTAGCATGCTGCATTTAGTTCTGGAAACCCCCCCCCAAAAAAAGATATGTTCTTGCTAGAGCACATCTGGAGGAAAGCCATGAAGATAATCGGAGAGCTGGAGCACCTCTCCTGTTAAGAAAGGCTGAAAGAGTTGGAGTTATTAGCCTAGAAGAGAGAAGGATTCAGGGAGACCTTATAGCTGTCCAGTACTTAAAATGGATCTAAAGGAAAGATGGGGAGAAACTCTTCATCAAGGATTGCAGTGACACGGAAAGGGGTAATGGTTTTAAACCAAAAGAATATATGCTTAAATCAGATATTGGGAAGAAATTCTCCAATGTGAGGGTGCTGAGGTACTGGAGCAAGTTGCTCAGAGAAGCTGTGTATACCCCATCCTTAGAAATGTTCAAGGCCAGGCTGGATGGGAATTCGTGCAATCTGATCTAGTGGGGAGGTGTCCTTGGCCAAGGCAGAATGGTTGGAATAGGTGATTTTAAGGTCTGTTCCACACAAGTTTTTCTATAATTCTATGATTCTATGAAAAATAAATGAAACAGTTTCAAAAGTTGAAGTTGATTTTTGGATGACAAATTAAATAACAGAATTACATCAATCTCTGCAGTCTACAGCTTTTAAGATTTTTAAAAATTATTATTATTTTTCTGGGATATCTTTTCTACTTTGGTTAAAAAAATATTTCTGGGTACCCACTAATAAATGGTGATTATTCTTTTAATTGTTATTATTTTTATCTTAAAGACTTGATTGAGAATTAGTTTGTAAAAGTTTAGATACTTACAGAGAACAGGTGATAAGTAGTCAGTGAAAATGCAGTTGTGAGTATATAATACTTGCTAGAGAAGAAGTGGGGTTTTTTTGGAGGGCGTGGAAAGCAATTAAGTTAAAAGAAACATTTAGGTGTGGTTTTAAAAGGTATGTAGAAAACTGAAAATAGAATAAGATAATATTTCTATATGAATGTAAATATTCAGAACTCAAGTACTTCGCAGGAATTAAAAACAAAACAAAACAAACAAAAATTATTTTCATGAGAAATTACCAAAATTATGTCTATTATTTGAAGCAAATTAGACTATGTAAACAGAAATTTAGTGAACTTCTATTTCTCAGACATATGCTTTTTCTGGTTAACTCATGGTTGGACTTTCAGGTGATGATGGGAGTCTGTAGTCTCTTACTGAAGAGTTTTCTACAACTGAAACATTCATTCTTGAGAAAATGTCTAATGTTCGTTAATGTATGCACTCCCATTATACTCAGTAATTTAAAAACAAGGCATTGAGATATTTACCAAATTCTTAGTAGAATGCACAAAATTAGAGGTCGGGGAAGATTTTATTTTATATTTATATTTCTCATATAAACAAGAGTCAAGGGAAAAAAAGTGAGGCTTTTTTGAGGCTCATATTTTAATTTATAAGACAGAAACTTGAGAAAGTTTTTGGCAAAAATAAGTGAACTATGCAATCAAGTAGTTGCATTTAACTGGAAAATTAACATCTATTCTGTAATTAAGCAATAATTCAGTATAATTACAAGAATTATAAGACGGTGAGAAATGTCATAGGATGGAAAGTTTAACAGACAATGTGTTTCTTAAGTTTTTTTTGTGTGTTGTGTTTGGAAGGGGGGGTATGGGGAGAGAATTTATATATTTTTCTTAGCTCAGATTTGTAGTTTCTGAATACAGCTAAGTGCGGAAATCTTGAAATATGGTGTGGCATTCAACTAAAGGAGTATGACTTCTGTTGATTAGTATGCTGTGAATGGTACAATTTTCCTGAAATAATATCTGGCAAAAAGAGTTAAGGGGATGAAAAAGCCTTTTGAAGTTTCTAATTTAATTCATTAGAGTTTGAATCATGAGACCTATTGTGATGAAAATTCAAAATTTTATATTGTGTTATGCAAACATTAATATATCTGTGCTAAAAAAAAAAGTCAAAAAGAAAACTGATTTGAGGAAAGGAATATAACAACAAAGAATGAAAAAAAAAACAACAGGGAGTACCTTTAATATGTTCATCTTTTCACTTATTAACCTGATTTTCCTTCTGCATTTTTAAACCAGTTTCATCTGCTAGTAGGGAACCTGCAAATTAATTTGAATGTAAATAAGTGATGCTCAAACTAAAGAAGAAAAAATATGAGCTTTTCTTTCTTTTTTTCTTTCTTTATTAACATAAATAAGGCTTGTGAAATGGCCAAGAAATACCTGATTTTTTTTTCTGCTGGTAAAGTTGAACTAATTATTTCTGTTTCATGTACAAATCTATTTCTGTCATATTTTCTGGATTTCCTTGAGCAAAGTGGAGAATATGTAATGCTTTCCTCAACCTTCCCAGTAATGGAGAGAGACATGGAAAAAAAAAAAAAAAGATGTCATGCCTGGTCCAAGACTCATGCCATCACCAGCATTTTGAATTTTATAATCATAGAAGATTCTTCAAGATAAGAGATCTCCTGGAGACTAACCATCAGTAAATGATTAATCCACATATATTAAAAATCTAATATTATTCAGAAAAACCTCTCTATACCAACTGAGGATGCCTGAAGGAGGCTAAGGACATAATTCAGATTAGATACAACCTCAGTTCAGGCAGTTATAGAGGGCTCAATCTCGGCTCCTTCAGCCATCTCTCATAAGGCCTGTGAACCAAACCCTTAACAGCTTTGTTGCCCTTCTCTGGACAAGCTACAGGGCGTGCATGTTTTTCTTGCTGTGAGGGACCCAAAACTGAACACAGTATTTGAGGTATGGCCTCACCAGTGCTGAGTACAAAGGTACAATCACTTCTCTGCTCCTGCTGGCAACACTAATTCCAGTACTGATGTATGGAATCAAGCACTATAACTACAGAGTAGTCATAAAGCCAGTATGTTTCTCAGCGCTGCAAAAGCACACTGGATGCAAGGGGGTATCCCCTCCAAGCCTGCATACCAGAGGTCAAGAAAGGTGCATATTTAAGAAATAAGCTGCTTACAGATGCCTTAGATCTCCAAGAAAAGGTTGGACTATTACGAGTCCCCAGAATGACTGACATTTCCCTGCACCCTGAGTCTCAGTTCTTTTACGCATGCATGGCATCAATTTGTGGTCATCTGGTGGTCTTTTGATGAAGGCCATATGTCTTTCTCACTGTGTACTCTTTGACCTGGGTCAAGTTGGAGGACACTTGACATGCTCTGGTCAGTTGGCTTATAGGCTACAATTCCATCCATCAATCCGCTGCTACTTTGTTAATTTCTGTTTTACTGTCTGTCATTGTTCTATGTTTTTTGTTTTTGGGTTTCAGTATTCCATATCAAAACATCATGTAGTGTACAGGGCATTAAAGTGTTAATGCCCCAATTCCAGGTACCTATCGCTGTGCATTACAGAAGTCACGGGATCTGGCCCTTTCGGGTGGGGGGGCACTCTCCTGCTCCCTTGAAGGGTGCTTTCCTAGCCGTTCCAAGCTTTTCAGGTTTGACTCAGTCCCGGGAACTCTCTCTCTCATCTTGTCTGATTTATTAATCTCAATTTCAATTAAATTGTATATATTGTGTTATCTTGTATTCCGATATTATAGTAAAATAAGTTTTCCTCCATAGATTGTTGCCACTGTTCTTTTCCTCCCTTCCTTCCTATTTTTGTGGGACTGGTGGGGGGGGGGGGAGGGCAGAGGCCTGTTGCCCCATCACGGATGTAGATTGATCTAGTCAACTCCGTGACACTGTCCTAGCCTGCTGCCTTGCATTCTTGAGATAAGATAGCTAATAATGTCATTTGGAGAAGCAGGAGACTTGCTGTCTGTAAAATAACTGTCTATAGAAAAGCATCTGTTATCAGTAGCAAGAACCTGGCTTAGTAGGGCCAGATCTGTAGCTGCTGATTCAGCATTTCCTGAAGGCACATAACTTTTAACCTATCTTATTTTCCTCACTTCTATACAAGCCAGGATGCTATTGGCCTTCTTGTCCACCTGGCACACTGCTGGCTCATGTTCAGCCAACCATCAACCAATACTCTCAAGTCTGTTTTCTCTACACAGTCTTCCAGCCACTCTGCTCCAAGCCTGTAGCATTTCATGGGGTTATTGTGGCCAAAGTGCAGGACATACTGTTGACAATGACAGCAGAGACTATGTGTCACCTCTGCTGGAGCAGCTTTTTCTGAGCATGGCATGTGGGCTTTTGTTTGTTGCTGGCAAAAACACAAATAGGAAAATAAATACTCTTTTTTTTTTTTTTTTTTTTTTTACTGTTGGAAGAAAATTACAAACATTCACTGTTTTTAAAATATTTTCTGAATTTCTATTCTACAAGACATCTCTTGCAGCCTTAGTGATTCATTAAAGTGTAAAAAATAAAAAGAAAAAAAATCCGCACCCACTTTTCCTGTTAAAATTTTTTATTTATTTATACTTGTGCCTTCAAGGTAAAAGCAAAAAATATTCACATCACCTTTGCAGAAGTCTGTATGTATATGTTACCAATATACTACTATTTTATTTTTATATTGCTTTTTTTTTTTTTTTTTAGTCTCAAAAGAACACCAGAAGATTTCTGAGAAAATGTAGTTGCCATGAGAAAGGAAAACATAGACTTAAAATACTCAGACAGGAAGTTGTTTTGGCTTGCAGATATACTGTTTAGGTAAAAGTGATTCTGAGCACTTAAGGTTGTTCCTTTAAGTGAAGAAGATCTCTTTTTGATCAAAAATTTCTTATGAAAATAACACCTTATTCCAAGGACATTCCAAATGAAAACAACGCAATAAATTCATAATAAATTCTCACCCATTTTGTTCTTTGTAAATTATTCTGCATTGATTAATTAAACATTCGTGCGGAACTTCCTATGCTGCAGCTTATGTCCGTTTCCCCTTGACCTTTCTCCACGTACCACTGAAAAGAGACTAGCCTCACCACTCTGCCCCCCACACCTCAGATCTATCTATCACAAGATTTAGAAAGGCCCTTATTTCAAAATTTAGTTTCCTAACAGAATGTGTTTATTATACTAAGGGTACATGGACTAAACAAAAGCTGTTTGTGATTAATAAAATAAAGTTATTTTTAATTACAAGTGCAAATTTAAGATGTTAGATAACTAACCAATGTTAGTTATATGACCTTAAGGTATAGGGACAGGGAAGAAGTAATACAAAAAAAAAAATTAAATAAAATAAAATTAAAGAAACAAGACAAAAAGAAACAAGTCAGTTATAAACCAGTAATAAAAAAACAAATCAACAGTTTTTAAGTCTTACTTCTAAAAAATCAGTATCCCAGAAGCTTGTAAAAAAAATCTCAGATGTGTATGTTTTTGTAGATGTATACTCAGTGGATATTTAATGGACTAATATTTAACAATTATGTTTTTGTCTAAGAACTCTGTGATAAAGTTTAACTCCATTTCTGGAATGTCTTGGTAAAACAGCTGTCCATGTATTTTCAGAAACTGATTGCTTTCTGTTAAAAGATTAGTCTCTGTTCGACTATTATTACACTAAAGATTATTCACATTATTAAGCTTATGATTTCAAAAGAAAACTGCAAGGACTGACACAGAATTAAGATGTTCTGGGATAGTGCTGGAGGAAAGAAAACAATGTAGCTATGATATCTGAATTATAGTCTTAGGGTAAGATGTACATTTCTAAATGTTTTCAAGTATTTGTTTTATTTTTGTTATTCTCAAGTTTGGAGCACAACTATTTTGTGTCAAGAGCCTCAACTGAAAGAAAAAGAGTCAAAGAGTGATATCAAATATGAGAACCTAAAAGGTAGTATAGGTTCAAAACTCTGAAGATGGAAAAGAAGATGAAAAATAGTCAGAGCAAACAAGTAATGTTGAAAATATAATAAAAGATTAAATCATGACATAAGATTGGCATGATTGCCTTTGTACCAAAATCATCTTAAGAATGAAGATCACCTGGAGTATCACCTCAGAAACAGCTTTAAACTAATTATTCTATTTATTATAGAATGAAGTAGAAGGAAAAGTGAAAAACCTGCTGCCATAACCACAAGTTTTCATCTTTTAAAGACGTTCTGTTGGTTTCCTTTTCTTTTATTTGTCCAACATCATTGAGTTTTACTTTAGTCTGGATCCGCTTTCACTAAAAGAATACTTAGTCTGTGATGGATATGAAATCATTCTGTAATACTACAGCTCTTCAATTTTTCTCTTACCACAACAAGCAAAACTCTTTTGAAAAGTCTGCAAGTAGTGTATATTGAGGTTATTGCTATTTTCTTTTTTCTCAGCATGAATATATTCTGTGTTTCCTAGACTCCTGATGTGAAGAAAATCAAATGGGGAAATGGCAATTAAGTCATCTTGAAATATTGAAATAATTTGTTCAGTACAGTTTTCATTATTGTGAAACAGCTTGCTGCAACTCTGATTTGATAGAAACGCAAGCTTATCTCTCAGAGTACTTAGATGACTTCTGTAAAGAGTGTGCTTTAGAAGACTGCAATAAAACATTAATTTTTTTTTGGAAGGTAGATTTTCAGATAGTGTCTTAAATGTGAAAGGGGTGTGGGGACTGGTATCAAACTGAATCTCACAAAATCTTTTTATCTCTTACATTACTTTCTAATGTACTTTCAAACCAAGAAATGAAAAGATTGATTAAAGGGGCCCCTCAAGATCAAATTAGCCAATCCAGATCTCACTGTTGCAATTGGTTCCTATAGGTCAATTTTCAGTTTCTTTAAGCCAATTAAAAATACAATAAATTCAACTTCAAAAAAATCAGGTAAATTAATAATCTGGCAAACTGTTTACAGAAATCTGTATAGAAATTCCTTCCTTTTGACTTTTCAATTTAATAGCAATTGGAATTGCTACTTGTGTCACCTGATTAATATTTAAAGAATCTTCTTCAAAATTGTCATTAGAAGCATTTGCAAGTGTTAAATTGCATTAAATGTAGATGTCTATGAGAAATACTAATTTCAGAGCGCTAAGAGCAGAGTGAAAAATGATATCCAGATTTAAACACAGATGGTATCTAGATGACCCAATCTGCACTCCAGTAAGCTTTCTTGCTGTACCCTAGATGGTATCATTACATCACTTTGGATTCAACATTGTTTTGGTGAGATCAGAATTTACTTCTCAAATTAGAAATTGAAGACCAAGCTTGTGAATACACTCATGGTATGCTAAAGTCATCATGCATAAGAAGAATAAGTTAGAAATAATACTGAAAGATATGGTAATAGAATCATTAATTAAAAATACACTAATGCCTTATAATGAATGTCAAGGAAATCTTGTTCCAGATCTTTTTTTTTTTTTTTTTTTTTTTTTTTTGGCTTTGTGATTACCTGTATCTGAAACAGAAAATGAACAAAATTATCTCACAGGATACTTTTTATGTTTATATTTGAGACACACAACATCAAGCCCCCAGCTGAGGAGAACTTACTGTTTTCCTATCAATTGCTTTTACTGAAGAGTTGAAAATATGAGGTACATACATATAATTTCATGGCAACCTAGAATATATTTTCCAATATTTCTTTCTCAATAAAAGACAGAATAGATGAAAAACAGGTTGAGTAAGGAAATAAATAGCTTTTTGTAGACTCAGAGTTGGAAGAGACCCCACGAAGTCCAACTCTTGTCTCCATACTGAACTCTATAAAAAGAAACCATTTGTGCAAATGCTTTCTGAACTCCAGCAGGCTTGATATCTTGGCCACTTCTCTGGTGATCCAGTTCCAGTACCCAAACAGTGCTACTTACTTCAGTGGAAATGAAAAATGTTCATATTTCAGAAACTAGTGAAATAAGAAATATTTTAAAATAATATATTAAGTAGCTTACAATATCTACCATAGATTCAAAACTATATTAGAAACTTACAGGGCACATTTTGGCTTGCCTTTTTCATTATATCTGAAAGTTGTGTAACAGCTTATTTCAAGAAATATTTCAAATGAAGTGAGAATATTTCTGGTATGAATGGTTAAGTATAATGTAATTTAGAAATCCCCTAAACTTTAAAACACTTTTATCAGATTCCCTCATTTTGAAGTGGAAATTAATGTAAGTTTTGCTGAAGCAGCCTGTAATAATTGAATTTAAATGTATCTATATCATCTTTAAACTCCAAGAAATGTGAAGGGTGTCATATATATCCTAGAGGAAAACCCATTACTTGGTGATCTGATGTGAACTATTTTATTTCATATTTCAAAAGTAAGAAGTAATTTTATAGATGACTAATTACTTTTAAAGAGCAAGAGATATGAATGTTTTTCATATCCTACATATTTTAGCAAAATTTTGTTTAATTACAGATTTTTTTTCTATGAATGGTATTCACAAAACAATGATTGAATGATGAACATGTACGTTTTGGATTAACACAGCAGGCAGCTAAGCACCACACAGCCATTTGCTCACTCCCCACCAAATGGGATAGGGAAGAGAATCAGAAAAAAGGTAAAACTCGTAGGTTGAGACAAAGACAATTAAATAAGATTGAAAAAAAGGGGAAATAGTAGTAATAATAATATATAATAAATAAGTTTTATATAAATATTCACAAAACATGTGACGCAATTACTCATCATCCTCATAGACTGTCCCTATGTAGCGGCTTTCTCTCTCTCCCCCCACCATTTCCATCCAGCTTTTTTCATTTGCATGATGTGGTATGGTATGGGATATCCTTTAAGCCTGTCAAGGTCAGCTGTGCTGGTTGTACCTCCTCCCAGCTTTTTCTGCACCCTCAACTCCTAACTGGCAGGGCAGTTGAGAAACTGAAAGTCACTGACCCTGTGCACAGCAAAGACACCAAACAGCAAAGATTAAGATACTGCTATGCTTTCAACAGTGTTTTTCTTCTAAATCCAAAATACAGTATCATACCAGTACCCAAGAAGAAAATTAACTTATTTCCATCCATCACTAAGACAATCATATGTCTAGTTTCCAAAGTTTAGTTGATTCAGATAATTTTATTGTCATTCACTTACAAATACTGTAACATAGCAGAATTATAACAATATTTAGTTTTATTTTAAATATGGGGATAAATGTGAACCATTGTTTAAAACATTTTGCTTAGAAGAGATGTACAGCATCACTATCCAGCACATGTGCAAAAAATGATTAGATGGAAGGAGTGAGGGAAAAGGTCTATGGAAGATTATTTGATTTAGAGAATGCATCATACACTTCAATATTATTTAAATATTTACTAAACACCTCACCTCCTATATAGTTAAACACTGTAGTATGTACACTAAAGGGAACAATGAATTACAAAGAAAAAAAAAAAACAAAAAAACAATGCTTTTTAAATCTTAGATATAAGATGTCAAACGATGAAGCAAGACAATGTGTGTAAGCATGAGAGAAAAGACTGAACTAATGCCAAATCTTCCCACTCTTCCAGAGACCATAGGCATTCCTCAAGAGCAAAAGGAAAGTTTATGGTCTCTGGAAGAGTGGGCAAGTTACTTATGATGATTACAGGTACATAGTGAAGCTGTGCAGGGAGAAAATTAGAAAAGCCAGAGCCCAGCTAGAACTGAATGTGGCTCTAAGGTAAAGGACAAAAGTACGTATTTCCATAAGTACATCAACAGCAAGAGGAGGACTAGGGAAAATCTCAATCCCTTCTTGGATGCCTAACTTGGTGACCAAAGATCAGGATAAGGCTGAGGTACTTAATGTCTTCTTTCAGTTTTTCATAGAAAGACTTGTTACTCCTTGGGAACACAGCCCCCTGTGCTGGTAGGTAGGGATGGGGAACAGAAAAGGCCCTGCATATTCCACGATGAGATGGTTTTGGACATGCTCTGAGAGCTGGATGCTCACAAGTCCATGGGGCCAGATGGATTGCACCCTAGAGTGCTGAGGGCATTGGCAGATGTGGTTGCCAACGTACTCTCCCTTATTATTTGGCAGTCCTGGCTAACCAGGGATGACCCAGCAGACTGGAGACTGGCAAATGTGATGCCAATCTTCAGAAAGGGCCAGAAAGATGATTCTGGTAGCTACAGACCTATCAGTCTCTACTTGGTGCCCAGGAAGGTTATGGAATGGATAATCTCGGGTGCCATCATGGACCAGTTAAAGGTCATCCAGGAATCAGGCTCAGTCAGCATGGGTTTACAAATGGTAGATCCTGCCTGATTTCATTCTATGACAAGGTAACCCACATAGTCACCTTGTGGATGAAGGTAAGGCTGTTGATGCAGTCTACCTGGACTTCAGTAAGGCCTTTGACACTGTCCCCCACAACATTTTTGTGGAGAAGCTGGCTGCCCATGGTTTGTATGGGCGTACGCTCCACTGGGCGAAACAGCAGCTGGATGGCCAGACCCAAAGAGTTGTGGTCAATGGAGTTAAATCCAGTCAGTGGCTGATCACGAGCGGTGTCCCCCAGGGCTCAGCATTGGGGCCGCTTCTATTTGACATCTTTATTAATGATCGGAACGGCTGGCACAGCCGGAAACTGCAGCATAGGAAGTTCCGCACAAATGTGCGCAAGAATTTCTTTACAGTGAGGTGACGGAGCACTGGAACAGGCTGCCCAGGGAGGTGGTGGAGTCTCCTTCTGTGGAGATGTTCAAGACCTGCCTGGACGCCCACCTGTGCAACCTGGTGTAGGGAAACTGCTTTGGCAGGGGGGTTGGACTCCATGATCTCTGGAGGTCCCATCCAACCCCTACAATTCTGTGATTCTGTGATCTTGATGAGGGGATTGAATGCACCCTTGTTAAGGGCTTGGAGAATATGCCCTATGAGGAGAGACTGAAGGAAATGAGGCTATTTAGTCTGGGGAAAAGGAGGTTGAGGGGAGACCTTATTGCTGTTTTCTAATACCTGGAAGGTGCCTACAGCAAGAGTGGAGCTGGTCTCTTCTCACTGGTGACAGGATGAAGGGATCTTGAGTAAATTTGTTCATATAGAAATTCATACATTTAAAAAAGTAGTAGAAAGAGTGATGGAAAAACTACCCAGGAAAAAACATGTGGTTGTCCTATCATGGATGTCTGTAGTTGGCTGTCATTAGAGATGTATACAGAGCAATGAGGACAATTTAAATTATTGATAAAACTAGACTAGTCTTGTCTTAAGCTCTTTTTTTAAATATATATATTATTTTTTTTTAATTTTTTTTTTCCTTTTCCAGTATGGTTTCCTTCCAAATCCATTCAGTTTTATTTATGATACAATACACAGTGCTAAATTGTCATCTGTTTCTTGCCAGGATATACAGAAATTCAGAATCACAGAATGATTTAGGTTATAAGGGAATTCAAAGATCATATTTAAAGATCCAGCTCCCATACCATATCCATAAACACCTTCCACCAGACATGACTGCTCAAAGTCCCACCCAACCTAATCTTGTAAACCTTCCAAGTACATTCATCTACCATTCCTCTGGACAGCATATTCCAGTGACCCATCTCTCTCATAGTAAATAATTTCTGTCTAATACTTCACCTAAGCCTGTTGTCTTTTACTTTAAAGCTTCTACTCCTTGTCTTATCACCACACCATCAAAAACATATCTCCTTTCCAGCTTTCTTGTAGGGCACCTTTAGATACTGGAAGGCCACAAGAGGCCTCCACAGAACCTTCTTTTCTTCAGACTTTCCGGAAAGACAGGCTGGGGAAGTGATGTGGGGCAATTGCCCTTTATATGACAGCCCAACTGGAATGTAATGAGCTCCACCTGGGAGAGGGTGAAAACTGTGTGGAGAGCCTGTGGGTGAAAAATAAAGGGTGGGCTGGTATGGCTGACCTCATTGTGGGAGTATACTACAGGTCACAAGATCAGGAAAATGGAGTTGATCGGACTTTCTATAAGCAGCTGGAAGTAGCCTCTCAAACCCATGTGCTGGTTCTTGTGGGGGACTTTAATCATCCAGATATATGTTGGGTAAGCAACACAGCCAAGCACGCGCAGTCTAGATAATTTTCTGATGCAAGTGATGGAGGAACCAATTAGGTGGGTGGTGCTTCTGGACCTTGTTCTTTCCAACAGCAATGTTCTTTCCAGTTAGGGATATGAAGGCTGGGGACAGCTCAGGATGTAGCAGTCATAAGATGGTGGAGTTCAATTCCTGTGTAGAAGAGTAAGGCAAAAAATAGGATTGCTACCCTGGACTTTCAGAGAGCCAACTTTGAGCTTTTCCAGGACTTGCTTGGAGGTATTTCATGGGCTAGAGTGCATGAAGGAAAGGGGGTCCATGAGAGATGGGCAACATTTAAACAGCACTTCTTCCAAACTGAAGATTGGTGCATTGGAGCAGAAAACTGGGGAAGAGAGGCAGGAGACCTATGTGGATAAGCAAAGAGCTCATGGATAAAATCAAAGGTAAGAAGAAGGTTTATGTGAAAGAACTGTCCTCTTGGGAGGAGTGTAGAAGTGTTGTCTGGGCTTGCAGGGAAATCGTGAAGAAGGCTAAAGCTCATCTGCAGCTGAAGCTGGTGAAGAAGATAAAGGATAATAAGAAGGGTTTTTCAAAGCATGCCAACTGTAACAGAAAGACTAGGAATAATGTGGATCCCCTGCTGCAAGAGGGAGGTGTCCTGGTAATAGGGGATGCTGAGAAGGGGAAGATGCTGATGCATTCGCTTCAGCCTCCACTTCAAAGACTCCCTCTTGGGACTCCTAGACCTGGAGGGAAGAGAGAGAGTCTGGCAAATTGAGAGATTCTCTCTGGTTGAGGAGGAGGTGGTCTGAGAGCATTTTGGTGGGATGAACATGCACAAATCCATGGGCCCTGATGGGATGCTGTTGACGGTTTACAGGCTGGTTTGGCCCAGTTCTGTGAGGGGCAGAGAGATTCCGTGAATCTGCACCTCTGGAAAAGGGAAACAGGACCCAAAAAAATTAAAAACAGCTGCAATGATCTGAAGAGAAACAAACGAATTTACTGAATGTAGTATTGGAATGTAAGACAGCACACTATAATACAATAAAATTAGAATTGAAGCCAATAAATCAAATATAATGAGAGTGCCCAAAAGGTGGATAGGCCTCATCATAACACTGAGGTCACATGTTCAGACCAGTTGAGCAGCAGGGAGGAGAGCCTGAAGAAGAAAAAAGAGGTCAGATGACCTATCAAGTCCTTATATCTGTTCCCTCTGAGCAGAAATGATAGCAACACAGCAAACAGTCTTCTGGGGAATGTAGTTCTTCTCTTCTGGGACAGCTACCCGGAACTGGAGCATTAGCACTTCAACTCAAAGTGGACTACATGATGTTATGATGTGAAATACCAATAACCAAAAATCATAAAACCATTACAGATGCAGCCACATGTATTGAGTGAGCTGGCAGAGGTGATTTCCAAACCGCTCTCTATCATTTTTGACAGGTCTTATAGAACAGGAGAGGTACCTGAAGAGTGAAGGATAGCCAATGTCTTCTTTTGAAGACTTCAGTCTTCGAAAATGACAAGACAGAGGTTCTGGGAAACTACAGGCCAGTCAGTTTCACCTCTGTCCCTGTAAAAGTGATGGAACAACTTGTTCTAAATGCCATATCCAAACAATTGGAAGAGAAGGTCATCAGGAACAGTCCAAATGGATTTACCAAGAGAAAATCATGCTCGTTCGATCTTGTAGCCTCCTATGATGGCATCACCAGCTGGGTAGATGGGAGGAGAGAAGTGGATGTCATCTACCTTGTTTTCAGTAAATCTTTTGACACTGTCTCCCAGGACATCCTGATAATGAAGCTGAGAATGTGTGGGATAGATGAGTGGACAGTGACTGGCTGAGATCAGAGGGTTGTGATAAGCGGTGCAGAGTCTGGTTAGAGGCCTGTAACCAGCAGTGTTCCCCAGGGGTAGGTGTTAAGCCCAGTCTTGTTCAGTATCTTCACTGACAACCTTGATGAGGGGATAGTGTCTACCCTCAGCAAGTTTGATGATTATATGAAGCTGGGAGGAATGACTGACACACCTGAAGGCTGTGCTGCCATTCAGCAGGACCTGGACAGACTGGAGAGCTGTGCAGCAATAAACCAGATGAGGTTTAACAAAAGCAAGTGTAGAGACTTGCACCCAGGAAGAAATAACCATGAGTATCAATACAGTTTGGGAGATGACCTGCTGGAGAGGAGCTCTGCAGAGAGGGACCTGGGTGTCCTGGTGGACAACAGGTTGGCCATGAGCAAGCAGCGTGCCCTGGTGGCCGAGAAGGCCAATGGGATCCTGGGGTAAATTAAGAGGAGCGTGGCCAGGAGGCCAATGGAGGTGATCCTCCCCCTCTGCTCTGCACTGGTTAAGTCTCACCTGGAACTGTATCCAGTTCTGGGTTCCTTGGTACAAAAAAACACAGGGATCTTCTGGAGAGAGTCCAGCAGAAAGCCATAAAGATGATAAAGGGCCTGGAGCACCTCTCTTATGAGGGAAAGCTGAGTGACCTGGGTCTGTTCAGCATTGAGGAAGGAAGACTCAGAGGTGTTCTTATTAATATTTATAAACATCTTAAGTGTGGTAGTCAAAGGGACATGGCCAGTCTGAAGTTCTGCACCCATATGTGAAGGAACTTCTTCATGGTAAGGGTGACAAAGCATTGGAACAGGCTGTCCAGAGAGGTTGTGGATTCTCCTTCTCAATGGATATTCAAGACCCACCTGGATGCTTACCTGTGTACCCTACTGCAGGAGGCTTGTTTTGCAGGGGGGTTGGATGAGATGATTTCTTCTGGCCCCTACAATTCTGTGATTCTGTGATTCTGCAGTTAAACTCCATAATACTGAAGAAATTTTTAAGCAGTAAAAGAAAGATATTAGAGTAGAAAGTTTACAGTAGTAAACTTATAAATATGAATTTTTGAAAGGATTCAAGAAGTTAAGATCCATAGAATAATTCAAGAAATATAAAAATATAATACCTAACCTGTTAGGGTAACGAGTTGTAAATCCCAAAACTTGTGGGAAAATCTTTGTATTAATAAATCATACCCCACCATCACAAGAACTAACTTTGATCTTATTTGTTAGATAAATGCTGAGTAAAATTGCTGAGCACAGTAAGGTGGGGTGTGTGTTAATAGTCAGGATGTATGTCTAGAAAGACATCTTTTAGAGTCATTTAAAATCAAATTTTTCACCCACCTGGAGAAGTACCTTATCTGTTGCTGCAGAGCACTCTATGAGAACATTTGCTGTATTTCTTTAAGCAAAGACATGATATGGATAGGAAAATATGAGCTCTAAAACTGGGGGAGAAAAAAGTAAAAAGTATTGGTATAAATATAAAATCTTTGAGATTTCTTTCTGCCCTTAATCATTTTTTCCCTAAAGCTATTCAGATTAATCTAAAAAGCTGGCTGTTTAGAATTCTAGAAGATATCTGGCAAATAATGAATAAAATGACTTATATTGAAATGTTATTTTCTTTAGAAATATTTATGTTTATTTAAACATCATTAAAAATCCAATTTTCATTCAGTTATTATAAACTGTTGAAAAAAAAAATTTAAGTTCTACAATAAAAAAAAATATTTTTTTATTGCCAACATATACATATCACACGTCTTTCTATTTAGAAAATTAACAAATAATCTTACTATCCATGTCAGAACAGATGAACCGTGTGTGTATAGTGCATTTGCATTAGTAAAACAGTATTAGAGCTTTCATTAGTGATACATCAGTTTAAGATCATCTTCTGTTAGCTAATTTATTTTCCAGATGAATGTCAAGTGGTGCTTCCAGTTTGGCATCTTCATTTCACTTTCAATTTTGTATGGTCCTTTGAAATTTAATCAGCCTGGCAGAGCTTCATGTCCCTTATCTTTTCTGAAATATTTATTCTAGTAGTGCTGTTTCATCAAAAAGCGTAAATCTCTCAACAGTATTATTATTATTATTATTAATAATAATAATAATAATTAGTGTTATTAACTATTAACTAGTGTTATTTCTGATGTGATTTCTCAAGAGCCACATTCATACGTCAGAAAGAATTTTTCAGATTCTGTACCATATTAATGTCAAAAAATAAATATTGTACAACATTAAGTTCTTAAATACTGATTTCATGGGGAATAAAAGAAAGGAAAGAAAAAAAATGGAATGTGTATATTAAGGGTGAAAAGTAAAAAATGTCATCATTAGAAGAGGTCTTAAAAAATATTCCACACAAAGTAAAGTTTATTTTTCCTCTCTCTACTTCAGTATACTTGCAATACTGATTTACATATAACTTTTTCCAGGGTAGATACATATATAATGATCAAGATAGATAGTTCTCCTCCAGAAGCAAATCATTTTTCTCTCGACTCATTATTTGGTACAGGTATCCATGCTACATTCTTTGCATCTATCAATCTATCTACCTATGTATCTAAAATACAATTTTCTGGAAAAAAAGTAAAAACAAAAAATAACTACACTTCTACTATTCTTTTTTTTTGGAAGAGGTCTTTGTTACAAGAGTACTTCCAGCATGGTAACAAGTTTATTTTTTTTTTAGTTTTCCCTTGAAACCAAGTAGTATTATCAACATTTACAGAGAAATTGCTTAGATAAAAATAGGAGAAACAATTTTCCACTGAATGCATTGAATTATTGTATGCAAAGTGCTGCCCACTTTCTAATTCTATCACAAATGAAATAGCATCCCACAGACAAAATTCCTTTTTTACTTTCTTCTAAAGACTTACATGCACTAAATGAGGAATAGAAATCCTATAATAAAGATGAGAATCTTGTAGAAGTTATTTTATCATGTGAGAAGCAAGCTTTATTTTTCTTTGGTGCAATTCAGCACATGAACAAAAAGCAGTTCTTGTTATAATAAACTCATTTCCTATTTTTTTTTTTTTTTCAACAGTTGAACAGTACCTAAAATATCCTGTAAACATGAATTCTTTGCAAACACACAACAGTTTAGAGTCTTCCCATAATGGTATTAGAAACCATAGGTAAATACATAAATGATTTCCAAGAAATATTATGTAGCCCTTTCATAAGTAGTTAAGACAGCCATTCAGGACAAAGCCTAAGATTCTGGAAGCAAGATCATATAATACACATTACTTATAGTAAAAAAAAATAATAGTAATAAAAAAATTGCTGCAGTCAGACTGCATCAAAGTATAAGCATCTACTGGAATTCATTTAAGTAATTATGGATGTTTGTTATCATGCCTAAATTTGTCTGAATTCTGTACAAGGACTATTCACTGCTACATAACATACTGAAGAAATTTTTTTTTTTTTTTTTTTTTTTTTTTTTCCTATTTGTCCTTACAAGCAGGCACTAACACAAACTAAATACTAATTTATTTGGAAATGCTTGTATCGCTCATTGGTTACATATGGACCCAAATGAAATTTCTTTTAATACAAAGAAAATAGAATTCTGTGATGTTTTCTTGTTTGTTTGTTTTTAACAAGGAAGATTCCTGAATCTCATTCCTGTCATTCTGAGTAATTTTTTACTATTTATTTTCACTTATTTTTATTTAAGTCTTTTCAACCTGACCTTTACTAACATGAAGTTGTTTTTTAACAGACATATTTGTATTTAGATGAAGGATTTTCACATTCAACAATTGAGTATTATTCAAAGAAAAATAAATTCCCAGAAATACCCATGCTTTCTTTAGTTCAGTTTCTGTTTGCAAACACGAACATATGCTTAAGAGATTATTCATTTCCATGAGTGTATTTTATAAGGAATTTCCGCTCAAAAATATAAGAATAAAGTTATGCGCTGGCACTAGTAACAAAAACAAAAGGTGTATAAAATGAACTAATGTTTTTGTTATCCCAATTTCATTCTCCATTTTCATTTTTCACCTCTGGACATCAAAGAATCATAATTTCCTTTGATTTGCTACTCAGTATAAGGTTTATTTAATTACTTTTTAAAAGACAACATAAGGTAACAAGGTGTACAAGTGCTCTCTTCACTGAGTAGAAAAATAGCTGAATGGCCAGAGAGTGATTGTAAATATAGTTGAATCCAGCTGAATAGTCATCCGTGGTGATCCTCAGGGATCAATGGGACCATCCTGCTTAATATCTTTATTTCTGATCTTGAGGAGAGGAGTGAGTACGCCCTCTGTATGTTTGCAGATAGTATCTAATTGGGAGGAAGCATTGATCTTCTTGATAGTAGGAAGGTCCTCCAGAGGGATCTGTATAGGCTGGATCAGTAGACTGAGGCCAATTGCATGACGTTCAACAAGCCAGGTTCTGCCCTTCAGGCATGAGAACACCCATGCGGTGCTACAAGTTTGGTGCAGTGTCTGGAAAGTTGTGCAGTGGAAATGGATCTGGGATGCTTTCAGCAGTTCCTCAACATGAGCCAGCGGTGAGCCCAAGTGGCCAAGAAGGGCAATGACATCCTAGCTTGTATCAGAAATAGTCAGCAAAACTAGGGAAATGATAGCTTTCCTTGTACTTGGAACTGGTGAGCCTCCATATCGAGAACTGTGTTCAATTTTGAGCCTCTCACTACAGGAAAGTCACTGAGGCCCTGGAGCTTGTCCAAACCAGGGCAACAAAGCTAGTGAAGAGTAAGAGCACAAGTATTATGAGGAGTTGTTCAGGGAACCGGGATTGTTTAGTCAGGAGAAGAGGCTCAGGGAAGACCTTATTTCTCTTTACAACTACATAAAAAGAGGCGGTAGTGAGTTGGGGGGTTGGTTCCTTCTCCCAGGTGACACTGATAGGATAAGAGGTAATAGAATCAAGTGGTGTCAGAGGAGGTTCAGGTTGGATATTAAGAAAAATTCTTCTCTGAAAGAGTGGTAATAATTGGAATGAGCTGCCCAGAGAGGTGGTGGATTCACCTTCCCAAGAGCTGTTCAAAAATATGTAGATCATAGAACCATGGAATCATAGAATTGCTCAGGTTGGAAAAGACCTTAAAGAGCATCAAGTCCAACCACAGCCTAACCATACTATCCCAACACAAACAACCCTCCACTAAATTATGTCCCTAAGCACCACATCCAAATGATTTTTAAATACATTCAGGGATGGTGACTCAACTACCTACCTGGTAAGCCTATTCCAGTTCTTAACCTATCTGTAAAGAAGTTCTTCCTGATATCCAACCTAAACTTACCCTGGTGCAACTTAAGGCCATTTCTCCTCATCCTGTCACCTGTCACCAGTGAGAAGAGACCAAACCTGCTCTCGCTGTAAGCACATTACAAGTATTGGAAGAGAGCAAGAAGGCCTCCCCTCAGCCTCCTCTTCCCAAGATTAAATAGCCCCAGTTCCATCAGCCACTACTCGGCATATTCTCCAAGCCCTTCACAAGCCTTGTTGCCCTTCTTTGGACCTGCTCCAGCACCTCAATCTCCTTTCTGTACAGACGTGCCCAAAACTGAACATGGTACTTGAGGTGAGGCCTCACCAGTGCAGAGTACAGAGGCAGGATGACTTCCCTAGTCCTGCTCACCACACCATTCCTGATACAACCCATTGGCCTTCTTGGCCACCTGGGCACATTGCTGGCTCATATTCAGCTGCCTGTCCATCAGTACATGAAAGTCCCTTTCCAACAGACAGCTTCCCAGCCACTCCTACCCAAGCCCATAAGGTTTTCTGGGGTTGTGACCAAAATGCAGGACTTGACACTTGGCCCTATTGAAACACATACAGTTCACACTGGCCCATTGATCCAGACTGTCCAGATGTGGCTCTGATAGCATGTCCCTCAGTGGCAATGCATTGACAGTTGGACAGAAGGACTTTAGAGATCTTTTCCAACCTTAATAATTCTGTGGTTCTAACAACTTTATCATATATGTGGAAAATGCTTAATTATATGGCCATAAAAATTAACTTATATCACAATCTTAATTTATCACACTTTTATTGGAAACACTATTATTTAGTGTGAAATTAGCTAATACATATTGGTCTTCACTAAATATTCCTACAGTTTTTCTTTGATATGAATTCTTCCACACACATTCAAAAAAAAAAAAAAAAAAAAGAAAAATCTTATTATTTTGTAAAGATACAAAACCTTAACAGCTTCTCCACATGGCTGAGTTGTCTTTATGTTCTGCATTTGTCTAATGAAGTGGAAGCATTTTGTTCTCATCAGTTAAAATAACCTTTGCCATTTTATTTAAAACTTGGCTTTTAAAACACAGACAGGATACCAGACAACATTTATAAAGCATGTCTGGAAGCAATATATTTGTTCTCCTTAACTGAAATCCATTCACCTTGAAAGTATAAGCTCATGAAGGATAAATGATCCAGAAGATAAGATCATTCTTATTAGGAAAGACAGTAACTGCACTAACAGAGGTACAATTACAAGGAAAACACACTTTTTATCATAACTTATACAGACAAATGTAAAAATATAATGTTTTGTCTCTTTTGTGAATGCATATATGCACTTACATATTATCAATTTATATTTTAGGATCATTTATTAGTTTACTTTAAAAATATATATATTCCTTACTACATACTTGATTCTAAATTTAAATATACACAGTCAGTATGCACTGAAATTAAAAGGGAATTATGTGCATAAATTTAACCTCCACAGTTTTTTGCTATTTTTTCCTATCTGCTTCATAGTAGTGTTGTAAAGGACAACTTTTCTTATTCTGTTGAGTTTCCCATACTTTCTAGGAAAGACATGAGTGAACTGTGCGTCCTCACAGTCACCACTGTGGATATATTGAGTATCTATTCACACAACTTTGCAATCTTGGTTTTATCCCCTTTAAGCATTTAGGAAAGCAAAAATAAAAAAGCAGAAACTTTGTAGTACAGCTTCTGAGGTCTCGGACTAACAATACGGCAAAATTGTTGAAAAAAAGACATTGAGAAACTAAGACGCACCAAGATAGTGTGTTCTGATAACACACAAAACAGTTGGTTACTTTTGTATGACAAAATAGAACTCATGAAAAAGCCATCACTTCCTTTCCAAATCTGCCAAGTAGATTTCCCTAGACCTGCTCACCACACCATTCCTGATACAAGCCAGGATGCCATTGGCCTTCTTGCCACCTGGGCACACTGTTGGCTCATATTCAACTGCTTGTCCATCAGTACACCAAAGTCCCTTTCCTTCAGGCACCTTTCCAAGGAGTTCCCAAGGAGTAACAAATCTTTCTATTAAAAACTGAAAGAAGACATTAAGTACCTCAGCCTTATCCTGATCCTTGGTGTCTTGCTCCAATTTATCGGAAGGAGAGGAAGTTCTTTGATATATGTATACCTGGTGTGATATTAAGAAACAACGATTCAAATGTTGATCCAACCAGTTTATTGCAAATCTTAATCAGGGAGATGGGGAAGGATGGTGATTACTATGAATTAGGGTGTTGGGAAAGGGAAGGTGGGTGATAGAAAAGATAGGAAAGATGCAAGAATTGTGTAAGGCAGGGATAGTCACCACCAGGATCCAGCAGCAGTCCCGTTGCATGCTGTTCCAATGGTCCGAAGCAGAAAGGGGAGAGAAGCAGCAGCATGGCTGGCCTTGGGCAGCAAGTAGGTAGTAGGGAGAAGCCACAGGGTAAGTCTGGGAGGAAGCAGCAAGACTCAGGTGGCAGACCCAGGAGAGTCCATCAGCATGCAGACATTCTGTAGTGAGGACCCTGGTCGCAGACACCTTCTTATTCTTTAGCATGCAGGTCTCAGGTTGTGAAGAATCTGTTGTCAGAAACCTGTTCTTATTCATGAGGAATCTGTTGTCAGAAATGTATCCTCATGGTTGTTTGCTCCCTTTTTGTCCTTCTTCTCCTGCCATCATGGCATTTCTGGGCACCTGGGTAAGAGTCAGGTGCAGTGCCCCCTGAGATGCCATCTTCCTTGAGATAAGCCCATACAAAAGACTGCTTCATGGCCATTTTTTCTGCGGCTTATGTCTCGTTGCCCCTGGGCTTGTCCATCTGTGTCCCTCACACAAAGGATTTTGCAAGCCTTGCCCAGGACTTGTCCATCAGCGCTCTCCAGACAAAGGATTTCTCAGTCCTAGCCTAGGACTCACTTGGACTTGTTCATCCACCTCCTCCAAGGGACTTCTCAACCCTGGTCAGGGCTTGTTTGGACTTGTTCTTCTGTGTCCTCAGCAAGCTTTGAGGCAATGGTGTAAGAGAATAATCTCTTACACTTGGTCACCAAGTTGCCCTTTCCATCCAATGGTGGAGGTTCTCTTTAGCCCTCCACTTGCATATACTGGGCAATTCATAGAGGCACTGATTAATCATGAAAGCAATAACTCAAAACATGAACAGCATAATTGTAGGGTTCTGTTAATTAATATGGTTTTTATAGGAAGTAATTGCTCAAGTTCATGCATGTCATGTGCACCAACTTTTACATGATGAAGACAAAAACAGAGAGTTTGTGTGTGATGGTGGTATTTTGGCTTTAAGTAACCTTGAAAAGTAATATTGAACTAAGTTATTGCTGGCTTTTAATAAGCAGCAATGATCAGCATACAAGAAAAGAAGAAAATATGTATCTTTATGATTATCTTCCAATGGGTTAAAATTATGTAGACTGTAGAAGTAATGCTTCTTATTTATTTCCATGGGGGGCAAAAAAAAAAGTTACAAAGAACAAAATAGCACTATTTGGTAGCAAAAAGTCTCAGCTACTAAACACTATTTTTTAAGATAGTCAACGCCATCATTTTCACCCATGATGAACAAGAGTCTGTGTACCACATTTGTAAATATCTGCATAACTCTCTAGAATGCAGCTTGTCTTTCACATCTTTTGCCACTGCTGAAATGCACCACCCACCATCTCACTATGCTAACATCCACTGTTTGGTCTCCAGAAATGTTCAGCAAATGTCAATGAATGTTTATGCGTGCCAGTTTTTCTTCATGGAGGAATTCAGTGATATGCCTTAGCTTCATATGCATGTCCATATCAGATATCATCTCATCAGACTCCTCTGCTAACATCTGTCACTCAGCAACAAATGTAATGGAATATTGGATGGAAGGCTCAAACTCTACTGTAAAATCACCAACATCTGATCCTGATGCTGTGGGTCAATATAATGAAATATGAGGCATTAATTTCAGAGCAATCCTCATACATAAAAAGACTGGAATACAATTGAAAGAATTATAGGAGACTGAAAAAATAAGAAACAATAAAAATAAACAGATTAAACAGGCAATTTTGAGTACTTTGTGCATGTGACCTGATAAGCAATTTAAGAGTAGAAAAATATACAGAGACAGTCAGGACATGTTTTTCATGGTTTTGTCTTCCAAAACCCTATAAAGATGAAGAGTGAGTAGCTAAATTTTCCTATGGCCAGTGGTCTACAGGAAGGAGAATTCATTCGTGCTGTAAGTAAGATCTATATGGATACCTTTTTTCCTCTTTGTGACAGAATATTTCTGAATGAAAATTAGAGGAAACAATTTTGTTTTGTGTGAAGATTTTACAGCACAGGTAAAGAAATTTGATGCTTAATCGTACTAATGAGTTTATCTATAACTTCATACAAGATGCGACACCAAAATATTTTATTTTCAATTTTCAGAATTAAAAAGAAAAAAAGACCAAATACAACTATTCCTGAATATGTATTCTCATTTTGGTTGCTGTTTGATTATTGAAAATCTAAAGGCTTTCTGCCTTTATACCAATACACTGTATTATGAAATCATATACTTCTGTGTTAGTATGAATCTGTGATAAAGGTGAATTGCTAGCATTGCTTCCCTGTTAACAAAGATGTAGTCAGAACTCTATCTTTCAGCTATGCTCTATATATCATGTTTCTAACCTTGGAAATGTAAAATTATGCCTGCAAAGCTGAAACATAACCACCTAATCCGCTTGTTCCTTAGCAGTGTTGCCTGCTTTTTTGTTTGTCTGTTTGTTTGTTTTATCATGCTCAGTTCACTTTTATAAGTTCTCTTCAACGTCTTCATCAATTGCCTGGGTAGTGGGATTGAGTGCACCCTCAGCAAGTTTGCCTAGGACACACAATGAAGATACGTAAATGGGAAAATAACGTGTATGTGGATACTTGCAAAGTAGAAGGGTTGAAACGTCAGCAACTTAATATTATTTCGCTATTATAATCCATAATAATGGAAACAACAGAATAGTAAATAATGAATTTGCTTACATTTGTTCATGTCAAATGGTTACAGAAAGCATTTATGTAATTGTCTTGTAAATGCTGCAAAAATGCTTTAAGTTCTAAATTCCCAGTAATCCCAAGACTTCTATCTTCACCTTCCCAGAGGAACCTTTTTTTTTTTCCCTTTCTCCTGATTTGAAACTATTTGAAGATTCCTTAACTGCATGAACACATTTATATATTTGAAATATTAATATTAAAACAAAACTACCAACATAAGTATAGATAACAGCTTCACCTGTCCTTTTCTATAATTGCCCTTGAAATAACTCTGAAGGAAAAATAATGGAAACATACACTGCCATAATCAATTTCAGGATGGTATTCTTGTTCATGGTCAATTTATTTTACGATAATGTGATGAAGAATATTTAATACTATATATTGACTTGCTAAAATTGCAAATGTTACAGTAACAACTTGTTATGTTGTGACAAAGCTAATTTTTGTTTGACTGATATTGCTGGAAGCTTGTTGTTTTCCAGCCCAGCTGAGAAAAAAATAAAATAAAAAAATGCTCTCCATGGGCTAGTAAAATTCAAATCCCAATTTTTTAATATCAGAAATATCTTAGTCCTGAATTGAAATGACTGATTAGTATGAAATAGTTTAAAATTGTCAAATGTATTGAGCAGGATATTGAAAGTGAAAAAAAAAAAAAAAAAAAAAAGCAGAAATATTTGTATGGATCCTAGCACTGATTTTTATATATTGACCACTGACAGAAATTATTTCATATTTGCCCTGAGATATCAGAGCATATATGCCTCTGCTTACTAAACTGCTATAAAAGGAGAGGGAAATAATAAATTGTTAAGTCATAACCTCATTGTAAGATTCACAGTCAGTATTCATACCATATATGTTGAAACCAAGAAAAAAAATTGAAGCAACACAATACAGCAGAACTGTAGATACAGATGTCTATGTGACAGCACAGGAACATTGGATTAATTCCAGGACATCTGCACATTTTTCCTAACGTAATATTTTTCTGTTTATTACTCCGAAACCAAAACTATACGCTTGATAAGTAAGTAAAACAGAAGTAAAACTGATGAAAGGAGATAATTTATTCTTTGTATGTTTCAAATACAAGTAATGCTTCGTCACTTTCTATAGGTGGTTATTTCACTAAGGTTCATTCTCTTGAGCTCTTAAGAGCAATTGGCTCAATATTTATTTCTTATCTCAAATAGACTGTCAACTACGATCTCTTCTTTTTTCTTTTTTTTTCCAGTATAGCAAAATGCATTCTTGAAGATTCAAGTTTCGAACAAAAATGTCCCAGCTATCCTTCACAGCTCCCTTTACATCTTTTCAGCTCAATCTTGATCCACCTCAATCTACAATATTCATTTCTTTTCAGTCATTTTTCTCAGGATATCAGAAAATAATTTTCTACTTCGGTTTTGAAACTACCCTAACCCAATCTAGTTTTTAATTTTTTTACTAGTATAAAAGTCCTTTTCTCCTGTATTTCCCATGTTCCCTTGATTTTACTCTCCTTCTTTAACGAAGGTTGTACATTTCTCTTTCTGCTCTAGAAAAGAATTTTCTTTTTCATCTTCTCCTGTTTGTTTGTTTTTTTCCCTATTTTTGTAATTATCTACCCCCTTTTTACATTCATTCATGACAAAGAGATGTACACATATTTGTTAACATAAGGAAAAGTAACAAAGCAAAACTCAAATTACTTTCTTAGGTATTTGCTATCTTTAATGTGATTACAGTGTTATTGAACTCCATGTAGTAACTGGGAAAATAAAAAGATCTATATTCCACTATATTTAAATCAGAAAAGAGCTTTAAGATTATTTATTTACTTATTTAGTTTAATGTGCCTATGGTTTTAAAATCAGTTTCCCCTGTTAAATAGTTAACATCTGAAGTTACTTTTAAATCTCTGTTATTCTTACAGCAATATTTCCTCTCTGAATTTACTTTCACTTATCTGCTACTTTTTTCATCTGATATCATAGCATATGTAGAACCACAGTATATCGTATATCTAAACATTATTTATGACAGGATGCCCCTTCCTAAAATTAATCATTAAGATCTTTTTCTTTCAAAAAAACTTTGTTCAACTTTCATGGTTTCAACTGCCTATATCTTAACACGAAATCTCTAGAAGGAAGTGAAAAGTACAACCAAAATAAATTATTTTTTGTAGAGAACGATGCTTAGGTTTCATTTTGAACCATGATTCAAAATCAATTCAATGTTATCCTATTTCAATTGCAGAATCATGGTCAAGATTAATTTGATCTTAGTGTCCAAATCAGTAAATTTTCATCAGTACAGATGTATAGTTTATAAAAAGTAAAGATCTATACCTATGAATGACCTCTTTGAAGAAGAGGTTCCAGAAGCTGTTCCAGAAATTATCCTAATTCTCCACATACTGTATCTTTGATACAAAAGTTCCATGAAAAAACTGTTAGCCCAGCATAACTACTGTAGATCTTCCTTAATGAATATTGCCTCAAGTGTTATATTTAAGACCTTAGTTAATTAAACATTAATCTCTTCATTTACTATATGTGTATCTTAATTACAGAACTAGTTTGAGAGTCATTTATCATTTATGAAATATGAAATAAAAACAAATCTGTTTAATTATATTTTAATCAAACAAGCAATTCATCAGTTTATTAGCATATCACACCTATTTCATAGCTCTTTAATTAAGACTTTAACATTTATAGTTCAGAATAAAATAACAGTGCTTTCAGGAGTATCTTGTACTCAAACTTCAGTACCTATCTCTGTTTTCTGAACAGATAGCAATCAAAGTTAAGCGGGCAAGGCTTTTCAGTTATCCTTCGGTTGTTTTTTCTTCAATAAGAAACTGCTGAGATGCACATCTTGCTTTATATCTTTCTTTTTTTCTTTTTTTTTTTTTTAATAAATATCTAATACTACCTTAAACTAAGCTGTCACATTTTTTTTTCTGCAGCTAATGTTTGTCTGATTTCTTCTCTTGTAGATGAAATATATTGTCATATCAAACATAAAAAATGGTTAGCTATGTGTTCAATAGTTGCAACTAGCAATAATTTTTCATATTCATGAAAAATATAAAACCACCTTTCAACTCCAACTTAACATAATACATCTAATGATCTTTCTATTATACTGTGAACTTTAGAGACATTTCATAGTTTTCTGATCTACTTTCATCCATCTGAAATGATGTGTTTTAAAAAAAACAAAGCAAGCAAACCAGAAACAATGTATAAAGAGGTCAGAGTAAAAACATTTTTCTGTATAGATTTGGTGCTTCCTGGCACACAAGTTAAACTGCAAAACTGTAAACCAAAAATTTTTTTAAAGTTTTTTTTTTTTTTTTTTTTTTTTGTGATGTTTTGAGATTATTCTTGACTTCTGCAAAATCTGTGCCAATTCTGTACCACATTCTGCACTGTATAACACTTAATTACATTAAACACATAAAAAATTTCTTTCTTGCTTTATATTTTAAATTCTACCTGAAAATGGGAATGCGTATTTTTGTAATGTTTTGATAATAACAAAAAGACATAAAAATACTCTAAAGGGAATGAACATATTTTAAGCCTTCAAAATATCTTAAAGATATTCTTTAGTATGCATATATCAGAACAGATGAACAGGAGGTCATTTTTTGTGCAATAGTTAAATCTTATAAAAAGACATGGTGGTTTTCCTGGTGGTTTATTTGAGTTCTAGTTGAATTTATAGTTGAAACCAACTGAGGTCACAAGGTATTTCCTATGTATTGCTGTAAATTATATTCATTGTCATTTGACAGATATTGTTTGAGAGATCAGCACACTGGTGATACACATCTGATAAAGGTGAATCTAACACAGAACCACAGAATCATAGGGATTGGAAGGGACCTTCGGAGAACATCTAGTCCAATCCTCTCACTAAATTAGGTTCCCTACAGTAGGTTGCAAAAGAAAGTGTCCAAGTGGGTTGGACAGAGAATGACTCCAAAATTTCTTTGGGCAGCTTCTTTCAGTTCTCTGTAGCCTCCAAAGTAAAGAAGTTCATTTGGAACTTCCTCTGTTGTAGTTTGTACCCACTGCTCTTTATTCTGTCTCTGGGAACCACCAAAAAGCAGCTGACCCCATTATTCTCACACCCATCCTGTACATTAATTAGCTAAATATCTAACATTTATAAGCATTGATAAGATCCCTCATCAGTCTTCACTTCTCCAGCAGAATGGTCCCAAGTTTCTCAGCCTTTCCTCATAAAGGAGATGCTCTATGCATCTCATGATCTTTGTGGCCCTCAGCAGGATTCTCTATAGAAGTTCCATGTTTTTATTGAACTGAGGAGCCCAGATCTGGACACAGTACTCCAGATGTGGCTTTGCGAGGAGAGAGTAGAGCAGATGGAGAACATGCCTCGACCTACTGGCCATGTACTTTTTGTACTTCAGAATACCATTAGCCTTCTTGGTCACAAGGGCTCACTGCTTGCTCATAGCCAAACTGTTGTCCACAAGAACACCCAGGTCCTTCTCTGCAGAGTTCCTTTCCAGCAGGCCATCCTCTAAGCTTTACAGACTCATGCAATTACTCCCCAGATGGAAGACTCTACACTTACTCTTGTTGAACCTCATAAGCTTCCTCTCTGTTCAACACTCTGGCCTGTTCAGGTCTCACTGAACAGCCTTTTGGTGTGTCAGCACTCCTCCCAGCTTACAGAGTATACAGATTATACTAATCAGTTAACTTGCTGAAGGTGCACTCTATACCTTCAGTAAGGCATCTGTTGAAGCTGCTGTACAAGACTGGACCCAGTGCCAACCCCTGGGAAACACTGTTAGCTACAGGCCTCCATCTAGACTCTGTGCCACTGATTGCAACACTCTGAGCTCTGCTGATCTCAATGCGCTTTACTGTCCACTCATCTATCTCACACTTCCCAAACTTACCTACGAGGATATTGTTGGAAGCAGTGTCATATTCCAGATACTATGAAGGTATAGAAGAGGACTTCCAGTTAAGTTTATTGTTGTTATTTAAAGCTCAGCAGAATCAATTTACAGAACCTCGTGAAACTTACTCTAAAACTACATTTCATCATATGAAATTCCATGTTTTGAATCATTTGAATACTCTTTAAAACTGTTACTGGGACATGGATATCAGGCCTCAGGAATTGGCACAAGGACACTGACAAAAAATAGGCTCCAAATGGAAGCGGTCACAGCCTCAAGCTGAGAGTTCCTGATGCATCATACAATCTGAGTTTTGGGTGGTCCTTTGTGGAACCGGGAGTTGGACTCAATGATTCCTATGGGTCTTTTCCAGCTCAAGATGTTCTATGCTTCTACGAAAAAACTTGCTGAATATCCACTGCTTTTCCCTTATCTACTCAGCAGTCATGATATCATAGAAGGCTACCATATTTGTCAAGCATGATTCCCCGTTGATGAATCCACGTTGACTACTCCCAGTAAGCTTATTTTCTTCTACTTGCTTGGATATGACATTCAAAATAAACTGTTCTATTATATTCTCAGGGATAATGTTGAGGCTAACTAGCCTGTAGTTTCCTGGTTCCTCCTTGACTTTTTTGAAGTCTGAAGTGACGTTGTCTTTCCTCCAGTCTTCAGTCGCCTCTCCAATTCTCCACGACCTTTAAAAATGAGAGCAGTTTTACAATCACTTCTGTTAGGTTCCTCAGCCAGCACTCATGGGTGCATCCCGTTGGGGCCCAGGGATTTGTTTGCATAGAGTTTGCCCAAGCAATTTCTGACCAGATTCTCCTCAAAGAAGGGGAAGTTTTCCTTTCCGCATACTCTTTCTCTTACCTCCAGTGTCTGGGATTCCTAAGTGAAGTCTTGGCAGTAAAACCTGAAGCAAAGAAGGCCTCCAGTAATTTTTTCTTCTTAGTGTCCTCCATTACTATGGCACTCACCCCACGTGGGCAGTAGGCCCACATTTTTCTTGGTCTTCCTTTTGCTACTGACATACTTAAAGGAGCCTTTCTTGCTGTCCTTGATCTCCCTCATCAAATTTAAATCCACATAGTTCTTAGCCTTCTTTGTGGTATCCCTGCATGCCTTGGCAAGAATCTTGCATTCACCCTCAGTGGCCAGACACTTTTTTTGCATTCCATTTCTTCCATTTGGATTTTTCATTCATCCATGTAGATATCCTGCCACCTTTTCCTGGTTTCTTATTTTTAAATATACATAAATCTTGAGCTTGGAAGAAGGGATACTTGAATTTCACAACTCTCTTGGGACTCCCTTACCTTCTAGTGCTCTGTCTCATGGGCTACCTATAGGAAGATTCTTGAAGAGGTCAAAACATCAGCTGAATTAAGAATAAACAATAGAACACAATTATACAAACTTTTAAAAATATTATTTAAAAGTTAATCTTTTTATTATTAATGCCACTTAAGAATCACATTTGAATTTATATACATGGCTTAAACTACTAGCCTGTGTTTTTTCTTATTCTCTGGCATCTTCATAACATTTTTTAACTGTTCTATCTGCATATTTCCCTTATCTGTCCAGACCAATCACATCAAAATCATCAAGTCTAAAATGCTCAATATGAATACAGTCAAGTATGGCTTGTGTAAAAGAGAATGCAAATATGTTTGGTATGCACAAAAATATATGATACTAAGATTTGTAATGGGTTCTAATTTTCATTATTAAGCTATAAGAACAAAAGAAAACGCTATTACTGTACAATCCTATTTTTACCAATCTCTTATTATTAATGTCCATAGCAGTAAATAAATTCCTGAAGCAAAATAATACCAGGCAATATTGTATGAAAGTTTGCATTTCATAGCTGCTAAATCATCTACAGAGTAATGCTGTACTATTTGTGGTATTAATAATGTTGTTTTAGTGAAGTGGCTGTATTGTGCATTTTTATTGTTTGCCTCTATTCCATTCAGCGATCCTATTATGTATTTTGAAAATGTGCTATATAAAGCTTCTGTAACATCAGTGGAAGAAATAACAAATGTTGAAGCAATAAAACTTGACTGATATACTGTTTTGTTGATGGGAGTTGAAAAACTGCATTACTTCAAAGTCCATTTGCATTCATTCTTTTGGATTCACTAAACTATAAGAACTTGTTTTTTTATCTTCTGGATAGAGGATGTGAGTGTTAAATTAATATGATGTAAGTAAAGAAAAAAAGGTCAAATTAACAGATAATGCAAATAAAAGTTTGAATAAATTAACAAAATACTCTACTGATATTTACTGAATTACTAAGATACTGAATTCTCAACAGGTAAGCAGTTTTCCAGTTCTGTGGAACAGTTATTTTCAAGATTTAATTGAAGTACTGGGTAAATAAGGAAAACATTAATCTGCACATACTCAAGAAACTGTTCAATTTTAGAACTTCTTGGGTGAAAAAGAATCAGGATAACTTATATATGCATTTATTATAATTAATTTTTAAGAGAAGTTTAGACCTGGAGTAAATGCTGATTTTAGTAGAGTTGCTCCAACTTACATTAATCTGAAATTATACCCCATTTACATGCAAAGACTACAACTAACTAAATTTAAAGGAGGAATAAACTAATGTTCTTTGTGACAAACTTTGTGCCTCCTATTTATTTCAGTTTCTACCCGTCAAATCCATATCTTTCTAATTTAGAGAGAAGGGTACTATGGGTGACAGCACGACACAGAGTTCTCATGAAAGAATGATTTCTTTATGGCTGCATATTCTTCTAAGCAAGACTTTTATATTTTAACACGTGCATTCAGTACATTTCCATTAACTATCCATTGGCTAGAAAGCAAGCAAGTTACATAAGAAGTCTTCATAAACAGCAGAGAGCTTATCTTATGCCTAGCTACAAAACATCCCTGTTTATTCTATCCTTTTCTCTTTCCCAGCGCTGTATTATCAGCAAGTCATCATTCGACGAGGTTGAGCCGATATCTCCATCTCACAGGTGACCATGTGAAAGGCCTTACTGCTTCTAATTACACTTGTTTCTCTTTTGGATATGTATAAATCTCTCTATACATAACTATGTAATTCAGGCAATATTTATGTGCCTTTTGATTCCTTGTATTATGCTTCCAAAATTTTCTTAAATTGTAGGTATAACAAAATTTCTCAATGAAGTTGGTGGCTTAAGTTGTACTCTGGAATGTAAGAATATAGGAAATTATCCGTAAATTGTAGTTTCTACAAAATTTATTGTATTAAATTGAAGAAATTCCAGAAATATTTATGTATCATGAAGAAATTGCATACATTTATTTTCTATGAATTACAAAAATATTTTCATTCTATACATATGTATTCATAAAATCTAACATTTATTTTGCTTTATAATTAAATATGTAGTAAATCATTCCTATTATCTATAAAATATGGATAATATAAAATTATTTTTCTGTGCCAAAAAAAGATAATAATAGTGCTTGCAAATTAACTAAGAACACTTTACTAAGAAAATTAGTGATTGTGTAGCATCCAGTGTCAGACAGTATGTATGCTACAGAATATTCTGTAATTATCATACAGAACTGTGTAACACAAGCATTATAATAGTCTGAAATTCCTTCCTCATTGAAATCAATGGAAATTTTGATACTGACAATACGGTATTTCATGCATCGTGGATAAAATCTTCATAGAGGCAAACAAATATCGAGGCACAGTTTGTAATTTTTCTCTCTGATGATAAACCTGATGAGTCAGAAGTTCATCGAGACTGCTTTCTATTTCTACCACACACACACACACAAAAAAAAAAAAAAAAAAAAAAAAGAAAGAAAAAAAAAAGAAAAAGAAAAAAGTCTTGCTAGTACAATTTTAAGACACAGAGAAAACTTACACAAACATACATATATATATATATATATATATACATTCTTTCTTCTGAACCATATATATTTCCTGTCCATCAAATTTGAACAGGCATGTATTTCCTTCAAAATGCCACTAGTCTGTCAGTAACCGTGGATGTATACAGAGTCTGAAAATGGCAGAAAGGCTCACCATGGTTCCTCTTGGGATTAGGATGCTCTGATTTAGTAATAGTAATTTGTTGAAGGCTATTTTCCAAAAAACTGTAATTGCTTATGATAGTACAAATCCTTTAAGAGCACAGTTACTTCCTTTCTCTCCAACATCACAAAGAATATTCTAAGATTATTCAGCAAGAAACAAATTCAGTAGGATTTTTTTTTTTAATTATTCATAATGAGACATTTCATGTAGAGAAGTAGTTCGGGGATTAAACTTTTTTTTTTCATCTAGCCATTAATTTGATAACATTTTCATGTGCCTGTGTACCTTGTGCAGAATAGAACTACTTCATTTTGGCTGGTGTTTAGCTGGCTATCGTATATATCACCACATAGCTCAGGGCAAGCTCTATGCAGGAGTAAAATGAATGCTCTCTCTCTCTTTTGTTAAGTCATAGGAATGAGGAGCGGAACAGTGTAAAACTTCTTCATGAAAATCTGTGCATGTTTCATATTTCAGGTATACTTTTAAGTTACATTGAGCTCTCCTTTGAACAGTAAATTGATCATAATTTCTTGGGGGCAATGACTAAATGAAATAAATAATTTTGCTGCAATTTGCTGTTTTTTAAGTTGCTAATTACTGAAGAGGAAGTCCGATTTTTTAATTTGAACGTGCTCTGGAGCAGAATGTCATTGTATTAGAATAAACAAATGTTTTTCCTTTATTTATTTGCTGATAAATATTGAAACCATTAATTTACTTTGGTAGAAATATTCTACTCACTGGTGACAAATATCAGTAGCCTTAGTGATTTTTATCATACATATCAGATTTGATCTAATGGAGATCTATTACAAGCATTTAGTGCCTTTATTACATCTCTTTTACCATTCCTTTATGATCTTAAAAAAAAAAAAAAAAAAAAAAAAAAAAGATTATTATCATTATTTATTTATTTATTTTTGAACAAGATTAGAGCTCAGTGGGGCAAATTAACATTCTATGGCTGTAATTTAGAATTAGATTGTCAGTACAGTGACAAGTTGGTCCCTATCCATTTGCTTATGGAAAAGGGCAGGAAAGGCCATTAAACCTATGCTACTTGGTATAAGTCATCAAATACTAATTGGGATGAGGACAGTGATACTCTATGACTGACTGCTGTGATTCAGAGTACCAGCTAATGCTCACTTTAAATTAGTAAACTCAGAGCACATGCAATCTCTCTTTGCAACAGTATATTCTGGATGGTGACAAGGCTAATGCTTTCTCAGCTGGTGGTGATCTCTACAGAAAACTCTGTAGCAATACATTTTATGTGTATATATGCATATAAGTTAATGAAGGTCTAAGAGAAAAAAAAAAACATGCAAAAAAAAGAACAGCACAAGTTATTTATGTGGAACTCATACTAAAACAAGAGTCTTTAGTGCTGAAAAACAGAAAAAGAGCACACGCTTAAACAACTATAATAGACTATTTTCTACAGAGGTATGTTTTTCTTACCAGCAGCTAACAATGTGCCGCAGAACAGGAGATACCCATCTGCTCTTGCAAGAAGCACAGGCTTTATGATGAAGTTCAGTGTAGATTTAGTTCATTCTTTATTAACAACCCTGATAGAGCATGGAGATGTTCTGTGAGCATTGTGTTTCAGAAATACAGCTTCATAAATTTCATTATAAAGAATAATATTTATTTTGATATTGTGATGGCTGTTGTATTAATGATTCCCAGAATCTTTGTCATCTAATATAAAATTTCTCTTACATTATTATGACAGTTATGAAACAGATATGAAGAGCAGATTTTAAATCAGTTGAGAAACATGCCTGTATGAAATACACATCTGCTTTTTTCCTACAAACAGTTAACATTTGATTGAAGAATTCACTTCATCCAAGAAAAGGGTACAAAATTTTTCTTTAGTCTCTATTTGCCATGTGGATAACTATCATACCACAGGCTTTCTCCATTATCAGTTGACTTTAGCTTGTATACTTTATCCTCTCTTGACTGAAGTGGAGGTGAGGTTGTTTCTGTAAAAAGTTGCCAGTTAATTGGTTTGCTTCAGTTTAATTATAACAGCATTTTTGAAATTTGCTACTACAACATTCACCGTTGGTATGCTCATATTTCTCATCTGTAGTGATTTGTACAGTATATCATATCTAACATAAAGTGCTCAAAGAAAACAAAGACAGCAAAATTGACTATCTTGCAAAAAAAAAAACTGAACAGTTGTGGCATTCACTCACTCCCCCACCCTACAGGAGTATGGAGGAGAAAACTGAAAATTGCAAGTGTTCATGGGATGACATAGGGTCAGTTAATGTGAAAAGACCAGACTATTCAATATGCAGTAAGTTTCGATGTTTGAAATACTGAATATATCTTTCAGGTAGTAGAAACTTTCTAAAGGGAATTCATTCGCGAAAATAGAAAGTTCAGTGTTTGTGACATTTTGCACACATTGTTGTGTACAGAAGCATCCAAAATTATCTTGAGTAAGAAGTAGCAGATCAGGCATATTATTTGATTTTGGGAAGGGTTGAGGTTAGCAATGAAATGCTAGTGAATATCTTCTTAAGAGACACTCAGGAACATTTAATATGCACAGGAATTCAAAGTTTACTTTTACACAGTTCAGCAATGAATGGACATACATTCTCATCAGAAGAATTTTGGGATCACCATAAGCTTAATATGTGAGATGTGTTAACACACTGAGTTCATGATGAGCACCAGTATGTAAAAGTATTGCAGATAGTATATGTAATATTAATACAAATTTTACAAGTATAAATTTCTCAACAGGATCAGGTGCTAGATTTAGTCTGAAGCCAAAAGTGACCTTTAGGAAATAACATGTTGATACAAACAGATAACCTAATTGTTAGCAAGTTTTTTGTTTAGTTTCGTTTTGTTTTTAATATCAAAATATGCCATTGGGATATTTGAACTCTCCATACCATGTTCACAGTTCCTAAAATCCAAAAATCAATTGGATGTCCAAGCACCTAGACTGTGTTTTTGTTTAGCTGACTTATCTGTTGGTTTTTGTTTGTTTTTGTTTTTTATTATTATTTGGGTTGTTAATATCTGTAGAGGTACAGTTATATCATGATCTGAACTGATGATTTAGCACCTTGTGAAGTGGATAACTGGCCCAGGAGCTACAGGTTCAATTTGAACCTCTTTTGACACAGCTTTATGATGTTCTCTCAGGTCCTATTGGTGTCATCAGAAAAGAGGAATCAACTCCTTCCTCTCTGCTCCTCTCATGAAAAAGCTGCAGGTCACTGTAGGGCCTTCCCTCAATCTTGTCTTCTCTGGTTTAAACACACAAAGGGACCTCAGCCACTTTTCATTCATCATCCTGTCCAGATCCTTCACAATTTTTGTAGCCCTTCTTTGTGTGCATTCTAGTTGTTATATATCATACACAGTTTATTCTCTTATAGTGGCAAACAAAACTGTGCACAATGCTGAAGGTGGAGCCCCACCAGCTTATAACAAAGTGGAACAATCCTTTCCCTTGACCTGCTAGCAGATATGTGCCTGATATATCATGAGGTATGATTTGCTACCAGGGCACACTACTGATTCATATTCATCTTGACACCAACCAGAATCCCCAGATCCTTTGCCATGGGACTCTTCTCCAGCCTCATCCTCCAGTCTATGCATACATCCAAAGTTCCCTCATCCCTGATGCCTTTCCCAATTTAATATTACCTTCAGACTTGCTTGGCATGCCTTTGAGTCCTCTATCCAAGTCATTTATGGAAACATTTAAGAGATATGTCATTAATGTTGCTGTTATTAGTAAAGATATACCTTATACTTCTATTCTTTTATCATAGAACCTTTGGAAGAGACCATTAAAGGTTTTCTAGAATAACTCTCCTGCAATGAACAGATAGATCAGGTTGCCCAGATGCTGATCCAGCCTTGTCTTGAAAGTCTCCAGGGACAGGGCATCAATCACATCTCTGGATATCTTGTTCCAATGCCTCAACACCCTCCACTGTAAAAGACTTTTTCTTTATATTGAACCTAAATCTATCCTCTTCAAGTCTGAAACCATTTTGCCTCATCCTATCATCACCACAGACCCAGTCTTTTACTTGAGAGCAGAGGAAAATTTTGTGATTTTTATAAAAATAAGAACCCCTTTTCTAAAAAAAAAAAAAAAAAAGCCTGCAAAAAAAAACTTAAAACTTGTAAAAACTCAAGAAATTGCCTGGATGTCTCATCCCAAAGCTTCAACAGCATATTTTTTTTCTCATGTTGCCTCTGCGCAGTTAAGTCTTAGTTTCTATTCTTCATCAATTGTTTGACTGCCCAACAACTTTCTTTCCCTTTGTTTTCTATTTCTACTCGTCAGATTATGAAAACTTGCTTTTCTATTAAATTGGGAGAAAAAAAATTCAAAACCATCAGTATTACCACAAGAAAAACATATATATTTATATATTATATTAGTTTATATAAATTAATAAATATTAATATATATTTACTTATTCCTCGATCAGTACATAATATATTCATATATATTTCCTGTTGAAATGCTTCTATTTTCTTTAAAAGTAGGTATAATACATTAGAAAGATGTTATGTCAGTTACATTAAAAAGAAGAAAGTGAATATAAAGGCAACTTTTTCGTATTTGCTTTCTAATCTATTTTATGTATGATTGCAAAATTCTAGCATTTTAGTGTGTATCACTTCTATATTTACCTGGCAAATGTGTATCTTCAGACAAAAGAAAAGATTCTAATTAACTTGGATTTTCTCATGTCCCAGTATTGCTGACAGTTTCCTAATTCAAACAGTTCTTCAAAGCATTTCTGCCTGCTCATAAGTGCAGAAGTAGATATTTGTTTTCTGGTAGCAGTGAGAGGATTCATAGCTTACCAATGAAAAGAATCATAAAAATTTTATCAGAAAGGGCAAAAAAGAAAATCTCTAATGGGACATATGTTTATTGATCCAGTGATCATTGAAGTTTTACATCTCCAATGTAGGATTCTACAATGCTATTTCTACAGAGAGGAATTCTTCCTGGAATCGTTCTTCCTAAATTCTTCTCTGTTATCATGACTATTTACGATTTTTTGCTACATATTCCCTTATGAATGGCACAATAGGGAATAAGCCTTTCTAGGTTTGTTGCTCCAGAAAAGTTACTACAATTGAAATTATCAATGGAGGGAATTGGAGACTGATGTGAAGAAAAAAGTCTGAGCAACTAAATCGCAGGATGTTAAACAAGAATTTATTAGTTACATTTGACTAATAGTTAATCTGTCTTTAGCAACTAAGAATCAAGTATTAAAAATATACTAGTAAAGCATTAGGCATGTGATAGCATAAGTGATTCTTTGTTTTCAAGATTGAGAGAACATGATTCAAGGGAGCCAGGCTGATGGAAGTTGAAACTCAGAAGTATTATCTTCTCTGTTCCCCAGACTGCAGTAGGTATCATAATTTTATTTATATATACTCTTCTGTAGGTCAAGATCTGTATTCTGTAGTATTCTGAAGTATTCTGAAGTATAAGTATTCTGAAGAATTACTTCCTGTTGTCATTGAACAAAACAATTTTTGCTTTGTATCTATTCATTTCAGGTGGGTGTTTGCAGCTGAGTGCTGCTTGTTTTATTCCATCTGGTATGTACACTCTGAGTACCATTATTACAGTGTTATTACTCCTAGCAACGTTACAAAATACAGCTGGAAACAAGTATAAAATCACAAATTGAACTACTGCTATCAGTACTGTTAAAGACTTCAAGACTGGACCTTGTTAAAGTTGCTGTTTCTGGACTTGTTTTGAGGCTTGTCTGGAACTCTGTTTTCATTTGTTTACCTTTAAAATCTCTAAAGTGACGTAGAAGGAAAGTATTTGCTCCTTTAAAAGTGTCTGTTCAAGGACCTTTTGCAGCATAAGAAGTGATGAGAAGTAAGGGAATCAGCAACGGGAACCAAATCTGATAGTTACACAGGGTAAGTAAGGGCATGTGAAAATGTTTATTTTCATATATGAAAAATGCTTATTCCAGCAGGGTTATCTGACTGAGGATTTCTATACAGGGAGGAAATGTGTAGATAGAAACCTAGTCAGTGGTACTAATTAATAAGAGAAGAATATGACTGTGTATGTTTTCCTGCAGAAAGCTGGATTAGCTTTTGGGTAGGCAACTCAAGGCCCAAGTAGGGCTACTGGGCAGACAGAAAGGCCACACCAGGCACTCAAAAGATGCATGAATATGCATGTACTTGTAAACCTGGAGGGTATGCACTTGTGTCTGCATTGCTGATCTTTCATGTCTGATAGCCATAGAAGGATAAAGGGGTCTGTACCTATTTTATGGGAGTTCTGTGTGTAAGTGCTGTTAAAGGCAGCCCGTGGCAGGAGCTGCCTGCGTGAACATGACCAGTTTGGTCAGTGTTAGGTCTGTGTGTGTGTGTCCTTGCAATACCTGATCAGCTTTGCTACTTCTTTACCTGTAAATAGGAATGTGGCAGCTGGGTCTCTTCATTTGGGCAGAGACCACAGACACTTATTAGGGCCCTAGCAGGGCTGGGCTGCAGTGTTGATGGGCCAGAGCAGCTGAAGTAGGCTCAGGATGTTGACAACTCCTTAAAAACAGCTGGGAACAGCTTTAGTCCACAGAATCATAGGATCATAAATGGTTTGGATTGGAAGGGACACCAAAGATTATGAAGTACTAACCTCCTGCCAGAGGCAGGACCACTAACCTCCAGATTTTATATTAGATCAAGTTGCTCACACCCCCATCCAACCTGACCTTGAATGCCTCCAGGGATGGAGCATCCACAGCCTCTCTGGGCACCTCACCACTCTCTTTCAGAACTTCCACTGACATCCAATCAAAATCTTCCCTCCTTTAATTTAAGACTATTCTACCTTGTCCTACCACTACCTACACAAGTAAAAAGTTGATTACCTTTCTTTTTATAATTATCTTTTTAAATACTAAAAGGCTGCAATGAGGTCTCCTTGCACACTTCTCCAGGCTAAACGAGCCCAGCTTTCTCTGTCTGTCGTCGTAGTGGAAGTACTCCAGACTTCTGATCATTTTCATGGCTATCCTCTGTACCCTCTCCAACAGCTCTACATCAGACCCCAGAGCATTAGAAGTGTACAAATGAAATCAGAAGAAAAAGATAATAGTAAGTGTACACATACTGAATTGTTTTACAGTGTTTTGGTCATAGTGTGTTTTTGTTTGTTTTCCTTTATATGTTTTAATTGAATTTGTGGTAGGAATGGTTATTTGACTAGATAGGTAAGAATTCAACGAGACTGATAGTGCATGTAAAGTGTGTTTATTTTGTCCACATAAACTAAAAAAGTCATCACTGATTAAATTTACATTAGGCAATAGTAAAGTACAAGTACTTAAAAGAAAACAGAATGCACAATGTAGTCTCTTTGGAGGTTTTAGTTCACATTAGCTCTAGTAGTCCCATTGAATGAATGCTGAAAACACATTAAGTGAGATCTTGTGGTTTAGCTTCCAGATTTATTTACCCTATGCATTCTGTTTCTGCATTGTGTTTCAAGCCAAAGTAACGAAAGTAAAAATAATCAAAAAATTCACTTAAAAATGTACCCTAGGCAAAATAAAATGCTGATTCAGAGCATGCCTTTTGTACTCATGGCACCAGGTCCAATGAAGAGTGTAGATCACTGTCTACTCTTTCTTGTGTGAGAGATACGAGGAAAAGAAAAAAATACATACAATTCTGAAATAACTGTCTTAAATTATATTTCACTAGAACATGTCTTGATTAAAACTTCATTGTATTTCTTCACCTTTCAAGTCCTCTGAAAAGTCTTACGCCAAAAACATTTCAGAAAGTATGTACTTTAAACTATGAAGGTGCACAGGACTTCCCACTGGCATGATGTAACTTCATGACAACTGTTCTCAAAAACAGTCAGTGGAGATCACACATTTATTTTGCCTGTTTTTCTTTCCAGTTTTCCTCTAACACACTTCAGATTTTCAGCTGTGTGTATATTTGGTGTAGGATTATAAAATCCCAGCTGCTGTTACAATAAAGTTCTCTTGAAAAATGAAAATCATCTGTGGGCCAGATAGACTTTAAGTTTAAAAATAATTGGATCAGGAAAACAACGTGTACTCCTAGTTCCATCACAAAATTACTTTCTGACTAAAACACCGTGATTACATTAACTAGCCCTTTTTAATTATTATTTATTTTTTTCCCTTCAGGAAATACAGTATTACAGTTCTTCTCAGACTGGCAAACAGTATTTGTCTAGGTTCACAAGAAACTTACCAGATGAGTTTAAAATTTAAAATAGTTGCCTCCATATTCACTAAGGTATTTTTAGATTTTTGTTTTTTACTAATTTTAAGAGGAACTGACCTCTAAGATTTTTTTTTCCTTTTTTAGAAAGCAGAGTACTTTCTAAGAGCAGAAACATTAAATAACTGCATCCATGTTCACTGAATTTCATGCACAAATTTTAAAGTATTTTCGAAAAATGAAAAGACAGTGCCAAGTTGTGTTTGTGTGTGTGCTGTCTTTGGTTTTGTTTGTCCTTATTCTACAGTAGGTCTATCTTCCATGTCAAGTTCTATGTGTATGGTCTTCAACAAGTGAGATAGATTTTCATTTTTTTTTAATTTAATTATGAAGGTAAATTACTGGCTATTCAGATAATCTTGAAAAAAAAAAAAAAAAAAAAAAAGGCACTGTCCTATATGTATCTTCTAAAAACCCACTGAAACCCTCTTAGAATGACGAACCTCAGGACCAAAGCTGATCAGAGCTTAGAGATCTGTCTTGCAGACTCTAATAAAAATAGATTAGAAGAAAAAAAAAAGAATACAGCAACAAACAATAGGATCAAAAGAGAAGATTTAAAAAGAGAGTACACTAGATGGTTTGGGATATGCAGTCCAAAGAAGAAATTGCAGCAAATTAGTTCCAGTCACTTGTTCTTACTTTCTTTAAAAAGAGACAAATTTGATTTCAAAATAAAACTTCAGGAGAGGTTTTTAATATTTTCTTTAGTTAAGAGTACTTCAGTAACCACTTCCTATTAGAGGCTCGTGTATGATCCATTAATTATTTATTCCTTACTTACTGTTCTTGTTGAAGGCATGAGTTCTTCCTTCAGAGAGTACTAATGAAGTATTCATACCAATGGCTCTCTACCACCCTTACATTTGAGGTTCCAAGTGAGATATTTAAGACCAACATGGGGAGAGGGGAAAAAAATATATATATATGCATACAGAAATGAACAACACATTATTATAAGAAGACAAACAGGAGGAGTTTGCACCTGCTACTTTTTTAAAAAAAGATGTAATCATTTCTGCAGGGTTTTTTTTTGTTGTTGCTGTCGTTTTTTTTGCTTTGATGCATTATGTGCCACAAGACACAAAAATATCTAGAAATCCTAAAAAATGAAAAACTTTAGGTCTTGAACTTAAAACCACTCTTCTTGTTATACAGATACTGAGTAACAGAAAGTTACTCAAAATTATTTTCTTCCCTTTGGTTGACTGTTCTGACAATAGTGGAAGATGCTTTCTCTTGAAGTTTCTCATTTCTGTCCTTCACCCCATGCAGATATTTTGGATGTTCCAGAGAATTTCAGATTGCATCAGATCATCAGAACTTGCATTCAGGGTAATAACCACAATTCTTTTCTTGAGTACTGTGGGAGATTAGAAACAGAATTCACATAAGCTCATTTAGGCAAGGAAATGTACAATTTTCTCTATAATCAGCTTAAGTTTCACTGATAAACTTACAGTACCTATATATACTGCTTTTTAAATTTCTTTCATAGTGCAAATGAATTGAGTGACAATAACATTATGGGTTGTGCCTAAGTAAAAGAGAGGAATGAAGTTCTTTCAGTTCCCAGTAAAAGACACTGCTACTTATAGCCTTGGCTGATGCAAATACATTTCAGTCTTTATCATTAGAAATTTCAGTGTCATCAATAAAACAAGGAGTGGAAAAACAAACTTGAAAAGAACAGTGCAGGTAAATAAAGAAGTCATCATAAGAAAGTCTAGTATTAATTCTAAATTTGAGTACAGTAGGCTTCTGGTGGAGAGTCTGACACGACACAGGCAGTATATGAAATATTTCACAAGCACATCAACTACTGATCTTAGAAAAAATGACATCTTAATTTTCAAAACTGTATTTGAACTTTCCTGAAGTTGGAGCCTGTAAGTCTTACTTCCGAGACAGAAAGTGTCAATATTCAATACTTTTAAAAACATTTAATAATATATTGTCCATTTCCATGTAAAAGTCAAACCTTACAATGAATGGATTAATTTTTTTCCAACAAGCAAGTTTCATGGCTGCTCAGTTCCTGTGAGAGTGTTTTAGCTGATAGCAGTCTATTGGAAACAGCATGAAAGAACTTCAAACAAGAAGCTGAAATAATTTGATACTACAAAATCATTAATGATGTAAAAGCTCCATTCTACCTACAGAAATTGATCATAAATATGTTCTGAAATCTCAGTTCAAAGATAGTGTATTAATAATGTAAAATGATTCAATTTCAGAAAGAAGTATCAGTATTATTATATATGCAATTCAGAAGAGCATAATCAAAATTTAAAAAGGTGAGAACAAAAAGTGGTAATAAAATAATTAAGTGATGAAAGCTGCACTTGGATCCAACAGTCATATGTCAATAGCTTCAGCTGTTAATGGGCAAGGTTTCATCAACACATTTTCTTCTATATGGGTTGATTTTCTTTAATGCCAAAGTAAAATGTTCCCACACCTGCCTACTATATGATGTGGAAGTTAAATATTTTCCATTGAACAGTCAAATCTGACTCTTGACTACAATGATTTTAACCTTAGATATATACATAGAGATTTCTGAGAATTACATAAATAATTATGATCTTATTTAGACCTCAAATAAATTGTTTACCACTCTGGCAATCCTTACCTTACGAGAATTTAGTTCAGAGAATTAGTTTTAAAGGATTTCTAACAGTTCAGTTCAATTTCTCAATTTTAAGAGCATAAATGAAATTATTCATGAAAATCAATCAGCTATGTACATAATTGTATGATGTATCTGAAGCCTGATGTGATTTTTTTCAAAGAAATCAGATATACATGTAATCTTCAGCCAAATCTGTACAAAATATCAATAAATTACTGTGAAGTAAAGTTTTCCCAGTCATCAAGACCAGTAAAATATTCAAAGCAGTCCAAGATATAGCTGTTTTACCTAATCCCTTCTGTATTATATCTACTTAGCATATACTTCATGCCATTTTTTTACCCTTTATGAAGTACTGAATTTTTTAAACAAAAGAGTGTTTTGAGCTGTATTTAAAAAAGAGACAATGTTGAAAATATTTTTTTCATTATAACAGCGTATATTGCTTATGAGAATAATTTTAATTAAGTAACCTAACCCTTACAAATCTTCAATAAAATTTCAATGAATTTAGTGGATATTTAGGCTGAAGACCTTATTTGTGTTTACTAGAAGGTATGTCTCATACTTTACACCATGAGTGCTTAAGGGTATGTTGCAGTAGTGTCATCTGGATCAATTGTGATTATATTTAATTGCAGTTGGAAACCTCAGCCTTAATAGTTCAAGAGGAAATAAAAAGAAACAAGAGGAAATAAAAAGAAACAAAAACTTACCTAATATGAAGAGGTAGTGCTTTCAGCTCTCAAGAACTGAAGACAGAACTCACATTCACCAAGAAAGATTGTGTGTTTAAAGCTATGCTACAGCTATGCCAAGTTGTATTTTATTAAGATGTCAGAAAGTAAACAATCATGATTTTAGTACTGCCGAATATTTTATAAAGACCTAATAATGTAAACATTAGTTTCACTAGAAAAAAAACATGGGAGTAAGACACGCAAAAAGTAACAATTTATAGAATATATATATATAATGCCATGTATGACCTATACAGGTGCTTGTAAATTGGATTCTGACTGATGTACTACAGTATGGATGTCTGCAAAGGCATAGTTCTCTCCAGGAGATGCAAAGGACTCACCTTCTCCCATCAGTTTACTGACATTGGTGTCTGCAGGCCTGCTTCTCACATGGTTTTTTTTCTTGCTCCTCTCTCTGTCAACTGCTGTGTATTATTTTTACCTTTTCTTTTATACATTTCCCCTCAAGCTGCTATCATCTTAGTTGCTGGACCCAGCTGTGCAGTGGAGCTGTTGGAGTCAGCTGTATGTTTTAAGAATACGTTTCATACTCAGTGCCAGTGTTTTAAATAGAAATTACAGTATACCTAATGGAGCTAACTTTCAGTACACAGCTTTTTACCTCTTCCCGACTTCAATAAATTAGTCTTTTCCTATATGTTTATCTATGAATTTCCAGCCTATGGCAACTCCAATTTTCATTGGATTTATTCATGTTTAATTCAAAAGTCAGGTGGTCTAGAAGGTGCATTATGTGTACTGAATAGAAAAAGTAAAAACTGATTACTAAATTTGAATATTCCCTCTGGCTTCTAAGTTTGACCTTTTCTTATTTGTTACTAAGATCAGTGATTTAGAAAAGCTTTTCTTCAGTGACCCCTCATATGCCTTGTTTTCCTCTCTTCCTCAGATCTGTTGGGTCTTTTTTATGCTCTGAGTGCATCTTCCAGAGCTAGTGCTTCTTTACATGTCATACCCTTTTCTTTTGAAAAATACAGAGTTAGCAGTTTAATAAGGGACTGCCACTCTGAGCTTTTATACTTAAGGTTAATGTTTTCACGTACAGCACAATTAAGTCTCTGACAACTGGGGAATATGGTGAGAAGGACACAGTATTTCCAAAATGAAATTACTTTCTCACTCTGTCTTCTATTATCTCTCTCTTCTTTTTGAGGTTTGTGTTCTCTTATGCTGTTCAGAAAGTCAAATAATTTGTTTATGCCATGTATATATCTATATGTACTGTATATATATATATATAAAACTTTATGTATCTGTCGTCATGACAATAAATGTAACAAGACTATTTTTTTGCTTAAGAGGCGTTAAGAGGCAGGGGAGATTCAGGCTGGACATTAGCAAGTATTACTTTTCAGAAAGGGTGGTCAGGCACTGGAATGGACTGCCCAGGGAGGTGGTGGAGTCACCGAGCCTGGGGGTGTTCAAGGAAAGGCTGGATGTTGTGTTGAGGGACATGGTTTAGTGGGAGCTATTGGGAATAGGTGAACGGTTGGACTGGATGATCTTTTAGGTCTTTTCCAACCTTGGTGATTCTATGATTCTATGATTCTATGATTCTTTTTGTATTTTGAATTGGAGGCCTATAAACATACAGTGCTCTTCTCTGAAAATTAAACATATTCATAAGGTTTCTGTTTGAACAGCCTAACATATGACTAGGTAATAAACATTAACAAGTGTTAAATGGATTAAAGAAAACATTAAGGAAACTGTGAAAGGACATAGAAATTAAGTGTGTGGCACAATACAGAAGAAAGGGGAAATGTAAAGGATTGTTAATCCACCAAACTTTTATCTAGGTAGTGCTATGCAAAATTTATGTCCAAACTGGGTATTTACATAAATGTACTATTAATAAGAAGAATTAATTAATATCCTGTGATGAACTTAGAAAAGTCACTACTTTGTTAGAAACTGTTGCTGTTGTTAGGCCAATCTTTCAAAAATAATTATTGTATTCCTTCTTGCTGCTGAAGCCGAGGTTAGTATTGGTGTTTCTTTGAACATCTTTTTTTTTTAATGTATTCTGTGAGCACACAACACCATTCTTAGAAAAACAAAACATAAAAAAATAAAACACAACTTGTGAGATTAGTTTAAGGATTCTAAATATAAATCTTTGAAATACTCAGCTTAGTAAACAGTTCCTACAATTTGCTGAAGTTTCTCTTTTGAAATATGAAAACCCTATTACACACAGTATTTTGCTTAGGATTTTTTATTATTATTATTTTTTTTTTTATTTGGCTACTGGGAATTTTTTGAACATAATCTAATAACTATCCTTACTCTCAGAGGAGATTGAGTCATTAAAGCCTATAAAGTGATTCAGCTCGCTATTACTCCAAAGAAGATGCTGACAGCAAGCCACAACCTGAGCACACTGATCTGCTTCCAGTAGCAATGCTTTCAGCTAATTCATATGGAAAATAGTAATACATCAACTCTTAAGCCCAGAGGACTGTAGGTCTTTTGTTGTGGCATAACAAAAAAAAAAAAAAAAAAAAAAAAAAAAAAAAAAAAAAAAAGGAGAGAGAGAGAGAGAGAAAGGGAAGGAAGGGAGTGAACACAAGTATTTTGCATACTTATTGTAATTTTTATATCACTTGCAAATTCTTTCACATATTTTGTATGGTGCATAGATGTTACTGAAGACAAAAATGAAACTTGCTGATTTTTACTTTTAAAGAACAGATTGATTTTGTCCTGTGAAGAGAAAAAGGGATTCACTGATTAAATTGGAAATGTCCTCTTAATGTATCTGTTTAATAAGAACTGTAATGTTCTTAGTAGAACAATTTTAATAAATCATAAAATGATTATCAATACATTTAGCAATTTATTCTCACTTTATGATCCAAAAATCTGCTCTCTAGCATTTCATTTTAATTTCAAGTTTTCCTTCTGATAATGTTATCTTTAATACAGTCCATTCCAACTCTGATAACAATTATAATTACAATATTTTACAGTATTTTTTGTGAGCTATGATCCTTAATTGTAACTCAATTCTACTCACAGTCTTATCAGACAGAGAAAATTGGTAAAGAGAAAGGCTAAGGTCAGAGATAAGCATGCCAACAGTCTTAATGCAGATTTTTCTTTATAATCTAATAGTAAAACCACAAAAATCTGTTCTGTTTAATACATTGATCAAATTAAGTAACCATTAAAAAATATGTGCATTTATAGCTGATATACACTATCACAAACATATATGTAATTCAGCTCCAAATAAGACACATACATGAAATTGTCTACTAGCATCTGAGCAAGTACTGGGCAATATATTCCACTGACTACACAGTGAGCTCAAATAACATTTGTGATTACCTAGGGTATCTGAGTAGTCTATGTGGGGATAGAGACTTGTGTCTGTTGCAGGTGCCAGGTTTCTGTACTGACTGGAGTTACACCTCCAGCTACTTATTCTGCATGTAGATACTAGCATGAAGTCAACTACACATATTTGTTAAAACTTTATCTCTCAATCACATTTACAGAATTAGTTAATTTTACCTAATTTTAAGAATTAGGCATCTAATCTAAAATATTGTTGTGGAGTTTTACTTACCTAAACAGTTGCATACAATATCACTGGTGGCAATGTAGTACTGTAGCTGAAATAGTCACATAGTAAAAATCACGTTGTTCCAGAGGGACAGTTGGGTAGCAGTCACAATACGCTAGCAAATATCAGGTAATACTGGATGCTGAAGTAGAGGCAGTGGATCAAACAGCTAGATCTCCTTCATAACAAATGTGTTATGATAGTCATCTCTAGAAGGTAATGTATCTATTAACGAAATAGTCACTATTAAATCAAGTGTGTAATTAATTCCATCTTAAATAATGTCTTGCAAATAGAAAAAGAAAGTAATGTTTCAGAAGTGCCATTGAATACAGAGGGAGAGAACCTATAATACTGATGATTACTGTTTTTCAGAAGGTTTGTGTTTACTGAATCAAACCTCATTTTCAGCTTCTGAAAAAATGAATGCACAGGGACTACTGAGTGGCACTTGAAGTGTATACAAAACATAAGGTGAAATCCTGAAGAATGGACAATTATTCTGTCCATTTTCTATAAAAACAATGAAGTCAGGGAAAGCCATGAATGGAAGAACACTCAGTTTCTAGAATTTGTTTCAGTTATCTATATGAATGTGGAAATAAGAAGGAAAATTAAAAAAAAAAAAAAGAAAAAAGAGACAAAACAACGTTATCAATGCAGATCTTCTGATGATTCTGTATGAGCAGTTAATTACAGAGTGAGGCATTGCTGAATTCTGAACACTTGCACTTTTTTATTATTTTTATTTATCTATTGTGATAAATAGAATGCTGGAATATGTCTAAAAAAAGAACAATTAAATTATCTGTTATGAATGCATTTCTACAAAATGCTAAGAAGTTAACCTTTCATTCATTACACTTGCTGCAAACATTTTATGGATGACTGATACCATTGATCTCAGGAAGTAATTTAAACTATGTCACTCCAGGATGAATCTACTTTCCAGATCAATTTAATTACTGCGCTGTATTTATTCCCCCATTGAATAATCTTTACCAGAAAATGAACTTAGTGTACAAAATAAATTCCTGAAGTACGTTTAGTATAATTTTAGGAGTTATTGTTTTCAAAGAAGTTTTGAACTACATGTAAATAAGGTATAAGGATTTTCAGCATTTCAATTATCGTATTTCTGAACTGAATAGTCATTTAAAAGAGATTTCTTTCATTCAATGATTGCCATCTATAGTGTAGATGTCTAATCTGAACTGCTAATCAAGGGACGTTTCTATCTTTTCTCATTCCTTGGTGGTGCTCATGATAGAGCATTCTCAGCTGGATATAACCTTCACCTTGGGATATAAAATATCGTAAAACCAGGCACAAAAAAAAAAAAATAAAAATCCTCTTGCCCTGACATCATAACTCCACTTTCTCAAAGTAAAAATCTTCGGAGGAATTCTGTGCTTACTGCTGGTCATAATGGGAAGAGAGATTATAAACATGAAAGCGAAGTATGGGAAAAGAGATCTAGCAGAACAAAGTGCATAATTGTATTTTAACACTCTTTATCAATTCACATCCAGTGTGGTGAAAGTATTCCTTTAAATTTTTAATCCTTAGAAAAGCCACAATCACAGAAAGAATATCCAGTGAAAGAAACTGTGTTCTATTATAAAACTGTATCTTCTTCCTGAGCAATTAGCCACACCAGTATTTATGAACTCTCAAAGCATCTAGATGTTAATCTACTTTACAGTGCTAATAATCTTTTTGTAAATTTTATTTGTGTGTTCTACTACCTGGTATCTAAGAAATCCCTGTTGCCAGAAGAAACAGTAGTGGTACAAATTCAAAGATATAGCAATAGAAGACTTTGTGATGATAATTTAATTTTATACTCTGTAGAACATAGATGATAAGATTATCAAGAGACTCCTTCAGGTCTCATGATTTGTGTAATTTTTTTTTTCTTTTTTAACAGTTCTTTTTTTTTTTTTCCCTCTCATTGTTTACTGTATAGTAACAAAGAAGCTCATAATTACCCTTGGTAATTTGTTAATCACTCTAAGTGCTTTACAGAAAGAATTTCTTATTAATGCTCCCCATTTTTAGGGGAAATTATTTTAGGTAGCTAATAATAATGTCAGACTGCTTTTCTTAATATCTAACGCCTAGTTTCACATAAAACCACCCAAAATTCAAATCATATTTCTGATAGTGTTGCTTCTTGAACTCTGTCTAGCATAGCTCTGTGGCTAATTCACTGGAGAGCCTATTCTTTTCATTATTTTCTGTCCTTAAACTTTGTGCTATGTTTATCTTTTATCACTTGGCTTATCAGTCAGTCTTTATTACAGAATCAAAAAATGGCTGAGGTTGGAAAGTACCTTTAGTCGGTCATCTAGTCCAATCTCCTGTTCAAGCAGGGCCACCTAGAACAGATCACCCAGAATCATGTCTATGTCTTGTGAGTATGTCCAAGCATGTTGACTCCACAAGCTCTCTGGGCAACCCATTTGGTTGCTCAGTTACCACTGAGAAAAGAAGTGCTTCCTAATGTTCAGATGGAATCTTCTGTTTGCCTATTGCCTCTTATCATGTCACCGAGCGTCACTGAAATTAACCCATCTCCATTCTCCTTGTACCCTCCCACAAGTTTGTATATTCATCAATAAGATCCTCCAGAAGCATTCTCATCTCTAATCTAAACAATCCCAGCTCTCTCAGCCTTTCCTCATAAAAGGTGCTCCAGTCTCTAAATGATCTTTGAGGCCCTACATTGGACTCCCTCCAGTCCAGGAAGTATATTTTAAGTATGAATCAATAGTATTTCTTCTGCCTTCATTTCAATCTCAGAAGAAAAACAAAGAAAAAACAATAGAGCTTTGTCACATCATTGCATTAAATGTGGTTAAATAACCACACTTTCTATAACTAATAGTACAAATGGGGAAAATATGATCTATGTCATTAACAACTGATTGATATTTTCATTTGAGTGAGTAAGAATGTATTTGGTAAAAAACAATTCTGACTGTAAATACACATCAGTACTCAAAGACTTAATTTTAAATCTCAGACAAATCAACCTATTTACTGACTGCAAGAGTTTTGTACCCAAACTCATTTCAGTGTTAGAAATATGTAATATTGGTAATAGCGTAAATTAAGCCATTCTGGATTTAGTCATTTAGTCTGTTAAAGTAGGCTCGAGCTATAGGTAATACTAGGTATATATAGGTAATAGGTAAAAATAGGTATTAAGTATATATATGTAATAGGTATAAATATAGTTAATAAAAATAGACTAACATCTTCAAAGAGTATTCACTTCTTTATGTTACTCACTTTATTGCTTGCATTTCCTGGAGTGCCCTAACCCTAGCATCATCTCAGATAATTGTTTACTGTAATCCTTTTAAGATCAATATTTTTAATCCTTAACAATATCTACATCTTAACTTTTTCTAAAAATGGAGCATTAAATAGGCTACATTTCTTTGTTTTGAGCTTGCTAGTATGTATATATACAGGCTATACACAGTTTTCAAACAACAAAATTACAACTACAATAGAAGAAAATTGACTGATTGGTTAGTTTACTCTTTCAGGTGTTATTTAGTTTAGTTTCCTGTATTTCTAAGCCTTCTTCTAGAGACATGCTCTAGAGATCATTCTGTCAACATATAGAACTTCAACAGAAAATTCATTTTGATTCATTAGTTACAATATTCATAGAAATAAAAATAACCATTTTTCATCAGTGGCTTTAAAAACACAGTACTATGACTTCCAGATATATCTGCCCTATTTGCAGATAGTAAAAAACTGGGCAAAAATTTATAGTTGAGCCAGTATACAGAAGTTCAGAAACACATTTATTATAAATAGGCCAGCAGATGTGAACATCAATCAAAGCCTAACAAGGAATGAAGTAAATCCAGTTATTCTCTATTTTCCTTGTCAGCAAAAAATAAAGCCTTCTAAATCTCCATGTAATAATCTCATTTATTTTTTGGGCTTAGGTTTCCTAGAAAAGCTTATCTTTTCCCAGGCAGTTCTTATTAAATTCTTGCATTTAGAAATGACCATTTATTCACAGTCAAACAAACACCATCCAAAATATTATTTCTTGAAGTGACTCAATGAATTACAATCAGTTTTATGAAGAGCTATACCCTATCCCACAAAGGACTGTAATTCAGCAAGACTTTCTGGCCACCCAGCACTGTCTCATAACCTCACAATATTCACACGAACATTAATATAACAGATGAAATCAATACCATTTTCATGACATCTTTGATTGATGATAAGCTTTCTTAGATTTACTTAGATTATATCTTGGATTGATTGTGCAGATATAATCACTTATGCTTAAACTGTTGACCAAGTCTGGGACTACAGGTGGATCCACCTGCACCAAAGCTCTTCACCTTCATGGTTCAAGTTGTTTAGAAAGCTGGAGGGGCCCACTCTCAGCACCATGAATCACGGGGAATGTGTTTACCCTACCGCCTATGCAGTAAATATAATAAAATATTAATAATCAACCATTAAGGGGTGACCAGCAGGGAGAGGGAGGTAACTGTCGTTCTCTGCTCAGCTCTTGTGAGGCCTCATCTGGAGTACTGCGTCCAGGCCTGGGCCGCCAGTGCAGGAAGGATGTGGAGCTCTTGGAGCAGGTCCAGAGGAGGCCACTAAGATGGTCAGAGAGCTGGAGCACCTCTTCTGTGAGGAAAGGTTGAGCGAACTGGGCTTGTTCAGCCTGAAAAAGAGAAGGCTCCAAGAAGACCTCATTGTGGCCTTTCAGTACTTGAAGGGAGCATTTCAACAAGAAAGGGAACAGTTGTTTATGGGGATGGAGAGTGACAGGACAAGGAGGAATGGTCTTACACTGAGACAGGGGAGGTTTAGGTTGGATATTAGGAGGAAATTTTTCACACAGAGGGTGGTGACACACTGGAACAGGTTGCCCAAGGAGGTTGTGGATGCCCCATCCCTGGAGGCATTCAAAGCCAGGCTGGATGTGGCTCTGGGCATTCTGATCTGGTGGTTGGTGACCCTACACATAGCAGGGATATTGAGACTAGATGATCATTGTGGTCTTTATCAACACAGGCCGCTCTATGAATTCTATGAAAATGTATCCAGCCATTTTAAATCTTGTTAATTTGTGGCCTTATTATTATTAAGCATTGCTAAATCAGTGTATTTTATCTGTAGTACATCAGTAAATATGACAGCCTCTCTCTTACAAGGGCAGTATAGAGTAGTTGTTTCCATCTGTGAGTGTACTGTGACCTTTATAAACTGAATTTCATATGAATGTCTAAGGCAGAAAAATATGCAAAGCAATATGTCAGAATCTGAACATAAAAAGGGAACACACTATCATTACCACACTTCCATTAAGGTTGGAATGACCCTAAAATCATCTAGCTCAACCATCAGCTCATTACTATCATGCCCACTAAACCATGGCTCTCAGTGCAACATCTACTAGTTCCTTGAACACCTCCAGGCATGGTGACTCCATCCTTTCCCTGGTCAGCCTGGCTCAATATCTCACCACCCTTTTGGAGAAGAAATTTTTCCCAAAATCCACCTGAATCCATCCTGGTGCAACTTAAAGCCATTGCCTCTTGTCCTATTGTTAGTTACCTTGGAGAAGAGGCTGACACCCACCTTGCAACAACTTCCATTCAGGTAGTTGTACAGAACTAGAAAGTCTCCCCAGAGCCTTCTCTTCTCCAGACTAAAGTCCTGTTTCCTCACCTGCTCCTTGTAAGAATTTTGTTCCAGACCCTTCTCTCTTCACAACTCACCTTCATTTTTATGAAAAGAGTACGTATACTCTTTATGAAATCTTAAAGATCATCGAGCACCAGCCCTCCTGCCATAGATCAGGCTGCCTAATAGATCAGGATGCCCATGGCCCTGTTCAACCTGGCCTTGAATGCCTCTAGGGATGGAGCATCCACAACTTCTCCGGTCTACCTGTGCCAGTGCCTCATCACCCTCTGAGTAAAGAATTTCCTAAATATAAAAGATGTACTTTAGGGGGAGTGAAACTAAATCACAGATGAGCCATGCATGTTTTTGCAACAATCTTAGCAAGTTTTGATCTGTGAGCACTGCATGAGCTACATGTAGCTCTTGTAGTGACTTCTGGCAAACACACAGATGCAGTTCACATGATCTGCAGTACATAAATGTCCATGGTTGCAGTTCCATAATACTGCGCATATTCAACAATTTTACAGATAATGCAGGTGACATCAGCACAGATATTTCTGCGAATCTCATTTATCACAGGCTCTAACCTATCAGCTGGTAGACATAATAAAGATCAAAGATGTGCTCTGCATATGTTTTTTTTTTTGTATAGCATAAAAACTGCTGAAGCAAATAAATTGAACTGATGAATCAACAATGGCCCTTCAAAGAGCATCTTTTTTTTTTTTCTTTCCAAAGAATTCTTCAATTTACTGCTTCTTTTCCTATGTGCTCCCAGCCTTGGGGGTTATAAAGTTTCACAGCACAGTGAAATTAATATATATGATGAAACATGATGTCTGTGACTATGACAAGCATACTGCCAGAGGGACACTGAAGAAAATCGTTGTTGTTTAGGCATTATCCCAACCTCAAATGTTGTTCTCAGGGTGTCCTGAGGACTGTAACAATAGTAAAGAAAAAAAAGGAAGCTCTAGAAGCTTGACATATAACTACAGATAAATTGAGATGTGAGCTTGCATGTACCTTACCCAACAGAGCTGCAGAGATGAAGGCAGGGGTACATTTCAGATGATGATCAGCCCAAATTATATGTAGATTATGAATAACAATTTTCTTCATATTGCTTTGAAGATCCCAGAGAAAAATAATGTTTTCTTCTAACAGCGTTTCAAATTAAAAGGGCTTCAGTTGAAAAAAAGGTGACAATCAAGAACACCTACACACACCACAGATGTGTGGTGTGAAACTAGCAGTTTATTTCTTAGATCACCTCTCACATTTAAATGTATTCAATATAATGTTAATGAAATTTGAACTATTAAAATGCAATAGAACTCAGTGTCTGAGAAAGAAAATATGCTCCTATGTTTTTAATTAGTTAATTAATTTAATTTTTTTAAGGTTCCTAAAAAAATGAAAAGAAGGACTGGTTTTTGCTTCAACAAATTAAGAATGTGGCCCTCTGTGGGAAAATCTTAGGATAAAAAATTAGAAAAAAAAATAGGTCTGAAGTGATTCATTGGGTACAGGAAGATGTATAACAAAATGCACATCTATACATAATTTGTAATGGGTTTGTGTTATATATATATTTATATTTAGTTATTTGTTGTATATATTTGTTGTCCAAACCAGATCAATAAAGGGTACTGAGTACACAAACCCGATATATATAAATAGAATAATATATAAGACATAATATATACACACGTATATAGTTAATTATATATATAATTATAAATATAATGAATAACATTTAACATATATTATTATATTAATTATAACTACAATATATGTATTATAATATATATAAAATAAATAACACATTGCATAAATGAATATAATATATAATATTATGTTGTACAGTACATATTATATATTGCATGTTATGTATTATATATTATATATTATATTGTATATATATTATGTATATTATACATTACATATTATATATTATAAAATATATGAATATATAAAAAAATAGCTAAAATCAGTCTCTGGGGACATGGGAGACTTGAGTAGTAAGTCTATTTTCAGTAAACTCTTTACATCTGGGGTTTATTTAAGACACTTTCTGTTCAGAGATGGATGTAAGGAAGCAATACCATGTGCAGTGGTAAGGGAGGAAGAAAGTAGAATATTTTCATTTTATTGATTGATGGATATTTAGAAAATTGCAGGTATATACAATTTTTTACATTTTCTTTCTAGTATTGTGCATATCTATTGTATTTCTGATATTAATTCTAAATGTATGGCTCGCTGCCAGATAATTATGTGTCATCAGGAAATGAATAAACCACATCTGTCCTGAGTTAAAATTTGTTGCCTTGATCATGAGAACCTAAATCAGTGAAGTGTGATCAATAAGCTCTGAAGCTAATAATGATCAAACCAAGTAGCAAAATTTTTAGTAGCTCTAACTCAGATAAATGTGATGCAATTGGACTTATTTAATTCAAACAGGAGTATGATATATATTTTAGATTAAAATAAATTCGTTTTTACTTCCTCTTAACAAAACTAACACCAAACATTACATCAAAGCAGAAATATTGGTAAGATCTGATCCTATGACTGTTAATATCAGTAGAGAGAACACACTGATATTAGTAGCATTTTGTAAAGTATAGTTGCATTTTTTATTTTTTTAAACTGCGCTTTAAGACAGGGTGACAGCTACAAAAGATTAGTGACCTTAATCAACTGTGAAGTAAAAGCACACTGGAATTCATATAAGCAGTAGGGTTGATTTTACTATATATGGAGTCTATGCAAGAGCAAATTACCACTAACAGATTTGAAAAATTGTAATGTGCTAAAAATTGGTTTTCTCGTACATTTTCATCTTTTCTTTTTCTTTTTCTTTTTCTTTCTTTTTTTTTTTTTTTTTTTGGTGATATTTCCTTCTCCTTTCAATACTATTTGCAATTAAATTCTTTCAAAAAAAGGTTCTTATTTAAAAAAAAAATAATAATATATTTTTTAAAATGGACATAGATAGTAAACTTAGGCAATTTTTCAATAACTGAAGGAGCATTTTAATCACAATGGGCAAAATACATTGTGTATCCTGAACAAGTAGGGGTTAAAGTCCAGATAAAAATTTTAATGATATAAATGATTTAGGGATTTACAATGTCTACTTGCCCAGCAGAAAAAGTTGAGGAGAATTATACGTTCTTTTTACTAAATTGTAGATTTTTTTATTTATGAATATATAGATATGAATCATTCAAAATAATGCTGATATAAAATTAAAAAGTTGGTAACAATATAATTGCATCAATAAACATACTGATGACCACAGCTGAAGTGACTGATATTTTAAATATTAAAAAAATCTTTTTGTGATTACATTTGTGGTTCGTACTGACAACAGAACAGACATTCTACAACGCTGTCTCAACAGAACAGAAAAGGCATTCAATACCTTGTATTGCTCCAATTTATAGGAGGGAGAGGAGGTTTTTGATATCTGTATACCCAATGTGAGTTTAAGAAACAATGGTTCAAATGTTGGCCCAACCAGTTTATTACAAATCTTAATCAGGGAGATAGGGAACGGACACTATTATGAATTAGGGTAATGGGGGAGGGAAGGAGGGTGATAGAAAAGATAGGAAAGAAGAAGCAAGGAGTCTCTGTAGGAAGCAAGAGGGAGATAGTCACCACCACAGATCCAGCATGATTTGTAGTTCAGTCATTGATCTTCAGTAGTGGTGGGTCAACAGGCATTATTGTTCCATTGACAACAACAACGACCATGGTGATTATGTCAACTTTTCAATGGTAGTTACAACTTATTTCTAAGTCCAAAGTGGTCGAGTCAGTTCTCTTTGGAGTGACAGCTCAAATCCAAAGTGAGTCAGCTCTCCTTGGAGTGGCAGCTTCTGGCTCTGGGATCTCAGCAAAAATTCCTTTGTTCCCATCTTCCAGGCCTTGCCAGCAGATAAGAGGGAGCAGGGATATCCACCCGCATCCTGTTTTTCAGAGGACACAATGGTTTTATTCCCCGGTTTTCCCATACCAAGGTGGAGTTATTTGGTCACAGGCCATATCTTCCTCAGTAAATGCTCCTGAGCACTCTCTTCTGGAGGCAAACAGCTCTGGAAGAAGGTGCTTTCAAATGTCCCCAAAATGATGTTGATTGTCACATGGTAGTACCCATCACTTGCCTCCTCAATATGTCAGAGTCTTATCACAAGACATACCTCAGGAAGAAAGCTTTGAGCCAAAAAAAAACAAAGAAGGATTCTCACATACCACCACATTTTAGAATGGTTTTACTTTTATGGCTGATGGTCTTTACTAATCCTATTCTCTGATTTCCTAAAACACTTCAGCACATTTTTAGCAGTGATTAGAAATATAGAGTGAAGGACAATAGGAATTTTGTTTTGCAAAATATACGAGAGAAAACAAGTTGGCCTACACTACCGCTCCAGAGTTTGGTGTACATGTTCCAGTTTTTCCTTACTTTGACAAGGTCTCAAACAGTCATAACCTTGGAATTATAGAATGATCTATTTTAGAAAATACCTTCCAGATCACAAAATACAAACATAAATCAGACCTACAGAGTCCTACACTAAAACATTTTCCTTAGAGCTATATCCACACATCTTTTGAGTACCTCCAGGGAATCTTATCTGTGCTTCTCAATGTCCAGAAAATTCCTCTGGTTCAATTTGAGATCACTTCATTGCATCCTGTCATTTGTCACCTAAAAAAAGAGAATGACACCCTCCTGATCTCAGCTGAAAATCTTCTCCAGAATACAAAATAGAAATTCCCTCAGTCAATCTTCACATGTCTTGTTTTCTTATCTCCTCACCATCTCCATTGCTCTTCTCTGGACATGCTTGAGAAACTCAATGTACTCATTATAGTGAGAAGCCCAAAACTGAATAGAGCACATGAGATGTGGTTTCACTTACGTAGTGTCCCTTTACCTACTCCTGCTACCCACATTATTTCTGATGCAGGCCAGGGTTCACTCCATGAACTTTATACCTGTCCAAACCATGAGCAGCTAGTTTCTCTGGGAGAATACTGTGGAAAACAGGACTAAAATTGAAGACGAAAACATTCATATATTTTCCTTATGTACTAAGTGGGTCTTGTCACGGGAGTTAAGGTCAGTCACTCAGGATCTATCATTCATAAAAACACACTGGCTACATCTGATCACTTGATTGTCCCATATGTAAGGCCGAAGGCTGGAGCATCTTTCTTGCAAATGCAGAAAAAGGCAAAGGGAGAGCTTGATTTTTTCAGTCAGGAGAAGAGAAGGTTTTGGGGAGACCTCACTGTGTCCTTCCAGTATTTAAATGAAAATTATAACAAAGAGGAAAATAAACAATTTACAAAGGAATATACTGATACTACAAGGAGAAAAGGTTTAAAACTAAAAGAAGGGAGATTTGGATTGGATGCTAGGGGGAAGTCTTTCACTGACAGGGTGATAAGATGCTGGAAATGGCTGCACATAATTTTTGTGGATACCCTGTCCCTGGAGGCATTCAAGGAAAGACTGGATGGGGTCTCTTCCAACCCAGGTCATTCTATGATTCTAGGTACCATATGATGACATTTGTATCATAAATTTCCTTGATACTGAAATCAAACTGATAAGTCTGTAATACTCTGTGTTTTCTTTACCTCTCTTGTTGTACACTGGAGTCACAACCATGATTATGACTAGGATACTTTAGTTTTACTATACTTTACTACTTACTTCCCAAGTGGAAGAATACATTCTACATCAATCTTAACGTAGTATTTATCTTATTTTAACACTTCTATGGATGTATTATTACAGATCTTTTCTTTCCTTTTGAGGAGAAAAAAGCCTGATATCTCTTAGCTATGTATTTCTGAAGATATATACCCAAACAACAAGAAATAAAGAGTTGTAAACATAAAACTTACATTGTATTAGATTTCTTAGGAACATTCTTGGAAAGAATCATGGAATTCACTTCCAAACAGGCAATTATGAGCCCTTCACATTCGCCTGCCACCTTCATTCATTCTAATGAAAGAGATCTGTCTTTAACACATGAGGGGCACCTACTCATAACTGTCAGAAATTTCACTTAAATTGATCAGTGTTTAAATGCCTGAGTGTTTCTATAGGAAAATTATTTTTCCTGGAAATCATTACCTCCATTCCAGTAGTATTAAAATAAGAACAACTGAATTTACGATACATAATTTCTTTATCCTTCTTCATTCAGACCTTTAACATCTTTTATTATATTACTACTTTATATTCTTTGTAAAGCTTATAACATCCCTTCAGTGTTACACAGGCCATATATGTAGCATCATGTAATTTTCCCTGAGGATTTATCTCTGCAGTCAGAGTGGTTCCAAAGCAGTTTCACATAAAACTGTATTTTCCATTAAAAATTTAGGGTTAATAAGACAGGTTGGAAAATATGTCTTCACCCTTTGAAAAAACTGAAATGCCTAGTAAAATTAATTAGGTCAGATTGAAAGCTATCTTTCATTAATTATTATCTTTAACTAAATAATTCTGCTTTATGAATCATAGAACAGCTTGAGTTCGATAGGACCTTGTTGGTCATGAGGTACCAATCCCCTGTAATGAGCAGGTTTGCAACCCACTAAATTGCCCAGGGCTCTATACAACCTGGCCTTGAACACCTCCAGTGATGGGGTCCATAGCTTCTCTGGGCAACATGTTCACTACCCTCTGAGTAAAGAATTTCCTTCTAACATTTAACCTTCTTTTAGTTTGAAGCCCTTCCTCCTTGTCTTACCACTAATGAATGAAGAAGTCATGGACTGTATTCCAGTATGTGAAATTTTGGAAAACAAGTTGATTTGTTGTGATCAATGTGATTTTCCTTTAGGTTGTTACATTATTTTTCATAATAGATTTTCTGAAGCTGTTCTGTGAACTAATCAGAAAGGAGAGGGGAAAAAAAAAAAGTGATCTAAAACAAGTTTGACACTGCAAATTCTTGAAAAAGATTACAATCACTATTTTCGTCAGGATATTATTATCATTATTTTAATTTTTAAAATATTGAATAAAACTATATTCAATGCATTAGAAAAATCCAAAACCATTTTTTTGCCCAGGTATTACAATCAAAATTTCTCTATACCCTTCCTATAAAAAGGGAATTAAAAAGTACTAATAATAATTACAAAGTACTTTTCCAATCAGATCGAACATTTTCTCAGTTAAATTTCTTTCAAGAAAATAAGTTGTACCTAATCTACATATAATTAGATATTTATAGATATGTCCAGCTTTTCAGAAGAAATATTTGTGCATATTCACAGAACAAATAAATCTTTAATAAACTTCAGCCTTGATAACATTTATCTTATTTTGAAAAACAAGTGTAACTAATCAAGTTTGGTAAATAAGATACCATTTTGAGAAATAAACTTTATATCCAAGAGTAATAGATCTTCAAGGAAACTGATTAATTCTACAAGGTGTATTCAACAGCGAAATACCCCAGGATTTTGCCCTCTATGATCTAATTCTAGTTTTCATACATCATAAGTGTTTAAATTTGTCTCAGACATTTGAAAATTTTGCTACATTGTGAAAAAATCTGTAGACTGGAATCATCCATAATAAGAAAAATAAAATTTTAGAGTTATTACTGTTTAGGCATCTAATCTTCAACAGATTCAGAATTTCAAGAATAGAAAAACATTATTATGTTTGGTCCAGAATTCAAAGAAAAACATAAGCAACAAAACCAACAACAATAAATAAATGGGGAAAAAAAAATAAAGGTAAAAATGAAGCAACAAAGCAACATCAATAATCAGCCTCTTCCAAGAAGCAACAGAAGTCAAACACTTCCCAACCTTTTTCCAACATGATAGATACTAGACTGACTAAAAAATTTTTAATTACTATTTTAAGAGTGAGCATATTAATGATTAACCTAATATCTCATTAGATTTTTATATTTAAACATCGTATTTGAACATAAATGATCAAGCTTTACTTTCAAGTTATGGTATAGTGTCCTGGAACTAAATGGTCTCTAAGGTCCCTTCTATCCCAAGTAATTCAACTAGTCTATATTTTGCTCAAAGAGCTCTTTTGTGCATGGTGTTCATGATGCATTGTGTGTAGTGTACCTGAACTGGATAAAAACACAGGAAGATACAACAGGTAACAATACCCAAACTTTTATCTATTGGTGAAGCCAGCACACGTACATTGATTACCTTTATGCCTGGGAAGCTATCATAATTACTTTCTAAGATCTTAATATTAGATAAATGTCATTAGATGTCAATGCACTGAAAAGACATAGGCTACTTTCTGTACTAGCTTTTCACTATCTTGGCTGCTACAAGAAATGCTGATGCAAATTTATTTCACTTCAGTGGAGAAAAAGGAAAGATGTTCTTATTCAATTATATTTTGAATTTATACATACCTTCTCTAGTGATTTTCCTCTCCAGGATGTACTGTGCACCCAGAACAGAAGAGTATTGTTTATTCCCTCATCTGCTTGAAAGTGTGAATGTACCATTGCAAAACTAAAAATTTCCATGTAATCTATCTGTAACTTTTACTATTTAAAATTCTCAGTTTCACATTAATGTATCTCAGTGTTTTTGCTTTGTGTGAGGAACATACATACATATATATATATTTCTCTGCTAGTTACCCAGTAAAAGGACTGGAGCAAAGCTGTATCCCCATGACGGAGAAGAATGAGTGTCTAAGAGGTAACTGCAGTAGCCACTTCTGCCTGAAATCACTGAAGTTACATTTCACAAACTTTATCAGAAACAGGTTGATGCAGATACATTTGCCAAAACTGACTCATTTCTTTAAAAATTAAAGCCAACAGAACAAGAATATATCTTTACAAATATACCCTATTTTTCTCGTAATCAGAATTAGATTTTCGTCTTTACTGCTGGCCTTGCATTTGTCCAACCCTGCTGATTAGGGAGAAGACAAAAGAAGAAGAATCTGTTGGTATTTTGGCTTCTGGTAATAAAAACATGCTCAAATTGCAATATTAAATTTCCTTTCTTTATACAAAATCTCTAATCCAAGAGGACATAGTGAGTATGGTATTTCTTATTTGTCTGAGTACATTATATTCATTTATATTTAATTCTTGCTTTGAGGAATCAAGCAATTTTCAGTGCCAGTGAAAATAAATCATACATAACAGACTTGTAAGTTCGGCAGATCCTGTGCTTATTTTTGAAGTAGCTGACTGCTAAATTCGAAGAATTTTACAGCCACTTGTGCTTATAATAAAATTTTCTGTTAAAAGAGAAACTGAGCAACAGCTTCATTCTTCTTGTCCAAGGCTCAATAGTGCAGTGTTCAGTTCTCATTCATCACACAGTGCAGAGCCTGTCAAATTGATAAGATATAGGCCAGAGTATAAATGGAAACTTAATCATTCTATGTGTTATTTTTGTTTGTTTGCTTCAATTTGCTCAGGAATTCTGACACAAAATCACAAATCTTCCTTCTTCACATCTGAAATGTTTTTCATTTCTTTCTCCAAAGAGTCCAATTTTAGTCCAGATCTAAGATCTGCTGTTTGCCAATATATTGAAATCCGTTGTAAGATTTCCAAGGCACAAAGTAAAATGCTTCTCAGATAAATATACTGAGGAAAGAATTTGAATGATTTCTTGTAAACTCAGTCTTATAACCTTCATTCAAGCAACTGAGAGTTTGCTAAGAATCTTCAGAAATATAGTAATTTTAAAGATTTTTTGTTTTGTTTTATGTTTCTTCCTTAGTAATAACATAGTCTGATCCCCTTCCATACAAATCTGCATAGAATTCTGTGGAAAAGTATGTGAGCACATATGAATGCTTTTCACAGTTTTCAGCCAGACAGATATCTTAGCCATACTATTAAAATTAATCATTTTGTATGTCCAGACTCATTCTTGCTTTCCTAAAATTATGAGTTGAAATTAAGTCTACAGGCAACTCTGCCTGTGGCAGAGATAGAATGAACCTGATGATCTTTAAGGTCCCTTCCAACCCAAGCCATTCTATGATACAGTCATAAAATAATAGGTCAGAATTCAGTGGCCAATATAAACATTAATTGATTGTTTAGAAAAAAAAATTGTAAATATAAAATGTTAATATATTATAAATATATTTATATAATATAAATATATTAATATAGATTTGAATCCTTAAAAATCCTGTACTACCAATTCAATCATCAAAATCAGCACACTGAAAATAGATTTAAGATAATATACAAAATATTTGCTTTTTGTTTCTTTGTCGTTTGTTTTGACAAAGTTATCCAAATTCAAATCAATCATACAAAATAAATAAATAAATAAATATTCATACCAGACACTATGAAGAAAATCAACACTGTAGATAAAACAATCCTCTCAGTTACAATTTTCTCATTCTCTTAAGAAAATAAAGTTCTTTATATGGCATACAGACAAAGTTCTGGCAGTGGAGTTTGTGCAATGTGGCCTGCTCTGACCTGCCATCTAGCTGGACTTACACCTTCCTTTCATGGTTTTGCAATTTTTTGGTTTTTGGTATTCCTCATCATAACATCATGTAGTGCACTGGAAGTTAAAGTGTTAATGCTCCAATTCCGCGTACCTGTCCCTGTACGTCGTGGAAGTCATGGGATCTGGCCCTTCCTGGTTGGGTGGTCTCTTACTGCCTTGCAGTGGGTGTTGGAGGGTGCTTTCCTAGCCATACCAATCTTTTCAGGTTTGAATCGGTCTTAAGAACTCTTTCTCTCTCCTATTTTATTTATTAGTCTTAACTTCAATTAGATTGTAGTATATTGTCTTATCTTGCATTCCAATATTGTAGTAAAATAAGTTTTTCTGCATAGATCATTACTGCTGTATTTTTTCCTTCCTTGAGCCCAGATCCCATCTCCCTACCCTTTTTCCCTTGTCCTTCCCATTTTGTAGGGCCGGGGGGACCCAGAAGCCCAGGGGCCCCCTGTCACGGACACTGATTGATCTAGTTAACTCTGTGACATTTTCTATTTTACAGTGAGTGAAGAAATGAAGACAATTTTATTTTCCTTGCAGAATTATGAAAGGGAATTAACTAGAGTTTATTTTTCAGGACCAAGAAAAAAAAATACGTACTTTATCAAAGATGTAAGACAAGTGAAAGCTGAAAGCATAAACTGATGAATTGAAAATGTACCCAGGGAATTATTTTTTTGCTCTGCTGCACTGGAACTGAGGCACAGTCAGAACAAGGTAGGAGACAACAGTCAGAGCAGCTCATTAAGAAAAGATCAGCTATCACAGATGCTTTCTATTTTTTTATTAGAGGAATTTGCTCTCTAATCTTCTAAAATTCTTAGTCTTAAGCACAACACCATTGCTACCCTCAGATTTTTACATCTTAATAGGATATTATGCGATTTTTGATAATTAATTGCATTAAATTTCTTTGAAGTTCCTATAGATAGGAAAGTTGAATATGAGATTTTACAAACATACTGAAGGAAACCAATTTAGCTCCTTCATTTGATAAAAGATGAACTGCATATTGAAATACTTTTGGCCCCTGACAACTCCCATAACAAGCACTATTTTCCCAAAATATTCCTGGGGATAGTGCATGAATTAGCATGACTAGACAGCATTCCCAATAAACTGTTTATATTTGGTCACCTGCTTTAGAAAGTAAAATTTTGGACTAGTGTGGTCTTTGGTTGTTCTATGCCATTCATGAGATGCATATTTAATTTCTTATTATAGACATAGTTAACATGGAAAAAAATAAGAGTAAAATTATGTCTTTAAAACTTATAAGATAAACCTCACTGTAGCAATATTCCCATTTCAAGCTGTACATAGATAAATGACACACTATAGATGCAAAAACAGATTTTCAAAGTCTGAAAAAAAAATGCTAAATAAATAGTAGAGGTTAAGTGGATGAAAATCCAGGTTAACAGTAATGACAAGAAAGCTTAGTGAGTACACCAAGAAATTTCATAGGAAAGTGACAAATTGGAAAAGATAAAATTTACAGAAATACTATGGGAGGGGGGGGATAGGGGGGGAAGGAGGGGGGGAAGCAAACAAAATTACATAAAATAGGAATAACATTTTGACAAGGTTTCAATATAATTAACAGAATGCACCAATTGGGTATATATAAAAGCAGATTAGCTAATTGAAGAGGCTAGGTATAAAAAAATAAGTCAAAAAATTTTTGAGAATATCTCCGATAATAAAACTTTTAAACTACTCTCAGCACTCCAAAAATCCATTTTAACCATAATTAATTCTACAGGGAAAACTCCCCTTTTACAAAGGTGAAGTGAGTAAAGGGTCATCATTTTAAAACTCTTTGACTATGCAGGGGAATCAAAAGATGAAATTTTCAACAGAGAGAAGGAAATAAAAACATGCATTCTCTCTCCATATAGAAAATCAAAAGAATAAAAAACTTCAAATTAAGGGAAGAGAGCAAAAGGGCAGGCAACGAAAGAAAAGAAGAAAGGTATGACCACAAATGCAAATACTATAATTGAAGTATGAACTCATGTATCCACTTATCTGTTTAGAATAATTCAATTTAAAATTGGAGAATTCATATCTTATCCTGAAATTTGAATAAATAAGATGTAAAATTTATCCTGCAAATTTGAATATGATAAATGAAATACAATAAAAACATTTTTCTTTTTAACCTATAAGTCTAATAACAATCACTCTTCTTTAATTCTCTGTTTCAAATGCAAAGATTAAAACAAAAATAAATGCATATGATAAAGCTCATACATAATTTTATGTAAGCAAACTTAATAATAAAATAAAATGTGATATAAACATGAAATTAATGTCAGGTTAAAACAAGCAAAAAAAAATTTAAAGTTTTGAAGCCCAGCTGTTGTAATTAAAATTTCTTATTAACAGTGATTCTATTGAAATACTCCCAGCTGCTGTTAGAAATTGACATAAGAACTTTCTATTTCTAATCAAAGACTTGTATTAATATTTCATATAATATTGTCATGTGGTTGTTGTTTTTTTAGTGTTATATATAAAAATAGATTTTAAAGACGTAACAAATATTTTTAATTTAGAATTACCTAAAAACATGAACATAAATAGTTTAAGTTCCTATATAATTTATAACGACATTGAGAAAATGTTCACATATGCTAAATCAAAGGTGATTAAAAATGCTTAAACCATACTTAAAGCCAAGTAGATAAAGATTTTTGTAAACTGTCGTCACACTTCTACGATTTTTGTTATCAGTATTCCACATCATAACATCATGTAGTACACTGGGATTTAAATATTTAATGCTGCAGTCCCATGGATTGTTGATCGTTCCAGGCACCTGTCTCACAAGAGAAGAAGTACAGCTCTCAGAAGACTTGTACTGTTCTGTTTTCTGTTCAGAGGGAAAGATAAAACTTCTTGCAAGTCACAGGACATGCTCTTTCTGTTCATCTCTCCTGTGTGTGTCCCATAGGCCTTTGATTCTTGGCAGTCTCATTTATTCGATTTATTAGCTATAATTCCAATTATATTGTATTATGTTGTGTTGTCTTGCATCCCTATATCATATTTTGTAAATTATTTTTCTCCCTTAGCTTGTTGTTACTATTTTGTTTTTAGGCCCATCTCCCTATTTTTTCCATAACCTCTTCCCCTCTCCTGGGACATGGGATCATGGGTCCCTCCACACCACTAGTCACAGAAACGATCTGAACTGGGGCAGAACTGTGACAACTGTCTGTTATACATTTTTACTAACCAATTCTTCTCAGACTCATGGGACAGCATTACTGGAAGACATCTGAGGTAAGCATCTGAGGTAAGAAAAAGTAGCTGTACTCTACTTTTTTTTTTTTTTTTTTTTTTTTTAATGCAAACCAAATTTCAGTACATGATGATCTGGTGGGATGTGTGATTTTCTTTTTCTTTCAGAAAACATACTTTCACATGTGCTTCACTAGGGTACCAGTAAATAAAAATAAGTTTTTGTTCTAGTCTTTAAAGAAAATGGCACAATTCTGCATGAATGAACTCTTTTTCCTTTTTTTCCCATTGCATGACTGAATTCTTGCTGCCTACTAGAACAGACTCTGGCCATTGCTAATATTCTTACAAACACTGCATCAGCAAGTGCTACTTGGAATGGAACAAAAAATACCAAGAAATGTTATACAGTTTAAATAGTAGGAATGACACACAGTCCCATGACCTGGTTTGGGCCACACTTGATTTTTACCTCAGTCCCTGTTTCTGTTTTGAGTTGCTCCAACTAGACATTTTCAAAAAAATCAGTCTCTAGAAAGAGATAAGCTTTGGTGGTAAAGATGAGAACAAATTCTTGTCATTTCATATCAAAGATGAGTTAAGACTTTGGTTTTTCATTATTCATTCTACTGAAAGACTTTAACCAACTACAAAAGTAGTCAGCAACTTTGTGAATTTTACTTATAGTATTTGGATACTGTAAGTATCCCTTGAATAGTTACCAAGTCAAACTGTGCTCTTAATATCCCTAGGTAAGACTTGTATAGTCTTTCTTAAGAAAAAAAAAAAAAAAAAAAAAAGACTTTCTTTGCATGGAATGCTTGTAAAGGAACACAAAAATTACACCTGTACATTATATATATATATATATATATATATTGCAGATTGCTATTACTAAGAAAAAGCTAAATTCCTATAAGTTTGGGATACAGCAATAGATGTGTTGTCTATATTGCTTATTAAGTTTAGCAGTAACATGTATTTACATTTGAAACAACAAAAGCAAAGAAAGCAAACAAATGAGTATTATAAGCAAAAATGTAAGATTAAGGTTGTTGAAGCCATACTATGGTATGCAGAACTGTGCAATTTTATATAGGTGTTTAGATAAACCAGAAAATATGCAGAAGGAGGAGGAAAATGTATTTGAGATATTTTGTAATGGAATAAAGTGCATAATGCTTAAAAGGTTACTGGTAGCACTAAACTATTCACAAGCTAAAAGGAAAAAAAAATGCAAAGACAAGTAGGGCTAGAAGTTTTATTTGTAATTGGGAAAAAAATAGTCTTGTCTTAAGAATCTATGATGCTCATTTACCTGAAACACACTTGAAATAAAATTACCATAAATATGTTTATTTTTATAGCTTAAATATTCAAATTTTTGCCTTCAGGAACTGGAGTAGCAATTGAAGTGATATTAACAAAATGAGTAAGAAAGTAGGTGAGTTCTTATCTTTTCATCTAATCTGCTAGAATTATTTGGATGCATCATCAAAAATTTGGATAAAAGATAAACAGATTATAAAGTGCACCTGATTTTTCGAAGACTCTTTAACAAGTCATTGCAGGACTTTTCTTTATCTACGTATTTATTCATTGTTAAGAAGCAAGGATACCATACAAGAAAGTAGAAGTAGTACTGCTGAGTATCAGAATCTGAACAAAAAAAAAAAAAAAAAAAGGAAGCATAAAACATGAATTTACATGATCAGACTTCTGGCACTCTGTGACTCTGATATTAATTTAGAAAGAGTGATTGATGATTCTGCAAATTTTGAGTTAATGTGTAAAACCTGTATTATTTAAATCTAGAATTTATTGAAAATAATGAGGAAATTGTAAAAACAAGCAAACAAAATATCTATGAGCACATAAATTTCCTTTTTCCAGAAAATGTGTTTCTCAGTTCATGGGGGAAATTGAAAACAAAATTTAAAATATCCAAAAACACTGAAAATGAAAGAATGCCTGACATCTTTATATATATATATATATATATATATATATATATATATATATTAAAAAAAAAAAAAAAAAAAAAGTACTAAAATACATGGTGAGTAAAAAAAATGTAATTGGCCATTTTTTGAAAAAAAATCAAAGTGACTTTTTTTTCTTTTTTAATCTCAGTAATCAATGTGAAGAGATGTGACAGTCACAGCTTATTACAAGCTTTTTATGAAGAGTGCTCACAGAAATTATACATTGAACACCTCTTAAATTTTCTGTCTTTCTTTGTCCAAAAAAACTGAGGATCATAGTACAATTCATGCATTAAGAAACTTCACTCAATCTTTAGTCCAAACTCTCACTCAAAGTAGAGAAGCTTTGAGATCGGGCCAGGTTTCTCAGGGCCTCATCTCAGCAGGTTTTGAAAACCTCTGTCACCACATAGAAAGAAGAACTTCCTTATTTCAGCTTTTCCTATTATCTCTCATCCTCCCTCCACATATTGTTGAACCTAGCTCCATCTCTTTGCTCACAATTCCTTGAGTATAAGCTGTTGCTGTTAGGACTCCATAGACATCCGTTCTCCAGGCTGAACTTGAACTCAGCCTGGAGCCTCAGCCCCTCCCTACAGTAGAAGTGAAACAGTCCCAGTCATTCTGGTGGTGCTCTTGTAGCCTTGCCTCAGTTTATTAATGTCTTTACTGTACTGGGGAATACTGTCTGTGCTCTTGTTAACACAATTTCAGATGATGATAGTCATCTCTCCTGCTTTCATACATTGCTAGCTCACATTCTGCTCTCTACCCCAGTGCCCTTCTGGGCCCTTCTTCCCAGAGAAGCTCCATCTTGACATTCCCCAGCCTTTGATGATGCCAACGGTCCTTTCCAGAGGCAAGGCTTCACTTCTGTTCTTGTTAGATTTCAAGCAGTTCCAGATGATCCATTCCTCTAGCCTGTCTGGGTCACTCTGGAGGATCACTCAGTATTCTAGTGTATCAGCTTCACCCCCCACAAATGGTTGCACCTTGAATTTCAAAGTGCAGTTTCACCTCCTCTGGGTCACTAGCTGAAAGTCCCACTACAGACAGATCCTTGCAGTACTCCTCTTGCTACCACCCTGCAGGCAGACTGCAACACATTGAAAATAACTCTCCAGGCCCAGCCATCCAGTTTGCACATGCCTACTTGCTTGCCTATTCAAACTGCATTTTTCAAATTGAAATACAAGAATCTGCCAAAAGCCTTGCTAAATGACATTTATTTCTCTCCTTCGTTATACAGACTTTTTGTGTTCCTGAAGGTAATCAAGCTAGATTCTTATATTACCCTTTGAAATGGTGGTATGTAATTACAGAGCAAAGCAATTGAGATGTCTTCAAAAACATTTTTTTCTTCTTTTCTTTTTTTTTTTTTTTCATAACGTTTCATTTGAAAATGTGTGAAATTGGAATTTTCTAATTGCTTCTTGAATGACATTGTAATAAACTGAAGAAATAGTAATCCTCAATACCACCAGGAAAAAAGTCCAGAATGTTGTGGGCTTTTTTGATTTTTAGTAATACCCATAAGAATCATTACTGGTTATATTTTTTTAAAAGTGAATGAGAATGCAAATACAAATTACTATCAAATTTTCCTCCTCACAAAATATTCTGCACTCATTTATTTTGACAAGTGAATTTTTACTTTAATTAATTATGATATGATTGTAAACCGTGTTAATAAATCAGAGAAGTGTATCTTGCTAAAGCAAAACTTCAAAATAGTATGAGCTCTCACTGCAGATTAAATCTTCCCTGAAAAAAAAAAAAGAAGAAACTGGATTACAAATGAGTTAAATGGGAATTTAAACCTACTTCAGAGAAGAAAGGTTCATACTCAGATTCATAGAATTACCAAGGTTGGAAAAGACCTCCAAGACTATTTAGTCCAACTGTCCACCTATTACTAATATTTCTCTATTCAATCATGCCCCTTAGTAAAGCATCTAAACATTTCTTGAACACCTCCAGAGATAGAGACTGAACCACCTTCCTGGGCAGCCTATTCCAGCACTTGACCGCTCTTTGAGAGAAGAAATTTTTTCTAATATCCATTCAGAACCTTACCCTGGCACAACTTGAGGCTGTTCCTTCTAGTCTTGTTGGTACTTACACAGAAGAAGAGGCTGACTTCCACTGCACCACAACTTCCTTTCAGGTAGTTTTAGAGACCAGTAAGGGCTCCTCTTCTTATCCAGACTAAACAATCCCAATTGTCTTAGCTGCACCTCACAAGACTTGTGCTCCAGACCCCTCATCAGCTTCATACAAAAGTTCTGTTTGATTTCAAAGCATGGAAAACAAATGGCAGTATTCAGAAAATGTACTAAGAAAGCTCTACAAGGCAACAAATGAGATCCACCTACATGAGTCCATGTAATATGAGTGCAAAGATTATTGTATTACAGTATCAGATTATTGATGCAAATGATGAAGTGTTTCATGACTATTGAAGGCACAGAAAAAAAAAGGAAAAAATTCCTAATTTGGTAGCATCTCTACGGTCCTTTGGTTTCAACTGCAGTTCGAGTTTCCAGAATTTTCAAGTGGTATTTCAGGCTTTGAAACACTCACTTTCCTTCCTGTTTCAATTCCAGAGGAATTCACAGAGGAGCAGAAAGGAAAGGTCACAGCAGAACTGAGATCAACTAGAAACAATTTCTATAGGGAAACCAAACTTGGGAGATTTTTCCACTAAATTTTTCTATTGTTTACTGTGTAGCTTTGATTTAATATGCACTGATTCTTATTTACCTGAATCTCTGGAGTAATAAGGTCTGTAGCTTTATATTTTAGTATTTAACCAGCTGGGGATAGTAGTCTGACAGACCCAGAGTGGTGTCAGACAGGTTTCTTGTGTCATGGGATAAGGAGGGCACATGAGACCTCTCACTAATCCCTCAGCAGGAGCTGGTGAAGTTAGGGTGGGGGCACACTGTTGGAATTTTGTCACATATCATATGAGATTGTTCAGACCAGAATCAAGTCAAAGCATCCTGCTTCATGTAATTTGACTTCCTTTATGGAAAACAAAACAAACCAACCAAACAAACAAACAAAAACCCATACAAACAAACAAAAAACATCAAAGGGAAATTTTAAAGCCTACTAAATATTGACTAATGTATTTGTTTTGGCCGGTATACAGCCTGGCCACAACTCCAGTGCCAGGGATTAGTAAATTTGTAATATATAACAAATATGACTTCAAAGTCCATTGTCATTTCTACAGTCTTGAATGTTCATGACATTTTCTGTATGGGATTTCCTATTTTGTGATCACTTTAATGGCTGGTAAGAAGCATTCTCAAGATTAAAAGTTAGATTCAGATGAATTCTCCTAGAAAATAACTGATTCCTGTTAGGTATTAAAAAAGGCCAAAAGAAATCTTTGTTTATAAAGCAACTCCCTGAAAAATAGAAGAGAGGAATTTTGAAAAGAAAAAATAATAAATTAAGATCTTCATTAAAAAGCCTGGGTGAGGTAAATAATAATTCAATAGGTACAAACTGTATGAATCATATTAAAATGTATTCAGGTTAATTCTGTTAAATATGGTAATTTACCTTAGTCATTCAAATGGATAAAACAATTATTTATGAGTTAATGTGGCACTATTTAGACACAACCATTATTTTTACTAGATTATTTCAGTTGACTTAAATGAACACAGCTGTGGTCATCATGCTGAGTAGAATAAAAGTAATTCTCTTTTTAGTTCACCTAAGATCCTCCTAATTGTGAGGATCTTGAGTAATGTCATATCTGACTAATAGGCAAAGAGAACTGAGAATTTCAAGGGAGCCACTTCTATGCCATACTATATAAGGAATGAGCAATTACTAACCACAATATGAGCTAAAGGAAATGAGGTGCTTCTCTTTTTCATTTCATTCTTGATCTCTTTTAGTTTACCTCACCTAACCTTAAAACACATTACAGAAGTCACACTGCAAATGGGCATTTTGTAATTGTTAGATACATCTCAATAAATTCAGATCTTCATAGAAAAAGAAGGGGAAAAACATCCTGTTCCAGGAAGAAAGCAGACATAGGGAAGCTTCAGTGGATTCTTTAACACTTATCTGAGACGATAGAGAGGATACTCGAAGGGACACTGCTGCCAAGACACTGGCCTCAGAAAATACTGAATAATAACAGTAACTGTGTCTACAAGAAAGAGTAAATGTATGGGAAACAAAATGGTTTGTGTTAAAAGTTAGAGGTAAAACAGTGGAAAATATTAACATATTCATCAATGACCCAGATATAAACCTGGGAGTGGCTGACGCACCAGAGTCTGTGCTGCCATTCAATGAGAACTAGACACTTGGGTAGGAATGGCCACATACAGCAGTACAGTATAGGGGCTGTCCTGCTGAAAAGTAGCTCAACAGAAAAATGTCTGCATGTCCTTATGAACAACAGGTTAGTCATGAGCCAGTTGTGAGCCATTGTGGCCAAAAAAGCCAATGATATCCTGGAGAGGATTAGAAAGAGCATGGCCAGCAGGTTGAGGATGGATGTCATGAGGATGGGGCCAAGTTTTTTTTTTTCAGTGGTGCCCAGCAACAGAACTAGGGACCATGGACACAAACTGGAACATAGGAAGTTCCATGTGAATGTAGGGATTATTTTCTTTAAGGATAACAGAGCACTGGAACAAACTGTCCAGACAAGCTGGGGAGTCCTCTCTGGAAATATTCAAAGCCCATATGAATGCTTTTCTCTGCAATTTACTCTGCTTTAGTGGGAGCATTGGACTAGTTGATTTCTAACTAGTCTTTTAACTAACTAACTAACTAACTAACTAACTTTCTAACTAACCTTTCTAACCCCTATGATACTTTGTTTCTGTAATAGCTTTTGTGGATACTGTGGTAATTGTTGCAGTAGCTGAATACAGACTGTTCCTATAAATGAAATACTGTAAATGAAATAACATGCAATATGGTGTAAAACTATGTGATACTGGCCTTGGAAGTGTATTATGAGGGAACAGATTGAACTGTATAGGCCCTATAGAAACACTTTTTTCATGGACTTTCATTATTCCGCTATACTATACTATAGTACCATGTAGAGCACTGAAATTTAAAAGAGTTAATGCTCCAGTTCCATGGATTTCCAGGTACCTGGTTCTCAGAAGAGAATAACTACATCTCCCAGGTGGCTCACTGTTCCGTTTCCACTTTCTCGTCAGAGGGAAAGATAAAAACTATCTGCAAGTCATGAGACGTCACTTTTTATTTCTCTTCCTGCTTGCCTGTGGTTGTACGCTCCCTAGAGATCTCGCCTTCAGCGTTAGAGTAAGGCCTTCAGTTTTGGACACTCTCATTTTATTTGATTTATTAGCCTCAAATCCCATTATGTTGTATTATATTGTGTTGTCTTGCATTCTGATATCATATTTAGTAAAATAACTTTCCTCCTTGGATCACTGTCTCTGTTTTGTTTTTAGGTCTCTCTCCCATCTTCCCACCCTTCTCCCTTTTCCCCTTTCCCCTTTTCTTGGGCATAGATCCGTGAGTCCTCTTGCCTCATTATTCACAGAACCAGACTGAACCAACCCGTAAACAGTTGACAACCCCTCCTCTCCATCCCCCCATTTTGGACTGGTAGGCCTGTGGGCCTTTGTTCCCCCTGTCACAGACACAGATAAATCTAGAGATAACTCTGTGATACACTTGTCTTCACTTTATAAGCACTAGGGTTCTCAAAACAATTCATAAAGTCCAACCTAGCAACCAGTATGTCTATGTTGCTAAATAAACAAGACCAAGAGCTGAGCTCAAACACTTGTTTTACTCAAAACTATTTACAGTGGTCAGCTGATAGCTTAATCCCTATTTTATATTTTGAAGAAGTTTGTGTAACTGTTCTGATGACAAGCATGGGAGAGCTGAATATACTCTCAAGTATTATGGATAATACCAAATAAAATGCTACTTGATTTGATTTGTAGGGATTGATTATCGTGTCTCTTAAACTCTACTATGCAGTAAAACAACTATGTTCTCAAATTATTATTTTTTAGTTTATGAACTATGTACATGCATAACATACAGCTCCATATTTGAATACCATGATTCTAGACAAAAGCACACAATAACAGTATAGCAAGTGACAGTGTACATTGGTGACTCTGAAAGTGTTAGCATTTATTTCCATGGAAACTGCAACAGATATAAAGAGCTCAATAGCACAATTTAATAGAGCAAATTCTCAGCTACAAAATTCTCATTTCAACATATTTACTGACATTAGCTATGCATTTTCTCCAGCAACAAGCCGGAGCCTATATGCCATGCTCATAAAAATTTACTTCAATGGATGTGGACTCAGTGTCACTGTCATCACTGCTGAAATGTAACACCGACTTTGCCATTTTGTCTCTCTTTGCCAGCATCAGCTATTTGGTCTTCATAAATGTTCAGGAAGTGCTGACAAATGTCAGCATGTGCAAATATTCTTACAAGGAGGAATTCAGTTCCACACCTTTGCTTTATTCCGACTTACATGTCAGATGCCATTTTGCCAGGCTGCCCCTCTGCTGTCATCCATTGCAAGGCATTAAAATTTACCAGAATATTGGAGAGAAGGTTCAATCTTTACTGACGTAGAACCAACATCCACTTCTGACATTGTAGATCAACATAATAAAAGAGGAGGCATTACTTTCATATCAGACACTGTTAATAAACACAAGAACAATGTGACAAGTGGAAAAAATGTCATTAGAAAAGCACGTAAGAAAGGTGAAATATGCAAGAACAAAGTAACAGTAAAGAAGTTTGGTAAAAACAAAGCAGTCTTGCAAAAATGGTATCAACAGATTAACTGAAAGAACAAGAATTATCTTGTAAAATGAGAAACCATAATAATCTCTGATCTCCAAAATATATTGTCAAGACCTGATGAGACACTTCCTTTCTCCTTTGGGGTTAGGGACAGAAGATTACAAAGCATCAGTGATCGAATATGAAAGGTGAATAAATAATTAAGAATGAAGAATGAAAAATAAAAGAATAAAGAACTAAGAATTAAGAAAATAACTCACTTCACCTCCAGCTTCCAGATTAAAAGGTGGTCATCTGGATTTTTATGACTAAGAAAGATCAGTGATCATTGCCACTGATGCTAAGTGAAAGATTGAGTTCTCTTGTACTGTATGCTTATAGCTAATTTAGGAAAGCTTGTTAAGTGCTACCTATTTTCTGTATTTATTAATAATACTCAATAGTGATTAAGAAGTAGCAAATGACAATTACACATTGTTAGTGATTTTCAGTCCATCAAAGGATTGCTTTCAAGGTTGGAACAGCCAGATTTGTCAGCCCTTTAAACAGTGTCCTCGTGACTATTTCCAGTTCCCTAATTGGTGTACTGATCTGCAACCAGCTCTGTGGATCTTTGTATTCACTTCAACTAAGTATTTGTTGAAATATTTCAGTAGGCAGTAGGAGAGAATGTATACTTACTTTATAAACTTCATTAAAACAGCACATAGGAATGTAATTTCTGATCTATTTGTCATCTATACACATGCTTATAAACTGCTTATAAGATATTTATGTTTAGATAACCATCCAACATCATGATAAATTTTTCCTCTTTGAGCAAACTGTTCCGGTTTTTCACTATATTTACCATAAAAACCCTTTTTAAAAATATAAAATCTAAATCTCTCTTCTTGAAATTTGAAAACATTTTCGCTTGTTCTCTTGCTAAAGAGTCTATTCCCTTCTTTTTTTCTATCTCTGAGTGACATAATTTAGTGACCACAGTGTTATGTTTGATTTATGTGTTTTGTAATTATCACATTAAATTGCAAAACATTTATGCTAAGAACACTAAATTTGTATTGAAATTTTTGTAGGGAATATGTAGAGTGACATAAGCTTTTCAAATATAAGAAGTATGATTCTGATTGTGCAACATTTCTAAGGAAAAAAAAAAATCTTCCTAAATTATATTGGTTTTAGTTAAAGATGATGTATTACAAGTATGTCCTTTGTCTCTTATTTTACTCTTCTATAAAATGGCATCTCTTGACTAAGATGTGCCACAGGGTACCTGTTAGAGAACTGGGGAATTGGAAGTACTGATTGACCACAAGACCTGCCTGATGCGCAGAGAAGAAAAAGAGCTTGGAAAATCAGAAAAAAATAATCTGTGTTTTCAAACCAGCAGACTATGGCCAATTAAATATAAATTGTCAGGATAGCCATGCCCAATCACTTGTTTATTTTCAGATCAACATAGCTAATTAAGTATTACAATTATTACAGCTCTCTGCTGAACAGCACTTTCAGCATATTAGCAGGTGCTTATCATTGAATGATACACCTTGTCAATTTCCACTTAATATAAAAATGTTGTTGGAGATACTGAAGGTCTTCTAAAACTTGGCAGCTTTTTTTTTTTTTTTTTTTTTCACTCTTGGATTGCAATTTATCATATTGGATTTAAATTGAGGATCAGAAGGGCTTTATAACACTGCTCCATATTGAACTGGTGTTGTCTTGAAAAAACAGTATAGATATAGCTCACTCTATTAATCGATTAATAATTAAGGCCCATGCTGAGTAACTGAAGAGTTTCAGAAGCACATTCAGAAGGCTATAAAAAAATATTCAAAGAAGTCAAAATTTATGTTTCCAGAACTACAAGGAGTGACTTGATCACAATCTGTATACTTATTTCTTCAAGATAGAAAACTCTTCAATCAACAAGAGCAATAGTGATTTAGGTATTTACAATTATAAAATGTGATAAAAACAGACTGAGACCAAAAGCTTGCCACCTTTTTCTAATTATATTGTCACCTGATATTACATCTCATTACATCTTAACATATTTTATGTTATGAGATTATAAAAACAATACTGACAATGGAATTTTAATAGAAAAATCAGTTAAATATTAAAATACTTAAATAAGAATTGATTATCATCTAATGAGCATTTGAGGAAGAAAAAAAAAAGTCTGTTTTATATTTTCCATAACTTAATTTTTACTCTAAATAAGTTAAATGATGTTTCACAAATTTGTGAATTTTGTAGGTTAACTCAAGTGGACAAGAACCTCACAGCTATTTGCTTACACATTCCTGCAGCAAGATAGGAGAAAGAGTCAGAAAAGGAAAACTGAGAGAATTTCTGGGTAACAAAGACAAAGAATAAACAAAGCAAAACTGCAAGAAAATAAGGAATGCTTTCACTAATTCCAATTGGCAAATAGATATTTATCAGTTTCAAAGAAAGTTGGGCTCATCGTGCATATTGTTTTTCTTGAGAAAACAAACTTCATGACTCCAAACATTCCTCTTTCCTCCAGTTTTCATTGCTGAACGTGACACCATTTGGTACGGAAGAATAGATAGTAAGCTGTCTGACTGAATTGAGTGGTGTTGTTCAAATTGTGCCATAATTAAGATTCCAAGATTTCTTCCTTATTAAAAAAAAATCTAAGTATCAATGTGTCATGGTTTTGTTATTTTTGGTTTTTGGTATTCCACATCATAACATCATGTGGGGCACCAGGAGATTAACTGTTAATGCTCATGTTCTGGGTACCTATCAGGAAAAGAAGAACTACATTCCCCAGGGGACTTTGCAGTCACAGAGAGGAGATATAACTCCTGGCAAGGTCACCTGATGCACTTTTCTTCATCAGCTCTATCTTCATCGGCTCTCTTCCCATCTCCCTGCTGCTCAACTGGACTGTGCATCTCACCTCAGCATTGTGGAGAGGCCTATCCACCTTTCGGACATTCTCTCTCTCATTATATTTATTAGCTTCAATTCTGATTATATTGTATTATAGTGTGTTATCTTGCATTCTGATAAAATACTTAAATTAGTTTGTTTTTCCTCAGATTCTTGCTGCTGTTTTTAATTATTTTGGGGTCCCCTGTTCTCTTTTTCCAGAGGTGCGGATTTTGCGAAATCCCTCTGCCCTGCTAGTCACGGAACTGGGCCAAACCAGCCTGTAAATTGTTGACACAATGCTATTTTTTTTAGACAGACCAAAAATTGCAAATATGTATTCTGTTAAACTGGCATTGTCTTTAGCATTTTTGACAGGTTAGTAGGTAATCAGAAGTGACTGCCTAAGCAGTTACTTATTGTTGTATTAGAAAGACAGAATCCTTGAAAACTTAGGAACCCAGAAATGAAATATTTTCACCCAAGAAAAGTCCAAGAAAATTATCACCATTCACAAGCAAAAAATTCAAACTACATATTTTTTTGAAACATTAATTATAAAGTTATGAAATTGCATGCTTGTTTATCAGTCAATTGGCTATTGAACATTAAGGAACTGATTTATGCAATATTTTTTTCTTGCATAAATGCAGTTTAGATTATCTCAAATTTATCCAGTTACAATTTCATCAGAAAGTAAGATTAAAATAAAAATTAAAAAAAAAAAAAAAAAGAGAGAAACTAATAGGTAATTCATATTTAGTTGTTTTTTGTTTTGTTTTGTTTTGTTTTCCCCTCTTTCAGATTATGGCTTAAGTACACAGGCATTAATTTTGCCATCTGATACTGTGTTATAACACTGCAATTACTACTTAGTGGAGAAAAGTATGAAAGTTGTTAAAAATTTTTTGAAGAGAAGATATTTTTGCTTGTGAATCAGAAATAGTTGAGTGATGAACATATAACATAGGGATTAGATTTATGGGCTCTGCCATAGGTACATGTTCATTTGTTCCTTGGTTCAAACCAGCAAAACAAAAACAAAAAGAAAACTGGAAAAGGATATGCCTAGTCTTTAATATGCATTTGGGATTCAATATCTCTGATAGAATTTGAGGAATGTGGTTACCACTTTCCTGTTTGCACATCCAAATAGTAGCAAAGTTGTGCATCTATTCATGCACACAGGGATATAAAAACACAGACAGACAGACAGACAGACAGACAGATAGATAGATAGATAGATAGATAGATAGAAGCTACATTGGGACAGAAACTATGTTTTGAATTGACATTTCATTGTTGGCAAGAGATGACAAGTAAGAATTCTAATACTGCAACAGTAAATGACTCCAGTTAATACAATTTTATTAATTTATGCAGTGTAGTTTTGAATATGTAGATTAGCATTTCAAGGTTTCTTACTTTTATAAAGCAGCTCAGTCAATAACTAATTGCCTGTCATTTCTGAAATAATTCTCATTTAATTGTAAGTAGAACTAAGAAGTGAAAAGCTTAGTGTTCTGTCATCTACTAATACAATTTATTACTGATAAGAAATTTTTGAGAAAATCAGTGTTTAATTCTTGTGCTATAAATAGATACAATAAATTTCATTTAATTTAATTGAACTGCATGAAGTAGGATTTATTTGCTCAATTAACAGAATATTTAAGAAAATAACAAGATCAAACTGTGCACTTAATTTGAATTCCTCGTGCATTTTAATTAATTACTACCTTGGTAGTTCTCACATACTGTGAAATTTATACACATCTACATGATAATTTACTTTCCTAGAATGGTGTGATTGCAACTGTATCTTTTCAAAGTGTACTAAAATATGGAATATGCTATAATTTTAAGCTAGTAGTGACATACAAAGAATATTTTTGAAGACTTTAAACAAGAGCTTGCTGTTAGTGCTCCTAGAAATATATAATTGCCAAAATAGAATGAAAAGGATTTTCAAGCATCTTCAAACCCTGTGTTCTTGTTCCAGAAACCTAAATTAGAAAATTCACCCAATTCAATATTTTTCTTTTTTCTTTTTTTCTTTTCTTTTATTTATCTATCTATTTATTTATTTACTACAGCTTTCTGTTTTGTTTCCTGAATTCATTCCACTTCTGAAAGAGTTCTATAAAAATTTAACTGTTGGACTTAGTTGAAAAGTTTCACCTAAATATTCTTTGATTAAGGTGCTTGGAGGTATATAGGAATGTGTTGCTGGAAAACTTTATATATCATCTAATTGCCAGCAAGTATAGTCTGTTTATTTTCAGGCCGAAACAATTCTTACAAAGTACTTTCATCTTTGCCCTGTATGTGCTTTGAAGACCATAACATTATCACAAAAACAAACGGGAAATACATTCCTAAATGCAAATAGGTGTAGTGGCTTGCTCTTGGTTTGCAACCAAACTCCATCCCTCACCCCTGAGGGAGAGTTGCTCTCTCAGTCCCTTCCTTAAGGGGAGACAGAGTACTTGTGATGAAAAAGTGCATGGGTTCAGACAGGCAGATCACTTACTAGTTATCATCACAAGAAAAACTGACTGGATTTGGGAAAAAATGTATGTAATTTGTTGACAATCACTTAAGTGAAGTTAGATTATGAGAAGTAAAAACAAATGAGTTTCTTCCCTGCATTCCCAATTTATTTTATTTTTTTTTTTCCATACAAACTCTACTTCACTCCTTTTTTCCTGTTTCTCTATCCCTGGAGCAGTGCAGGAAAGGTAGAAAAGAGAAGTTTATGGTTAGTTCATAACAGTTCATGTTAAGACTGTTCCAGCATAGACCACCTCTGTCCTACAGTTCCTTCAGAGAATGAATTTACTCCTTCACAATTTACAGGAGAATCTCTTCTCTGGCTTACAAACTAGCCCTTCCACATCCTTATTCTCTGGTCTTGATGGTGGGGTTGTTTCTCATACTTATTTTCTTCACTCCTCATTGCTGTGCAACATTTTTTATTCAACACACTTTCCCAGAAATGCTACCTTATTTGGTGTTCTAGCTTGCAATGTGGCTGTTGGAGATGGCTAGAACCATTTCTTTCCAGCACTGGTGGCCCAAGCCTCTCCTCAGAGATGCCAAACTTAAAGCCTCCCCCTTTACCGTACCTTGTCACAGAATCCCAATATATTCCATCCCATGTCTGTGAAACAAATATTTTATAACTTACATTAGACACAACTTCAGTTAAAAAATCAGCCATAACAACAATAGCCCTCCACAGCAGAACAAATGTAACATGGTTACAATACTAACATAAGTTAGTGTAACACAAGTCAGTATTGTATTACATAGTGTAATACAATACATTATGAGTACATTATGCACACATTATAAAAACACCCCTAGACTCTTTACAACGTTGTGAGATCAAAAGATTCCCCAAAGATTCCACTTGAATCCACTGGAAATGTCCAATTTGAGTTTTGCCTGCTATATCTCCCATTTACTGCCTTCACCTTAATACACACATTTAATCATATTTTATCTGCCTGTATTGTTGAGCAGGGAGAATGAAAGAGTGAATGGATAAGCATCTGGAAACCAGTCAAGGTCAACCTATTGCTGTAGAACAGTTTTATTTTCAAAAGGCAATGAAGTGAAATAATTAACAGTAAATTAGCTGTCTTTTAGCATTGTTCTTTTTGTTTGTTTCTTTTCCTGTTCTTTAAATGAAAACTAGTGGATAAACAAATAAATAATATTCGTTGGTGATTGTCTTGCATAAAGGTTAATTTTCAGAAACAGCCTCATATCTGGTAGTTGTTGCACCCTCAGTTACAAAGTGTAATAACGCTTATATCATGATAACAGTTCTAAGTTCTCTAAGACTTACAGCTTATTTGACTGATGGAGACTGTTAACAATGCTCTTATTAAATGAATTAATGATCCTAGAATTTCTTGAAAAGACATATCTAAACATTAATTTTTATTTGTCTTTCCATTAGATTAGTGTGTACTGCTTTCATTTATTTCAGCAGAATTTGCACACATATAGCTAATGGGATAATGGAACCCCAATTCACAATCACAGTGCTTACACCAGAAACAACTATTTTTCGCCATTAATCAAGAAATCTTCAACTGATACAGTTGCTGAATTAATCATATTCAAAATCAGTTGCTGTAAATCAATGCAACGGTAAATATAAACTTAATTTGTTCTTTTATTATTGACTCTGAAGCTATGCATGTTTGGGAAGGTTATGTGTCATGTTTTCATGCATAAACAGAAACTATTTAAAGATTTTGACTTATAAACCTAATTGAAATAAATCTTTGCTGTTTCATTTTATGTATTAGATCTTCTTCAAGGTCAGACCTCCATAATGAAGAAAAAAATGATTATATGAATTTATATTGATTATATGAAGAAGTTGAATATAAAAATAATAATAAAAAAAGAGCTGCCTTGACATTTCTTTACACTTGTCAACACATTCTGTATTTAGTTATCTTCATGTTTGTAGAGTTAGGTAAATATTTTAATTTAATTTAGAAACAAGTAGGCATTAAAAAGATAACACAAAAAAACAGTTTTAAATAATATTGGATATCTAGTCTAAATCCATCCTCTTTCAATTTAAAACCGTTACCTCTTGTCCTTTCACTACGCTCTCTGATAAAGAGATCCTCCCCATCTTTCCTGTAGACTCTGCATATTGTAAGACATTTGTTCTCTAGGTGAAACAATCTTCACCCCTTCCAAATGACGGATGTGCCAGCTCTATGATATCTTCCTGGGGATTCACTCTAACAGGTCTATGTTTTCTACATGCTGCAGACCAAGAGCTGAATGTAGCACTCCAGGTGGGGCCCAATAAGAATGTATTAGAACAGGAGAGTGAAATTCCTCAGCCTCCTGGTGACACTTATTTTGATGCAGCCCAGGATATGATTGGTTTTCTGCGCTGAAAGAGTATATTGCTGGCTCCTATTTCATTCTTCATCAACACCCCCATGTTCTTCTTCTCTGGGCTGCTGCTGACCCATTCTCCTCCCAGCTTTAATCTGTGGTTTGGGACTGCCTCAACTCAAGTGAAGGATCTTGCACTTGGCGTTGCTGATCTTTGTAAGGTTCTCATAGATCCATCTTTCAGGCCTGTGACAGTCCCACTAGATGACAGTCCTTTCCTCCCTTGTGTTGCCCAAACCATGCAGCTGATTGGCTAGCCTGCTGAGAGTGTACTCAATTCCACAGTCCATGTGACCAACAAAAATATTAAATACTGCCAATCTCAATACTGATTGCTGAGGCAAGCAACTTGTCACTGGGCTGCACCTAGAGAAGAGATGTAGGTGATGCTAAAGATTTTCATGGATTATGTGTGCCCCATGGATGATTATTGCTCTGAAGCATCTCCCATACAAGGAAAGGCTGAGAGATCTGGGAGTCTTCAGCTTGGATAAGACCAAGAGGGGTTCCTATCAATGCTTGTCAATATCTAAAGTGTGGGTGTCAAATGGAAGGGGCCAGGATCTTTTCAATGGTGCTCTGCAACAGAAGAAGAGGTAATGCACACATACTGGAGCAGAGGAAGTTCCATACGAACATTAGGAAAAAATTCTTTACCTCAGAGTTGACAGAGCACTGCAATAGGCTGCTACTGGAATCTCCTTCTCCAGAGATATTCAAAACCTACCTGAACACTTTCCTATGTAAACTACTGTAGGGAACCTGCTTTACCAGGGCACTGGACTAGATGATCTCCATAGATCCCTTTCAAATCCTACAATTCCATGATTCTGTGATAATAATTTGTTCCTCTCTTTCCATTGTCTGTATACAGAAACAATAGATATATATGTCTGTAATAATTAACTGTCCCCTTTGCATAGCAGTATCTGTCTGAGACTGGTAAGGAATGTCTTAAATTAACATGAGGCAATCAACATCGCTTTGTGGACAGTTTTACATTTGAAAGCATTTCTTTTGTGGTCTGCCTTCAAATGGGAAAGCCCAGGAGTGTTTTATTGGCTGAACACTTGGCCTGGGAGCAAATGGTTCCAGTTTGATAGAAGAGAAAGGGAGAACAAACCATTGTATTCTGTGAAGGCTGGCATCTCTCTGCTTCCATTTATATGTTGACTTAAATTTGCTATGCCTGGAAGACAGGAAAAAAATAAGTTCCTACTGAGATCCTGAAGCCAGAAGCTGTCACTCCGGAAAAGCAGGCTTGACCACTTTGGACTATAAGAGTTTGTAAAGTCATTGCTAGTTTTCAGCTAACCAACATAACCTCAGGTGACCCACCAGTACTGAAGATCAGCACTGACACCAAGATACTGCTGGATCAAAAAATGGTCTCTCCCCATTTTGTATTTTTTCTTTCTCTTCTTTTATTCTTTTACTCTTTGCAGTAGCTGCTGTCTAATGTTATTTTACCTGTAAAACTTATTAATCATAATTAGAAAATTAGATATTTTTAGTTTCAAGTGGAGTATTAGTTATTGTTAAGAAAGCTCTCAATAAATTGATATGTATTATTCCTCTGAGCTTTGGATGACTCCATCACAATAATGGATGAGTGTCTTGGGAGATAGAAAATTATTCACCTCCCTTAATAGCCATTGGGTAGGATGAGACAGTATCTAATGCCAGAGATAGCAACTTCTTTCAAAAATTGATAATTTTCAGTAATCTTCTGGCTGAAAGGAAAATGCGAAGCAACATTCAACTAAAACAGGCAAAAACCATGTAAAAGCTAATAGTTCCATGCTACTGATCAGTAAGTAGCCTTCTACAGGTTATTTATTTATTTTATTATTATTTATTTATCTACAGGTTATTTACAGCATATCTATTAAATCTATGAGCATCTAGTTTCTTCAGAAAGTGGCGGTGAAAAACAGAATCCAATACCTTGCTAAAATCCAAATAAAACACATCTACAGTGTTTTTCTCATCCACTAAGTGGGTAATATTGTTACAGAAGAGACCAGGTTACTCAAGAAAGACCTGCCTTTCCATACATGCTGACTAGGTTTAATCATTGTTTGTCCTATACTTGCCAGAGGATGGTACTGTGTATGATCTGCTCCATGTACCCAGCCCATAAGTACTCAGTGCATCTAAGGACATATTTTTAGATATAAATCAGGAGCTTAAAGTGGCTTTATAAACAAGCATTTAATGAAGATCAGTAACATAAACTGAGAAGATGTGCTCAGCCGACCCTGGCCAGTAACTAAGTGTCTATGCAGCCACTAACTCAGCATTTCCCTCCAAAATGTCCTTTTGGTCTCTGAATAATGGCTACCTTGGAGAACATCTTAGAAGACTGTATAGGAAACCATCTTATACATATTCTTATCTGAATTACAGTAGTAAGTGCTATTCAACAACTAAAATGAGGTTTACAAATCATAGAATCACAGAATGTCCTGGGTTGGAAGGACCACAAGGATCATAAAACTCCAACCCCCCTACCGCAGGCAGGGCCACCAAAAAAATAAAAGCATGATAACTCATTAAAGTTCAGAAAACTCTTGCAGAAAACAAATGTAACTATTAATGCATGGAGAGTTCTTTAGTGTTGGAAAACCATTCATGGGTAAGCTGGTAAAAAATACAGGATTTGTGATACTATATTTATTTTCTCTGCCTTAGAACACAACTTGTGTTCTAGGTAGCTCTCCTGAGAAGGCCATCAAAAATTAAGCAGTGGTGTGGGGGAAGAAATAATTGTGAGTGAATCACCAAAGAGCTTATCAGACTCTTGATGGACCCTATCACTGTGAAAGCTTGGGAGACTGGAGTGTAAGACAGAGAGAAAACGAGATCTGTCTGCATATAAGGGTAAACAGGAGGTTCTTTTCATATGCATTAATAATCTTGTTACACTTTAGAAACCTTTCATCTTTTATCACTGTTGTTTGGGAGAAGCTAGGGCCAGTTAACTGATTAGAAGATCTGTTAGAGGAACAGGAGCTTCTTGTTTGAAAGTGAATGGTATATAGGATGTATGTTGAACATAATAAAGGAGAACTATTCTGATGCTACGAGAAACTGAGAGCTCTCCAACTCGACTGAGCGCTGACACTGGTATAACTTCAAGTTTATACAAGATCAAAATACAGAGTTCATCTGATTTGTAGGATGTTTTTAACACCATTCATGTTGTGTTATGTTGACAATGATAATCTTTATTCTGAGAAATGATAGTAATGTACTCTTTTAACAAGACGTAACAGTTTTGACAATCTGTACAAAATCCAAGCTCATGCAAGCTCTTAGACATTCATCTTCTAGTCAAGATAATTAGAGCTGTCAAATATTATGGTGCCAGGGGACCTGTGTCTAGAACATTCTTTGTTTCTGTTTTTCAATCATTCATCTTTCACTGTCAATATACATGAGCTGTCAATGCCAGTGTCAGAATACATGTCAGTATTTGGGGAAGACTAAACATCTGTAGTTTAATGTGCTTGTTTTATAGACAGTCAATCTTTTCACAATTTTGAAATCTTAGGAGATTTTTCTGAAGTTTGTAATCCTAGTAACCCATCCTGAATGTATACTGTACTCAAAGAAAAACATTTTATTACACAACATGTTAAACAGATTGTTAATTGCTTACAGATTTCAGATATGACCTGTACTTACTGTATTCACAGCATCTTTTTGTTATTAATGTAATTCAGTGGGAGAAAAAAAAATCTTGAATTTTCTAAGTCTTTTGACATCATAGTAAAAATTAGATGTGAAGGATGCTGGAGAAAGGTTATTCAGATAAAATTGTGCAGAAAAAAAACCTGACAGGACATTTGTTGTAGTGTAATAGAATCTTGAAGTATGTCAAAAAGAGTTCTATAGAGCATTATCAGCCTAGTTCAGGCTGTCATTCATATTAATTTATAACTAAGTTTCCAACAAGGTCAAATTTACTAGATTAATCAGCCTACACATTTTAAATTTCTATATAAGACATATTTGTTACATTTGGAATTAAAAAAGCTTCCATTATTATGATTAAGATCATAAGATATAAACATTGATGAATAATATCTGAAATGGAAAAAGGAAAAGAGGGAAAAGTATTTGAGTACTTTGAGATTTTGCAAAGGTACAAAACTGTGTGTGAGTTGAAATTTTCACTTTTGTTCAACCAAGAAGACAGTTCAAGAGAGGAAGAATCAAAGAAAATGGACATACAGAAGAGAGTACAGGACACTATCTTTCTCATTTGCACTGCTAGACAGAAATAACAACAACGACAATGCTATAATGAAAGTTATGTTTCAGAGTTAGGGTTACTTTTGGCAATGACAGAAAAAAAAATGTCAGACAAAATGTTACTTTTGCAAATACTTTATCCTTCTCGTCTTGCAATCTAAACTTAGCCCCTGTAGCTGAATGGCTGAGTTTTACAGGGTTTTTAAGAAATATTATTTTAGTATTAAGTCTTTCCTTATTCTATTAAACATTGTGGTTTAGCCCTGACAAGCAGGATAATGCCACACAGTTGCTCACTCACTCTTCCCCAGGTAAGATGGGGGAGAGAATTAGAAATGAAAAAGTTCAACAAAATGGAGGTTGAGATAAAGACACCTTACTAGGTAAAGAAAAATCTGCACCTGCAAGGAAGGAATTCATTCACTGCATCCTATCAACAGGACATTTTGAAAAATAACAGAGATCATCATGCATAATGGTTTCTTGGGATGACAACTGCCATAGCTCCAAAAATCCCTCCCTTCCTTCTCCTTTACAACAGCTTTTATTGCCAAGCATGACTTATGGTATGACATATCCATTTGGTCAGTTGGGATCAGTTGTGCTGGCTGTGTCTCCTCCTAACTTCACATGCATTCTTAGCATCCTTGCTGGCAGAGCAACATGAAAAGTAGAAAAGTCCTTGCCTCTGTAGGAAAGCCTCTGTAACAACTGAAAACATTAGTGTGTCATCATCGCTATTTTAATGAAAACTCCAACACACAGCATCATACAAGCTTTTATGACGAAAATTAACTCTATCCCAGCCAAAACTATGATATTGTTACTGTTTAAGTACATTTTAATGCAAATTTGCATTATTCTCCTATTATCCACTAGATGTATCTGTAATTCATACTTTATGTACACAATATATGTGGAACTATATACACAAATTTGATCCTTTTTGTGCCCTAGAGTGGTACAGTTATTCGAGAACAAAAACAGAATGTGGCCTGGCACAATAAAGTTTTGCATGATACATGTATAATCAATTTAATTAGAACTGAAAGTGTATCTATGAGAATATTAGAAGCCTTTCTCTTCTGTTTAATTAATTCTAACCTTTAAAGGACCATTTATTTATTTATTTATTTATTTGATTTTTTAATTCAAAAAGTCTTTTTCTCTGTGCCCTAGGCAATTTATTAGTGTGAAATTTATACTAATCACAGATTTAAAAGTATTTGATCCTAATAAATTGTTAAGTTTTGAAAAAGAAATATAACCAGACTGTTCAGCACTATCCTAACTGTTTTATTTCTGTACAGACTGCCTTGTCTAACATTCCTCATACTTACACCAAGAAATACAAGACCTTCATCAACTCCTACTGATGTTTAATCTTCCTTTGTCCAATGAACAGAAGTTTGTAGATTTCCTTTTAGAGGTTTTATGCTTTTATGATATCATGATGTTATGTTGGAGGAGTGGGAAAAAGAAGAAGAAAAAGGACAGAAAAAAAGAGAAAAAAGAAAAAGTTACTTTGTATCATAGTACTAAGGTTAAGCCTTAAACTGTATTAGAGTTGTTGAACATTATTCCACTCCAGAAGATCAGCAAAAGAAGAAACTGCACGCAGATGTGCTACAAAAGAAAATGGGAATAAATTTATGCAAAAAGAGGCCGATTTTCTCTCTAAATCCAGATCACACACTAGATTCAACTCAGACTTTTCTCAATAAAAGCTCTTAATAAAGACCTTCTTTCAGTCCAGAAGAAACTGAGAATTTCATGTATGCTCTTCTTGGCAATTCCCCCTGGTCATCTCTGTTTACCTTGTTCGATAATCTAGCCAGAGAGAATCTCACTGTCAGGAATCCAGAAGTTCCAAAGTATTGTACAAGAGTTCAGAGAGTCAATGTGAAATTCAAATATCTTTGAATACATAAAATATATGATTTTACGATACTACAAAGAGTTTATGTCTATATAAATAAAGCTGCTCGTTGCAATATCTGTGATTTAGTTTTGACTTTGAACAGCAATGCAGTGTTATCAAAACATAGTCAAAGTTAGTGCTAGTGTAAATATTGGCAAGAAATCTTCCCACTGGGAACTCTGGTTGAAGATAATGTGTTTAAAAAGATAAGAACCCTTGGCTGTTTTGGTATGTAAGTAAAGGCACACTACAGACTTGGGTTTAAAATCCCTTGCAGATTTAGGCCATAGTAGCTACCATTTGCATAAGTGCATATATAATATACAAGAACTAGTTTTTTAAAAAATTAATATTATCACTATGAAATACATATCAGCAAAGAGTATTCTTATGATTAAGAAACTTAATTTAGCAAAACTGGAATCGACTCCCATATCTGCTCTAAACTCTTTATATTCCCCTGATTGAGATGCATAAGGCCAAATTTTCAAAGTTAATTGAGTGGATGTGTATAAGTTGGATTTCTGTAAGTACCTGATATATTTTGCTGGTTCTCAGTTTTGAACTATAAAATTATTTACTTTTTTAGACAGAATGCTGTCTAGAATCTGAATGTTAACTACCTTATCCCCCACTATGGCCTCTGTTTAATTTTCTGTAAGCATATATAATAAAACTTAGGTGCACAGAGGTATTAAAATAAACATATTAAGAATTTCAGTATGCTCAGTATACAATATTGGAAGCTGTAGAAGTTACTTTATTTTATGCATAACTCACATTGGGTTACATACAGAAATTATTGTTTCAGTTTGCATAATCCTGCCCCTCTCTTCTGTGTTGCTGAGACTTCAGCTGGAGTACTGTGTTCAGATATGGAGTCCTCAGTACAGGAGAAACAGATAAACCTGATGAGAGCAGGGACTCAAATAACTCCTCTACAAGGACAGGCTGAATGTCCTGGGGCTGTTCAGCCTGCAGAAGAGAAGGTTCTGGGGAGAGCTGATAGCAGGCTAAAGATTTCATAAGAAAGAAGGGGACAGACTCTGTAGCAGGGTGTATTGTGATTGAACAAGGGGAAACGGCTTCAAGATAAAAGAGAGGAGATTTAGATTGAATATGAGGAAGAATTTGTTTACAGTAAGTTTGATGAGGCAGTGGTAAGTTTGTCCAGAGAGGCGGTGGATGCCCTGTCCTTACAGACAGGTCATGCTGGATGTAACTCCAAACAACATGATGTAGCTATGGATATCTTTGTTCATTGCAAGGGATTTGCAAGGACTGGATTACCATTAAAAGTCCCTTCTAACTAAAACAGCTTTACTATACTATGAAAATGTTGGGAATATAAGAAAGACTTTAGTTCATTTGAAAATATAATAGAATTCTACCATAAGACCTTCTCTTTAGCTTATGTCTGGTGTGGTATTCCACATGTACTTCTGATCTCTCTACAGGATAATCACAAAATATTGTTTAGCATAATTATCTATTAATTAAATAAATATTACTCCTGACAAATTAGGATCTTTATGTTTCTTTTTCTTTTCCTTTCTTTTTCTTTTTTCTTTTTTTCCGTTTCTTATTGCATTTCCTTCTCTATTTTTTTTTTCCTTCCCTTAATATTGGAAGATCCTGTGATGAAGATAATAACACCAATAATTTCTCTCTCCCACACAAATTTTTTCTCACAAAGGTAAGAAATTGGACTCATGGGCTGAAGAGATGCTTTTTGAATAGAGGATGATAGAAAGAAGATAAAGGTTATAATAAAAGCATAGCCTTAGAGAGTGATTCTCACTCTGAGGGGAAAAAAAAAGTTTCAAATTCTCTCAAAGCCTAACATCTTAATCTGCCTTTGGTCTATTTCAATGACATGGAAACTAATTACTACTTCTTTCACAAGCTGATAAATTACATCAAAAGATATTGTGGACCTGATAGTACATATGTGTTACATAAATATCCTTAAATATTTCAATAATATGTGCTTCAAAGATGTAGATTTGCACAGTTCATATCACTTTTTATTATACAGAAAAAACAGCACAGTGAAGCTAGAAACAAACAAATGATCAAGTGAAAAAAAGTATGCATTTCTCTACAAAATCTAGAACTCAGACAATGTTTAATGACACTTGGAACCTTTTTAAAGTTATAAACTATTTAACAAGTCTGGCATACTTGTTAATACAAGGACTGCTCCAGAAGTTATAAACCCTATCTCATTTTGTTGACCTAAGACATCACAGGCAAAGGCTGGTGGTGTGATAGTAGAGGTTGAACCTTCCCACCAATATTTCTTTACATTTTGTTTCCATATGACAGATGGTATCAGAGGGGCAGTCTGATAAGAAAATATCTAATGTGGAAATGCATATAACGTGATGGTGTGAAAATAAATCCTTCCACATGGAAAAAAATGTCAGTTATTGGCATTTACTGATGTTTTCTGAACATTTATGGAGACCAAAAAGTGGACATGAGCATGGTGAGGTGGCGGGTGGTACATTTCACAGAATCACAGAATCACAGAATCACCCGGGTTGGAAGGGACCCCAAGGATCATGTAGTTCCAACCCCCTTGCCTAGCAGGGCCACCAAACATACACATTCAGATCAGGTTGCCCAGGACCCCGTCCAACCTGGCCTTAAACACGTCCAAGGACGGGGCATTCACAACCTCCCTGGGCAGCCCGTTCCAGGGCCTAACCACTCTCCTAGTAAAGAACTTCCCCCTAACATCCAACCTAAATCTTCCCTCCTTCAACTTAAAACCATTTCCCCTAGTCCTGCTGTTGTCAGCCCTTTTGAAGAGTTTACTCCCCTCCTGGGTGTAGGTTCCCTTCAGGTATTGATAGGCTGCAATGAGGTCACCCCGCAGCCTTCTCTTCTCCAGGCTGAACAAGCCCAACTCCCTCAGCCTGTCCTCATAGGGGAGGTGCTCCAGCCCCCTGATCATCTTAGTCACCCTCCTCTGGACCCTTTCCAAAATCTCAATGTCTTTCTTGTACTGAGGGCTCCACACCTGGACACAGTACTCCAGATGGGGCCTCACAAGAGCCGAGTAGAGAGGGACAATCACCTCCCTGTCCCTGCTGACCACCCCTCTCCTGATGGAGCCCAGGATCCCATTTGCCTTTCAAGCTGCCAGAGCGCACTGCTGGCTCATGTTCAGTCTCTCGTCCATCATCACATTTCAGCAGCAATGACAACAATAAGAAAGACAATCTATGTTCTGGATAGCCATGTATAGATGTCACACCATGAAATGAAGATGAGCTTGAACAGCTCATCTGTGCAGATTAGCAGATTGGAATCAGAGAACTGCATAGGAAGTTGTGTATCAGCTTAAATGAGTTGGAAGTCATGGTGGTAACACTGAAGCATCATGAAATTTGTGCCACATTGGCCCCAGGAGTGCTCACACAGGAACAGAAAGAACACTGTGAGTTTGTCAGGACCTACTGAACAAACAGGAGGCTGGAGGTGAGAGTTTCTTGGATTACAACATTAGTGAGATAAGTATGGCGTCAGCACTGTGAGGTTGAGTAAAAATGGCAGATTTTGGAGTGGTGACACATGAATTCCCCATTGAAGAATCTCAAGATATGGCCCTCAGTGGGTAAAATTATGTGAACTGTGTTTTGGGGTAGGAAAGGGGTGATCTTTCTGGATTTCCTAGAACTATGACAACTGACATCAGTTACATCATGTCACTGACTAAGCTGAAGGCTCAAAACTTCAGAATTGAGCCACAAAAGAGGATGATTTTTTCTCTTTCAACAAAAAGTGCCAGGTCCCATACCAGTTTGAAGACTGTGAAGCACACTGACAATCTTAGTGGGACTGTCTTGACACACCCATCATATATTCTGATTTGGACACCTTCTGACTTCCATCTCCTTGGGCTGATGAAAGATTACATGTGGCTAACATTTTCCTAGCAACAACACCATAATAGCAGCTGTGTTATAGCTGGTCACCTCCATTGCTGCAGATTTTTGTGAGCACTGTATGCAGGCTTTTGTTCATCGCTGGCAAAAATGTATAGCTACTGGTGGTGTGTTTAAAATAGTGTTTTGTATCTGAAAATTTGCACTGTCAAACAGTGTTACTGATCTCTTTATATCTGTCATATATTCCAGGAAATAAATAGTAGACATGAGAGTGACTTCTGTTGTTATCTTTTTTTTTTTCTTTTTTACCATTAATATTTTAATAGTTCCATTTAAACAGTTTAAACATACATTTTGTAATTTTGTACAATAACAAGATTGCTTAGAAGGGAATAAGAATTTCCTGAACCAATTTCACAAATACTATTAACACAGATACCTGTTTCTTTTGAGGCACTCACTCTGGAACACACACATGCATCTAGCACAATCTGAACTTTATCAGGGTTCTTTTATGATATGTTTAGCCTCCAGAATGAAGTTGGTTACCTTACAGGGTAAATACAATATCATAGCCACCATTAAAGAAGTTTTATATTCCCTACATTATGAGTGAATAATAATGTATACTTAGGTATACATAATTAAATTGAGCTATGTATCTATCTTGTATCTATGATTCCACTGAAAGTATGTTAGGATTTTTTTGATTTTTGTACGTCTACATGTATATCAAAGAAAGGTAACCTCCTGGGACTCATCAATATCTAATTCTATGTTTCAAATGATATTATGCACATAATAGTTACAAGTCAACTGTGAATTGGCTACCTAGACTTTATAGTCCCTCTATAGATGGGAAAAAAAAAATAGCAAAAAAAAAAAAAAAAAAAAAAAAGCAGCACATCAGCACATTTATTGAATAATTTTAGACATTTGTTCAGACTAAACAAATTACTCTGTAAACATTTTCTAGATTCCGGAAATTCAGAAGTTGGAGACTCCACTCCACCATAAGCTATCTAGAAAACACTCAACAGATCTCTGTTACTGTCACAGTTTAAACAAAGTAGCAATCTTATGCTAAAGTGGTATTTTCTGTATTTCTTCATATTGTCTCTTGTCTCATGACTGAGAACCAATAAGAAGAATATGTCTCTATCTTCTTTAGCTTCCAGCCCTAGGTTCATCTTCTTGCTCCTCGTATAAATTGATGTAATCCTCCTGAGTATTCTGTTTCAAAGGTTGAACAGCCACATATTTCTCAATCTGTTTCAGTGTGACAGATCCTCCAAAACATTAAATTTTTTTACGAACTTCTGCAGCACTCACTCCACTAAGTATATGCCTCTTTGCACTGAATTTTGGACACATAAATTTATCTGTGACATCATCAGGGCTAGATAGAGAGGAAGGATCACCTCCCTTGACCTGCTTGCAAAGGTCCTTTTAATGCAGCCCAGGATACTGTTGAACACCTTTACTGCAATTGTTCATTGCTATCTCATGGTCAATATATTATACACCAGGATTCTTAGTTCCTTTTCAGTTGAACTCTTTTAAAGATAGTTGCCTCCCTACCCCTGGTGAAAGACTTGTTATTTCAATTCCTTGAAATTCATCAGAATTCTGTTGTCTCATTTCTCCAGCCTCTTGAAAAACTGTTATTTCTACAGTCCCAAAAATTGTACACTGTTCTACTTAATGGCAGTGGAGAAATCCCCCTTGTAAAATTATGCTTTGAAAACAGAGTAATATAATTGTAATAATTAGCATTTTTCCAGTTGTACCGTAGAATAAAACAAATGAAAGCATTTGCTCAATTTTTTTTTTTTTTTAATTATCATCTACAAGATTAACAATTGATATAAACATAACAACGCTCCATGGAAATCACTGTAAATGTAATAGACAATGCAAATTAATTTCTTTGATTCAAAAGTGTATGTAAATTTCAGACAATTTACTTGCATAGAATTTTGGTTTATTAACACAAATTTCCTGTCTTTGGCAGTGCTACTGAATGATGACTCAACAAATCAGTTCATCCAGCAACTTTACAAGCTTATCTATCTGGGTAGTTGTTCTATAATTTTTAGCGGAAAGACACTTCATGTTCTATATGGAGACAATTTAACACTTTATCATACATGTTTGAAGCTCATCTTTTAGAGCACATAACCATGAATTCTAATTTATCCAAACTATCAGTAAACTATATTCCCATCTCATACAATTTCCTATGATTTTGAGATGTGCATTTAAATATATGAGGAAACAAACAAACAAACAAACAAAACAACTCATGGTTTAAAGTTAATAAACATGCTGAGTGATGAAAGATTTAAATAATCTTTATCTTACTGTAGATAAGGATGAAGAGAGGAGAACAAAATTGATTACTTAAATATGTTAAACAGGATGTTCTTAATGTAAGTATTTGACATGAAAATATAAGGCTTGAAATTAATGTTTAGTTTAGTTAGTGGAAATGTTTCTTTAACAAAGACTCAGTAGCTATATCAAAATGAATAATACTTCAGAATAAATTCTTATTGCATATTGTTGAAACTAAGATGCTGGAGATTTTTAACAGATAATCTTCATTTAAATATTAGTAAAGAAAGAAAGAAAATATCACAAGAATGCACTATTGTTTGCCTTCTGTAAAAAACAATTTATATGTAATTTTTTAGAAAAAAAAACCCACTATCATTCAATACCATTTTGTCAGTTAGTTCCTATTATGCCATCTGTTTCATGGCAACAAAATGTAACAGAATATTGGGGAGAAATATCAACATCTGCTATCACACTGCCAACATCCACTTCTGACACTGTGGGCCAACATAAAGAAGAATTGTTTTCAGAGCAGGCCTTTGAGAATTGCTGTGGGTTTTGAGCAGTGAGGAACAGAAAAAGCAGGCAAGATGAGGATGAGACAATGACAAAAATAACATTTGGATTCCAGAACTAAGGGCAGCTGAAAATTAAAAGGCTAAAATGTTTAATTTCTGTAATCATTATACATACTAGGAATACCTGATCTAAATTTTTAATTGTCCATCCATAGTGCTTCCTTCTCTGAGTATGATGTCCTTTCAATAATTAATATAACAGTTCAACAGCCAGTATAACAAAGAAAATACTTGCTAAGGAATAGATGATTGTTTGCTTGTATCTAGGCTAGTTTTGAATTTCTCCACAGAAGACTCCACATCATCTCTGAGTAGCCTGTTGTATTGCTCTGTAGCCCTCAAGGTAAAGAGCTTTTCTTTACGTTCGTATGAAACCTCATATGTTCCTGTTTGTGTGCACTGCCCCTTGTTCTGTTGTTGGGCACCACTGAAGAGAGCCTGTCCATATCCCCTTGACTATTTCTTGTTAGACATTTGTAAACATTAGTAAGATACTCAATTTCAAACTCACACTTGAGCAGGGGAAGTGCATGAGAATGAAGGACTGCTAGCGGTGGAATGTTGTGAACTGACCACAGCACCCATTCTCCATTTGGAGGAAGTGAAAGAGTGAATCTGAGTTTGAGAAGAAAGATATTGGGGGGGGGGGGGGGAAGTGCTTTTGGTTTTGGTTTTGTTTCTCAGTATTATATTTTATTTTTCAATTGGCAACAAATTAAGATCACTGAAATCTTTTTTTTTTTTTTTTTTTTTTTTTCCTCACAACAGCAATTAATCAAAAATGCCTCTGTCTTTATTTCAGCTCATTATCTTATTTTCTTCCTATTTTGATGAGGAGAGGAAGTGAAATAGCATCTGATTGCACACCTATCAACTAACAGAAGTTAAGCGACCACATACTCTTTAATACATTTCCAATTTGCCATAAGATTAAAATTCCATATATTTGAGTTTTTCAGCTACTACTGTTCTTTTATTTACAAAGAAATACAAACCAAACAAATACAAAACGACAATAGGAAACTTCACATGGCTCTGATTATGAAACTTGTGAAATCTGCTCCCAGGGCAAGGGTGGCCCAGGTGTTTTTCTTAAGTAATCAAATACACAGATAAATGGACTGAACATCCAAATGTTATCCTATCAGTATACGATCTAATTCACATGCCATCAGTACCTACGTATCACTTTCAAATACTTTATCTGAAAGACATGAGGAAATAATGAATATAATGCTCTTACATAATTGTGCAATAAAAATGGTGTATATGACTAGCATAGTCTTAATATTTTAACCTCCTAGAGATTAAATCCTTTGTAAATACAACTCCTATTTCATGTATTCACATTTATATCAAGTATTGCTTTCCTACTATATTGTCATGTTAAATTATTATCTCTGTGTTCTTGCTATAAGATGTACATAATATAGAACTAAACTAACAGGCTCTAAATTATTCTGCATAACTCAGTAGATCCCTTCTAGAAAAAATAGCGAGGGATAGCTTCTTAAAATGAGGAAATATCTGCCTCAAAATATAATTAAATATCCTCAAAATGGAATTAAATTTTTCTCTGCTTGAGTAGGGTTGTTGCAAGAAGTCCTTCAGAGGTCAATTCCAACCTCAACTGTTCTGTGATTCTGTGATTCTCTAATTGGAATACTATACTAATGTAGCTAATTAATAATGTAGTTTTCTAGAATGACTGTATTTTTTGTTCGGATCTGATGTTGTGCTATTACTATAAGTGATGTTACTCTACTTCAGATGAGGCGATTTAAAGAAATGTCTGCTACTTGGCAAGATAAATGTTTTTTGCAGTATACTGATCCTATGACACCTCACATTAGAAATGTTACACTTAAAAAAATACATATTTTCACATGAAATTGGCTTTCTGAAGAAATACTACTCTTGTTTTGTAACTCTTTTTGGGGAGCATTGTGAAAGACGATTAAGCACAGATCCTAACCACTGTGCGTAATTTGCCTGTATAAAAAGTCCTCATGTTAATTCCTGTGATTCCGACTGGGGAAAAACAAAACAAAACAAAACAAAACAAATCCTGAAGTTTAATTTTACATATATATATACATATGCATATATTACCAGCTGTCTGAGCTGAGGACAGAATTTTGTCCTGAAAATGAATATTTTTTGTTTCTAATGTAACTTCCTTCCATATAAGGAGAAAAACAATGGAAACCTTCAGGTATGTGTGAAGATCTCACATACAAACACACACGCACATCCAAAAAAAAAAAAAAAAAAGCTGCATTTATTAAATAATATTTATATATATAAAAAAAAAAACAAACTAGTATTTGCTCTTTAGAGGTAGAAGATCCAGACTTCTGAATCTCTATCATAAAGAAAATATCATTTTCTCTTATTTTTATACTTAGTATCTCTGTAATATAATACAGATTACATGCCAAAAAAAATCTGACATAAATCCCAATAAGACCAATATCTCAGCAAAGAAAGCACAGGAATGGATGAAGAGAAGTAATATGTTGAGAAAATAAGGAGGTAAAGAGACTTCTATAAACAATAACTAGATCCCCTATCTAATTTACTAAACAAACTTTCTCGTTATTTGATTAGAAAATTAGAAATTCTAATAAAACTCCCATTTTTTTTCACAAGTTAAATATATATATATATATATTCCAGGAATATCTTAACCTGATTAATAGACTTAATTATACCAGACATTTTATTGTTTATCATTATGCCTGGAGAGCAGACAATAGACATATACCTATATTTGAATTTGCCACTGTAAACTAGCATGAAATGTGTATACAGAATTATGGAAAAGTTGTGAGCTGCTTGTGATGTAAGAGCAGTCTTTAAATTCACAGGTTAATGATCTGGTGTAAGTTGTCATGTGTAAAATGTTTTAAAGAAAGATCTCATAAAGATATGTATTTAAATTAAGGTCATAGTTACTAAAGGAAATAAATACACTTATGAAAGGATTTAAGTCCTTGTAAAGCTTCATCAGATCACTATTGCTGTCCTGAAAGTGCATTAAAAATTCCTCTGCTCAACAGCTATACAGTTGGGATCTCTTACTGGAGCTGCATGTCAGTAGCCAAATGTTACATTTCATCCCTGTTGAAGTGTCATGCTTTGCATCAGTGCTTAGCAACAGTCTTTGCCTTAAGGTACAATTGCTCTTGTTTCATGCACGTGTTTTGCCTGTTACCAGCACCTATCATGACTGAATGATGTTCTGAAAATCCTAAATAAGGAATATTGATTGTAATGTTTATACAGTTACTGCCCAAAATAAACTACTTAAATATTGGAAAATTGAATATAGAGGTGCTCACCCAGTGAAGATTACCACACTTAGGCTAACATTTCTGAAAACATTTTGAGCTCTCAAGTTCTATAATAAATAAATAAAAATAAAACGTTAATGCAAAGTATAAAAGAATATGGGAATGAGGAATGTTTATTTATACATGATAAAGAGTTTGACTATCTCCACAGCTGTAAAGAAAGATACTAGAGGAATGAATGAAAGTGATTCCTCGACATAGCCTAAAAAAATGAATATTGATTGGACATGGTAATCTGTTATGAATACAATTTCAAATTAAATACTAGTGAGAGAGAAAAATACATTGTGTGACTGGTAGTATTAGTTCAAACAGAATAGATAGAAATTAAATCTGCATGTCTTTGAACTGTGAAAAGAAACTGTGAGGACATTTAAAATCATTAATGATTTAATATTTGTAATGCTGTTGAAACAGTATTTATTTATTTGTTTGTTTATTTTCCAGAGTACTTCTGTGTTTGAGGCCAGTGAAATCATTCAAGGGCCTAAAAGACTTTTCTTGTCTGTGTTTGTCCACAGAGAGAAATTCAGGAGTGCTGGTAGTTCACTAATTGCTACAGCACATAAAATTGACCTCAGGTAGAAAAAAAAAATGTGTTGTATGGCTTACATTTGTCATTATAATGGTTTTGAGGAACCTGTAGGGTAGCTGGTGTTTTTCACCTGTCTGAGATCACAAGATCATCAGTTCTATTACCAGAAATAACTTTCTCTAAGGTCAGATTGTCTCACAGTTAACTGAGTAATAATAACTTCTTGCCTGCATTATTTTTTATTAATTTTGTTCCTCTTCTTTTCCTGTGATAGCTATTTTTAGGTTTCTAATCTTATATAAAAATTTAAAGCAGTTCGTATTCCCAAGCTTTAGAAAAAAAAGAGGATAAACAACTGTGCTGGGAGGCATTCAAAGTCAGGTTCTTTTGGGCACTGGACAAGCTGATGTAGTGAACAGCAACGCTACTTGTGGTGCAGGGGAGTGGAACTAGATGATTTTTAAGGTCTCTTTCCATCCAGTCCTTTCTATAATATTACAATGCTTTTGATGCACAGAATGTACAGTATATAGATGGTCCTGGGTTATTACAGTGAACAAAACTAATTGATCACAAAATGTCCTTGGATTAAAATACTCTTAAACACATGCAATAATTGCCTGAGAGTATGTGTGGCTGGCTCAGGAAAAGAACTGTAATTTAAAACCTTAACAAAATGTATGATTTAATTTCAGTGTCTCCAAAAATGTTTCTTCCCTCTCTTTATCATATTAACACAACCATAAGCATACTGTTCTACTCTTTGGTTTACCGCGCTTGATGATCACAAAGGTTTTGCCAGAGGGTAATCATTCAGAATTTCAATATTCATTGAAAAGAGTGTAATAAGGAATACCAAAATTAGAATGTATCTATCTGATGCAGCTGGAAAGGAGATGTTCAAAGAAGCACTAAACATTAGTTTTCAAAGAGTTTGAATGGATTAATGGATTAACATTAGTACAAATTAGTCTGTTAATTTTAAAAGATCAATGTATGTAGCTATACAGTGCATATAGACATTGTATCTATAGAGTAAAAAAAAAAATTTAAAAGTACATGAACTACTATACAACACATGATGCAGATTTTTTTAAGTGCATTTAAACTCAGGAAATTAACTGAAGGTTAGATTATATTTCAAAATCTGTTTTTATATAAAAATTATAAATGCATCTAACAGGACAGTATTTAACTCCATCCAGCCAGACATTATATGAGTTGTAATGCTAAAGAACTCAATTTACATTTATGCTGACTGACTTTATTTTTTTCTTTTCTAGAGCAGTTCTAGTTCACTACTTTATGGGACTACATCTGTGATCAAACTACTCCTGTATTAGAATCTAATACAGAATATAATCATGTATTAAAGATGTGACCCAAATAAACATCAGAAATTAATAACAAAGGGAACAGAAGATAAGGAGATGGATATTTCCACATATGGGTTTTTATTTTTCCATTGTAAGTCATAAAGCTTACATTTATTTACAGTTTATTATCAGCAGTGGTTGTTTAGTGGCTTGCAGTTATTTTCCTTCCTAGTTTATTTTCAGAATGATGTTCTTCTTCAAATTAGTTTTGTTGTTAGTTTTGTGCACCCAAAGGCATAGGTCAGATAAATCAGAATATGTAGATTTTTGAGCTTCTCTTTTACAATAGTTTGATTTTATTTATGAATATCCGTGCGTTAAAATGCTTGAAAAAAAAATACTTTTTCATTGATGGTGAACAAGAAAATTTATAAAAATAAATAGAAAACCTCTATGTATTTATCCATAATTTTACTGAGTTACTTTTCCCTACAACATCTTTCCTGTTTTTTCATATGTCTTTTAAAGAAAATTAGATACTGGTCGAGTTCTCAGAATGTACTTGATTTCATACCTGCAGATCATGTGACTTAGGACTATGAAAAGTGTTATGAACATTCCTGACAAGCAGAAAATTCATTTTCAAAACAAACTTACTGGCTTGATCAACTTGACAGAAATACCCCCAGATGACCTTCACTTTGGTCTCAGATATTCTAGTTTGTGGTTACAATTTTTATCATTATAATTTATCTGACCGGGATTTCTTCACAGCAGCCTATACGATGTTGTATTTTCTGTGACCAAAGGTATTTATCAACATAGGGATGTTTTATCTATTGTCATAACAGTGCTTGTATGATGACAAGACTTCCTGCGTATCACTCTGACCCCCATCAAGGAGGGTTTGGGTTTTGTTTTACTAAGTAGTCAATTCTCAAGGACTGGCTGGATTAGGTCATTGTTGGAAGATGAACAGTGATTGCTTTTACAGAATCACAGAATCACAGAATCACCCGGGTTGGAAGGGACCTCAAGGATCATGTAGTTCCAACCCCCCTGCCTAGCAGGGCCACCAAACATACACATTCAGATCAGGTTGTCCAGGACCCCGTCCAACCTGGCCTTAAACACGTCCAAGGACGGGGCATCCACAACCTCCCTGGGCAGCCCGTTCCAGGGCCTAACCACTCTCCTAGTAAAGAACTTCCCCCTAACATCCAACCTAAATCTTCCCTCCTTCAACTTAAAACCATTTCCCCTAGTCCTGCTGTTGTCAGCCCTTTTGAAGAGTTTACTCCCCTCCTGGGTGTAGGTTCCCTTCAGGTATTGATAGGCTGCAATGAGGTCACCCCGCAGCCTTCTCTTCTCCAGGCTGAACAAGCCCAACTCCCTCAGCCTGTCCTCATAGGGGAGGTGCTCCAGCCCCCTGATCATCTTAGTCGCCCTCCTCTGGACCCTTTCCAAAATCTCAATGTCTTTTTTGTACTGAGGGCTCCACACCTGGACACAGTACTCCAGATGGGGCCTCACAAGAGCCGAGTAGAGAGGGACAATCACCTCCCTGTCCCTGCTGACCACCCCTCTCCTGATGGAGCCCAGGATCCCATTTGCCTTTTGAGCTGCCAGAGCGCACTGCTGGCTCATATTCAGTCTCTCGTCCATCAGGACCCCCAGGTCCTTCTCTGCCGAGCTGCTCTCAAGGACCACTCCTCCCAGCCTGTACGGGTGCCTGGGGTTCTTCCGGCCCAAATGCAAAACCCTGCACTTTGCCGTGTTGAACCTCATCAGGTTCACCCGAGCCCAGCCCTCCAGCCTGTCGAGGTCCCTCTGAATGGCATCCACCGTATCAACCGTATCAACCGTATCAACCGCACCACTCAGCTTGGTGTCGTCAGCAAACTTGCTGAGGGTGCACTCAATTCCCTCATCGATGTCATTAATAAAGATGTTAAAGAGCACCGGTCCCAAGACAGACCCTTGGGGGACACCACTTGTTACCGGCCTCCACCTGGACATAGAGCCATTGACCACCACCCTCTGTCTGCGGCCTTTCAACCAATTGCTTATCCATCGGGTCGTCCACCCATCAAATCCACTTCCCTCCAATTTGGAGATGAGGATGTGGTGGGGGACCATGTCAAAGGCCTTGCTCAGGTCCAGGTAAATGACATCAGTCGCCTTCCCTTCGTCCACCAATGCCGTCACTCCATCATAGAAGGCCACAAGATTAGTTAGGCATGACCGTCCTTTGGTGAAGCCGTGCTGGCTGTCTCGGATCACATGCTCATTCTTTATGTGACCGAGCATGTTGTCCAGGAGGATCTGTTCCATGATCTTCCCAGGCACGGAGGTGAGACTCACCGGCCTGTAGTTCCCCGGGTCCTCCCTGCTCCCCTTCTTGTATATGGGAGTGACGTGACCCTTCCTCCAGTCATCCGGGACTTCACCTGACAGCCACGACTTCTCAAATATGATGGAGAGCGGCTCGGCAACCACCTCAGCCAGCTCCTTCAGGACCCTGGGATGCACGCCATCCGGCCCCATAGACTTGTATTCATTCAGTCTAAGGAGGCACTCTCGGACTTGCTCTGCCCTTACAGTGGGGAGGGATTTACCTCCTTGGTCCCCACATAGAGGTTTGGGGATGCAGGGTTCAGGGACGTGAAAAAGACTAGAATCCTGGCCACCAGTGAAGGCCGAGGTGAAGAACTCATTCAGCACCTCAGCTTTCTCTTCATCTGTTGAAGCCAGTTCTCCTTTTAAATTTACCAGAGTAGGTACGCCCGTTTTGGCCTGTCTCTTCTGGGCAATGTACCTGTAGAAGGTTTTCTTATTGTTTTTCACGTCCCTTGCCAAGTTCAGTTCTGCCTGCGCCTTGGCTTCCCTGATCCCACGTCTGCAAGTCCGGACGGCATTCCTGTACTCTTCCCAGGTGACACAGCCTTGTTTCCAGAGCTTGTACACCCCTTTCTTCGCCCTCAGTTCTCTCAGCAGGTCCTTGCTGAGCCATGCTGGTTTCCTACCTCGCCTGCCCACTTTCTTATTCAGAAGAATGGAGACCTCTTTTTTTTACATCTCTTACTTGGTCATTTATGTATTTATTTATTTATTGTTTACCCTTCACCTGTTAAACTGTCTTTATCTTGACCCATGAGTTTCCTCTATTTAGCCTTCCCTATTTTCTCCACCATCCCACTGAATGAGAGTAAATGAGCAACAGAGTGAGGCTTACATGCCAGATGGTATGAATTCACCACGTTTGCAAGTGGCTAACCAATGGAATTTCCTAGTGACTGCTCAAGAAAATTACAAATGGCAGCTCTGAGATCATTTTACAAAGAGTGAAAAAAAGACCGTGTCTGCTTTTTCAGAAGTACCAGAAAGCTCTATAAATCCTAAAGTGAATTAGAACACTGTCAGTGATCAGAACTGTGAGGTGCTGCAAGTGCTATTTATCTGTCTGTCTGTATGTCTGCTTATGTCAGAAATAAAGTGAGATAAGGAAACCATAGATATCTTGGAATATTTTAGATGAGAGATAATTTTCTATTTGCATTGGAAGTGTTTGAAAGGTTTTGATTTATCTGCATGCATAGCTAAAATCTGTTACTCTCTGAAAATAGAATCATAGAATCATACAATCCTTAAAGTTGGAATAGACCATTAAGGATCACCTAGTCCAACTCTCTTGCAAGAAACAGGGACATCAACAGCTAGATCAGACTGTCCACAGCAGAGAGCTGTATTCAGTTTTGTGATTGAATGCAGTGTACTTTATAAGAGATAGCATCTCTGGCTATAGAATTGGCTACAGAAAAGAAGCATGCTCCTAATTACAAAAAAACCCCTCATCTCCTACATGGACATTTCAGAGAAAAATGCTAACTGGCTCTTAGAAAATAAATAGATAGATAGATAGATAGATAGATAAAAATGATTCATCATCTTTCTTTGTAAATAAAATTGATGATGAAGATCAGTAGTGAATTTTCATACTTTAAGATGAAACAAATTGGGATAGGTTTGTGCACTAAAATTAAAGTCAATGTCATATTAAAGTACCTGGATGCTTAGTGCAATTGTTACATGTTTAAGAGCTTTTCATCAAATCACATTTACTTTCTTTGAGTGTAAAGTTGTTACGTTTTGTCAAAAATTCCTTTCAGTAAGCATAAATCTTCCCAAAGGTTTCCTATATGTTTTATAATCCAAAGTATTTTAATGGAATATTTTATTTTATTTTATTTTATTTTACTTCTATTTTCATTTAGAGATGCCTAAGCTCTGAAATAACCACCAATATTTAATACCCAGCAATTCAAGTAGTCTTCTTGACTATGTCAACATCCTTTGGGGGAGCAATGATTTTACTCATTTTCCAGATACTTGCCAGCAATGAAACGTAAATTTTAATTTGTGTTTAAAATTGAAAGCAAGGAAAACCAGCAATACAGGTACTGCAAAACCATTCGGCTTGAGAGATTTTTTAAAGTGAGAGAAATGTTTTCAGAAGATTTTGCCTGTAAAGTTATAGAGAAATTCATGCTAGTTTGACTTCTGTTCAAAAAATCAAGATTACTGTGGTTTCTCTCTACTTGAAGATATACAAAAGCTTCCTGGACATAGAATTATAGAATCATTTGAGTTAGAAGTGGCCTTTAAAGCTCATCTAGTCTCCCTGATTCCCCTGCAATGAACAGGGATGCCTACAGCTAGATCAGATTGCTCAGAGCTCCATCCAGCCTGATCTTTAAATCTCCAGGGACAGGGCATCTACCACCTCTCTTTGTCACCCTGTTCCAGTTCTTCACCACCTTTATTGTAAAGAACTTTTTCTTTATATCCAATCTAAATCTTTTCTTTTTTAGTTTGAAACCGTTTCCCCCTGTCCTATCACTACAGACCCTGCTAAAGAGTCTGTCCCCTTTTTTTCTTATAATCTTCTCTTTAGATACTGAACAACTGCTATCAAGTCTTCCTGGAGTCTCCCCTTCTCCAGGCTGTATAGCCCCAGGACTCTTGGCCTGTCCTCATAGGGAAGTGTTTCATCCTTTACAACATTTCATCAGCCTTCCTTGAGAAATGTGACAATGATTATTCAAGCATTTTGCTGAAATAATTATTAAAGTTGTATTTTCAATACAATAGTCTTACACGCATTCAGTTGTTTCTTTTTTTCAATAACATTATGATATGACTCTGCTCATGCCTTTAATCCCAGTAAGTTTTAAAAATTTTATGATCTGAAAACTGTTCAAAACTGAACCAGCAAGAAATAATTTTACCTAGATTTATCATAGTATGCAAATGATAACATAGTGTGTTTAATATTACTGTGTTATCATGCAGTGCTTTCAGTGTAACACAGGAAGATTAGGAAGCACTGACCTGACTGAGAGCTCAAAATAAGTACTGAGTAGGAACAGAACAGCAAAGCTAATGACAATCATGCAAATCTTTCCTTTTCCTTTTCCTTTTCCTTTTCCTTTTCCTTTTCCTTTTCCTTTTCCTTTTCCTTTTCCTTTTCCTTTTCCTTTTCCTTTTCCTTTTCCTTTTCCTTTTCCTTTTCCTTTTCCTTTTTCATTTCTAAACCTTGCTATATATTCTCTAACGCTCTGTGGAATTTTCCTCATATTTGTTAACTCAGAATATTGTGTTGGTCACATTATTTAAAAAATAATTCCATTATGTCAAATTACAATCCTAAAACTATTCTATTTGTTGCTTAACGGTTTTGTTGTTTTTGGTGGTGGTGGTGTTTTGTTTGTTTGTTTGTTTGTTTTTTGTTTTTGTTTTTCCTGTATCTGCTCCGCTGGTATGCTTTCTGAAACAGGTAACATTTTACTAAGAAATGTAACTAGATTTTCTCATCTCATATTACCATTAATCATCTTACACAACTAGTTCAGAATTATTTCTTGCAGTGTAATTAATTTACCTCAAATTCTTCAGAATAGAAAGAATATTGGAAAAGCAGTACTAAAATGATCCTAAAAATATCATTCTCACACACTTCTCTTTAGCAAAATTTGACTCCTTAGAAAATTTCAAAAGTATAATCTTTTCCAAGACAAACATTTTCCAAGAGAAAACATTTTCTTTCAGAAAAATGTTGAATTATGGAAGTTCTATTTTGAAGTTGAAGACGTAGCATATATGTGAATGTGTACATACATATATATAATGAATTAATTCCAATGTATATTTGAATTTTGAATCTGATAACAAAAAACAAACAAACAAACAAACAAACAAAAAACACTGGAAAGCTACAGAATTACAGGAAAGTTATGAAATTTTAAGAAGAAATTCATCAGTAAAATTCATCAATTCATAAAGATAAGAGGAACTTCAGCAAGGAAGATATAAGAATAGGAGGGGAAAGATTTTAATATCTTTTCAGGGAACCATTGGAAAATATCTATCTACAAGTCTATGTTGGATCTTACTTATCAATACGAGAAATTACAGGCTCAGATATGTTTTATTTATCCCTAAAATACTGAAAATTCTCATTTGATTTACTAGTTATCTTAACAAAAACAAAAAACAAACAAACAACCAAACAAAACACCACCACCACCAAAAACAACAAAACCGTTAAGCAACAAATAGAATAGTTTTAGGAAAAGGAAGGAGGCCAATGCCTCCTTCCCTTCTAAAAATCTTGTCATTATTGATAAACACATTCCAGTCATAAAAATCATCTCACCATGTTTCAGTGATGGCAACTACATCATGGTTTTTTAGTAGCACTATAACTTCCAACTCCTCTTTTATTTTATTTTATTTTATTGTTCCCAAGCTGCATGCATTAGTGTAGGGATATTGCAGCTGGGCAGCTGATCTTGTCACCTTCCTGGAAGATAACTCCTTAATTCCTTTATTTCACTCGAGTTTCCCTGTAGCTTTCTCCTATTGCCTCAATGGTTCCTTATTGCCTTTAATATTTCAAGTGTGCACCAGTATTATCAGTACATCTCAGAGCACTGTTTATTATTGCTGACATTGACCTAGGATTTGTTATGGTTTTGCCAGTTTATATATGCATATTCTCTTGTGAAACTCTTTGTGAATTTGTTCCATCATTTGTACTCAGTATTGACACCATATTTGCAGTTCAGGAACCTTACTATGGAAACTATTAACAAGGGCAATTCTTATTACGGATGAGTTAAAACAGTTTTTGAGAATTTTGAATAGTCTTGAGATGCTCTAATCAACATGGGCCTGTTGCTATTTCTCTTGCATGTGTTTCCATATTCTTCTTAGAATAAACAGCTGTTTAAAACTACTACCCAGAGATTCACCCTGAAGCATCCTGATTATGGGTGGTAGGGAATAAAGGAGGACATAGACAAATTTTTATAACAATTGTCACCTCTTAAAATTTTTGAGTTTTCCTCTGGAGTTCACTCCTGGATAAGTGTGGAATCCTGCAAAAAAAGATTATGACAACAGATCATGACAACAGAAGGAGGAAGATGCAAAAACTATTTTTATTTTGCTTGCTTACAGATTATTATGCAGGCTTTGCAGAAGAAACAGAATAATAAAACAGAAGAATAATGTTCTTCCCAATGTAAACCTGTACCCTTAAACTCCTTCTTTAGTAGGAAAAATGTGTACACACAATTTTTGAGAACTTTTGCTCTGAAGATCAAAATATATTATTTACCTAGACAAATCAGAGGAGGCTGGAGCCTCTGCTGTGAAAATATGATTTTCAAGGCTTCACACCATATAAAACAGATGCAATTTATCACCAAGGACTAACTGAATAACCATAATGAAATTTTACGTGATTGCTTTAATTCATATGAGAGCCATTTTAATATTTTGAAATTCTTTGGTTAGATTTCATTAATTCATAGAACTGAAGAAATTCCATAGTATCAAAAACATGGAGATGTAACAAAATACAAAGCATGATGTTGTATAACATAGTACAATTATTCCTTTTGCTGTAAAAAAAAAAATCAGAAAAATATCTGTACTGTAGGAAAATATGATCTCTTAGGCAAAATGTAATTCTGAAGCAAAAGTACCCCACAGGTTCCTTTTTTTTTTTTTTTTTTTTAAAGACAACAACAACAGAAAGTAAATATTAATGATCTAGAGGTAAATATTAATCATTTGGAGGTAGCTCACATGCTATCGTGTTGGAAGGTAAGGGGGTCCATAAGACCTGATTGGCACTTAAATACCGCTTCTTCCACGCTCCAGATCAGTGCATTCCTAAGAGAAAGAAAGTGGGGAAAGGTGGCAAGAGGCCTGTGTGAATGAGCAAGAAATTCATGGATAAACTGAAAGGAAAGAAGGAAGTCCATGAAATGTGGGAAAAGAGCCTGACAGGCTGGGAAGAATATAGAAATGTTGTCAGGACTTGTAGGGATGTAATGAGGAAAGCTAAGGCCCTCTTGGAATTTAACCTTGCAAAGAAGGTAAAAGTGTTTTGTTTTGTTTTGTTTTGTTTTGTTTTGTTTTGTTTTGTTTTGTTTTGAAGTATGCCAGCAGTAAAAGACAAAGGAAAATACTGGTTCCCTACTAAATGAGGAGGGTGCCTTGTTAACAGGGGACACTGAGAAGGCACAGATTCTGAATGCCTTCAGTCTTTCATGCTAAGACTAGCCCTCAGGAATCTCAGACCCTGGAGATAAGAGAGAGAGTCTGGAAAAAGATAGACTTTTCATTGATTGAGACAGATCTGGTCAGAAAGCATTTAGTCAAAATCAACACACAAATCTCTGGGCCCTGATGAAATGCACCCATTTCATTATGCACCCATTTCATTCTCATGCACTCATGAGAGAACTGGCAGAAGTAATAGTTGAACCGCTCTCTACCACTTTTGAAAGGTATAAATGGGAAGGGTGCCTATAAACTGGAGGATAGCTAATGTGTCTTCAAAAAGGGCAAGGAGGATCCGGGAAACTGCAGGCCAGTCAGCCTTACCTCCATCCGTGGAAGGGAGATATAACAACATGTTCTGGATGCCATTTCTGAGCAACTGAAAAAGAAGAAAGTTATCAGAAGCAGTCAGTATGGATTTACCAAAGGGATATCATGCTTGACCAATCCGATAGCTTGCTATATTGCCATCACTAGGTGGGTAGATGAGGGGAGTGGAGTGGATGCTGGGCACCTTGACTTCAGCAAGGCATTTGACACCATCTTCCACAAGATCCTTGTTATGAAACTTAGAAAATGGGGGACAGATGATTGGATTGTGAGGTGGATTAAGAAGTGACTGACTGTCAGACATCAGAGGGCTGTCATCAGCAGTGCAGTGTCTGGTTGAAGGCCTGTAATTAGCGATATTCCCAGGGTCAGTGCTGAAAATCTTCATCAATGAGTTGGATGAAAGGATTGAGTCCACCCTTAGCAAATTTGCTGATGATATGAAGTTGAGAGGATTGACTAACACACCTGAAGGCTGTGCTATCTTTCAACTGGACCTGAACAGACAGAACACTTTGGCAGGGAGGAACCTTATGAGGTCTAACAGCAGCAAGTGTAGAGTCCTGCACGTGGGGAAGAATAACTACATGCATCATCACAAGCTGAAGAATGATCTGCTGGAGACTGGATCTCTGCTAAGAATGATCTGGGTATCCTGGTGGACATCAGGCTGGCCATGAGCCAGCAGAGTGCCCTTGTGACCAAGAAGACAGATGATATCCTGGGGTGCATTAAAAAGAGCATGGCTGGCAGATCAAGGGAGATTATCCTCTGTATGGGAACAGCAGAATCACAGCCTGAACCTCTGATTGATCACCTGAGGTGAGCAATGAGTCAGCCAGAGGAGCACAGATGAAGGCAATTCACCTGTGCTGCCAGAAGGGGTAGAGCCTGGCTCCACCTCTCCTAGACCCATTTAAGAGCTGACTAGCAGTGGGGAGAGATCTCTTCTGGAGATTCACTCCACTGGAGTTTCCTAAGTAAGCGGGGTAAGTAACCTTATCTTTTTTGTTTTCTGCTTTTGTGTAGCAACTACATAGTCAAGCTCTCTGCTGTACTATAACATCTCTATATTCATTGATTGTGTACCCTTCCATTCTACTCTGCTCTACTGAATCCATATTTAGACTCCTGTGTTTTGTTCCAGTCTCCCCAGTTAAAACAAACAAATGATCCAACAAAAAAAACAAACAAACAAAAAAAAAAAAAAAAAACAAAAAAAAAGACAGGAATCTCTTAGAAGGAGTCCAGAAGAAGGCCACAAAGATGATAAAGGGCCTGGAGCATTTCCCTTATGAGGAAAGGCTGAATAACTTGGATCTGTTCAGCCTGGGGAAAGAAGACTGAGGGGGAATCTGGTGTTTATGAATATCTGACTGGAGGTGGGCAGTAAATGGATGAGGCCAGGCTTTTCCCTGTATTAGTATTTATGAATGAATAATGGCCTAAAACATGAACACAAGAAGTTCTGTTCTAACATCTGGAATTATTCCTTTATGCTAAGGTGACATAATACTGGAACAGGCTGCTCAGAGATGTTGTGGAGTCTCCTTCTACAGAAATATTGAAGGCTTATCTGCACGCCTACTTGTGTGACCTATTGTAGGATATCCCATATAGCAGACCTCTAGAGATCCCTTCCAACCTCTGACATTCTGTGGTTTTGTAATTTATGGAACTTTTTTTTCCTTATAATCATAATCTACACGTGACCAGTGTCCTATATAGAAATACGCGTCTTTCCAAGCATATATTGCTATATGTTTCGAAGTTTATCATGCATCTCCGTAAGCTTCCAAATCCCTTTATCAAACCTTCCTGAAACACAATCATTACTAAACATTTTCAAGGAAATAAAAACATGTATTTGTTCTAAGTTATTTTAATACACTTAAATATTGCAGTAGTTCACTATTAAGTTGTTCTATAGTCAAGAATGATGGAGGATTTTCTCCCTTAAAGAGACCTGGAATCCTGGCTTAAGTTATTTCAAGACTTTTGGGTATTGTGAAAAGTAGTTATTATTATCATGTTATCAGATTCACTAAAGACTTACTAAAATCTGGGCAGTAGAAAATGGAATTTTAATCATTAGACTAATTTTTCTGTAAAGTAAATCTTACGGAGAATGTCTAAACATGCAACTGCACTTTACACAAAGAAGTGGCATGAAATATTTTTTCCTCTATAGCTCTGGAATGAGAGGTAGGTTATTCTTTGTCTGATGGGCTATGTCAGAGTTTATTATGCTATGGAAAAGTTTATTATTTGCCTAGGATCAGGTCATAGACAATGTTTATTGACATAATTTAAAACTGCCCAGTCTTTCCTGGTGCCATAAAGATATATGTAATTAATATACTAGCGCATATTTTTATTCTTTGTGGCACATGAGATAGTTAAAGTATGACATGCATAAAAACAACATAATACAAATTCTTTGTGGCACAGATGTGGAGCATTTGCTACATACTGCTCTGTAACTGTTTATACTAGGGTCTGAACTGCAATATTTGTGTTATAAGTATAGATTACATTCAAGCACCCTGGCTACAGAGTAGATAGTGAAAGAAAGAAGCTTTGATTACTTAAACTTCTACAGTAGAACATTTTTTAATTTGCATTCAATAAATAACCCTATTACTAGTCTTCCAGTAAGAAAAGAAGACTTGTGCTTACTACAGAAAAAGCAGGGAAGGAGAAGGAAGTCCAAAGAGACCTGTAAAATCCCTTCTGCACTGGCCAGGATACAGGCTGTTATTACAAAAAAAAAAAAAAAAGCCAATATTCTATTTTCTGCCCATATGACAGTTAAATTCAGACTACAGATATTATGGGGGGGAGAAAGTAACTTTCTTAACATTCCCCTGAACTTTCATATATAAACTGATCGCAGAATCATAGGATCGTACAATAAACCAGTAGAAAGGGACCTCAGAAGGTCAGAATCCAAACACTATCAGATCTGATGTCAGAACCAGTTCCTCATACAGGTCTTGAAACTTTCAGGGATCTGAGACTGTACAACCTCTCTGGGCAGCCTGCTCCACTGCCTGACTACTGCCTTATTGAAAATGTTCTCCTTGTGTCTAATCGGAACCTATCTTTTAACTTATGCTTGTTGCTCACTGTGCATTGTTGTGAAGAACTTGGACTGATTTCCTTGAAGACCACTTTCTTGGTACTGATAGGCACATTGTTAGATTACATTAACTTTTCAGTTCTGATGTCAAGATGTGTAGTGAAATCCATTAACAATATTGTTGCAGCACGCGCCCGTTCCGAATTTCCCGGGAGACCGCAGCTTGGCCAATTACTGAGGCGACACCAATGTGATGAGCAGCAAATGGCGTTTATTACCTGTATACACTACCTTATATAGCCTAATTACTTCGTCTATGCCCCCAAGGGCGCACATCACACATCAATCATTAGAGCAGGGAGGGAGCTTAACACATCAGACCCCGCGGGGGGGGGGGGGGGGGTCTCGCAGTTTCGCAGTTGCTGACAACACAATATACTTGTTGAAATAATGGGAATGATGGCTAAATGTTTTTGCTGCTCTGTTTCTTTACTATCTATCAATCTTTACACGGAATATACATATTCCAATATATTTTCCACAATTAAATGGATATGATGCTTAACAGAATAATAAAAATATATATTAGAGGTCATACTAGGTCAGCCAAGTATCCCAAGTCACACTGTGGTTAAAAGAAAATACTTGTGGGGAAAAAAAATAGAATGAACATTTCATGTTTCATTTCTCAAGTATTCATGTATTGCCCAACTGTCCTCAGCTCAGAAGCTTCCTCAGATGATATTCTTCTAAGCCCTTTTTATCTCTGGAGTAGTTCCCTTTCCTAAATATTATCAGTCTCATTTATGACGCAGGTAAATCTGTAATATTCACAGAACTCAGCAGCAAGTGAATCTACTGAAGAAAGACACGCCACTGAAAAAGATGTTCTACCTTTTATTATTGTTGTTGTCTGGTGTGACTAATGAGGCACAGGTACTTATTTTCAGACTGGAAGAGTATACCACAGAATTGTAGGGGTTGGAAGGGACCTCCAGAGATCACTGAGTCCAACCCCCCTGCCAAAGCAGGTTCCCTACACCAGGTCACACAGGTAGGCGTCCAGGCAGGTCTTGAACATCTCCAGAGAAGGAGACTCCACCACCTCCCTGGGCAGCCTGTTCCAGTGCTCCGTCACCCTCACTGTAAAGAAGTTCTTGCGCATGTTTGTGCGGAACTTCCTATGCTGCCGTTTCCCCTTGTCCTGTCTCCACTCACCACTGAAAAGAGTCCGGCCTCGCCATTCTGCCCCCTAAACCGTAGATATTTATAGACCTTGATCCGGTCCCCTCTCAGTCTTCTTTTCTCAAGGCTGAACAGACCCAGTTCACTCAGTCTTTCCTCATAGGGGAGATGCTCCAGGCCCTTCACCATCTTTGTGGCCCTCCGCTGGACTCTTTCCAAGAGATCCCTGTCTTTTTTGTACTGGGGAGCCCAGAACTGGACGCAGTACTCCAGATGAGGTCTTACCAGGGCAGAGTAGAGGGGGAGGATCACTTCCCTCGACCTGCTGGACACGCTCTTTTTAATGCAACCCAGTAAGCCATTGGCCCTCTTGGCCACAAGGGCACACTGCTGGCTCATGGCCAACCTGTCATCCACCAGGACACCCAGGTCCCTCTCTGCAGAGCTCCTCTCCAGCAGCTCATCCCCCAACCTGTACTGGTGCATGGAATTATTCCTCCCCAGATGCAAGACTCTACACTTGCTTTTGTGAAACCTCATCTGTTTTTTTTCTGCCCAGCTCTCCAGCCTGTCCATGTCTCGCTGAATGGCAGCACGGCCTTCAGGTGCGTCAGCCAATCGTCCTAACTTTGTATCATCAGCAAACTTGCTGAGGGTGGCCGCTATCCCCTCATCAAGGTCATTGATGAAGATGTTGAACAAGACCTCACTGTCCACTCATCTATCCCACACTTCCTCAGCTTTGTTGTAAGGATGTCATGGGGGACAGTATCAAATGCCTTGCTGAAATCAAGGTGGACTACATCCACTGCTCTCCCCCCATCCACCCAGCCAGAGGCAACATCATGGAAGGCTACCAGATTGGTGAAGCACAACCTCCCCCTAGTGAACCCATGCTGACTACTCCTGATAACCTGCTTTTCTTCCAGTTGTCTGGAGATGACATCCAGCATAAGTTGTTCCATCACCTTTCCAGGGACAGAGGTGAGGCTGACTGGCCTATACTTGCCTGGGTCTTCCTTCTTGCCCTTTTTGAAGACTGGAGTGACATTGGCTGTCCTCCAGTCTTCAGGCACCTCCCCTGTCCTCCAAGACCTCTCAAAGATGACAGAAAGCGGTTCAGTAATTACCTCTGCCAGCTTCCTCAGCTCCTGTGGGTGCATCCCATCAGGTCCCATGGATTTGTGAACATTGGTGTTGCCTAGGTGCTCTCGGACCACCTCTTCCCTGACTGAAGGGAGGTCTTCTGTTCCTCAGATCCTTTCACTAATCTCCAGGGTCTCGGATTCCCGAGGGTGAGCTTTTTCATAGAATCATAGAATCACCAAGGTTGGAAAAGACCTAAAAGATCATCCAGTCCAACTGTTCACCTATTCCCAATAGCTCCCACTAAACCATGTCCCTCAACACAACATCCAGCCTTTCCTTGAACACCCCCAGGGTCGGTGACTCCACCCCCTCCCTGGGCAGTCCATTCCAGTGCCTGACCACCCTTTCTGAAAAGTAATACTTCTTCATGTCCAGCCTGAATCTCCCCTGCCGTAGCTTGAAACCATTCCCTCTGGTCCTATCACTAATGACACAAGAGAAGAGGCTGACCTCTAGCTCACTACAACCTCCATTCAGGAAGTTATAGAGAGCAATGAGGTCTCCCCTGAGCCTCCTCTTCTCCAGGCTGAACATTCCCAGCTCCTTCAGCCTCTCCTCATATGGCCTGTGTTCCAGACCCCTCACCAGCTTTGTTGCCTGTTTTCACTGAAGACAGAAGCAAAGAAGGCTTTCAGTATCTCCGCCTCCTCAGCATCCTCCGTTACCAGAACACCTCTGTCACTTAGCAGGGGAGCCACATTCTCCCTAGTCTTCCTTTTACTGTTAATGTACTTAAAAAAGCCTTTTTTATTATCCTTTATCTCCTTCACTAAATTTATTATATAGTATTAACTGTTGATCCTCATCTACCCTCTCAAAGCTATTCGAAGTTCGAAACTTTTATCATACAAAATCTCTCAGTAGATAATATAGCTAAGTTTCTGTTTTGTTTCCTTTTCCTGAATTACTGGCATTCAATTAATATGTGCAAAAACAAAATATAATTGAAAATTATATTTGAGAGATTTATGTTTGCTTCAATTTCTACTTCTCATTTTATATTTATTTCATTCGCCATTTTTCAATGCTAGTTATTTATTTGAGATAAAGACAATTTAAAATTCATAATGCATTTTCTCTTTTTAATTGAGCTCCAGAAAGCTATTCTAGTAAGCGGGTTAGATGTATATTAATTTTATATATCAGTTGATATTTTCTCTGGTAACAAATCATAGGACCCAAGGGAGCAGCATGAAGCTGCATCAGGGAACTGTTCAAGTTTGGTGTTAGGAAAATGTCCCTCATTGAGAGGGTGACTGGGCACTGAAACAGGCTCTTCAGGGAAGTATTCATGACACTAAGATGCCGGAGTTCAAGAAGTTTTTATACAGTACTCTCAGAAATGTTTTTATTTTAGGTGATTCTGTGTGTATCTAGAAGTTGAATTCGATAATCCCTGAGGATCCCTTCCAACTCAAGACAATCTATGATTCTATGACTCCTACTTCCCTTCTTTCCTTCTAATGGCACAGGTGGATGAGGATGGGAGGTTGTGATATCTTCATAACACTTTATCTTCATTCTTAAACTTTCCTCCTCCAGTGTGGATCCTCTCCTTGGCTGTAGGGGAATCTCTCTTCTGGCACGTAGAGTGCTCATTCCTACTCCTTTACTTCATGGTTTCTGCTGAACTGCTTCTCACTTTTTTTTTCTTTGCTGATTGTGAAGTGCTTTGCCCTTTCTTAAGTATGTTTTCCCTGAGAAAACACCATCTTGGCTGCTGGGCCCAGCTGTACCCTGCAGTGCAGCGTACAGGTAGAGACAGACTGTATCCAACTTAGATCACTATTTTAAAGTAAATATACTTCTAATTACAAACATAACTAGTGAAAGCAGTCACACTACGTATTAGATTCAAAGTATTTTACAAGAAATCACTTCCAATACACTTTTCAATTCTTATTTCAAATTTGTTCTCACAGTTTAATTTCAGGAAATAACAGACATTCTGTCTGTTAAATCTAAGATATTGAGGTAAATAGCTATTTTCAAGTAGAAAATATGAGATAGAAAGATATATTGTATGATTATTTTATGTGATATATTTTTTAATATGTTCCATGAAGTCAATATGCTGTTTTAACTGCATTTTTTTTTCCAAATAATTAATTTATATGCAATGCACTCATTAAAAAAGAAATTTCCCAGTATTTGTGTAAGTGTTCATAATCTTTCATAATCTCCAGTGTTTGGAAAGCACTTTTGTGTCCTTCAGAACTGATTCATTCATGGCTTAGATGTCCATATCTGTCCTTTGTATTGAATACAAAAAGATTTCTTAAAGTAATCATTTTCATACTTTTTCTCTTGTTATAAGATTAATGAGATCAGGGTGTTCCACTGACAAAGTGGAACTAATTAGAAGCTGTGTAAAGTAGTAATTCAGTGAGTATATCTTACAGAAGGAACACATTGCTCTAAAATAAGATATTTCTTTAAGGTATATCTTCTTCACATTCTCTTATAGAAGCTAAGAATGAAGAAGGAAAATGGGTAGTAATTTATTCATAGTTAACTGCAACTAATTCCATATTATTTTAGTGAAGGGAAGAATAATCTCACACACAACACCCTCAAATACAACCTAATATAATTCTGCCTAAAATGTTGACTATGTAGTTACTAAACTTATTTTCAGTGGTGCAAGTGATGTGATAAGAACAAATAGGTGCATGCTAAAACGCAGGAGATTACATCTGAATGTCAGGGAACACTTCTTTACTCTGTAGGTGACCAAGTATTAACACAGATGGCCCAGAGAGGCTGTGGACTCTCCTCCCCTGAGATATTTACAAGCAAGTCCTGGGTGACCTGCTGTAGGACCACCTACCCACCTGCTTGAGTGGGGTTGTTGGAAGTCTAAAAACCCCTTCCAATCTCTACCATTGTTATTCTACAATTAAAGCCTGTGTGATATCACTATTTATTTATTTATATTTATTTTGGTAGGTACATAGTGCCATTCGGGTTCCTATTTTTCTTTCAGTTTTGTTTTTGAGTGGTTCTCTTTGCAGTTCGATTTTCTCTGTCTGAATAGCTTGTAAAATTTAGAAGCAGAAAAATACTGGCATGTTGCCTGAAATAGAAACACATTCCTTCTACATAACAGGGGGAAGCAAGACAAAAATTATCTCATTTTTTGGACATCTCTTAAATCTAAATAAAGTCAAGGAGTTAAGGAGATGGCAAAGATATGTAAATGATGTTTTGAAGTGAGTACATCTGAAGAATATCCTCTTTTCAAAACAGGAACAAGCAATAGGATTGTGATGTACGTGGGAGGAAAAAAGCAGAGAAAAGAATGTACAGTTGCTGTAGTAATTCTCAATTATTAATTCATTTCAAAGACAGTGTTTCCAGATAATCCAAGGCACATTTGGGAATTCAAATATTCATCAAGATTTGTCTCACACATCATCAAACAATACTGTTACTGTCCTATTCCTTGTTCTCTGTATCTTGGCAGTCTTTCAAAGATACCAAGCAGCAGATGAGCTGCATCAAAGTCTGCTGAGATCAGTACAAAACTTCTTACAATCTCCAGAAGAAATGAAATAAGGAAACACAAAGGCAAAAGACATCGAAAAGATAGAGAACAGAGAAAATTAATTTCTCTTCCAAAATATTCTCTATCTTTTGATGATTTTCTTAAGGAATTTGTAGATCCAGAGGGAGTAATTATATTTGTCTGAATAATGGTTATGTGTAGGTTTTTCTTCTACAGATATGCCTTGTCATCTTACCAAGGCAAACATAGTTCTCAATTCTATAATACACTGTGACAACAAATTCTGTAGTCAAACAGTTTGAAACTGTTGTTTGATTGATTTCTATTATTTTTAAGTCTCTGTGATAAATTGTTTTATGCTCAATAAATACTTATTTTTTTTTTTCCTCCATTTGATTTTTCTAGAATATATGGATTGTTATACCTCCATCTCTTACCCTCTCCAAATTAAAAAAAATAAAAATAAAAAATAAAAAATTTTGGAATAAATTTTAAAATTTGAAGAAATCTTGGCATGAAAGCTTAGCTCTTACTACGAAATTTTTTTCTAAAAAGCATTCATTCAGAGTATTCTGATGAAGCTGACTGGAGCTGGTCACAAACACAATTTTTCAGTATCATTGTAGATAAAGGTCTTAGAGTTTAGTAACAAAATATTTTTTTAAAATGAATTCTTGTTGCATAGCATTATCGTGTATGCATGCATACTCATGATGAGTAAGATATTGTACAGACTAATATGTAAGATAAGATCTGAAAGGTGAGACGGGGGGAGTGGTGGTGAAGGGGAATAGTTAGAGATAGCTTACAGAAGCAAGAATGTAGAGCTTGTCAGAAATTAAGGGATGGCAGACACTGTGTCTGGGATAGTGAGGGGGATGAAGGCCACAAAGACAAGGGTTTGAGAACATTTGGCAGGGAGGTGATTAGATGTCCACAGGGCAAGAAAAAACCGTTTAGGGGGACCCCCCCCCCCCCCCCCCCAGAAAGGCCAGGAGTTTACAGCAAAAATGGTCAGAAGCTTTCGCAAGGAAAACAACAGATCTTCATCCCATGACCCACTGCGCACATGCAAGAGGGGAGGGTCTGCATGCTAATGAACTCTCGGGGGGGGGGTGTAATGAATATGTATCCGAATTCCAGGAAAACTATTGCTTATGTATTAGTTTCGCCTATATCCGTAGCACAATTTTTCTAGATGGCGTGCAAGTTAGGCGGATCTATCCCCCTTGTACCAGGTGTCTGCACAGCACTGGATAAACAGTACCTGCTTTGTAATCTTACTTGGGTTACAGAGTTTGATTCTGCATGTCAGATCTTTTTCAGAGTTGTGCATGTCACGCTTTAACTTGTGTTTGACAAATATTATTAACAAATTATTCTATTTAAGCATCTAGGAAAAACCTTAATGATAAATCTTTTCTTGAAATATATAGGACAATTTCTGCTAATTTTAACTGAAGGCAGAAGTTGCAAATGCATTTTCTTGTTTACAGAACTAATCTGTACACAAATATTCATAGATGTTTAAGTGCTCTGACAGATTAGTCCATAGGAGAATTTTCCAACCTTCAGGAGGAAGGGGATGACTTAAGTATTAAACTGTTATTCTTCACATAATAACTCCATAAAGAAAAGAAATCTTGTTTGCCAAAATGTATTTTCAATACAATTTCAATAGTCTTTCTATTTTATTAAATATTTTTCCTTAACAATATTTGAATAATTGCAACTGGTTAAATTTTCCTGGAGTTAAATTTTCCTGCAAATTTGAAAATAATATAAATCAAATCATCTAGCAATTTCCTTTTGCACAGGTTTGGGGTTTTTTTTTTGTTTGTTTGTTTGTTTTTTGGTTTTTATTTTTCTTTTTTTACTTGGATTATGGTAACTAAGCAAATCTTTTGTAAGTAGTTGGTCTACAAAATATATTTTTTCCATTACCACCATCTAGTCTGTCAGAATTTTTTATTTCTGAACAACTCTTTTAATAACTTTGGGCTTCCATGGAAGATTCTTTATTACAGTAATAAAATATCCTTTCAGTTGTAACTTTTCTTGTTCTGGTATATCCTGTGATAATTACATATAATCATTAGTGGATGTAGCACCAAAATAAATTGTAATATTTTCACCGTTAACTACAAAATATATATATATATACACAACTTCTGCAAATTTTATTTTAGTAGCATTTTTCAGCTTTTTTTAGATGTTTTTATGTCCCAACTACAGAAAAATATTGCAGATAATCTAGAACCAATCAATGTCTTTATCTTTTCAACTTGCTTTTTTTGTTTTACCTTCTAAGTACACAATGGCATGTTCAACATACCTATAAAATTTTACTCAGATATAGAATGTTATGTGTCATGGTTTTGTCATTTCACTGCTCTTTTTCTTTCTTCTTTTTTTTCATATTCTGAAATGTGAATGAAACAAGTAGGTTAATTGAACAAGACAGAAGCAATAAATAAATAAATGTTGCACTCAACTTTTGCACAAGCCACGGAAAAGAGGAACCTGTGTATAGTATAATACAACTGACAACCTAGATAAGCTGAAGTATTTTGAAGTATGATAACATAAACTCAGAAGCCAGTTTACACAAGAGTTTTCCATGTTTTTTTCTTAAAATAAATTTGATTTTTTGTGTGTGTGTTGTTAAAATATTCATGACTCCTGTATTCTTACAAAGATTTATTTTTTGTGCATTCAAATTGCTTTGTTTTCATTCCTTTATATTTATATATAACCTTTGTATTTCTTTGTTTACTCAACTATGAATACTTAGAGACTTCAGTCAATTTAGGAAAATAATATTATGAAAAAAACTGAATTATTGAACTGCTGTTGGCATCAACAATTCACAGAAGCTTCCACAGAGTAACAAACATATATATATACATATATATATATACATATATATACATATATATTTATAGTCCTATTTAGATGACAGAGATGAAAATGTCTGATTTACACTTCACTGGTCAGTGCTGTAACTGTACAGTTGTTGTTAGAATGAAAATATGTACTGGGAGGGAAATAAGGAGCAGAAATTTCATGAAAATCAGTAAAAACAAACATGATTTCATCTTTTCACTGCACATTTCTCTTACACAAATTGAAGAGTACTTGTAATCTCAAATGTGATTAAGCTGTCAAAAATTAGTAATGCAATAAAACCGTTACTAGAGTTCTAATACTGAAAAGTCTATCCACTTAACTGTGCAGTCTTCATGGGAGTACTTTAAGAATAAGGGTGTGAAAGGCTGAGGGCCACTGCACAAATTGAGATCAAAGGATTTGCTTTTAACCACTTCAGACTTTAATTGGAATTAAAATTTAAAAGGCACCTTAGAATTTAGCTTGCCTTTAATGTTAAGGTCTAGTTGAAGGCAACAAATAAGCAGCTTAAACTAGTAGCAGGTAGATACATTTTTTCTCAAAAATATATTTGAAATTTCTGTTGAAAGAAAGCTTTCAGAATGAAATCCGAATCTAGACAATATTAAAAATTATTCCATTTTAGGTAATGTGTGAATTTACAAGAATTGCAACGTATATAGGATTTCTTAAATAAGCATCTCTATATGGACTACTGGATGCATAATTAAAACAGATTCAATAGAGAAGAAACTTACAAGAGGGTTCACCTGATCATATGTAGATGTGCTGTTTCTTTAACATTAACAGATAAATAAACACTTCTATAATCTAAGATAACTCATCTTAAAACTCTTGCCCAAATTCTCTTTCCTCCTAGAAAAATTCTCCATTTCCACCAGCCATGGAGAAGGAAGTCTTCGTACACTTGTATATTGCAGAAGCTGGTGGACATGAAACACACAATATACCATGTGAAATAGAGTCCAAATAGATGATGCCAAGTACTAGATTAGAACTTGATGTAATTATCTATTTATGCTCTGTTCTCTCTCACACAACGTAAAGTTTTTAGTCTAATAGGACATGCTTAGCCTCCTATAAGTGTTCTGGTGCCAATCGTAACTAACTGATATTATAATCTTTGATTAAAAAAATATAACAATTTGTAGGAAATGACAAAAAAGAATGTAAGAGCTGCATTGCTTTGTGTACTATTGCTCTAACATGCAAATTACTGAATATCACATAGATGTGGTAGTGAGTGTAGTTCACTTCTATTTCACTTTCAACTTTCATATTTTTGTTCATAAAACAAAATTTGAAAAACTGAGAAAAGTTGACGAGTACCTGTGATATTTTTTTTTCTTTTCAAAAGATATTGCAAAGATACATAATTAAGGCAGATAATTGGGAAACTTAAACTTGGATTTTCAAGTATTTTCTAATGCAGGTATTTTATGCTCCCTTGGAAAAGTAAGCAGCTTGTAACTTCCATTTGCAGAATGAAAATTATAGCATTTTCTTATAGCACTGATTTATAAAGATCTGAAGGATTGTTTTCAGTAGGATATAATAACAACGCTTTTAGTGGAAGGCTCCCATGAATTAAGTGGCTAAAAACCAGTTCTTTTTCCTCAGAAAAAGCCTGAGAACAAATTATGAGTGGGAAATTACGTGAGGGAACACTGATGCTAGCGAAAATAGCATATATATAATGTGTTATTTTCCTGTTTTAAATTGATTTACATCTTCGTCTTCCATATATATTTCTATCACATATATGTCAATGTATGCACATTGAAATTACATGTATAATGTGAAATGTATCTTATATCATGTTACTCTCTTTAAAAGAATCCTTGATTTTCAGATATCAGCATTCTTCAAAACAGATAAATAACTTAAAATCACAAAATTATTGGAAAAAAAAAGACAAACAGTTCACAAGCCACTGAAACTCAGAGAAAATCTTTTCCTGATGGCATATTTCTGGCAGTCTCAGAAGCCAAAGTCTAAACAATGTATCCACTCCTAGAGATTTTCCTTAAACACAGCAAGGCAGAAACATTCAGAAAAAAATGTATTTTGTCACTTATAGAAATTGTACCAGGAAACTTCTGCTAATCGTGATTTCAGTGTTCCTATCTGGCAGTTCAGTACTCAATTTGCCAACTTTGACCCATCATTCAGTTTGGAGAAATCAAAAATAACTTTTTTTTTTGTTTCTTTCTCTCTTGAATAGCAGTATTTCAAAAGCACAGAGCTGGAGCGATCATACAATCCCTAGCGAAATTATAATACACTGTACTGGTCAATGTTCAGTTGAACATAAGCCAGCAGCATGCCCAGGTGGCCAAAAAGGCCAATGGCAGCCTGACTTGCATCAAAAATGATGCTGCTAGCAGGAGCAGGGAAGTAATTATACCTCTGTACTCAGCACTGGTGAGGCTGCAACTCGAGTACTGTGTTCAGTTTTGGACCCCTCACTACAAGAAAGACATCAAGGCCCAATAGAGTGTCCAGAGAAGGGCAACAAAGTTGGTGAGGCGTCTGGAGCACAGGCCTTATGAGGAGTGGCTGAGGGAGCTTGGATTGTTCAGTCTGGCTCAGGGGAGACCTTATTGCTCACTATAATTACATGAAAGGAAGTTGAAGAGAGGTTGGGGTCAGGCTGTTCTGTTGGGTAACTAGGGATAAGACTAGAGGGAATGGCCTCAAGTTGCATTAGGGGAGTTTCAGGCTAGATGTGAGGAGTTGAGGATGTGAGGAGAAGAGTTGTCAGGCACTTAAATGGGCTGCCCAGGAAGGTAGTCACCGACCCTGGAGGTGTTCAAGGAATGTTAGAATGTTGTGTTGAGGGTTATGATTTAGTGAGATCTATTGTTGATAGGTGTACGGTTGGACTGGACGACCTTATAGGTTTTTTTCAATCTTGCTGAGTCTATGACTGATTGAAATAAAAATACTGCTTGTGCACAGGGGAAGAAGAAAAAGCCCTCAAGTCATACATCTTCGTTTGTTTGATTGATTGGAGAGAAGGAGAGGGAAGCTTGAGACATGGACTCTCATCTTGCCAGTGTTGAAGTTTACATTTCAGTTTATTTGCAGGTGAAAGGAAAATGAGGTTCACCTTAGACTTATTCTATTATGCTTCTACAGTCATATTCAGTTCTATGAAGAAATGTGTTTCCAGATATAAACTCTATATGTACTAAATGGAGTCTTCATTTTTTTTCAGCAGCATTACAATAGTTTGTGCCTTCTGTGTTTTTTATTTAAAACCTAGCTGGGATAGTATGAGTTCTAATATCAACTCATTTGTTGCTAAGAGATTTAGCATAACTAAAGCTAATTCGTAGCTTATTTGTATTTTATAGATAGCAGAAACAGTATTTGAATGAATTATACTGTGTTGGAAAAAAAAAAAAAAACAACAAAAAACTGTAAGAAGTACGTTCTGTCACAATCGCAGAATCATAGAATGATCTGGATTGGAAAGGACCTTAAAAATCATCTACTTCTAACCTCCTGCCATGAGGAGGGTTGCCATCCACAGGATCATGCTGTCCAGAGCCCCACCCAACCATGTCCCTTCAGGGGTTTGGTGTTTTTTTTTTGTTTTGTTTTGTTTTGTTTTGTTTTGTTTTTTTTAATGAAATAGTGGTGAAAAACCTCTGTATATCATTTAAAGTAAGATATCATGACAGATTTCATTATAAACCAGTAACATAACTTGCTTCACCATGGTAGAAACTGTTGTATCTGTGCCCTAAGATTGGATAAGGTAGATATTATAAAACAACCTCTACACATTCACTCATCCAGGAGCTGGACTTGATGACCCTTGTGAGTTCCTTCCAACTCAGGATATTCTATGATTAGCTAGTGATTTCTATGATTTGGACACACAAATTGTCATATTCATTCCTTAAAAAACAGGATTAGTGTTTTGCTCAAAAGGTGGAAATGCAATAAATATTATTCCTACAGTAGCCTCCATCAATTTCTATTATTATTATTACCTTTAGGTGTGTATGTATTTTAATGTTTTCAGTTATGTGTGAATAAGAGTTCTGAGTGGACATTGTTTCTGAAAGTGTTCAGTGACATTCAATTGGTTTGAATCTCATCCACTTATTTCATATAGGAAAAGCAACATATGAGTCTATTTTTATCTTATTTTATTCTCCTGAATAATTTTGGAAGATTAAGCTAAGATGATGCACCCCACAAAAACATCAGGGCTAGAAAGTGTTTATATAAGGATAAGTTAAACATATCAGTACAGCTCATTTTTCTTCCTCTGTTTGCTAACTATAGCATTTCAAAGAGCCTAATCCATTACACTATCATACAGATTAAGCAACCTACTGATTTAATAAAGAAATTATGATTGTTCAAGATAGATTGACTCTTCATTTCATATTATTGAGAGAAAAGGTGGTTTTTTCCCTTTTATCTTTCTGCTTTATTTAATTTTCTAGTTTCAGAGGTTCTTATTTTTAACAAAATGATGGTATTACTACTGTTGTTGTTTTTTTTTTCCTCTTCCAGATACTACCATGCTTGCTTTGTTATGCCACAAAGTCCAATGTTATATATTCTGTGTTACTGAAGGCAAGATGTATGATTTCAGACAGACTTTATACCATCAGTGGAAGAGTACTGTCTGGATATAATGTTCAATTGAATTTATATATATATTTTTCCCCTTATTATCAATGATGAGTGTTAGGCAGATTGATAATGCATTCATTCTATAGTTTGTAAGAAGACCCACAAGCATTTAATTTTTTCTTTTTCAACATTCTACACTGTGGCTATTATTTACACATTCACAGTTTAAAAAAAGAAAATACTTATTAACTGATCAAAATGATTAATTGATTTAAACTTTTCAGACCTATACTTATCCTTTCTAATACCAGTCATCCCATGTAATTGCCTTGGTTAAATTAGACAGGTGATTACAGGCATTCTGTTACTTATACCAAAAGAATCTGTAAGTTTACTCAAAATTCAGTATTGCTTACCTTGCAATTCTATAAAATTCAGAGTTTTAATGAGTTCTAGGAAATGCAAAACACACACACACAGTATAACAATTAAAAAAAACAACCTCTGGATATGTGAATCACCCAATTACTTGTATTATGAAATGTGATCTTTTTTATCTTTCAGTTGTTTTTAAAACAAGTCAGAAGTTCATCTTTCTGTCTAATATTAACATTCATTTTCTGTTATGTTGCATTACTGTTTCTTTGGCAACTGATTTTCACTAATGTTGTACTGCCTACTTTTGCTAGTGGTAAAGTTTGTTGTTTTTGTTGTTGTTTTGTCTCTTGCCTTTTCTGTTTCATTTTCTCTCATTTCCTGATTTACAGCGGTTTTTATTAACTTCAAATGCTGTGTGGAATTGTATGATTTCTGCAGAGTTCATAGAATCGTAGAATAATAATATTGCTCAGGTTGGAAAAGACCTTAAGGATCATTGAGTCCAAGCATCACCTAACCATACTACCCTAACTAAAAACCCTCTGCTAAATCATGTCCCTAAACACCACATCCAAATGGTTTTTAAACACATCCAGGAATGGTTACTCAACCGTCTCCCAGGGTAGCCTATTCCAATGCTGTCTCACTCCAATTTATAGGAGGAAGATGAGTTTCTTTTAATATCTGCATGCCCGGCGTGAGATTAAGAAACAACGGTTCATATGTTAGTCCAACCAGATTATTATAAATCCTAATCAAGGAGACGGGGAAGGGAAGGAGGGCAACAGAAAAAATAGGAAAGAAGAAAGAATCATGTAAAGCAGGGATAGTCACCACCAGGATCCAGCAGTGGTCCTGTTGCACAACGTTTCAAAGTCTGAGGCAGAAGCAGCAGTGGAAGAGAGTAGCAGCGTGGCCGGCCTTGGGCAGCAAGCTGGTAACAGGAGGCAGTCACAGAGCCAATCCAAGAGGAAGCAGCAGTCCTCAGGTAGCAGGCCTAGGAGAGTCCATCAGCATGCAGGAATTCCGTAGTGAGGAATCTGATGGCAGACACCTTTGTACTTCTTCAGCATTGTGGTAGAGAGCAGAGCAAGTCCAGGAGGGAGAGAGGCAGGTCGTGAGGCTTCTCATGTTAGAAACTTCTTCTTCATGAGGAATCTGTTGCCAGAAAACCTCTGTTCTTCATGAGGAATCTGTTGCCAGAAAACCTAAACCTCATGATTTTCTATTGCTCTTTTATCCTACTTTTTCTCCTATGTGACATCCCTGGGTGCTTGAGCAAGAGTACCCCCTGAGATGTCCATCTTCCTTAAGTCCACACAAAAGACTGCTTCCTGGCCATTAAGCTGCATCTTATCTCTCTCTCGTTGCCCCTGGCCTTGTCCATCTGTGTCCCTCAGACAAAGGATTTCTCAACCTTTGCCCAGGACTTGCCTGAACGTGTTCATCTGTGTCCCCAGCAAGCTTTGAGACAATGATATAAATGAATAATATCTTACAAATGCTTAACAACCCTTTCTGTAAATAAATATTTTCTACTATCCAACCTAAACTTACCCTGGTGCAACTTGAAGATATTTCCCCTCTTCCTATCACCTGTCATCAGTGAGAAGAGACCAACCCTACTGCCACTGCAATCACCTTTCAGATACTGAAAGAGAGCAATAAGGTCTCTTGTCGGCCTCCTCTTTCCCAGACTAAACAACCCCAGTTCCTTCAGTCTCTTCTCATCAGGCATATTCTCCAAGCCCTTCACAAGCCTTGTTGCCCTTCTTTGGACCTGCTCCAGCACCTCAATGTCCTTTCTGTACTGAGGTGCCCAAAACTAAACACAGTACTCGAGGTGAGGCCTCACCTCTGTTCACAGAAGGTATTTGCAAATCAAACACAGTAGGTTTTAGTTTTTGGACTGGAAACAGATTTTAAAAGTTTATTGGAGATCTGAGTTCCAGTAATTTAAACTCTTAAATAAGTACTTATTATTGCTAAAACAGTACTTTGTATTGTACTTCAAAATAGCTGAGATGGTCAAAAGAAATAAAAATTACACTAAAATATTGTCAATAAAATTATCTGAAATGTAGTACTTATAGCCAGGAGAAAACACAATATAGAACCATGTAGCAGCATTCAGGAGTTAAAGGATTTTTTTTTTTTTTATTTTTTTTCCTCCTGAAGAATGTTGTGGGTAACAATAGAAAATAGAAAAAAATATTATACTAATTTTCTGTGCCTTAATCCTAGTAGTACTTTACAGATCTGGGACACAGCTAAGCCTTAGGCTTCAGTAAACCTCAGTCTGAACATGTCAAACTGCTCGTAAGTGGTATTATGATGCTTCCTTACCAGCTCTGACATCCAGGTATTCCATCTACTTTCAAAGAAGCTTCATCCTCTTCCCAGATTACATGTGCTTCAGTGCTTGCACATTCTATATTTCATAATTTCTCTATTTTTCTTTGTTTAGGTTTTGATAGAAACAAACAAAAAAGCAACCAAGTAAACGAACAAAATGAAATTCAGTTTCACATTAATCTTCACAGGAAACAATGTGAAATGTAAAATATTGACTGAGACTTTTATTTGTAACATAAAAAGCTGAAAGGCAAAAGGAAAGTAGACATAGCATATTCCTTTGGATATCTGATATGATGTATATGTACTATTACTACAGTGTTTCCAAAAGCTTACAGTACACCTATAAGTTTTAAGTTTAATGTGCATGTTCCTATGATGATTGAACTTGTATAACAACATAGCTTTGGATCTCGTTAAGACAGTGGAAAGGGGTGGGTAAACAATATCAAATCATAATATCAAAAAACAGTATCTCATCAAAATTAAGTCTCTATTTGACTAAATAACAGTTATATTTTGTCTTTTATTTTTTTAGCAGAATTTTAACAAATGCCTTACTTATTGTCTAGAATGAAGAGTAATGATGTATTAGGTATTTCGCACTTAAGCATCACAACCAGAAATGGTGAGGATAATTCTCCATTGATATTATACTATATTTAGAGCCATTGGTAGATAACTGTCTCACTATTTGTGTTACATCAACTATTATAGAGACAGCTTTTCTTTTTCTTTTTTTTTACATGAAGTTAATGTACCTATTTAAATTCCATGTTTCTATAGCACATTGCACAATTAAATTTTTAATTTGGAGTTTTCCCATCTAAATACTTCATGTATTAACTTTGGTAACAATCATATGCTCTAGACAAGGTGAGTTCTGCATAGTGACAAACTGACACTCTACAATATCTTTACTGGGGATATTCATTATTCCTTTGGCAAATGTACTTAGCAAACAAATACTGTACAAAAATAATTGTGAATAATTACTTTATAGTGTTTGCAGCAACGTAGATAAGAACATTTTGTATTGATGCAGAAAAATTGCTATCTGAGATAAAAAGAATAATTTTTTGACACCTGAATAATTCTGTTCAGTACAATGGGTAGTGATGTTAACTACTTTTTATTTACAAGATCATTTCCTAGGTGCTTCTAGATATCAGATAAAACCAAAAAAAACAACACCAAAAAGTGTTTTGTCCTTCTCTGCAGAGCTCATTCCAGCAAATCAGCCCCTAATCTGTACTGTTGTGTGCAATTCTTCATTGCCTGGTGTAGGATTCTGCACTTGCTTTGGTTGAACCACTTCATGTTCCTCTCTACGTCCAACAACCTGCCCTGTTCTTGCCAATGGGCAGAAAAGCCACTCCTCTCAGGTTCTTATCAGCAGCAAACTTGCTGAGGTTGAAGTCTATCCCTTCATCTAGGTTATTGATGAAACTGCTGAACAAGACTGGCCAATGACACACTGGCTTTTATCAGAAATAGTGTAGACAACAGGAGAAGGGAGATCGGCCCCCTGTATTCAGCTGTGGTGAGGCCACATCTTGAGTACTGGGTTCAGTTTTTGGCCCCTCACTACAAGAAAGACATTATAGACTTTTTGAAGACTGACTGCATCCAAATGCAGTTATGCAAATATCATAGAATCATACCATAGAACGGTTTGGGTTGGAAGGGACATTTGAGATCATCTAGTTCCAGCCACCCTTCTAAAGGCATGGATACCTTCAATTAGACCAGGTTGCTTAAAGCCTCCTTCAGCCTGGCCTTGCACACCACCAGGGAGGGAGCATTCCACAGCCTCATTGGGCAACCTGTTCTATGGTCTCACTACCTCACTACTACTAGGTTTTTTGTTGTTGTTTGTTTGTTTGTTTGTTTTGAAAGGTGTAAAGGGGCCCCATAAGTGATAGTAAAGGGCAAGGAGAAAGTTTCACAGTAACTTTGAAATAAGGGGGGGTACAGAGGGTGTCTCACTCCAATTTATAGGAGGGAGAGAAGGTTCTTTTAATATCTGTATACCCGGCGTGAGATTAAGAAGCAACAGTTCAAATGTTGGTCCGACCAGTTTATTACAAATCTTAATCAGGGAAATGGGGAGGGGGAGGACGGACACTGTTATGAACTAGGGAAATGAAAAAGGGAAGGAGGGCAATAGAAAAGATAGAAAAGAAGAAGCAAGGAGTCTTTATAGGAAGCAAGAGGGAGATAGTCACCGCCATGGATCCAGCGTAGTTCGTAGTTCAGTCTTTGATGTGTAGTGGTGGGTCATCGGGCAGAGTTGTTCTATTGACAACGACAACGACGAGAACGACGACGATGACCATGGTGATGATGGCCCCTTTTCAATGGTTTCAAAGTGGTCGAGTCAGCTCCCTCTTGAGTGACAGCTCAAAGCCAAGGTTGTTGAGTCAGCTCTTCTTGGAGTGGCAGCTCAAACCCAAGATGGTTGAGCCAGTTCTCCTTGCAGTGGCAGTTTCTGGCTCTGGGACCTCAGCAGGAAATTCCTCTGTTCTTATCTTCCTGGCCTTGCCAGCAGATAAGAGGAAGCAGGGAGGGGAGGCACCAACTTGTATCTTGCCTTCACAGGATACAATGGCATCATCCCCCAGCCTACCATACCAAGCTGGAGCGGTTTAGTCACAGGCCAGATCTTCCACCAGGGAACACTCCTGAGCACTTTCTTCCGCTCTTCTACAGAGCAAGCAGCTCTGGAGGAAGGGGCTTTCAAATGTTCCCAAAGCGAAATTGATTGTCACACAGCACACATCCCTTGCCTCCTTGACAAATCACTCAGAGTCTTATCACAAGAAAAACCTCAGGAAGCAAGCTTGGAGCCAAAAAACAAAGAAGGATTCTCACAGAGGGATAGGTAGAGATAGTTTATAGAAGCAGGGATGTAGAGCTCTTTAGAAAAAAGGGATGGCAGACACTGGGTCTGGGATAGTGAGGGGGAAGAAGGCCATGCTGATAAGGTTTGAGAACAACCCAGAGACATCTGGCAGGGAGGTGTGTGAGAATCCTTCTCTGTTTTTTGGCTCAAAGCTTGCTTCCTGAGGTATTTCTTGTGATAAGACTCTGAGTGATTTGTTGAGGAGGCAACTAATGGGTGCTAACTGTGTGACAATGGATATCGCCTTGGGAACATTTGAAAGCCCCTTCCTCCAGAGCTCCTTGCTCTATAGAAGAGCGGATGAGAGTACTCAGGAGTGTTTACTGGCGGAAGATCTGGCCTGTGACAAAACAACTCCAGCTAGGTGTGGGAAAATTGGGGAACGATACCATCGTATCCTGTGAGAAACAGGATGCAGATGGGTACCCCTGCTCCCTCTTATCTGCTGGCAAGGCCCGGAAGATAAGAACAAAGGAGTTTCCTGCTGAGGCCCCAGAGCCAGAAGCTGCCACTCAAAGGAGAGCTGACTCGACCACTTTGGATTTGAGCTGTCACTCCAAAGATAGCTGACTTCACCACTTTGAAAGCATTGAAAAGGGGCCATCATCACCATGGTCGTCTCTCATCGTGCTCCGTCGTCGTTGTCAACAGGACAACTCTGCCTGACGACCCACCGCTACTGAAGATCAAAGACTGAACTACGAACCTCGCTGGATCCATGGTGGTGACTATGTCCCTCTTGCTGCCTATAAAGACTCCTTGCTTCTTCTGTTCTATCTTTTCTATCGCCCTCCTTCCCTTCCCCCATTACCCTAATTCATAATAGTGTCCGTCCTCCCCTTCCCCATTTCCCTGATTAAGATTTGTAATAAACTGGTCGGACCAACATTTGAACCGTTGCTTCTTAATCTCACGCCGGGTATATAGATATTAAAAGAACCTCCTCTCCCTCCTATAAATTGGAGCGAGACAAGGTGATGAGATGTCCATACAGCAAGACGAAACTAGTTTGGAGGGTGCCCCCCTTATAGGTCAGGAGTTTACAGCAAGAAAAGTCAGAAGCCTTAGTGAGAAGACAACAAATCTTCATCCCACAACCCACTATGCATGTGGAAGAGGGGAGGGTCTGCACGATCTCGGAAATGTAATGAATATGTATCCCAATTCCAAGAAAACTGTTGATTATGTATTAGTTTGACCTGATCTGTAGCCCAGTCTTTCCAGACGGTTTGCAAGCTTGGAGGAATTATCCCTCTTGCACCAGGGCTTTTGCACAATTGCTAATAAAACATATCTTCTCTATATCCTTACAGGCTATAGAGTTCGATTTCCACATCAGTTTGTTTGTGTATTTAAAATCAGTTTTAGAGCATGTTTAAATGTATACAGAAAAACAATCTCAAACATGTTAATTAATGTTGAACTACTAAAGTTATTCTAATAGACCCGGTTATAAAAGCACAGTCTAAACTTTTTAATTAACATGCCCTAAACCCTTAGATAACACATAAAGACATTCCAATTATGCCTGAAAAATTACTTGAACAAGTGACTGACATGAACATTCTAGTAGGACATTAAATATATTTCAAGAATTATTATTTTTAAAACCTTTTTTCCTATACATTTGAAGTACTTCAGATGTAGTTTACTGAAAACATTAGCAGATTAAGTGAAGTCAGCAAGCCTAATTTTACAGATCTTTGTGATTTCATATAATAGACTTATAGAATAGCTTGGGTTGGAAGGGCCCATAAAGATCATTTAATTCCAACCTACTTTCAGGGCTGACACCCACTAAATCAGGTTGCTCAGGGCTCCATTCAACCTGATCTTGAACACCTCCAGAGTGATATGATATTATGTTCAGCAATAAAATCTGGTGGGAAAGAAGGAATAAAAAAGCAAAATTTAGTATTACTGGTATTTGTTTTTCTAAGTCATTGTTTCCTGGAAATGGCTAAACATCTGCTTGCCAATGGTGAGTAGTGAATTAATTCCTTGTTTTGTTTTGCTTGCTCATGATGTTTTGTTTTACCTTTTAAACTGTTTTTATGTCTACCCACAGGTTTTCTCACTTCAACCTTTTCAAGTGTCTTCCCTATCCCATTGAGGGAGAAGTGAGCAAGCTGCTGTGTGGGGCTGACCTGCCTATTTGGGTTAAAACATATTTAAATGCCAATAAAAGGCATAAATTAGAAGGAATTACTTTATGTTTCTCTTACATTTCATACACAAAGACAGTTAGAAAAGGCAGAAGTAGCTACATGAATGCTTACATATATGAAAAAAGGGTATCATTTGAAATAAATAATGAGTACTGCATAATTGCCTTTACATAGCCTCAACTGGGAGTTTCTGCATTATCTGATAATTTTATGACAGAGTATATAATCACACTAATCAGCCAGTTCTGTTATTTCTTCACTGAAGTAAGCATTTGTTGCAGAAAGTGCATTCCATATCTATACGCAGACAGGGGATTAGAGATTGCTAAGAAAAGAGTGTTCAGAAGGCTGACAAATCAGGCATGTAAAAAAGTTTAAAAAACATTATTCAATTAATTAATCTATAGTACACTTGGTGCAAATGATTCACTCTCACATATTAGTCATCATCACTACATACACAGAACTGTCAGAATGTAATTCTTATGGTTTAAATTAATGTGTATATAGTGCCATGAAACTGATGTCATAAAGGCAACACTGAGATCTGTAGCAGTCCCTTAGCTGCAGAGGTGATGATGATCAGATTTGAGAGCTCTTTGGTGAGAGAAATCAGTACAAAAGTAGTAATATTTTTTTTTTGTTTCCTCTGCACCTTTGCTCAGTCATTCTTGGTTTTGCTTATATTATTATTCCCAGAGAGAGTATATACTCTGCTGCCAGCAATGCTTTGTCTTGTTTTTGATTTTGCCAGCTATGCTGCTTCTGCATTCAGCAGAAATTCAATGTGTTCCTGCCTCTCACACTTTTCTTTGTTTTTTCTCTTGTAATTTGAATAACTGAATGTGAAATTATGTCTTTGGACCTCTGTTGGTCACAGTGTTCAGATATTTATATAGAATCCTTATTCACTGTGTTTGTCTATGCCATCACAGTATTACTAAAAATATTACATACTGTTGCAGTTTATACCATTTTAGTGGACTTACATTTGATTTCAAACTAATTTCAATTATTTATAAACAATTTTTTATTTATTTATTTATTGATTGATTTTTAATTTACAGGTGTCACAAGTCTCCACTTTGGCTATATATTTAACAGCTCTGATTTACAGCTCGTTAGAATTAGGCTCTCTTAGAATGAGTTACAGTTCAGGTACACAGTTCTTCAAATTTCATATTTTTTTTTCCTGAAATTTGTGCACGTTAGTGGTTTTGCAAGCTCTTCTGGGGCAGATATTCTTTGGTCATGCATAATGTTTACAGGCATGTCTGTATTTGAAATCTAAGAGTTGTCTGCAGTTCTACTGTACATTTTCCAAATTCCATTCTCTTTGTTGCTGGTGTCTAGAACAAAATCTCCTACATCTGTCATGATGTCTGGCATGCATCTGCCATAATCGTGTACATTTTCATACTTTTCCACTAATTTGACTATATGTATAAATATGGATACTTAGACATCTGCAAAATATTAAGGATTATGCTTTTATTTTCTTCTCTGTATAAGAACAAATACATTCAAATAGTGTTCTTAGATGTGTATGGAACTGGGAGCAGAGAAACAAAAGTAATTGGTTTGAAGTATTATCCAACCTGTTTAGGCTGAGATTAATAAGAGCAGGCAGTGATGAGAACCCTTTGAATCATTCAGTAGGAGCCTGATTAATGACTGACTTTAAAAAAGCAATCCCTACATAACAAAACTGTACTCAGTTACATGCTTAAATCCCGTGATTACGTAGGTTGCTAAAATGTAGTGTGTTGTGTAGGGTGGACAGGGATTTTTTATTTCAACTAAATATATTTACATCAGAAAATGCCGATTTATCTGAATCATTCATCTCCACCATGATTAAAACTGGTTTGATAAAATATTAACTGGAAAAAAAAAAAAAAAAAATCGAAGCCAGATCAGAGCAGCATAGCAGCTGTTGCTGTGAATCACACATGTTTCTCCCCCATCATACGGCTGCTTTCTGGAGTAGCTATGGGAAAGTGCCTGACACCCATCCTGTGACACAAAGGGCTGTTGCATCCCCTCATCCCCACCTTGCAGTCCACCAGAAGAGTCACCTCAAAAGGGGTCCCCACCAGGCAAGGTCGCCATAGCCCTTGTGGGAGACCTGCCCTTCCTCTGCCAGGGCCACACAGACACAAGGACCACAGCGGGACAGCATGGGGAGAGGTGGTAGTTCTCAGAATTTTCCAAAATCAGTTTGTAAAGTATTTTGCTAGTCATGTTTCATCATTTGATATCTTCTTAGACTTCCACTGTTCAAAAATAAATGCTGAACACACTCTCACATGTGCATGGAACAGGATCCCAGGGAGGATGACAGCATCTCCTGCAAGGTCAGAGATGGCAGCTGGAAGAGCAAGCACAAGGCATTAACCAGCAGGGCACTTACTGCTAGTCCCTGCCCATCTGATGTTGTTGTATTTGCTGCCACTTTGTCAACAGAAGGCAGATTTTCTCTGTTCATTTTTCCTTATGCTTATCAGGTTAATCTTAGATCTTCAGAGGAAAAGATGGAAACAAAGCTGATGAAGTCTTGATATTTTTGGCAAATACTGTACTTCTGAAAACCAAAATAAAGCCCTAAAGAATAAGGAGGTAGTGAGGAATGCTTCATATTAATCTTAACACAAGGCGCATCTGCCATCTTTAATATGTAAAATAAAATGCAAAATAATAGTAGGATTTAAAATGTGTGGTTGTTTTTTTCTTTTTTAAACAAAACCTTGAACAAATGTTCTGTCTCTAATATTTTTTTGGAGCTCTTCTGACTTCAATAAATTAATCAGTTTATTGATGAAGAAAGTGAAAAGTTTTACTCTCCAAGTATTTGAAGATGAACTAATGGTCTCATTGCTGATGGAAAATGCCTAGAGGAAGCATAAAAAAGAAATACTAGTGATATCCAGTGATACATCTTGCTTGTCCAGAAAATCTTTTTGATAATTTTGCAAATTGGATATCTAGGAGTATGAAAATGCTTTCTATATGTTTGTTTTTTGTTGTAAAACCCTATTTCTAAACCATACAACTGGAGTCTTTAGAAATTTCCATGTAAAGTTAATTAGTAACCACTGTTGTGCTGGAGCTCTGGATTTCAGTGAATAGAAAATTACTCGTTGCCTTCAGTGTCCAATGAAGATCTTCACAAGAATGTAGAGAAAAAAAAAAAATCATGCTTGTCTTTTAAAGTAAAAAGTATTTGTCCCTGTTAGAAAACAGATCTTATGACATCATCACAGAAAATGTATTTAGAATAATTTCTTTTCCCTTCAGAATTAAGTTTAGAGCATATTTTTACTGACTAATTCAAATAATGCTTCAATATATTTGCTCACAGATTCATCCAAACTTTATAAAAATATTGAAAAGCTTTTATGCTTAGTTACTATGGAAGTGCTAGTTTATAAATATCAGGACAGATGGCAATCATAGATTTTTAGATATAAGCTAGCAAGACTGGATTGGAATCTATCGCTCTTCCAGAATTAAGACAGAAATGAATCAGAGATTCATAGAATGGTGAAGATTGGAGGGCACTTCTGGAGGTCATTTTGTCTAGCATTCTTGCTCAAGTAGGCATCTAGAGCCAGTTCCTCAGGTCTGTGTTCAGACAGCTTTGAAGATCTCTAAGGAGGGAGGCACTACACATTCTCTGAACAGCCTGCTCTAGTATTTGATTTCTCTTATGTGTAAGTGCAATTCCTTACCCATATTTTTGTGCCCACAATGAAAAATGTCTGGCCCCTCTTTACTGTCACTCCCTGTTGTGGTTTTGTGATTTTTTGTTGTAAGTATTCCCCATCAGAACATCATATGGACCAGTGGGAGTTAACAAGTTAATATTCTGGTTCCATTTTCTGCCTTTTATGGGCACTTTGAGTATCCTGATGGGAGGGGAGCGGGTGGTATCCCCAGAGGACCTGGAGGGGAGAGGAAGTAGGTTGGAGCTCCGGAGAGGACCTGAGCATCTGCCTCTCTCCTTAGCCTTAGTACCGTTAGTACTCCATTTTTTTTCTTTTTCCTGGGGCCTGTGCCCCCCTGTCATGGACTTATATCTAGGGATAACCTCGTGACATTCCCCTACTTACGTGTTTATACATACTGGTAAGGGCCCCCTGAGCATCTTCCACTCCAGGCTAAAGAGACCCAGCTCTCTCATCCTTTCTAATATGATGGACATTCTAATCTCTTTTTGCTTAGACTAAGAGATATTTAGGACTGTTCATGAAATTTCTATATTTTTTTAAGAATTGTAAGAAACTTCTTTTTCTTAAATAAGAGTTATATAAGATCAGATGAAAATAAAACAACATAACTAAGATATTTTTTTCTCTTTTTAGGTCAGCCATGACCATCTGACTGCTGCTATATATATAGCTACATGCACACATGCGTGTAGATGTATACATATTGTGCATTTTTTTTTCTCCTTCTCTGTATGGATTACATTAAACTACATGAGCCAACCTGATTTTTCCAGTTAGTAAGCTCCAGCAATAGCTACCGTTAGAGGGAACACTTCTGAAGTCTTCCAAAGTGTCTTTCGGATATAGCTTCTGTTAATTTTTCTTTATTGGCAGGTTCATTATTGTGAGCTTTTTCTAGGAAGGAGGTCTATAGAAGAGTCCCTGGATCCAGAGATCTATGGCCTTTCCAGCTACTGACATAAGAACTGCTGACTGTAGTAGCAGTTACCACAGGCCGTGTGGTGCCTTCATCCCAGGTCTGACTTTAGTAGTTGACAACAAATTTCACTTGCATACACATGGACCTCACTAGTAGCCCTTACAGTACATATATAAACAGGATAGATCCTCCACTCAGTGGTGAGTGGAGACAGGACAAGGGGAAACGGCTGGAAACTGCAACATAGGAAGTTCCGCACAAACATGCGCAAGAACTTCTTTACAGTGAGGGTGACGGAGCACTGGAACAGGCTGCCCAGGGAGGTGGTGGAGTCTCCTTCTCTGGAGATGTTCAAGACCTGCCTGGATGCCTACCTGTGCGACCTGGTGTAGGGAACCTGCTTTGGCAGGGGGGTTGGACTCGATGATCTCTGGAGGTCCCTTCCAACCCCTAAAATTCTGTGATTCTGTGATTCTGTGATAGATAGTGAGAGTAGCCATGTAGCAAAGAAACAATTTAATAAGGTAGGGCAGACTGTGCAAATCAGGCACAAGGCTCAGACAGGAAATCATGCTGACTGGTCCTATTTTACACATGATTAGTCCCTGTTCTACTTATTCACCTCTTTTTTTCCTTCCTGCTCCCCATCCTCTTGTATATCCTCTTCTGGGTTTATATAATCCTGTCAATTTTTGCACCCCTCTCAGTTCCGTGTTTGAGATCATTTGAAGTTTACAATTGTACTAGTTGCCAAGTCCAGTTTGATCTTCCTGGAAGTGGTGCCTGATGTTTCTTGATAGCTCATTAATTAGTATGACTGGAAGATATATTTCTTATGATCATCTCTGTTGTGTTAATTCTGTGTTCATATTTTTTATTTCTGATTTCCCCCTTTCTGCTTTTTCCCAATTGACAAGGTCTCCCAGTTTGATAACCTGGCTGGAATAAATATTCTTACACTCCCAAATATCCATATCAATAAGTCTGACTGACAAGATTTCATTCTCTCAGTCTTGTTTATTATATGCAGTCATTACAATTGCTCATGAGCCAACACTGCAATAAACACTGCTTTTTGGGCTGTAAAGAACAATTTCATTATGAATGCATAATTACTAGAGTGGTCAAATATATATCACTTGTTTCCTCATGATGACCTAACCTCCTACTTTTCCTTGTCACTTTATGATTTTTGGTTACATAAATTCAACTGTGTTACAGTTTTTTCCTGTGGGGGGAGGAAGAAAAAAAAAAAAGAGTAGACCTAGTCAACGTTATTTTAGATGCAAATTTATGCAATTCAGTTATTTAAGTTAAAAAAACAAACAAACAAACAAAAAAAAAACATATTCAGGAAGCAGAATATAATTGAGTCCTTATTATGTCAGATAAAAAGATTAGATTTAAATCTGCGAAGGAATTTTTGGGGATAGATTAATCTACCTCTTATTATCATGACCATCTGGCATCTTAAATTTAGGAGGTACAAACTTTTTAAATTCATTTATGATCTGCACTATTTCTCCAAATAGAAAATGCTTCTAAAAACTTTATTTTTTTTCAAGTTGGGAATTGTTTGTAAGAATGTCTTGAAGACCTTTGTATAGTTTATGTTTTATTTTATGCAGCAAATGATGTTTTAATCCAAAATACAATAAAGAATCAAGTGGTCTTCAAATCTGTACAACTTTGAAATAATTAAAGTACTTAAAATGAACAATTTTTTCACACTGTGAATAAAACCTGGAGCAAAAACACATCATAATGAGAGTTCACACAGATGAAATTGACTAGATATATTAAAGGTTTACTTACTGAATTTCTTTTTATTTAAAATTATAATTAAGAAAACAACAAAGCAAAATAAACAAACAAGCAAACACAAAGTGACAAACAAGAACAACAAGAAATTAACTCCTTCTATAGTTGTTAATAATTTCCATATAACTTAGTAGTTAGTTAAGCCATTACAGAAACATGTTTAGCTATGTCAACTGAACACTATTCAAAGAATAATTAAAATGATTTCACCGATCCCTAAATTGATCACTGAGATTTAAGAGAATTACATATTGTCTCCATTAAAGTAAATGAGAATTTACATGTACCTATAGAAAGCATCAAGTATCATTCTGAAAACCTAACTTACATGTTGAAAACGTAAATAACCTTTTAAAAATGTTTTCATTTAGGCCATATGGGTGAGAATACAATATGGCTAACAACAGTACAGATGTGTAAGAAGTAAGAGGTACTGTTCTGAGAAGAAAACAAATCTCAAGGTCATAGTTCTGTTGCCTTTGCCAGCTAGCATCATTAGTCCTATTTGAATACAATATCTATGTGAAACTGAAAGACATAATAAAGGTTTTAGAGGAGATGTCACTTTCCTGGTGGAGCAGCTGGAATTCAAAAGGGACATACTAGACTGCGTAACAGTATGTGACATTAGATCTCTTTCTGTTTTCAACTTAAAACAATCCCCTCATCTTTCTGACGCCACCTTGCCACAGAATTCTGGAAATATTCCAACTATACTAGTAAATAATAAATTGACGATCCTTTTTTATCTGAATGAAGAATTATGGTTTTATAGTTCTACTGTTTATTTTTTCCAGCTATTCCAAAAAATGTATTCAGTTTAAAGTGACTCTTTCAGCTACCAAAGGTATTATAAAGCTTACCATTCATTATCCTTTGTTACAAAACCTGCTTTCAAGATATTTCAAGATCATTTTTAAAAGAAAATGAACCAATAAATATGAAGATTTGCAGCTTCAGTTAAATTATGATTTTTTTTTTTGTCTTGTGAATATAGCATATGTTTTAGTGTGGCAGCAAAATATAAGACAATTTGAGAAGATTGTTTATTACATTTAATGGGACATAAGGAATTCTAATTTTCTTTTTTCCAACTATTAATATTAGTTAGCTTTGAATTAAATTAAATTTCTTCAATGAGTACGAGCCTTCTTTCAGATGATCTTGTTCTTCATAATGCTCATTGTCATGATCTTGTCTGATTCTACGTGTTTTGTTATTGTTATTTTGACATTATTATACTGTGATGAAAATGGAATAGGACTCTGACTAACGAAAAAAGAAAAAAGAGACTAAAAATCCTGAAGCGGTCTCCTGAAGAGGCATCAGAGCCAATTAAATTTAAATGTTTATATCAGCCTGATGAAATTGTATCAAACTGGTCTTGAAAACAAATATATTTCAATCTCTGTCATGAACTGACAGTTTTTATTTAAGTCTTCTAGATATACATTTTATTCTTATTTACTCTATAAATAAAGTTTTTAAGATATACTTGGACAAAGGCTGATGTATACATTCTGTAATCTTTTTTTAACCATTTCATTATCCAAGGCCAAAGTGGTGCCAGTGTGAATTCTGACAAGTAAGCTGTTGTGTACATCATAGGAAAACTGGCTCCTAAACAGCAGTGCTTTCCATTGAAGCAGGCTAAATAGCAGAGTCGTAGAATTCAGACAACTTTCTCATATATAAATATGAATTATTTTCTTTCTGCAGTACTGCAGTCAGCATGTAAAGAAAATTAAAATCAGAAATAAAAAGAGACAAATCTTCACAAGGACAAGGATGAAAACAAGATCAATGGTAATTAGATGCATGACAAGTACAGACTTAATAACAAACAAGTATTTAAGAAACACTGTATACACAGAAAGCTTAATCTGACTCAGAAACTGCAGAGCACTGTATTTCCTTAGGTGTTTGTTCTGTAAGCAATAACATTGACAGTCTCTTCTGAGTAAGCAAATAACAGAAAATAGATGTTTTCCTGAAGTTCACTTGAAGCCTAAAGGGATGCAATGTTAAAACAACCTACCTTGCATTCTTTTCAGCTTTGACTTGTATTCTACAGAGAATTTTTTTCAGTCAAGAATACAAAACAAAATGTGAAGAGAACCCAATTTCTCCACAGATTCTATTTATTCTTAGCAAATGGAACTATCCATTCTTAATGAAGAATGTGTTATCTGAGACCAGTGTTGTCTATAGAGTGAAAGGATTTTAAAAAATAATTATTTTGGCATATTGGAAGGTTTTTGTTTTGTAGATATATACGTATATATATAATGGACTTCCTCAGTTATGCCATTAGCTTTTTCTTCAAAGAAACATCTAAGCTTGCCAGTCTCTCTCAGCAATGACATTTGTTATTTTGTCAGCAGTGGAGACAATTTTGATTTTTATGTTACCTTTGTAGGAAATCTGCAGAAAAGTATTGTTTGGAATATATTATAAATGACCCTAGATCAGAAAGAGAAGTTTTGTATCTATGTTTCCATGCTTTACTTGATGCAGTAGGGAATGTGACCACTGTGAATAGGAAAAGACTGAGGTTCTCAATTCCTTCTTTACATCTGGCTTTAACAGTCAGATCAGTCATCCTCAGGGCACTTTATGCCCTGACCTGGAAGTCTGGGTTGGAACATAGAATACACCTCTCGGGATTCCTTTAGAGACAATTAGAGAGCTCTTCCTCCATCTGGACAGTCACAAGTCTGGGATCAGAAGGGCTCCACCCTAGGGTGCTCAGGGAGCTGGTGGAGATCATTGCTGAACTGCTTTCCACCATTTATCAGCATTCCTGGTTATCTGAAGAGGAGGTCCCAGAAGATCGGAGGCTTGCCGATGTCACTCCCATCTACAAGAAGGGCTGTGAGGAGGATCTGGGGAACCACAGGCCTGTCAGCCTGACCTTGGTACCAGGGAAAGTTCTGGAGCAAGTCATCGTGGGTGAGATCACATGGCACATGCGTGGCATCCAGGGCATCATGCCTAGTCAGCATGGGTTCATGAAAGGCAGGTCATGCAACCTCATCTCCTTCTATGACTGTGTGACCAGACTGGTAGATGAGAGAAATGCTGTTGATGTAGTCTACCTAGACTTCAGCAAAGCCTTTGGCGTGGTCTCTCACAGTGTTCTCCTAGGGAAACTGACTGGTCGTGGCCTGGACAGGTATACCCTTTTTTGCGTAAAGACATGGCTAGAGGGCTGTGCCCAATGGGTATTGAGTGGTACACTGTGAAAACTGTCTTGATATTGAAACCTCATCCAACAGAGTTCTAAAGCTGCCATGTAATTGCATATTATATCCTAACTGCCAAACAACTACATTCTTTACCTACATTTTCCTCTGGGAAAGAGGCCTGGTCCTTGCAGGGATGGAGGCGTATGGGTGCCAGGTCCCATGCCTGCCTGGAGGTGTGCTGTGTGCCAGCATGCTGACCTGTGTCTGCCTCGTGAGCACAGGCAAAGCAACCAGGAAACCTGGGCCCTGGACAGCCAGCAAGCCTGCTACCATATTCTTCTAAAATATTGTGGTTCCAAATTTGCTAGAAGGACTAACATTCTAACATGCTAACATACTAACTGATTTTTTCTCTCTGTAGACCAGACAAGGCTCATGAGCTTAGCTTGGGGGACAAGGGCAAGGTTCTGATTTGCTGTACCCCACTGACATGGTTGTACATGCCAGTTTGGAAATACTGGTGATGTTTTTTTTGCCCTGCTCACAGTCCTCTTGCAGCTAAAAGCCAGAACACTTTTGTAGTGGTCCCACCATTCCCTAGGTGACCAGGAGCTCCAACTCTTGTACCGAGCTCAAGCCCTTGTGCCAAGTTCAGCATTTCTGGTCTGCAAAGCATGCACCTAACAGCAGTAGCTGTGGTGAACCTGGGGCAGAGCTGAAGGCAAGGCTGTTACATGCTACATATTCTTTAACTTGAATGAAGAAACATTAAGTATTAATAATAGTCAATACAGTACAGCCAAGGAGAAACTGTTCCAGACAAATGTCATTTACTTATTTCACAGGATAGCTAGCAGATAAAGGAAAATTGTCAGTGCTACGTATTCAGATTTTAGAAGGCTTTTCTTGGTGTTTCACAAAATTTTATATCATATCTGTACCACAAACTTTGAATTAAGTAAAATCTATTCATTCAGTATATCAAAACCTGTAGCACTTTAGCCATATTGACTTTTTTCCTGTAGTGTGGGTTTGGTGGGATTAGTTCACAGCACTGAAGTCTTGATTTTGCACCACTGTAACCTGTATAAGAAAAATCAACCATCAGAAAAAAAATCTCCCATTGAATCAAACATGGCATTGTTTTCACACACTTAGAAAACTGAACTGACATAACTTGAGTGGGATCTACAGGGGAAAATTGTGAAACTCATGATGGGAAAACAAAAACAAAAACAAAAACAAAAACAAAAACAAAAAACAACTCAGTAAAAAAAAGGCAGTGCTTGTAGACGAGTCTGTGTTTTCCCTCCAGCTGAACGCGTGTTGTTTGACAACACAGTACCACTGAAAGATATGAAACCTAACCACAATAAAAAAGGAGAGAACACTGATATCCATCTAGAGCCAAGTGTCAACCAACAAGAAAAAAGTGTCTGGGCCTCTGCAACTTCAGTCTTTCCACCCACCTTCTGTAAGGACATACAAAACGTTTTCTTCTTTGGATGAAATAATGCTTATGAGTTCAAGATTAAGGAAAACTACTCATAGGAGCATGTGTACAAGAAATGCAAAGCAAAGACTTCGTAGGAAACACATGATTTTTGTATATTTGTATTTAAAAACAAATATCTAATCTGGGGGATCCATTAAAAAGCATCAAATATTATGGGCTACATCATAACATTTTTTTTTACTGCAGTACCTTTTGTCCCTGTTTATACAACATACCTGATATTATATGTACTTACTTTAACATGTATATATTTTTTGTATCCAAAAATAAAACTACATATTCCAGATTGATTTAATAAGCTAGATATTCAAGTGAACAAATTCCAGTGTCATTTAGACAACCCATGAGACACAATCCACAGAAGAATTCAGTATAACGTTTATTTCATAATTAGTAATTTGTTAACAAATTATTTCTGAAAAGCTAACGTGAAGTGACTCAAGTGAAACTTAAGAAGCTTGAAAACCCACAGAAAACAAAAAGAAGGAATTTGACATCTGAGAAAGTATGTAGATAAGAACTGAATAAAATAGCTTATTTTCCTTGGTTATCAATCTTGTAAAGAAAAGAATGACATATACTATAATCATGATGCATTCCATGACAAGTATGCAGAAAATTTTTGAAAATATATATATTTTTTTGAAGGTGAAGGATGATGAGTAATGATACAATTACAATGAGTTTTGTTCACAAATAAAAAATGTGATAATTTAGACCTTAAAAAACAGAATACGTGGAGAGAAAGTTTCTGATAATCCTGCTGGAGTGTCACTGTGTTTGTGAAGTGAAATTAACCTAAAAGTAACTGATAGATTTGGTGGAAGGAGACAGGTTAGACAAAAGAAATCAGTACTACTCCACCACAGCCAGCAAAGAGATACACTAAGTTAATAAGTAATCAGATAGACAATAATAAAATAAAAGGAATATATTGTTTAGACTACCATTTTGTTGCATTCATTAGTGATCCTTTACAGTCCACCACTGCTTTGTGGTGCTCGATGTTACTTAACACAGATATAAAATGCAAGATTAAAAACAATCTCATGTTTGATGTCTGTGTAATTAACAAAAACAGATGAAATTATGTGACTAATTCTAGTTCAAGAAGACACAGTAAGTTTTGTTCAGTTGCCTGAACTTGCTCTTTATACATACTCTAGGCAACCTATCAAAGCTGGTACTCCAGAAAAGAATGGAGATGTTTCGGATCTCCTGTGGTAGATATCTTAGACAGCACTACAAGTCTGCATAAAGACTACTGAACTGAGTCTTCAATTATCATATCCTAAAGCAAACACTGGCCACATTTGGTTAGCTGAAAAGATCTTTGGACTCTTATTAAATTATAACTACACCTGCAATAGTTATCTGGGCTTTCTTTCTAATGAGATGTTGGTATTTTGAAGTTGTTTAATTGAAGGCACATTTCCCCAGGGGTCGGTTATGGGGCCTGTCCTCTTCAATATCTTTACTGATGATCTGGATTAGGGCATTGAGTGCACCCTCAGTAAGTTTGCAGATGACACCAAGTTGGCAGGAAGTGTCAATCTGCCTAGGGGTAGTGAGGCGCTACAGAGGGATCTGGACAGGCTGGAGAGCTGGGCTGAAGCCAATGGGATGAGGTTCAACAAGGCCAAATGCCGGGTCCTGCACTTCGGCCACAACAACCCCAGGCAATACTGCAGGCTTGGGGCGGTGTGGCTGGAAGACTGCGTAGAGGAAATGGACCTGGGGGTATTGATTGATTCTCCATTTAACATGAGCCAGCAGTGTGCCTGGGTGGCCAAGAAAGACAGTGGCATCCTGGCTTGCATCAGGAATGGTGTTGCCAGCAGGAACAGGGAACTGATTGTCCCCCTGTACTCAGCTCTGGTGAGGCCGAACCTAGAGTACTGTGTCCAGTTTTGGGCCCCTCACTGCAAAAAAGACATCAAGGCCCTGGAGCAGGTTCAGAGAAGGGCAACGAAGCTGGTGAGGGGTCTGGAGCACAGACCTTATGAGCAGCTGCTGAAGGAGCTGGGATTGTTCAGGATGGAGAAGAGGAGGCTCAGGGGAGACCTTATTGCTCTCTGTAACTATCTGAAGGGAGGTTGTAGTGAGTTGGAGGTCAGCCTCTTCTGTTGTGTAACTAATAATAGAACTAGAGGGACTGGCTTCAAGCTGTGCCAGGGGAGATTTAGGCTGGACGTTAGAAATACTACTTTTCTGAAAGAGTGGTCAGGCACTGGAATGGGCTGCCCGGGGAGATGGTGGAGTCACCGACCCTGGATGTGTTCAAGGAGCATTTGGATTTTGTGTTGAGGGACATGGTGTCGTAAGAACTGTTGGTGACAGGTGGATGGTTGGACTGGATGACCTTGAAGGTCTTTTCCAAACTTGGTGATTCTGTGATTCTGTGATTCTGTGATGTGTCTACTCACATTTTGCAAGCGTTAAAGCACTTTATGGATGCAGCGTGGATCAGTGGGGCACTCTTGTGCTTCTGCAACAGCAGCTGCAATCACCACCATGGACAAAACAGACTCAGCAAAGGGAGAATAATGTAATTATTGTCTGTTGACAACAGGTTAAAGCAGTGAGAATTAAAATTCCGATCTAGTGGTTGGCAATCCTGCCCACAACAGATGTGTTGGAACTCAAAGATTTTTAAGATCTTTTCCAACAAGTCATTATATAATTCCAGAAGCAAACGGAAAACAACCTTCTCTCATCCACCTTGTTCTACCTTATCTTCACCTCTTCCCCCCCATAATATTGTCATTTGCCCCTCCATCTTCTTCACTTTCTTCCTCTGTTCCATCCAGGAGTCCCTACTAATCTGATCCAAATTTGGATTCCTACACACTGCACTTCTCAAGAACTACTTGTCAAGAACAATATCTGTTCATACAATGGGGCCCATCCTATAGGAGCACTATGCTCCGCATAAGTCTCCACTGGCAGCGGCTCCCCAGCCCTCCTGCCCCACCACAGGCCTGCTCCTGCGAGGCTATCCATGGGCAATACTGCCTTCAAGTCTCATCTGCTGCTGCTCCATGGGCTCCTCCATGGCTGCAAATGGAGATTTGTGCCACATTGGCTGCAGGAGGACAGTCAGCTCCTCCATGGGCTGCAGAGAGCTTCTGCTCTGTGCCAGGAGCATCACCTGTCCTCTTTATGCACTGACCTGAGTGGCTACAGAACTGTTTCTATCAAGACTTTCTCACTCTGCGCTGCCAGCTGCTGCTGCACAACAGTTTTACCTTTCTAAAATCTACTCTCCCAGATGCACACCTACTGTCACTCATGACTCAGCTCTGCCCGTCAGCGTGTCCTATTGGAGCTGGCTGGAGCTGGCTGTGATCTGACACAGGGGAGCCTCTATGTTCTGCCCCTTCCCACAGACAAGACTGTGCCAATACAACTGTTTGCATTTTATTGAAGAAGGGTTGCATTCTGTAGTGCAAATGTGATTGTACTCTGATAGCTCTAAAATATTCAGATTTTTAAAAAGATGATTCCTTTTTGTTCTTCTAATCTTGCTATTAGAAATATTATTTTTTAACAATATTCTAAGCTCAATTAATATATTTCTAAGAACATCTATGCAGATTTGTTAAGAAATAGGAAATGCTGTTTGAACTTTCCTTAGCTTTCTTCACAGTAAAACATTTACCTTTCATCTGTAAAGATTTCTTATTATATTTCTTATTTGTTATGATGTCTAGTTATGAGAAGAAAAAGTACACTAATCTTCTATTAGCAAAGTGAAGTAAAACAGTAATATTTTAAAACAGTAATGTTTTTTGTGGGTTTTTTTGCTTGCTTGTTTTTTAAACCAAGTGAGTAGATTCCAGTGGAGAGGGAGGGGGAAGATTCTTTTCAGTTTTATGGAGAAGGACTTCTTTGGTCCAAGGCAAAGGCTGAACACAATACTAAATACCTGACAAAAAGTCCTCATTTTTTTTTTATATTAAATTTTATGCAGATGCAGAATCACAAATCATAGAATCCTTAGGAAGCGACCTATGGAGGTCACCTAGTCCAAATCTTCTGCAATGATCAGGAACACAGAACAGGTTGTTCAGAGCCCTGTCCATTCTGACCTTGAAAGTATCCAGGGACGGGGCATCCACCACCTCAGCCTGTCTGGTGCTTCACCACCCTCACCGTAAAAGACTTTTTCCTTATATCCAACATAAATCTCCCTTCTTTAACTTTGAAACTATTCCCCCTGATCCTATAACCACAGATCCTTCTAAAGAGTCTGTCCCCTTCTTCCTTTTAGCCCCTCTTTAGATACTGAATGTTCACTATCAGATCAAGTGGGAGCCTTCTCTCCTCCAGGCTTTTTCTGTCCTTGTACAGGAAGCGTTCCAACCTTTGAATCATTTTTGTGGCCATGCTCTGGACATGTTCCAACAGATCTATGTCTCTCCTGTACTGAGGATTCCACATCTGGATGCAGTATTCCAAATGAGTCCTCACCAGCACAGATTATGCCATGTACAACAAAATAAATTTTTCAGCCTTCTGGGCACTGTATCTGTTTCATCCTTAGTCCAGTGAAGTGCAAGAGTCAGTGGAAAATACTAGTAGCAAAAACTGCACGTGAGATGCTAAATATCTGATACAATCAGACCACTACCTACCATAGCAGGAAACAATTCTTCTAGGGCTAATTTATCAAGCTCTTACTTCTCCCTCCCTAGCGTTTTAAAAATCTTTCACTTAAAGTTAATTGCCAGTTAGCTTAAGCTGAATATAGCTTGATAGCTGGAAATGCTAGTGTAGGTACACTGTATACATTTCCTCTAGTGGCATTCTTTCCCCCCCCCCCCCCCCAGGATTAAAACTGACACCTGATTATTATTAGTATTACTATCAAATAAAATGACTGCATTAGTTTTTTTAAGGAGATTTTTTTCAGGACTAAAATACATACATAGTAGTAAATTCTAATGTTCTGAGTTACTTCAACTGTATTTTGAAAAGTTTTTCATTAGAGGAAATCAGAATGAGCAATTTTAAGAGTTTTGTTGGCTCATAAGTGCTAGAACTCAGAAGAGGTAGAGATTATCTTTCTTAGAAATTTATGGAGTAGTTTGGAATGGGACTTAGGTGAAGAATTTAGGATGCTGAATTAGTCCTCAGCTTTCCATACAGTCCCCATTACAAGATAGATCCCTCAGAGTGTACAGTAAATAGACTTCAAATTTATTTGTTTATATTTATATTTATTTATTTATTTATTTACTTATTTATTAACAAGTTATCTAATAAACTGTAAAAATATTTATAAATATACGTTGTTCACTGCGTATTTATTTATTTATTTATTTGGTAAATTCTTCTGGTTGAAGAACTTGATATTTTGAAAGTTTTGGGTTTTTTTTTATTTGACTCTCCATCAGAGTCCTCTGGCCTATTTAGTGCACTATCTGTGCAACAAATTTGAGAAAAAATAGCTTGAAAGAATAGTAAAGTTTATCCCCCAGGCCTGGAGGAATCTGGAGGAATCACTCCAGAACGTTCTTTAAATCTGTTTCTCTATGTTTAGTATTGTCAGTAATTCTTTATATGGATTTTTCTTTTTTTGTAATTTTTAAAAAAATTATTTTATAAAATTGGTATCTAACTTCAAGAATGTTAAAGTCAATCTCTTGATATATTCTAGGATGCATTAGCATTACTGAAAAATTTTAGTTTTTTTACTTTTCTACAAGATACACATTTCTGTATTTCTCTCAGATTGGTGGCAATATAACAGCTTATGCTTGCGGGTGGTTCATTTATACTAAAAGCAGGACAAAAAAGGAAAATTGATCTGTATTTGCTTTAGTTGTAGTTTATGAAATAAGTACAAAAAAAAAAAAAAAAAGAAAAATGTAGGAGATATTATATTCATATATATTAGCCAGACAAAACAATTTGCTACAAGCATCAGATAATCCACCTGCCATGTAAAAAGAGAGAAATTACAGCTCTTCCTTTTAATATAGGGCTATGAAACTGCGAAGTTATTTATTAAGTAGCAGCATCTAAATGGTTTGTCTTTTCTGAAAAATGTGCCACAAACACTTGTTTACTGAAGTGATATTTTCAAAGCAGCATGTAGATAAGGATGTTATTCTTTTCAAGCACTTTTGCAGTGACTAATGTGGTGGCATCTGAGTGCTTTAAATTGAAATTAATTATGCCTCAGCACATTAATTAAGTTTTTGCAAACATCTTGACAGGATTCAGTATTATCAACATATTATGGATGAGTAATTACAAGTATTATTCCTGTGTGATTTTTAACATACTGTTAAGGAATCCTCCTTTTCATGGTATGACATTTTTTGTTCATTTGAGATAGTTAGTGTGAGGCTGATGGGCTTTAGATGGTAACTGTTTAAAAATAATGAATATGCTGTATTTGTGATGAAGTCCATGAATTTTACATTCTTCTTATTAGATAGACAATAATGCTAATATGTCTGCAGGCACAGATATTTTTATCTTCATTTATCCTTTGACCAGGAGAAACCTGGGGACTTTCCAGACTTGCCTATTTAATCCTGTGTCATAACGTGAACTGTTTCCTTCAGTTAACACCCATTTTCCATTATTTTCCCTATTCTTTTAGTAGCACTGGACAAACAGTGATAGGTAATATACATAAAACACCTCCATCAGCCTCCAAAGCTCACCTGGCTTTCTCACAGTTTGGTCATAATTGGAAACACAAAAATTGATGTTTATAAAACTGGTGATTTTTGTTTAATCTTGAGATAATTATAGAATCATAGTATTGTAGAAGTTGGAAGGGACCTCAAGAGAATCAAGTCCAACCTCCCTGCTAAGGCAGCTTCCCTACAATAGACCACACAGGTATGTGCCCAGACAGGTCTTGAATATTTCTATAGAAGGAGTCTTTACAACAACATCTGTGGACAACATGTTCCAGTTCTCCGTCACCCTTACCATAAAGAAGTTCATCCGCATTTTTGCATGGAATTTCCTATGTTCAATTTTAGGCCTTTGCTCCTTGTCCTACTGTTACACACCGATGAGAAGAGCCTGACCTCATCTGTTTGCTTCCCTACCTCCCTTGCAGAAGAAGAAAATAAAAATGAGCAAACAGTGTTTCTGTGATAAAAGAATTAGAGTCTTTAAGCCAAAGAAAGAACTAGCAAACAAGGAAGTACAAGTGCTGTGATTCTTGAGCTTTGCTGTTAGAGGATGTGAAGTTTAGGAGGAT